>NC_042615.1:385131231-385752904 GCF_901001135.1 Rhinatrema bivittatum
GCTGAACCAAGTTACCCACATACATTTTCTTAATTTCTAACCTCTGGCATTTAGGGATCCAGTGTTTATCCCATGCCTCTGAAATCTCACTGTTTTTGTCTTCACCACCTTCTCTGGAAGGCATCCCCATCCTCTGAAGAAATTTCCTGATGTTGGTTCTGAGTCGTCCTCCCTCGAGTTTCATTTCGTGACCCCCTACTTCTATGATTTCTTTCCAACAAAAGGTTTATGTTTAGCAGCATTAAAACTTTTCAGCATCTGAAGATCTAATCTATCTCCCTGCACTTCTCTTCCAGGGTATACATATTCAGATCTTCAGTTTCTCCTAAGTCTTCAGATACTGACCTCATACCATTTTGGTCACCCTTCTCTGGATTCCCTCCATTCTGTCTCTATCCTTTTTGAGATAAGGGCTCTGGAACTAAACTTGATGTGATGCCTCACCAAGGAGCTGTATAAGGGCATTATCACTTTTTCTTACTCGTTATTCCTCTCTATGCAGCCCAGCATTCTTCTGGCTTTAGCTATCGCCTTGTCAGTGTCTGTCATTCTGAAGATGGTGAAGCAATCACACTACAATCCCTCTAGTCTATGCACATATACAGCTCTTAGATTACCGTGCCCCAGATGCATGACTGGTCAAAGATTTGGCAGATGGGGGTTCAGTGCAAAAAAGTGCAATCTTCAAGCTTTAAATCTCTTCATTCTCTCTACTTCAGGCATTTCCACTGTATATTTGCAGATATTAAGACCTGCAAAAAACTATTTTTCTCTCTTTCACAATGTCACTCAGATATTGAACAGAATCGGTCCCAATACAGATACCTGTGGGACTCCACTTAACACTGTTCTCTCAGAGTAGGTTCCATTTACCGTTTCACACTATCAATCAACCAATTTGTAATCCACACAACCACCACCTCTTATGAAGTGGGACCACAAACACTCTCCTCCAATCATGGCACCACTCCTGTTTTCAGGGATCTATTGAACAGGTCTCTCAGGGGACCTGCCAAGACATCTGAGCTCCCTTACCCTGGGAAGTACCTCATCTGGCCCCATGGCTTTGTCTACTTTACATAAGAACATAAGAAAATGCCATACTGGGTCAGACCAAGGGTCCATCAAGCCCAGCATCCTGTTTCCAACAGTGGCCAATCCAGGCCATAAGAACCTGGCAAGTACCCAAAAACTAAGTCTATTCCATGTAACCATTGCTAATGGCAGTGGCTATTCTCTAAGTGAACTTAATAGCAGGTAATGGACTTCTCCTCCAAGAACTTATCCAATCCTTTTTTTAAACACAGCTATACTAACTGCACGAACCACATTCTCTGGCAACAAATTCCAGAGTTTAATTGTGCGTTGAGTAAAAAAGAACTTTCTCCGATTAGTTTTAAATGTGCCCCATGCTAACTTCATGGAGTGTCCCCTAGTCTTTCTACTATCCGAAAGAGTAAATAACCGATTCACATCTACCCGTTCTAGACCTCTCATGATTTTAAACACCTCTATCATATCCCCCCTCAGTCGTCTCTTCTCCAAGCTGAAAAGTCCTAACCTCTTTAGTCTTTCCTCATAGGGGAGTTGTTCCATTCCCCTTATCATTTTGGTAGCCCTTCTCTGTACCTTCTCCATCGCAATTATATCTTTTTTGAGATGCGGCGACCAGAATTGTACACAGTATTCAAGGTGCGGTCTCACCATGGAGCGATACAGAGGCATTATGACATTTTCCGTTTTATTCATCATTCCTTTTCTAATAATTCCCAACATTCTGTTTGCTTTTTTGACTGCCGCAGCACACTGAACCGACGATTTCAATGTGTTATCCACTATGACACCTAGATCTCTTTCTTGGGTTGTAGCACCTAATATGGAACCCAACTCGTGTAATTATAGCATGGGTTATTTTTCCCTATATGCATCACCTTGCACTTATCCACATTAAATTTCATCTGCCATTTGGATGCCCAATTTTCTAGTCTCACAAGGTCTTCCTGCAATTTATCACAATCTGCTTGTGATTTAACTACTCTGAACAATTTTGTGTCATCTGCAAATTTGATTATCTCACTCGTTATTTCTTTCCAGATCATTTATAAATATATTGAACAGTAAGGGTCCCAATACAGATCCCTGAGGCACTCCACTGTCCACTCCCTTCCACTGAGAAAATTGCCCATTTAATCCTACTCTCTGTTTCCTGTCTTTTAGCCAGTTTGCAATCCACGAAAGGACATCGCCACCTATCCCATGACTTTTTACTTTTCCCAGAAGGCTCTCATGAGGAACTTTGTCAAACGCCTTCTGAAAATCCAAGTATACTTACTATCTACCGGTTCACCTTTATCCACATGTTTATTAACTCCTTCAAAAAAGTGAAGCAGATTTGTGAGGCAAGACTTGCCCTGGGTAAAGCCATGCTGACTTAGAACATAAAACCATTAAACCATGTCTTTCTATATGTTCTGTGATTTTGATGTTTAGAACACTTTCCACTATTTTTCCTGGCACTGAAGTCAGGCTAACCGGTCTGTAGTTTCCCGGATCGCCCCTGGAGCCCTTTTTAAATATTGGGGTTACCTTTGCTATCCTCCAGTCTTCAGGTACAATGGATGATTTTAATGATAAGTTACAAATTTTTACTAATAGGTCTGAAATTTCATTTTTTAGTTCCTTCAGAACTCTGGGGTGTATACCATCCGGTCCAGGTGATTTACTACTCTTCAGTTTGTCAATCAGGCCTACCACATCTTCTAGGCTCACCGTGATTTGATTCAGTCCATCTGAATCATTACCCATGAAAACCTTCTCCATTACGGGTACCTCCCCAACATCCTCTTCAGTAAACACCGAAGCAAAGAAATCACTTTTCATAGCTCTTCCTATAAAACTCCTTTTACAGAAGAGAAGTAATCTACCCCATTCCTTTCTATGGTCTTGTCAACCAGCAGACCATCTCCAGGGTGGTCTTTAGTGAACACTGAACTGAGGTATTTGTTTAATATTTCTGCCATTTTTGTTTCTCTACACACATTGCTCCTTTTCACTTTTCATTTTCACTATTCCATGTTGAGCTTTTCTTTTTTTACATCAGAAAAATGTTCTGTCATCTCTGGCAATCCTTTCTTCCGCTTGACCTTTTTGCATTCTAACTCCCTTAGTTTCATCAGGTATTCTTCCCTGTAATGCTTTTTTGGGATCTTTCATACTTCCTGAAAGCTATTTTTGCCTTTATTTTTTCAGCCACCTCCTTTAAGAACCAAATCAGAAAAGTAAACAAAAGTGCAAGGAAAAACTAACATACATATTTATTTGCTTTGTAAATAGCTCCTTTTTATCTGCTCACTGTTCCACCTTGCCCATTTTCTCCCGGTCTTCTAGTTCTTCCTCCAAGTATATCCCATTTTGTCAAAAGTCCATATTTTTGAAATTCAAAACTCTGGTCTGTATGTGAATTCTCTTATTCTAATTGCATGGAAGGCCATGGGAAACTGTTCAAGTGACTGCATACCTCTTGAGAATTTCTCTCCAAGCAACTACAAAACTCTGCATGTTTGTTTTCATGCTGCAAGTCTAAGTACTGTGATCAGTTTATACCAGTTTTACTACTATAATGGGCGAGCTAGAATTGTGCTTTTTGTCACCTGTGCTGCATTCACAAGGTCTTCTTTGTATCTCAGTTCTCTTGTAGCCTACCTGTCCTGGCTATACCCAAACATTTAAGAGTAGCTAGCTATTTGACCTTTACTTCAGGAGCTGATACTTATTACAAGGCTCAATTATATGGCTATGTTTTCAACATACCTCTTGTCAAACTATACTATAGCAAGTAGGGGAACAGCAGCTGTTTGATATATCCAGAATGTGGCCTGCAGTGATTCTCCCAGGTTGGACCTGTAACTAAAATCTTGTCATCCAACTCCCTGGGGCCTTAAAATTGTGGCATGCTGTGGCACACCACCATGACCCTTCTGCCCTTTTCCTTAACTAGAATAAGGAAGAACGGTCAGGGCAAAACTAACATCTTCCAGCTCTACTCTCCTAAAGGGCCCCAAGGACCAAACACATGGTTAGAACCAGTTTAACATTTCAGGAATCTGTTTTGAATTGGACAAAGTACCCTTAAGCCCAGGAGGTAAGAACTCCTCCTGCTCCCTTGGGCACGTTATCCAAGGAGAAGTTTCTCGAAGAAAGTTTATCTTCCTTAGATGGTGGTAAAAAGCAATCCCATTGCATAACTGACTACATGCTACTCTGAATGTGCCCTTAATGAACTACTTCTGGTGTTGTGTGCATGCTATTCCAGATCCTGTACAATCACCAGTAGTACACAATTGAGGTGGCTTTATCTTTGCCATCTTTTATGAGCCGGCTGATATAGCAAGTGTTGCTTACCTGTAACAGGTGTTCTCACAGGACAGCAGGATGTTAGTCCTCACATATGGGTGACATCACAGGATGGAGCCCTGTACAGAAAACTTTTCTGTCAGTTTCTACAAAGCTTTGACTGACACTGGTACACTGAGTATGCTCAGCCTGCAATTATCCCTGTGAACCACAGTTGTCTCCCTCAGTCTCGTTTTATAGCTAAAAGTGCAAGCGAAACTAAAATAGAAGTAAAAACGAATACTGACCCAACTCCGCGGGGTGGTGGGTGGGTTTCGTGAGGACTAACATCCTGCTGTCCTGTGAGAACACCTGTTACAGGTAAGCAACACTTGCTTTCTCACAGGACAAGCAGGATGGTAGTCCTCACATATGGGTGAGTACCGTGCTGAGGATGCCCGAGAGTGCAAATGCACCCAAGACACGCAAAAGGTGCAATGATGGGGGTGGAATTTGGAATGGAGGGCATCCTGAAACCCGTAACGGGTTGGTGGAAGGATGTTGGGTAGTTAAACTGAAAAGAATTAAGAGTAGATGGACTGGCCAAACATGGAGCATGCTGGCTAGTCTTATCTCAGCAATAATGGGCTGCGAAGGTACGGAGAGAGCTCCAGGTTGCAGCCTGATAAGAATGTACAAGCAGCAGCAGCAGCCGCCGAGGGGAAGCTATTGAGGCTGGGACAGGCGCAACAGAGTGTGGCTACACACAGTGTTGTAGTGAAATGCCTGCTTGTTGGTAGGAAAAGAGATACAGACCGTCAATTAGGAGGAATAGGTCTTTTTGCCCAGTGGAACTCGCAGGTTGACTCTTGCCACAGAAGGAAAGAGTTAGGTGGAATTCCTATGGGAGTGTAGTGAAGCTAGATAGAATGCAAGTACTCTGCCCATTTTTCCCAACACCTCTCTCTCACCAAAGCGAGAGAGGTTTTCCTACTCGCTTTGGTGAGAGAGAGGTGTTGGGAAAAATGGGCAGAGTATATTCTGAGTAAGGTGATCTGCAACGTCTGCCTTAAGAAGGATTATGAAGTTGAATACATAAAACCACTCGGTCACGGAGGAACGCAGGGTCGGATGAGTATGTAACAAGGGGTGTAACTCATTGACCCTGTTGGCAGAAATGACATTAGAGAAAGAATTTCCCATGCCAAACTGAAATGAGACGAATGGAAAGGCTTGAATGGAGAACGTATGAGACTTAAGCACGAAATATAGATTCCATTCTGTGGCTAGTGAAAATAGAGGCGGCTTGATCAGTGGATAATCCATGGTAAGCTGACTCAGAAGGGGTTTACTGTTAATCGGGTATCCCCACTCCCAAACGATACACCAATTGGAACAGAGGTGTACCTATGTGGAGGATGTCTGGGGAGCAGAATCCAAGGGAACAAGAGAAAAGAGTGGTGTAGAAAAAGAAAAGGGAAATACCTTTTTATATGCGTCATGTAAATCATGCCATTTTGAATGGTAGGATTTATGTGTGGAAGGTTTCGTGATGCTACCAGTACCTGAGAACATCAGTGAGTCTACGATTTGAGGCTGACTTGTGAAAAGGCAAATTTGTTACTGGTGTGATAGATTGAGAAGTATGGGAAGCCTACTGGTCTCGGCCAGGAACAACAAACCCCGTCCCGGTTCAACATTAGAGAGTGTTGGCTATGAGAGGCAGCAGAAGAGACATTTAAGAGGCCCTTGATGGAAGAAAAGCTTCTATAGGAACGCATCGGAAACATGTAGGAGTAGAATCTGTGCACCGTATGGTTCGATTCAGACGCAGAGGCAAGTTCGGTTGACCTCAGCGTTAGAAGAGTCTTTCCGCTACACATGTAGTCAGAGACCATTCGAGAGGATGGAAACCTACATGGAGAAGGTCTGCTAGTGCGTTCAGCAAATCTCTTAGATAAGTGGCCCAAGGATACATGGAGTGAGCAAGGGCCAAGGGTAGAGCTGCGCAGCTTCCTTGCAAAGCAGCTAGGATGTGCGTGCTTTGTGTTGAAAGCACATTGTCCCTATGCTGTCTGTATGCACAAAGATTTGTTTGCAGAGGCAGTATTGGAAGGCATAAGAGTATAACGCATGCTACAAGCTCCCAGGAAGTTCATGTGAAACTGTGCCTGGAGTGGAGTAGACTCATATTGGGTTGAGAAGCTTTTAGGTCAAACTTTCAACCCTGAGTAAATGTGAGCAGAAATCAGAGTAGGTTTTGGTTCTAGATCTGCAATATGGACGAGGGACGAAAGCAGTTGAACAGCTTAGACCCAGTTATAATGGAATTTCACTGAATCTAACCCATAGCAGTTTTGGATCTCTGAGGAAAGTGCATAGTGAAAAAACCCCATGGCCAGACAATGAAGAATTGAGGGTGCTGAGGTTATGGAAAATGCATGCAGGGACATGTAAGAATTTATTAGAATGTCTGCGCGTATGCTGGACAGGAAGGTCATTATGACTGTGGTTATCCAGAAGTGTTGGATAAGGGATTTATGGCAGTGACAGTAATCCCAGTTAGTAAATGTATAGTGAGTCATGAAGAAGTTAGAGCTCCTTGCGTGACTGATGTGGTTATGCAGCCGTCCATGCAAGGAAAAGCGTGAATGATGTTGCACTCCGCAGAGAAACAGCAGTCACAGATAGTGATTCAATGAATACCCCAGTTGCCGAAGCTGGTGCAACCGGCAAAGCTTGGGATTGTAATATTGTTGACTCACCATGAAGCACATAGAAAGATTAGACGTAATGTACTTACTGCGATATGGAAGCATGGTAACAAGAGATACCATTTTACCTGTGCCTTCTGAAGAAAGTTGGTATTGAGGTCCAGGATGGGCGGAGAGTAACTACTTTCTGTTGAAAGAAAGAATAGTGTAATTAAAAACTCCCAACCCCCCCTCCTGCGCTTTGTAGCGTCCGGGGAGTTACTGGGAATTTTGGTACAAGGTGGGGTGGCTGCTCTGATATCCAGCCAGTTGGGAGACTAGGAGGTGTCCAACTGGAGGGCTGATGTAAACTGGATATCATGTAACCTCCCATGGGAGCCTGAGCGGTAAAGTCTTACCTGCATTTCTGTGTGCTGTACAAGGAGACATTGAGACCTGTCATCAGGCTTCAAGGTGGACTTGCACTTGAGGCAGTATTTGTTTAGCAGATCAGCGAATGCACCTGGAACTTGGTTCTGAAGCAGGAACCAGAAGCCAGAGCATTAATCAGTACAGAGCCTCGTTGCTGAAGAAGGGAGGATGCCCTGATGCAATCCCAAAGAAATGATTAGAGAGGTTCTCTTGGTATTGTGGATGACATATCAATATGTGACACTAATACGGTTCTTGGAAGGTACATGACCTAGAACTTTTCAAACCATGTGGCTCAAATTAGAGAACACATCTCAATGGGAATGCCGCAGAAGCGGGTACTTACCATCAGATGTGGATCGAAGGACGAGCCAGTGAAGATTGCTGGCTCAGTGGATTTCAGGAGTCATCAAGGGGTAGCCTGTCTGACGTAGACATCAGTCTCAACTCTGATGCCTGGTATGGTGGCGCAGGTATAGAGGAGACAGGCTGAGCGTGGCTGGTGCTACCACTGTAATTAGTGGAGGGCCACAATCCCGCACCGATGTCGATGGGGCACGCCTCTGGAACAGGGGAGCCATCTTTGGCTCATGGACCCGGCCCTCGTCGCAGCGGCTAGATGTCTCGTGACGCCAGTGCAGAATTCTTCGGAACTCGTTCTGGTGTTTCTGGAGCACCAAGGACCGCCAGCACTGTGCGGAACAGTGGCGATGGCAGTGGTGATGTTCCTCGGCCCGGGCATTCTCCAGCATCGAGAAGGATAGCACAGATGTTCTGGATGGAATTGGTGGCGGACGGTCACAGTGTCTGTGACAATGTATGCATTGGTGCTCGGCCCTGTCTTTCCCCAGCGCAGAGATGGATGCCCTCGCTGTTTTGGATGGCGACTGATGACAGACTGTCAGCATGCCTGCACTGCTCCTGGCACTATGTAGTGTCATAGGCTAATATGGGGCTTTAATAAGAACCCAACGCATGGAGCACTGTTCAGCGAGGGCATTACGTGGCGGTGCTATGTTAGTAATGACTGTGTCGATGGCGGCCGAGCTTGCTCGAGGGTATCGTCAAAAAATATATATGAAAAAACGTCGATGACTCGGCCAGAGCAATGATGACAGTGACGGAAGCACCGATGGCATCAGTGTAGTTTATCTATGGGAACGATGTTTTTTCGATTTGATGCCACATTGTTGGCATCAGAAAAATGATACCGGCATTGACAGAGTCTATGACGCATAGATAGGAACATCGAAGACACCGATTGAAACAGCGTGGGCGCAGACGGCCATTGATGGAATGGACCTGGGCATCAATAGCATCAATAAAATGAAGGATGGCATCGATGGAAGTGCCCCGGGCGACTGTGGCATCGACCCGGGCATGGATGGCACCGAGACAAGGTGTACGTCAATGGCATCCATCTGGGCAATGATGGCACCGATGAAACCCAAGGAAAAATCAGTGCCATGGATGAAAAACATGGATGGCACTGTTAGAAACAAAGCAGGGACAGATGGCATCAGTGTACTGTGGGGGAGGGGTACCAATGGCATCTAAGAATCCACGACGGTCTGAAGGGGGTAGCGACGGGGCATTGACTGCGCGAGGGTACCAAGGAATCGAAGGACTTGAATCAAAAGTGGCCCTGGAGGCAACGGAAACCGTGGGAAGTCCCGTCCCCTAGCGCTAATAGCCAGGCAGTGTGTCACAGAGGGACACTTGCAGGCTATGTGTTGCTAACTGAAAACATAGGGAGAGAGGGAAGGCCGCAATTGGTTGACAGGCCAGGAAGGCGACAGGAACCGATCGAAAAAACGGCATATGATTGGCTTGGCCATACACACCCTTATCCTTTAACTGTACTCACAGAGCGTCAAATAAACATACGCGAAGGGAGACCCGTGCAGGGAAAAGTGTTTGTAAATGTTTAAGTGTTTCCGTAAGGAAAATGTGTTAGAATTTCTCAGAGCTCATAACTGCTATGCTTATTGCAGAGCGGAAAAAGGAAGACTGAGGGAAACACCTGTGGCTCACAGGGATAATTGCAGGCTGAGCATGCTCAATGCACTCAGTGTGCCAGTGTCAGTTAAAGCTTTGTAGAAACTTTGACAGAAAAGTTTTCCGTACAGGGCTCCATCCTGTGATGTCACCCATATGAGGACTATCATCCTGCTTGTCCTGTGAGAAAAGGTGACAAATGATTGTAGGGGAACTAGTCTATCCCCTCTAAGAAGCTAAAAAGTTAGGGTTGTTTAAGTTTGAAAGAGACAGCTGAGAGAAGACATAACAGAAGTTCATAAAATCATGAGTTGGATGGAACAGGAAATCAAGGAGTAATTTGTCCTTTCAAATACTAAAATATGGGGACATTCCATAGTTAACCAGCAGCTTTAGCACAAATTGTAGAAAGTACATGTTCAGTCAGCATACAATTAAGCTGTGGAATGTGTTGCCAGATGTGGTCAAGGCAGCTAGCATAGCAAGGATTAAGAGGGAGGAAAAGTTCCTAAAACATTAGCTAGTCACATGAAGGAAAGCAGGACTGGATTCTGGGTGGGTGAGCTGGCTGCCACCCAGGGTGCTGTGAGCTGGGGCACCCTGGCCATTGCCAGCATCATGCATCCTGCAGTGGCATGGCTATGGCAGATGCCATACCTCTGCAGCCGAAGAGAGGCTCTGTAGCCATGAGAGATCCCATCCTACTATGGCCCAAGACAGGCCCAGTGGCTGAGTAAATCCTATCCCACTGTGGCCAAAGAAGCCCGGGGGGTGGTGGGAGGGGGAAGGGGGGCACCATCTGCCCAAAACCCAGTCCTGAGGAAAGCTATTGCTATCCCTGGGATCGAGTAATAAATAGGTCTACTTTGTGGAATTTGCTGGGTACCTGATCCAGACTGGGTACTGTCTACCCAGGATGCTGGGCTCAATAGACCTTGCTCTGACCCAACATGGCATTTTTGCTCTAGCCATGTTCCATGAAGGGGGAAACAGTAAGAAGCAGAGGTCCCTCTTATTACCAGGAGAGATGGAGACCAACATGCTGGAGTATTTCTATTTGTCTCCTGCAGAGCCACTGGGGGAGTAGAGGGGGGAAGCTATATATGGGATCAGGCATTTTGTTTGGTTCTATGATTGTGTAGTGGAGTATAAAATGTGTGTTATAATGCAATGATTGGTAGTGTTCATGACAGCTAATAGAAGTATGTGACAGCAAAATTTATCAAGCTGACAGCTCGATCCAGTAAAGTCCGTGGGAGAGCGGACTAACGCCCCGCTCTCCCGGCGCGCGCACCGGCCCCTCGCCGGTGCGCGCGATCCAGTATTTAAATTAGGCGACGCGGTGCAAACGAGGAAAAAGAGGCGCTAGGGACACTAGCGCGTCCCTAGCGCCTCCTTTGGCCTGGAGCGGCGGCTGTCAGCGGGTTTGACAGCCGACGCTCAATTTTGCCGGCGTCGGTTCTCGAGCCCGCTGACAGCCACGGGCTCGGAAAACGGACGCCGGCAAAATTGAGCGTCCGGTTTCGGCCCGACAGCCGCGGGCCGAATTCAAAATTTTTTTATTTTTTTTTTTACTTTTTTTTACTTTTGGGGACCTCCGACTTAATATCGCTATGATATTAAGTCGGAGGGTGCACAGAAAAGCAGTTTTTACTGCTTTCTGTGCACTTCCCTGGCGCCGGAAGAAATTAGCGCCGACCTTTGGGCGGCGCTAATTTCTTAGAGTAAAATGTGCGGCTTGGCTGCACATTTTACTTACTGGATCGCTCAGGAATACCTAATAGGGCCATCAACATGCATTTGCATGTTGAGGGCGCTATTAGGTGCCGCGGGTGGGCCGCGTGTTTTCCTCCCCTTACTGAATAAGGGGTAAGGGAAAACACGCGTCCAGAGCAGGGTGACAGTGCGCTCCGACGGAGCACACTTTACTGGATCGACCTGTTAGTATGTTACAGAACAATCAATGGCTGTGAGTGCAATGTATTTTACAAAGCATTCTGTAATACCATAGGAGGTACATTGCAAACAAACTCAAATAAATTATGGTAATTCCAGATGAGCATCTGCCTGCCTTCTGGAGGGATGCATGAGATTCATGCTAAGTTTCACTGAATATGGTAAACATTCACTATTTGCCAAAATTTCGCATTTTTTGCTCACAATAGCGTACTATAAATGAAATCTTTTGTATGTTGGGTTGAATTTGACTTTAGGAATTTAGAGGTATCAGCAAATTGCCATTCTTCATTAACCCAATTCTATACAATTTGATTGTTAGTAAATTTCACACAAAATGAGGGTCAGAAAGCAGTTCAGAAACAAGCAAAGCAAGTAATCTGGGGGAAAAAAAAAGTCAAATTGATGGCTACCTACATATTGCTTTAAAAAAATATATATTTAGTACCTACAGTTTGCCTTCATGTCGTCTGCCAACTTACAGAACCATGGGATCAAGTAATTAGACTTATTGTACCTTTCATCCAAAGATACCAAGGTGCAATTTATTCCAGATGCATGCAGGCACCATGGTGCTAAATGTGCTATCAAGCCATCTATCAAAAACCTGCATGAATATTTCCAAAAGGGAGGGTGGGCAACAAAAACAAAATCAGGAACTATTACCATCCAATTAGATGAGTAAAGGCACAGCAAAAAAAGACCGACAAGCTTGCATCCAAATTCTAACCCATAATTCAGTACCCTGATCAGAGAACTTCCTTGTCGGCCCTTTTACCATTCAGATTAGAATTCTATACCTACTAACACAAGGGGCAAATCTGATGCACACTTGCATTCTTGATGCATTGCTTGAAAGCATATTCATAAACCCAGATTTCTCAGTTAAACTTTGTTCCTAGCAGTTTCCTCCTGCTCAAATTGAAACGGACCTCTGATGCTACACTATGAAGCCTTAGTTCAGTTTTTGGGTTTTTATGTCAAATTTTTTCAGTCCTCTTTCTGTCTACCCCAGCCATCACAGCAAATGTATTTAGCTAGGGGCTAAGTACAGCTCCTCCAGAGCCATGTAACAGGAAATTCCAGGTAAAGCCTAGCAGAGAAAAAAAAAAAAAAAAAAAAAAAGGTCACTCTCCTGGGGCTGGTGAACATTATTGCAGCACCTCCTTGCCCAAGAATGAGAAGCTGTGCTTGGGATCACACCTAATGTTCTTGCATGGCAACACAGCATTGCCAGTGGGGCTTCAAGCTAACCACACAAGATTATTCCATCAAGATTTAATAAGCATTTTTCTGTTTGCAAGAAAATGTCTCATAGGAGATGTAGCAAACATTTGTTGGGTAACAAATTTGATCCTTTTGTACCGGACCATAAAATAAAGCTTTGCATATATCTGGATATTTCAACAATTCAGCTAAATTAAATTTGTCTTAACACTGTTTAAGTTCAAGTGTAAATATACACCATGGCATTAGCTACCCAATCTGGTCTTTAAGAACTCCTTCTATTGTACATATCAAATTTTCAGGATAACTACAGTTTATAAATAAACCTAACTTAGATTAAATGTAATCTCAGATATTCATGAATGATATTCCATAAAATAGGTCTACTTGGAGATTTGATAAGTGAGTTTGGGAGCTTCTGATCTAAAAAGGAGAGCATTATCTAACTGTACTCTTCTATATAGTCATGCTTAAATCACAAGCTGGAAAATTTCATGCTGAAAATAGAAGGTCCTTCTGTAAGAAGTTATTTTATATAAACCTATGTAATGAAGGCAAAATGCATTTTTTAAATATTACATCCAGATAATTTGTTGCATTACCACTACAAACTCCCAATACCTTGCAATGAGTGGAGCTTATGGGTATACCCACATTTGAGGCTACAAGTACGGTTAGCGCACACATTACTTCAATGCAAAATCCACTGTGAAGAAAAAAAACACATGAACACATGGAAAGTGAAGTGTGAAAGTTACAGGAAGGAACCCATATGCCATGCATGCATCAAGAAAGTGAAGAGTGAATGATGAAGATGCCATAGCCTTTTAAAGTGGGCAGGGGTGTTAAAAATAAGGTACTGCAGATCTAAACCAGGTGGCATGGATGAAGTTTTGCAGCTAAAGATTTTGCCCTTCCATTCAGCAATAAATATCTAAAAAATTCACTTTAACCAGGAAAGCATTTCATAATTTTCCTTATCCAAAACAACCTGATTTCTTTCAATTACACTCATACCACCAGGAAAAGATTTGGGCAGAAGAATGAAGGATGAATAGTCTTGAATGCCCTGACTGCAGTCACATGGCAAAGGCATACCTTGCAGTGTGTGGTACTGATAGGAAGTCCAACATTGGAAGCTATCACAACTGTGAACGCCGAAGCCAACTCAATAGTGAACCCACTGTGGGAAGCATAAGAAAATACTTCACAGTCACACTTTGCATCCGTTTTGAGTGACACCATGCAATGCACCAAGTTCTTACCCGAATATTCTTCCAATTTTCATTGCTTACTGATCAATGAATTATATTAATTCAATAATGAGAAATAAATATCATGCACAATCTGGTTAGCTCCTATATCATACAAGTTTCCACTACATTGAAATCATGCTTTCTAGTAATGAAGTTAGCTACAACAGTTATAAATTTAAATAGTACACCACAATTAATATGAAACATTACATTCCCAGAATGTTAGATGTTACTTTCCACTGCACGGCTAAAGCTTATTTTAATATTACTGGGAACGTGAAGGAGAAAGACAGAAACTAGGTTACCTACCACCTTCTGCCCAGCAAATAACCCACTAATGCAGAATATGATATTTTCCATTTAGGAAAAAAAAATCACTGCTATAAGCAAGCAACAAAATGCCACTAGGCAGCCTTAAGCAATTTCTCAATCTAGACTGTGCATTTGATCTCTGACCTAGACTCACCTGGAAGGTGTGATTGGAGTCAGATCTTTACCCATTGTCTGGATAACTCTTCTTCCCCAGACCCAAAGACCTGCACAGATCCCAACACCGCCATAAAAAAGCAGCCAAACAGGTGTAGAAGCTTCCTGCATGACACCACCTTGTTCATAGATCAACCACAGAGCCACCAGAGGGCCAATTGCATTGCTGAGTAAAAAGAAATGTAATTATGTTTTAGTATTAAGACTTTAGTAATTCTAACACCACATTACTAGCAAGCCAATACAGATTAAGGAATAGTGCCATAATGTAATATAAACATGTTGAAATTACCCAAAAGTATCATGATTAAAGAAGGACATGGTCAGATGACTAAGTATTTTTAGTTGTGCCTGATACTGAAATAAGCCATTCTAGGATCAAGATCTAATAAGTGTTGATCCAAGGTAACAATCCAATACCACCTGAATATGGTAAGCCCTATGGCTGAAGATTAAAAAAATCTCCATGCATTTAACAGTTGAGAGATTTACATTTTACCAGATCAAGAAATCAGCAAGATCGAAATGCTCTGGGCATAAAGTGCTACATACAAGCAGAAAAATGTCAGATCTAGAATATTTAAATTGCTGTCTCCTGGACTCATACAACCATAAAGATAAGGACTAACAATACAGATGTTTACATCTAAAAAAATATGCAGAAAAGCATTTGAACAGATAAGGCAAATTAAGAAAACTAGATGAAGTAAACCCCAAAGTGTTACTGCTTTTAATAAAGCCATCTTCACCATTACTAAATTACTGCTCTCTCAGTACTCCAGAACCCAAATCATCATAAGAGGAAGTTATATTTGCTGAAAGGATATGCACTAAATATCTGGTTTTACCTCAGTCAGTCTCATCAGCTTATGCTTTTTATTTACCTGTGATGCGCACACACATTTAGAAAGTACTCCGACCTCGTCATTTTTTCCGCATTTTGTTACTTTACAGCCTCAAAAGGTGAATTTTAAAAGCATTTATGTGCATCAAAAATAGAGAGATATGCGAATATATTGGGTTGGCACACCCCAAGTGGATTTTACCCGAGTACACACATCTCCTGCTGTGCACACAAAACAAAATTGCTTACCTTGTAATAGGTGTTATCCCAGGACAGCAGGATGTAGTCCTCACATATGGGTGACGTCAGTAACGGAGCCCTATTGCGGGAAAACTTCTGTCAAAGTTTCTAGAAACTTTTGGCTGGCACTGAGGCCACTGAGCATGCCCAGCATGCCAAGATATTCTCTGCCACAGGGGTCTCACTCTAGTCTCGTATTGTAGCAATAAGCTTTAGCAAAAAATAAAATAAGAGGTATGAGACCCAACTCCACGGGGTGGCGGGTGGGTTTCGTGAGGACTGCTAGTCCTTACATACGGGTGATTAGCAAGCTAGAGGCTGAGTCATTTTGTAGTGAAGCAACTGTGAAGTACTGTTGTTGAAAATGAATCAGCCGAAGATTACAGCACGTTGGAGGTAGGAGTTGGGATTAAACTGGAAACAAGTTCTTTAAGACAGATTATCCATAGGCTGAATCTTGTCGTCCTTTGTCCAAACAGTAATGAGCTGCAAAAGTGTGAAGAGAACTCCATGTTGCTGCTTTACATATGTCAAGGATTGGCACTGAACGATAGTGTGCTACTGAAGTTGACATTGCTCTTAATGAATGTGCCTTTACTCGCCCTTGGAGAGGAAGGCCTGCTTTTTCATAGCAAAACTGTATGCAATCTGCTAGACAATTGGATAGAGAATGTTTACCCACTGCTTTACCCGGTTTGTTTGGATCATAGGAAACAAAGAGCTGATTGGATTTCCTGTGGACTGCAGTGCAGTTTAAGTAGAAAGATAGTGCACGCTTACAGTCCAAGGTATGTAAGGCTCTTTCTCCTTGGTGAGAATAAGGCCTTGGGAAGAATGTGGGTAAAACTATGGATTGGTTCAAGTAGAATTCCGTAACTACCTTGGGGAGGAATTTTGGATGTGTATGGAGTACCACTCGGTCATGTAGGAATTTCGTATAGGGTGAGTACGTGACAAGTGCTTGTAACTCACTAACCCTTCTAGCTGATGTAATGGCTATGAGGAAGATAAATTTCTCTCATGGAAGACTAAGATCACAGGAATCTATGGGTTAAAAAGGAGAACGCATTAGTCTTGTTAAAAACCAGATTAAGGTCCCATTCTGTGACTGGAGGCCAAATTGGTGGTCTAATTTGAGTTAAACCTCTCATAAACCTACTGACAAGAGGTTGTGAGGATATAGGTGCATCTCCCATCTTGTTATGGTAAGCTGAGATTGCACTTAAATGTACTCTTACAGATGAAGTCTGGAGACCAGAGTCTGAAAGATGGTATAAGTAGTCTAGTAGAGAAGTAGTGGGGCAAGTGAAAGGATCAATATTCTTTTGTCTGCACCACAAAGTGAATCTCTTCCATTTGGAAGAATAACTCTTTCGTGTGGAAGGTTTTCGTGAAGCTATAAGCACTTGAGATACAACCACTCAATCTTTCAACCAATGTAAAATCAAGCTTTCAACATCCATGCTGTCAGGGACAGGGATTGAAGGTTGGGATGGCGCAACAGACCCTGATCCTGAGTTATGAGAGTGGGAGCTACTCCCAGTCAAATTGGATCCCTGACTGAGAGGTCTAGAAGTGTGGGAAACCATACTTGTCGAGGCCAATACGGGGCTATGAGTATCATGGACCCTTTGTCCTGTTGTAGCTTCACTAGAGTTTTGGTTATGAGTGGTATCTGAGGATATGAGTACAGTAGGCCTGAGGTCCAAGGGTGAGCAAAGGCGTCCTTGGCTGGCTGGTTCTTCTGTTTGTGTAAAGAACAGAATTTGTCCACTTTGTGATTCAGATGTGACGCAAAGAGATCCATTGTTTGTTGTCCCCAACGTTGAAATATCCTGGTCGCTACTGCGGGATCCAGGGACCATTCGTGTGGTTGGAATTGACGACTGAGTCGATCTGCTAGTACATTTTGAATGCCTGCCAGATAAGTGGCCCGGAGGAACATTGAGTGGTTCAGGGCCCAGCCCCAAATCTGTGCAGCTTCTTGACAAAGGAGATACGAGCCCGTACCTCCCTGTTTGTTGATGTACCACATAGCTACTGTGTTGTCTGTTTGGATGAGAACAGTCTTGTGTGAAAGGCAGTCCTTGAACGCATGCAGCGCATAATGTATAGCTCGAAGCTCCAGGAAATTGATTTGAAATGTTGCTTTAAGTTTTATCCATGTACCTTGGGTTTGGAGGTTGTGTACATGAGCTCCCCAACCCAAGGTGGATGCATCTGTAGTTAATATTATCTGTGGGACTGGTTATTGGAAGGGTAGGCCCTTGCGCAAATTGTCCTTGTTCACCCAAAGGAGAGAGTAACGTAGTTGGTGGGTTACTTGAATTGGAGAATGCAGTGGTTGAATGGCTTGAATCCATTGAGATTTTAAAGCCCATTGAGTTACCTGCATGGCTAGTCTTGCCATAGGAGTGACATGAACTGTGGAGGCCATGTGGCCTAGCAAGGTGAGAAACTGATGAGCTATTGCTTGTTTCTTGGAGTGAATCGAGTTTGCCAACAGAGATAGTATTTCTGCTCGATCCTCGGGTAGAAAGGCTCTTGATAGGATAGTGTTCAAGTCTGCACCTATGAATTGAAGTACGTGAGATGGAGTAAGGTGGGATTTTTGATAATTGATGAGAAAACCCATGGAGTGAAGTAGGGAAATCGTTCGACTGAGAGAAGTGAGAGCTCCCTGTTGAGAGTGACTTCTGATGAGCCAGTCGTCTAGATATGGAAAGACATGGACACTTTGCTTGTGCAAGTGTGCTGCTATTACTGCTAGACATTTGGTAAATACTCTGGGAGCAGAGGCAAGTCCGAATGGCAGTACTCTGTATTGGAAATGTTGATGCCCCACCATGAAACGCAGGTATTTGCGGTGAGGAGGGAATATTGGTATGTGAGCGTAAGTGTCTTGAAGATCCAGAGAACAAAGCCAATTTCCTGTTTGAAGAAGAGGAAGCATGGTGGCTAGAGAAACCATCCTGAATTTTTCTTTCCTCAGAAATTTGTTGAGATTTCTGAGGTCTAGGATGGGACAAAGGCCTCCGGTTTTCTTTGGAATGAGGAAATAACAGGAATAGAATCCTCTGCCTCTGAGACCGGGGCACCGGCTCTACCGCCCTGGCTTTCAGAAGGGTGGATAATTCTACTTGTAACTGAAGGATGTGATTTTCGCCGAGATGAAGTTGTGTTGGCGGAAAATCCCGATCGGGCTCACCCCGATCGGGCCCCCTCGCCGATCGTCGGCCTGTTTCTTCAGCTTCCACCTACCTGCAAGGCCGCGAATCCCCGCCTCCAGCCGGCCGAGATCGGAGCCGCGATTCGCCGCATCTAGCCGGCCTCGACTCGGACCACGAGCCCTCGCCTCCAGCAGGCCCCAAGCCGAGCCGCAAGCCTTCGCCCCGAACCGCCCACGAAAAACGTCGCGGCGGTGACGTCAGAGGCGCGACCGGCGGGATATTTAAACCACCACTCTCCCTGGCGTCGTGCGCACGAAGGAGCGCGACAAAGGGGCCTGCCCCTTTGTTTCGCCCCTTCGTGTCGACCCTCGCCCGAGCTGCAGCACTCAATACTGCACTAGAACTCGGCTAGCATCCATCCAGCTCACGTCCTTCCAACTCTCATCCATCAAGAGATCATCCTGCGCCCACTCAACAAACAAGCGCCCACTCAGACAAGCGTCCTGCGCCCTCTCAACAAACAAGCGCCCACTCAACAGACAAGCGTCCTGCGCCCTCTCAGACAAGCATCCTGCGCCCACTCAACAGACAAGCGCCCACTCAACAGACAAGCTTCCTGCGCCCACTCAACAGACAAGCGCCCACTCAGACAAGCTTCCTGCGCCCACTCAACAGACAAGCGCCCAAAGCATCCTGCGCCCACTCAGACAAGCGTCCTGCGCCCACTCAGACAAGCGTCCTGCGCCCACTCAACAGCCAAGCGTCCAAAGCGTCCTGCGCCAAGCAACCAACCTGTACTCATCCAGAGCCCTAACCAACTAATTATCTCCTAATTCCAGGCTTTCCTCCCTTCTACCATCCGCCCACCCACTGCGCCAGCTATCCAACAACCCACAATGTCTCTAGTTCTTCCAATACCAATTTTACAACACCGCCTCCCATCTAAGAGAATATCTACCAGATGAGCCCTTCACAATAACTTAAAAACCCTCACCCCCATCTTGATTACACCTATCACCCAGCTTTTAGGCCTCTCCCTCTTCTCACTCTCTTTTCAATGCACAATCCCTAACAAAAAAATCCCTAATTTTCAATGATTACCTCACCGACGCCAAACCAGATATTTGCGCAGTAACCGAAACATGGCTTAAGCCCTCAGATACGGCTTTAATAAACCAATTACCTACACAGACCTATGATGTCTTCTCACTCCCGAGACTGAAAAAAAAGAGGAGGTGGAATCCTTCTGGCCACCAAAAAAAGCCTTAACTTCTCCCAACATCCGTACAGCTCTAACTCAAAACTGGAAGTCGGCTTCTTTACCTCACAAAATCTTCAAATCCTTCTTGTCTACGCCCCCCCCCCAGGGCTCCTAGAATCCGATGTCTCCCCCATTCTTGAAATCACCACCATGCTCATCAACTTGGATACTCCAGCAATCATCTTAGGTAATTTCAATCTGCACATAGACATTCCTTCTCCATCTAACAGCTGCGTAACCCTCCTCTCAGCCCTGTCTGCTATGGGATTCCAACAACTAGTCAACGAACCCACACACAAAGCGGGTCACACTCTGGACTTGATTTTCGTCAATAAAGGCATTACGACTACATCCAATCTGAAGAACAAAAAGGTTCCATGGTCAGACCACACTCATCTCTACCTCCTTCGCGCTGAAAGAATCCAACACTCCTAACATCCCCTCACCTTCATTCCACTACAAGAGGCGATGCTCCCTAGAAGACCTTAACACCCAGTTGGTCTCACAGCTCCCATTATTAGACTTCACCGACCCGAACACTGCCATTCGCTCCTGGAACAACATAACAGAAAATATAGCTAATAAGCTCTGTCCTTCAACAACAAAAAAATCTCACACCAATGCAGTCAGCAGACAACCTTGGTTTACCATTGAACTCAGAAAACTAAAACAAAGTTTAAGAAAAAAAGAAGCAATCTGGCGTAAAACCCCTTGCGACTCCACTATCTCCTCATACAAATCTATTCTATACCAGTACAAATCCCTCACCTCAAAGTCAAAAAAAGACTATTATGCATCTAAGATTCACAACCTGGTCTTTGATGCCAAAGCCCTCTTCACATGTCTCCAGCCTCACCCAAGCCTTACTGCGAGAAATCCCCGGCAACATGGCTCAATCCAAAGCTGAAGAACTTGCTCAGTTTTTCCAAAATAAAATCACCAATCTCCTAACACAACTGCCTCCCGACACCGCCGCCCTCCAGACATAACAACCTGCCTACAAAAACGTCAGCTTAAACACCTTTGAACCCGTCTCTTCCATTGAGATACAAGCCATCCTGAAAAGAATGAAACCCTCGTCTCATCCTGCAGACCACATCCCCTCCAAACTACTTCTATCTATTCCAGACACAATAGCCACATCATTGACAAATATCATCAATTGCTCCCTAGCCCAAGGAACCTTCCCAGATGATCTCAAAATGGCCTCAATCTCACCGCTCCTAAAGAAACCTAACCTTGACCCGAAGGACCCCAACAACTTCCGCCCCATCGCTAACCTCCCATTCATTGCCAAGATCATGGAAAAACTAGTGAACTCTCAACTTTCAGATTTCATCGAAGACAACAATCTTCTCTTCACCCCACAACACGGCTTCCGAAAAAAATCGAGGCACAGAATCCCTCCTCACCTCGTTGACAGACCTTATCTTATTGGGCCTCGACAAAGGAAACTCTTTCCTATTGATCTTATTAGACCTATCCGCAGCGTTTGACATGGTCAACCACGCCATCCTCCTAAACCAGCTGTCGTCCATAGGAATCAGCGGCACTGTCCTATCCTGGTTCAAAACCTTCCTCAACAACAGAGGCTACAAAGTTAGACTCCAAAACAAGGAATCTTCAAGATTTGACGCCGTCATAGGAGTCCCGCAAGGTTCTTCATTATCTCCGACTCTTTTCAATATTTACCTTCTTCCTCTCTGCCAACTTCTCACCGACCTCAATCTAAAGTATTTCCTATACGCAGATGATATTCAAATCATCATCCCCATCAAAGACACATACTCTAAAACTCTTGACTTCTGGGAATCATGCCACCTGAAAATCAAACAACTACTCAACAGCCTTCACCTCATCTTAAACTCCTCCAAGACAGAAATCCTACTCATCTCTCCTGAGAACAATAGCTCTAGCTCTTCTCTTCCTACCAACCTACCTACCTCACAAGTTAGAGACTTAGGAGTGATAATAGACAACCGGCTAAACTTCAAAGCACATATCAACAAAACAACCAAAGACTGTTTCTATAAACTCCATGTCCTGAAAAGGATAAGACCTCTCTTCCATGCTCAAGACTTCAGAACGATCATCCAAGCAGTCATCTTCTCAAAATTAGACTATTGCAATTCCCTATTGCTAGGTCTGCCCTCATCCTATTCCAAACCATTACAGATGGTTCAAAATTCAGCAGCCCGACTACTAACAGGCGCAAAAAAGAGAGACCACAACTCCCATCCTGAAAGAGCTACATTGGCTACCCGTATACTTCCGTATCATGTATAAAGCCATGTGTGTCATCTTCAAAACTATACATCAACGCATCTCCCTCGATCTTCAAATCCCCCTCCAAGCATACAATTCGACAAGACCTACCAGAGAAGTTTACAGAGGCGCCCTCCAAGTTCCTCCCACGAAAACGACCAGACACATTACCCTCAGAGATCGGGCCACCTCCACAGCTGGCCCTTCTCTATGGAATTCCATTCCTACAGATCTCAGACCAGAACCATGCCTCCTAACTTTTAGGAAAGGACTTAAGACTTGGTTATTCAAGCAAGCTTTCCCAGACACAATCTAATGACACAATCCAAGGACTCCCCAAAACATTCAACCACTAACAATACCATTTGTACATAGTATTTAATTAATTTAATTTGTATTTTGTCTAACCAGTTATTCTTTCCTATCTCTTCCTTCTTCTCCAAGTTCTGTGACCCTTGTTAATTGTAACTGTTTCCTTCGATCACCACAGTTTTAGTTTGATGTATTTAATGCACCCCGTTTCATGTAAACCAGCAAGATATGTCCTCATGATTGCCGGTATATAAAAACCTTAAATAAATAAATAAATAAATAAAATAAAATCTGTGGGAAGTGAGAGGAAATTGAGTTGGTATCCTCGATATATTATGGATAGGACCCATTGGTCTGTTAATGTTGGCCAATTGTAGAATTGAGATATCCGGCCTCCCACTGGGAGTTGTGGGTGGGGATTTGAGAGAAGGCCGAGTTCTCTGGATAAGATTTCAAAAACCAGTAGTAGTACTTGTTTGTGGAGCAGGCTGAGGCCTAGATAGTCTCTGCTGTTGTGGTTGCAGACTTTGTTGTGTCCTGGAAGGGCGAGGTCGAGATGGAGGGTAATACCTCCTCTGTCTGTAAAAAGGTCTTGTGGTGTCCCTCCTTTGAGGCCTACGCCGACTGTGCGTAGGGGGATCCTGTGGGAGGGGAGGGAAGACAACTGAGTGTTTCTGTATGCTCTTAACTGACACAGCATCTTGGACTTTAGATCCAAAGAGGTTGTCTCCCTGACAGGGGAGATCCACCAACTTGTCCTGCACTTCCAGCCTAAGGTCAGAGGCCTTGAGCCATGCCCATCTTCTGGCACCGATGCAGCCACTCTTGAAGCAGTCTCTAACCCGTCATAGGCTGCCTGGACTTCATGTTTTCTGGCTTCCATACCTTTATGGATGATGGCCTGGGCAGCTTCCTGATATTCAGTAGGGAGAGATGGGACAAATTCTTGAATTTGTTTCCATAGGTTTCTTTGATACTGGGTCATGTATAGGTGATAGGCAGAAATCCTAGAGTTCAACATCGCTCCTTGGAAGACTTTACGACCCAGGGAATCCAGAAATCTATGTTCTTTTCCTGGGGGCTTAGATGAATGTGTTAGTGTTCTTCTTGACCGCTTTTGCGCCGATTCTACAACCACTGAGTGGTGAGGAAGTTGTGGCTTCTAATATCCAGGTGTGGATTGTACATCCGCTTGTTTACTGCTGGGACAGAGCAGGGATGTTCCCAGAGACTATGTTGCAATTGTAAGAGAACATCATGTATAGGAATTGCTACAACTTGCTTTGGAGGGTCGACAAACTGGAGTACCTCCAAGGTTTGTTGTCTGATGTCCTGCTCTGTTTCTAATTTAAAGGGGATGGAGTCCACCATCTCCTGTACAAATGTGGTGAAAGTGAAATCCTCTGGAGGAGACTTTTCTGGCATGTGGTGGTGATGGGTCAGACAAAGCCTTCTGATGATGTGTCCGAGGCAGTGTCAGACCAAGTGTCATACTCCTGAGTTTGTTGGTGAGGTGTTGTAGTCCTAGGTAGGGGAGGAAGGCCAGAAGGTCCTGGTAAAGGTTCTTTGAGAGGAGAGTCTTCTGGATCCTCTTCTCTGGGATTAGATGGTAACGAGTCTAATAAATCCTGGTAGCATTTGGTAAGGATGCTATGTAGTGCTGCCTCTGTGGATCCTGAAGCCGCAGGAAGGTGTGGCACTGTTGGTGGAGGTTTTGGCATCGAAGATTTTGGTATGATCGATGTTTTTCTGGTAGATACCGATGTTTTTCTGTTGTGTTGTTGTGTCGGTGCCGTAGTGAAGATGGGCATCGGTGCTGGAACCGATGAAGCCATCGACAGTGTATGGTAAAAGAGGACATTGATGTAGGAATAGACATCGAGGGCATCAGCGGAATCGATGTCGCTGGCACCAGGGTTTCCCCCGGCATCGGGAATACTCCCGGCATCGAAATTGCCATCATCCGTACTACCGGCATCGGTGACATCACCGGCATGGTCACCGGAATCTGACCCTTCAAGGCTTGCATCACTGCTTCTTTAATAAGTGTGGACAAATCCTGTGGAGTAGGTGGAAGGGTTGGCACCGATGGAGGAGTCACTATCTCCTGCGGTGACTGAAGGTGGTACCGGAGTAGGCCCGGACGGTAGTGGTGTATCCTTATTTTTGTGCCGCTTTGCGCTCGGGGGGGGGGGGGGGGGGGGGGGGAGATAAGTGACGCCGAGGCATGCTTCGGTGACTGACCTTGTCGATGACGTCGGCGGAGCTGGCGATGCTGCATCTCCGGATCCTTCCAGTCGATGTTTAAGGAGGAGTTTCTTTGTAACTCCTGTTGGAGATGATTTTGTTGAAGGTGAAGGAAGGAGTTGAAGTTGGAAAAGATGTGGCATCTTTTCTTGCCTAAGTTTCCTACCCTTCGGAGTCATCTCATGACATTGTTGGCAGGACGAGATGTCATGTTTCTCGCCCAAACAGACAACACATTCTAGATGTGGGTCTGTGACTGACATGGTCAGATTACAAATCGGGCATTTTCTGAAACCCGAAGCCATGTCAGTATCGACAGCTGATGAAAACATTTTGTGAGAAAAATCATCATTTTTACAAAAGGTAAAAACGCTATTAATTTGTCACCGTCCAGTGACAAAAAGGGAGAGTGAGATCCCGTATGGGAAAAGAATGTGGAAAATAATTGACTTTTTAGTCCGAATAGTGAGTAAAACTCACAGAGCTCCTATCCCCACAATGCATTTAGCAGCGCAGAAAAACGAAGACTAGAGTGAGACCCCTGTGGCAGAGAATATCATGGCATGCTGGGCATGCTCAGTGGCCTCACAGTGCCGGTCAAAAGTTTCTAGAAACTTTGACAGAAGTTTTCCCGCAATAGGGCTCAGTCAGTGACGTCACCCATATGTGAGGACTAGCATCCTGCTTGTCCTGGGATAAATGAAAAGTTCCAAAGAAAGGGTGTGGGTGTTCCTGGATTTCAATTTAAGATTAGCATGTAACCACTTACGCACACAGAATTGCACTAGGGTCCCCTGCCACATAACTACTTCTGCTATGGAGGACATGTAATAAAGATAAATAGCCCCAACTCTTAAAACCCCCACCAAACAGGGAGGCTTTTAAACTAGAGGGATTTGGAAGTACTCTCCCTTACCTGGGCAAACTGTCAACGAACTGGGAAAACCAGTAATGGCATTGGCACACATCTATTAAAATCTCCCAACTAACATGGTAGAAGCAGCATTTGCACTCATCCACTTAGCCTAAACGTGCACATGTGTGCGTGCAGTTTTATTTTATAACTTGCGCACATGTACATGCATATGTTATTAGAAAAAAAAAAAAGGCTGAATCCCTGGGCATGGGCCAAACACGTGCACCAGTTTAAAAGTTACTTATTTTAAAATGGAATAGATTTTTTTCCCTCCTCAATCTACACAGAATACCCCATAATGACAAAGCAAAATCAGGTTTTTAGGAATTTGTACGTTAAAAATCACACTGAAAACATTTACATAAATATTCAGACCCTTTACTCAGTACTTTGTTGAACACCTTTTGCAGCAATTACAGCCTCAAGTCTTCTTGAGTATGATGCTACAATCTTGGCATCCCTGGGTTTTGGGGATTTCCTCCCACTCTTCTCTGCAGATCCTCTCAAGCTATCAGTTTGGATGGGGTGCATTGATGCATAGCTATTGTCAGGTCTCTCCAGAGAGATTCTATCAGGTTCAAGTCCAGGCTCAAGTTGGGCCATGCAAGGACATTCACAGACTTGTCCCAAAGTCACTCCTGTGTCATCTTTGCTGTGTGCTTAGGGTTATCCTGTTGGAAGGTGAATCTTTGTCCCAGCCTGAAGTCCAGAGCATTCTGGAGAAGGTTTTCATCAAGGATCTCTGTACTTTGCTCTGTTCATCTGTCCCTCAATTCTGACTACTCCCCCAGTTCCTGAAGTTGGAAAAACATTCCCACAGCATGCTGCTGCCATCACCATGCTTCAATTTAGAGGTATTTCCTAGATGAGCAGTGTTTGGTTTCTTAGAGATTTAACTTTTTTTTTTTTTGGGCCTGAATGCCATTTATGTCTGTCTCATGTTACGAAAGGCCTTTAAGAGCCTTTGGCAAACTCCCAAGTGGGCTGACAGGTGCCTTCTGTCTGGCCACTGTACCATACAGGCTTGACTGGTGGAATGTTACAGAGATGGTTGTCCTTCTGGAAGGTTATCTCCACAGCAATTATCTGGAGCTCTGTCAGAGTAATCTTCATCACCTCCCTAACTAAGGCCCTTCTCCCCCAATTGCTCAGTTTGGGCAGGTGGCCAGCTCTAGGCAGAGTCCTGGTGGTTCTGAACTTCTTCCATGTAAGAATGGAGGCAGCCACTGTGTACTTCGGGACCTTCAGTACTGCAATTTTTTTGTAACCTTACTCAGATCTATGGGATAGGATTGTGTTGAGGCAAAGGTCTACAGAATTCCTTCAACTTCATGGCTTTGATTTTGCTTTGACATGCACACTATCATCTATAGAATGTTAGACAGGTGCATGCCTTTCCAAATCAAGTCCAATTAATTGAATTTACCACAGGTGGACTCCAAGTTGGAGAGACATCTCTTATCAATTGAAACATTGCACCTGAGCTCAATTTTGAGTGTTATAGTAAAGGCTCTGGATACTTTTGTGCAAATTAATTAAAAAAAAAAGTCATTTCTACAAACCTGAATTTGCTTTGTTATGGGTTATTGTGTGTAGACTGAGGCGGGTAAAATGCATATTATCCAATTTAAAATAAGGCTATAATGTAAAAGTGTGGAAAAAATGAAGGTGTCTGAACACACTATATATACACACATTCCTATATTTAAGATGCAGCTTTACTGTAGACAGGCATTCTGCTCTTGTCTTAGGAGAGAACAGGGTTTAGTAAAGTGTTTAGCATTCACTTAAAATATCAGTTGCTCATCTATATTGTTTTATATTTAAAATATGAGACTAATGTGAGATTCCCTTATGCTTGTTTCTACATATGTTAAACTAAAACGTTAGATTATTTTAACAATGCACTAATGACCGAATATTAAGAATCATGTTAAGATGTCTCATTTTGGCAATCTTTCAGTAGACAATATCTTTCCTAGATGGAAAGCTTTCAAGATTGTCTTCTCCACAGAAAGCTTTTTATTATTTTTTTTTTTAAATCAGTTCACAAGAATATACTAAGTGATTTGAGATTATAATCAAGGCTCACACCTTTTATCTTAGAATGCCACAAAAAGGAATTAATTCAGATGTTGCCTACCAGTGAACAATTTTGTAGATTTCTATTTGTCAAATCACTGCAGGAGGGGTGAAGTTTAAAAAAGAAAACTGAGAAGGGGTAGGATGGAGAAGCATGAAGCTTGCACTGAAAGATTATGCATCCACAAACTGTTTTATTTTGCCTGCATTTTATAGGGTCTGGGATAATATTGGACTCTTGGTTGGTCAAATATGGTCTTTCAAAGGGCAAGAAATCCCCAAGGGAGTAAGCTAATTTTTATGCTGTCAACTAGCATGTGTACTTTTAGCCATATTCACAGGGGAAAATTTTCAAAACTTGTTTTTATGCAGGTAAAGCAGAGTTGCTTACCTGTAACAGGTGTTCTCACAGGACAGCAGGATGTTAGTCCTCCTGTGATTGGGCTCCATCCTGATGTTACCCATATGTAACACTTTTGTCAAAGTTTCTAGAACTTTGACTGGCACCTACTGGATCCTGCATCCAGCAGGGATCCCCCTTCAGTCTCATCTTATAGTAAACAGTACATGCGAAAAATAAAATAAGAAAACATAAACGAACCCAACACTGTGGGGTGGCAGACGGGTTTCGTGAGGACTAACATCCTGCTGTCCTGTGAGAACACCTGTTACAGGTAAGCAACTCTGCTTTCTCACAGGACAAGCAGGATGGTAGTCCTCACATATTGGGTGAGTACAGAGCTGAGGATGCCAGAGCAAAGTACCAAATGCACGCAAAGACGTGCAACAGTTACAACAGGAGTGGAAATTTGGTAAGGATGGCATCCTGAACCCTAAATGGGTCAGTGGAAGAATGTTGGGAAGTTAAACTGAAAACAAGTTGCATAGAATGGACTGGCCAAAGATGGAATCCTGTGTGCCAGCCTTATCTAAGCAATAATGGGCTGTGAAAGTATGGAGAGAACTCCAGGTAGCAGCCTTACAAATATCAGCAAGTGGCACTGAACGGAGGTGCGCTATTGATGTCGCCATGGCCCTGACAGAGTGCTTTTACACAGTCTTGTAGTGGAATGCCTGCTTGCTGGTAGCAAAAAGAAATGCATTCCGCCAGCCAGGAGGAGAGGGTCTGCTTTCCCAATTTGATAGAATAAAAAAATTGAGTGGATTTCCTGTGGGCGGACGTGCGGTCCAGATAGAATGCTAGAGCACGTTTGCAGTCCAGGGAATGCAGAGCTTGTTCTCCTGGGTTGGAATGGGGCCTGGGAAAAAAAATAGGATAATAGATTGATTAATATGAAATTCAGACACTTTCGGCAAAAATTTAGGGTGAGTGTGTAGCACTACCCCGTCATGCAGAATCTTAGTGTAAGGCAGGTAGGTAACTAATGCCTGTAATTCACTAACTCTGTGAGCGGACGTGATTGCACGAAGAAAAAACTACCTTCCAGGTGAGATAGTGGAGATCACAGGAGTGGAGAGGCTCAAATGGAGGTTTCATGAGCCGTCCCAAAACCACATTAAGGTCCCAAGCAGGGGCAGGAGGGTGCAGTAGAGGTTTTAAATGTAGCAAGCCTCTCATGAAACGTGATACTAAGGGTTGTGTTGAAATGGAGACATCTCCTATACCAGGGGTGGGCAATTAATTTTCCCATGGGGCCGCATGAGAAATTGGGATGGTTTTAGAGGGCCGGACTAATGTTCTACCCAATACTGTATATAGTATATATACACTATCCCTTCATAAACAAACTAAGTTAAATACAAAGATTCAATGAAAATATGGAGGACCTAATTACATCATTCCCCCCCAGCACATCTCTCCCCCTCCACTCTCATTCCCCCCTCCCAGCACATCTCTGGCCCCCTCCACACTCTCATTCCCCCCTCCCAGCACATCTCTGGCTCCCTCCACACTCTCATTCCCCCCTCCCAGCACATCTTTGACTCCCCCACACTCTCGTTCCCCCTCCCCACCCCCTCCAAGCACATCTCTAGCACCCACATACTAATTCCTCCCCTCCTGATACCTGGCTGTAGCTGCACACTCTGGATTCCTTTGCTGTTGCGCTCCAATGCCGTGCTCCTGGCCTTCGCGTTCCGCCCACTTGCGATACTGTGCAGTGCTGGCTAGGTCTGCCCACAAAATATGCTCCTGACGTGTGCATCAACAAGGCTTGCAGCTCCTGCTCTGATTGGCTTACTGCTGCAATTATAGGGATAGGGTGCACCTGCTATGGACAGGCTTCATCGCAGCAGCAGCAGCCAATCACTGTAACATCAGAGCACATGTCCCGCCCAACAAGCCCAAAAAACCGCGACTGGCAGAAAAAATAGCCCAATTAAAAGCAACCCGCGAATCAGAAAAAAAAAACGCGAATGACTACAAAAAGCAGCCCAATCTCGCGGTAAATAAGCGAGGTTGGCAACACTGGAAGGCAACGTGCCTTGGCTCGAGTCACTCCCTTCCCCCCACCGGACGCTGTAAAAAAAAAAAAAAAAAAAAAGTTCATTCTCCGCTCCCCGATTGGCCAGCAACGGCCAATCGGGGAGCGAGGGAGCGGAGAATGAACTTTCTTTTTTACAGCGGCCGGTTGGGGGGGGGGAGGGAGTGACTCGAGCGAAGGCACGCTGCCCGTTTGGCCGGTGCTGGGCAAGGCTTGCCTCTGCAAGGGAAGGCAGCGTGCCTCATTCTCAGTCTGCTCTCAGCAGCGGGTGGGCCGGTCACAGACAGTAGGCGGGCCGCATTCGGCCTGTGGGCCGCCCCTTGCCCAGGTCTGTCCTATACCCTTATGGTATGCAGACACTGCACTAACATACACTCTGATAGAGGAAGTTTTTAGGCCTAACTGACAGATGCCAGATATAGTCTAGGAACCTCGCAGTGGAACAGGTGAAGGGATCTATGGACATGGAAGTACATCAGAACCATAAACCTCTTCCATTTAGAGCGATAAGACCTTCTCATTGAAGCCACCAGGACTCTGGATACAGACTCGGAAAGGTTAAGAGGTTGGAGTATTAACCTTTCAACATCCAGGCCGTCAGACAGAGCCTGGAGGTTGGGGTGACACAGATACCCTTCATTCTGAGTAATTAGAAGGGGATTCTTCCCCAGAGGAATGTACCGGCATACTGATAGGTCCTGGAGGATTGGAAACCACACCTGGTGTGGCCAGTGGGGAGCTATCAGAATCATTAATCCCTCGTCCTGCCAGAGCTCCACAAGAGTCTTTGAAATGAGAGGAAGTGGAGAGTATGCATAAAGGAGACCGCTGGCCCAGGAGAAGGCAAAGGCATCTCTTGGTTGAGAGTGGTGACTGCGAATGAGAGAGCAGAAGTTGTCTACTTTGTGGTTGTGGACAGACGCAAAGAGGCCTATGCTAGGGTAACCCCAGCGTTGGAATATCATGTCCGCTATCGTGGGGTTGAGAGACCACTCATGTGGATGAAAAGCGCGACTCAGCTTGTCCGCCAAAAGATTGTCGACTCCCAGCAAGTAGGTTGCTTTGAGGTACATCGAGCGGGAAAGGGTCCATGCCCATATCTGTGCAGCTTCCTGACACAGGAGGTAGGAGCCCATTACCCCTTGTTTGTTGATGTTCCACATCGCAACCTGATTGTCTGTTTGAATCAGGATGGCTTTGTTTGATAGGCAATCCTGAAAAGCTTTGAGGGCATATCTGATTGCCCGTAGCTCCAGAAAATTTATCTGGTGTTTGGCTTTTTCTCTGGAGACCAGATTCCTTGAGTCTGCAGGTCTCCTACATGTGCACCCCACCCGAGGGTGGATGAGTCTGTTAGGGTAATTTGAGGTTCTGGAGCCTGAAATGGAAGGCCTTGAATGAGATTGGAGTGGTGTATCCACCAGGCTAGTGATAGGCAGAGCTGTTTGGTCACCTGGATAATGCTGGACATTGGCTGATAAGCTTGAATCCACTGGTATTTTAAGGTCCACTGCATCACTCATGGCTAGACGAGCCATTGAAGTGCCATGTGACCCAGCAGTATGAGGAAGTGACGAGCAGTTGAAGATACTCTAGTCTGTAGGTGATGCGCCTGAGACACTGTGGTGAAAGCACGATCCTGATTGAGGAAGGCTTTTGCCTGTATATAGTTGATTAGAAACCCTAAAGATATCAGGGTGTGGATAGTGAGACGCAGGGAGGTTCATGCACTCTGCCGAGTTGGAGCCCTTATCAACCAATCGTCACGATAAGAGTAGACATGCACACCCTGATTCCCGAGGAAGGCTGCGACCACCACTAGGCACTTGGTGAATACTCGTGGAGCGGATGCTAGGCCAAATGGTGATACACGGTACTGGAAGTGGCAAGGGCAGACCAGGAATCTTAGGTACTTGTGATGAGATGGAGAAATTGAGATGTGTGTAAGCATCTTTGAGATCAAGAGAGCATAGCCAATCTCCTCTTTGTAGAAGAAGTAGAGAGCCCAAGGTTACCATTTTGAATTTTTCTCTGTAAAAATTTATTTAGGGCACGGAGGTCCAGTATCGGGCATATGCCACCTGACGATTTTGGTATTCGAAAATATTGGGAATAAAACCCTTGCCCCTGCTAGGAGATGGGCACTTCTATTGCTCGGGATGAGACCTCCTGTTCAAGCAAGGGAGAGTGGTTGGACGTCCCCCATGTCAGAGGTGGACAGCCTGCAGGAACAGTCAGGAAATTTAGGTGGTAACTGAGTGACCACTGCACGTACCCACTGGTCTGTGGTGACTGTATGCCAAATGCTGTTGAAGTGGCAGAGCCGACTGCCAATTGGTATGGATGGAAGAGGAGGTTGGCTTACACTTTCTAGGAAGGAGTCAAAACCCTGACGCTGGTCCAGGCTGAGAAACTGGCTGAAACTTGAGGCGGAGTCTGCCTGGATTGACCTTTTTGGTAAGGCCTGGAAGGGCATCCTCTAGAAGTCTGAGGATAAAATTTCCTTGGCTTGTAGGCCGGCCGCTTAGAGTCACGCCTGAAAGTTCTTAGGGGCGGAAGGAAACTCAGACAGCACAGAAGAAAGTTGGCGCATTTCATGGTGGTCTTTCAACTGCGCCACGGTCTTTCGGATCTTTTCCCTGAAGAGATCACGCACACAGGGTAGATCTGCTAACCTGTCTTGGACCTCTGGTCTTAAGTCAGAGGACTTGAGCCAGGTCCATCTTCTTGCATAGATCCCCACTGTAGACACTCTAGAGGCAGTGTCAAAGATATCATACGCAGCGTGGACTTTGTGCTTTCCAGCATCCAGACCTTTTCTGAGCCAGAGTATGAAGTTGAGCCTGGAGTTGCTCTGGTAAAGACTCAGAAATTCTGGATCCTCTTAAAAAGGTCTCTGTTATACTGTGTCATGTATAACTGATAAGAGGCAATGCGAGATATGAGCATCGAGCCATGGAAGACACCTGACAAAAGCATCCAGGGATTTTTGATCCTTCCCTGGAGGTATGGAGAAATGAGGTTTTGAAAATCGTGCCTTCTTCTGGGCTGATTCAACCACCACAGAATGATGATCCAACTGTGACTTTTGGAACCCAGGAGCTGACTGCACAAGATAGGTGGCATCTGTCTTGCAGTTGACAGGTGGAACCAAACCTGGGTGTTCCCAGTTTCTCTTCAGGAGATCAAGCAGGATTTCGTGAATAGGTATAAACGATTTCCTTAGGAGCATCTAGAAATTGAGTACTTACAACATTTTGTGCCTAGAGTCCTCTTCTGTCTGAAGTTGAAGAGGAATGGTTTCAGACATTTCCTTGATAAAATTAATAAAAGATCTTCTGGTGGAGAATGTCATATTTCATCTGGGGGAGAGGGCTCTGATGGAAGATCTGTATCTTGGGACAAATCATCAGTCCAAGGATCATAGGGCTGATCTCCAGCACCTAGTGGGTCTCCAGCAGAGAGAAATGGTGCTAATCCTGAAGGACCAGATCTAGGCATCGGTGGCACCAGAGGTGGCACCTACGGCATCGATTGAGGAACTGAAGGGGCCGGTGACATCAATGGATGAGTGTGATAAAATCCCAGACTGTGGAATGGGTATCTGTTTCTTCATCATCTGATAATGGAATCTGCGTGGAAGGCACTGGACCCACCGGTGCTCTCAGTTCCGATCAACGCATCCAGTTTACCCAGTAGTGGTACGAACGCTACGGGAATCGGATCAGTAACCGGCTCGGGAACCAGTACCAGCATCGATGGAGGTTGGAAGCCCTGAAGTGCTTTACTGATGGGCTCTTGGATCATCTGATCCAATTCCTTGTGGAAGCCCATGGCATGGAACCCCGACTCCAGAGTAGGAGGCAGCACTGGCGTAGCCGGAGGGTCCACCGGTGAAGGTGGAATCGCGGATCCCGACACCACTGAAGGTGGGGGAATGCCTCTGTGACCCGGTCACAGAAGGGGATAGGGCCTTCTTTGCCAGTGCCTCTGTCGACGCCGATACAGAGGGCTTGCTTGGATTGGCGGACTGAGCCTTGCTATGACAGTGTCGAAGTTTCTCTTGATAATCTCCTCAGTCCTTTTCTTGAGGTGGTAAGGACTGAAATAGACACCTTAGGAATCATCGACGCCAGTCGGGCAGCAGCGGTGTCCCAGTGCTGGCGAGAGGTCGATGGCACCGGCTCGGACGAAGTCGAGGCTATTGATGGAGTCTGGGTTTTCGACTGAAAGAGAAACTATTTTCCCTAAATGAACTTTATGGCCTTCAGTGTCATTTGGGCACATTTAGTGCAAGTTAGGACATCGTGGTCGGACCCCAAACATAACACAGACCCCATGCAGTCAGTTATGGACATTATTCGAGAACAGTCGGGGCACAGACGAAAACCCGACGCCATGACTCAGTCCAAAAATTTAGACGTGGAGCGGTCGATGGCCAGTAGGCCATGAAGGAATAACTCTATGGGAATCAACCGCAAGAAGGGTAAAACATTACCTTTCAACAGCAGAGTATGGATATCGATAGGGGGACCCCTATGGAGTAGAATTTTTTGAAATTTTTGAAAGAAGTTCCGAGAGGAAAATTCCTGTCAGGAATCTCTGAAGAGCTCCTTAACCTGCATGGCTACTGCTGCGCAGAAAAAAAGACGACTGAAGGGGGAACCCTGCTGGATGCAGGGTTGGTGCATTGCTGGGCGTGCCCAGTAGGTGCCAGTCAAAGTTCTAGAAACTTTTACAAAAGTGTTCCATGATTGGGCTCCATCCTGATGTCACCCATATGTGAGGACTACCATCCTGCTTGTCCTGTGAGAAATGAGTTTGCTGGTATAAGAAAATTATTCCTTACCTGCTAATTTTCGTTCCTGTAGTACCAAGGATCAGTCCAGATAGTGGGTTATCTCCCCCTTCCAACAGATGGAGTCAATTAGAACTTTGAAGGATGCTTCCTTATAAGGTAGTGCACCCTCCACTAATCCTCAGTATGGAGTATATCAAAAGCAAAGAGAAAAATCAGGATGGATCAAGAACAATAGAATTAAGTAACAAATAACAGTGTGCAAAAGGCACAAAACAGTGTCAAACAACAAACTTGGAGAATGAACAGTTAACCAGCCAAAGGAAAAAAGGCACTAAAGAACAATTTGAGCAAAGAGGCAATCCCAAACCTAATAAAACAGTCAGGGAGGGCACCTGGACTGATCCTTGGTACTACAGGAACGAAAATTAGCAGGTAAGGAATAATTCTCTTTTCCCTGTACCAAAGCTTCCCTACATAGGGTAGGCCCCGGAAAGCCCTGCTCGAATGACCCTAAAGCCAAAAGGAGCCAAAAGTAGGCGACTGTATGTGTAAACGATAATGATGAGCAAAGGTATGTAACGATTTCCAAGCTGCCGCTAGACAAATCTCCTGGAACGAGACCGATTGCATCTCTGCCCAGGAAGCAGCCTAAGCTCAAAGAGAATGGGCCTTGACACCCGCCGGAGGTTGTCAACCCACTCCAATGTAGGCCACAGAGATAGCCTCCTTCAGCCAGCGAGCAATGATAGTTTGACGCCTTGGCTCCCTTCCTCGGACCATGCCAGAGAACAAAAAGATGGTCCAACGAGTGAAAATCACTAGTGACTTCCAGATAGCGAATGAGGATACGCTGGACATCTAGCTGGCGTAGATCCGCCGATGCGTCTGCTAAGAAGGACGGAAGCTCTACTGTCTGATTCAAGTGGAACTCGGAAACCACCTTGGGCAGAAAATCAGGCACAGTGCGCAAGGAAACTCCCGAATCTGTAAAACAAAGGTAGGGCTGTCTGCACGAGAGTGCTTGAAGCTCAGATTCTGCGGGCAGAACAGATAGCTACCAGGAAAACCGTCTTGAGAGTGATATCCTTGAGGGTCACAGAACGCATGGGTTCAAAGGGTGGACTGACCAAGATTCGGAGAACGAGATTGAGACTCCACGAAGGATAAAGAGCGTGGACCGGGGGTTTAACTTGCTTCACCCCCTGAGGAATCTGATGAGGAGAGGAGAGGGAAGTTCCCTCTTGTTGATGAAGTAGAGAGCCTAGGGCAAAGACTTGCACTTTCAGCGAGTTGTAGGCCAGACCCTTGACCAGTCACTGTTGAAGAAAAGATAGGATCTGAACCATCAAGGCGGTCCATGGCGACACAGGTATGGAGGCACACCAGTTCTCAAAAACTGTCCATGCCCTGATATAGGAGATGGAGGTAGAAGTCTTTCTAGCCTTGAGAAGGGTGGAGATAACGGCCTCTAGGTATCCACGCTGTCTCAGCCAGCGCCTCTCAAAAGCCAAGCTGCAAGACAGAAGCGATCGGCCTAGGCGAAAGATACTGGACCCTGATGCAGCAAGCGTGGAAGGTGACCCAGACGAAGAGGTCCGTCCACTGCGAGGTTGATCAAGTCTGCAAACCAAGGACTACGCGACCATTCTGGTGCCACCAGCATTACCGGACCCTGGTGGGACTTTATTCTCCGGAGCACCTTGCCCACCAGAGGCCAAGGGGGAAACACGTAGAGGAGAACGTGACGGGGCCAGGGGAGGACTAAGGCATCCACTCCCTCTGTGCCGTACTCTCTTCTGTGACTGAAGAACTGAGCTGCCTTGGCATTCCGGGAGGTTGCCATTAGATCCAGATAGGGGGTCCCCCATCTGTGGAACAGGAGATTCACCACCTCCTCTGAGAGTTCCCACTCTCCGGGATCTAGATGTTGACAACTGAGAAAGTCAGCTTGAATGTTGTCTACGCCTGCGATGTGGGAAGCCGCTAGGTGGGAGAGATGAGTCTCCGCCCACTCCATCAACTTGTCTGTCTCCCAAGAGACATGCCGGCTCCTAGTGCCCCCTTGGCGATTGATGTAGGCCACAATGGTCACATTGTCTGAGTATTCGGACTGCGCGATGATGGTCGAGAGGTAGGAAGCGTTTCAATGCCAGACGCACTGCTCTGGTCTCCAAGCGATTGATCGGCCAAGTTGCTTGGGACGGCATCCACTTCCCTTGTGCAGAACTCATCTGACACACCGCTCCCCAGCCAGAAAGACTGGCGTCTGTCGTGATGATTACCCATTTCGGGATGTCCAAAGGAACACCCTGGAGAAGATGACAGGTTGAACCACCACGAGACTGTCCTTGGCTCCCTGCGGGAGAGGAAGGATGACTTGGGAGTCCCGAGACACTGGCTTCCAGCAGGAGAGCAAGGTGTGCTGTAAGGGACGCATATGTGCAAACACCCAGGGGACCAGATAGATGGTGGAAGCCATGGATCCCAGGACTTGGAGGTAATCCCACGCCGTTGGAAGCAAGAGACCGATGAATCACTGTATCTGAGCTATGAGTCCTGTCCAGGAACAGAGACACCTTGCCCAGTGCTGTGTCGAAATGCGCCCCCAAGAAGTCCAGAGACTGAGATGGAGAAAGGCTGCTCTTGGCAAAGTTGACCACCCAAACGAGGGAGTGAATTGTCAACACCTTGTTGACTGCCCGGTGGCACTGGGCTGAGGACTTTGCCCGAATGAGCCAGTCATCCAGGTATGGGTGCACCAAGAATCCCTCCCTCCGGAGAGCGGCAGCTACTACTATCATCACCTTCGTGAAGGTTTGAGGAGCGGTCACAAGACCAAAGGGTAGAGCCTGGAACTGGAAATGCTGTCCCAGAATCTTGAATTGCCGAAAACGCTGATGCGCTCGGAGGATGGGAATGTGTAGATAAGCTTCCATCAGATCCAGGGAGGCCAAAAATTCTCTGGAGTGTACCGCCGCTAAGACGGAGTGCAAGGTTTCCATCCAAAAATGGGGAATCTTGAGGGCCCTGTTGACCATCTTGAGATCCAAGATTGGGCAGAAGGCACCTTCCTTCTTGGGGACTATGAAGTATACCGAATAATGTCCTCTGCCTACTTCTGGGGGGGGGGGGGGGGGGGGGGGGGGGGGGCAGGGAAACAACACCGGACAAATCGTTCCGAGAGCCAGAAGCCTGTTGAGTGTGTGCCGGACTATGAGTGGTTTCTGGACTGGGCCACATGGAGAGAAGAGGAACCTGTCTCTTAGCGGCCGAGCAAATTCTAACGCATAGCCGTATCTTAGAATATCCAGGACCTACTGATCTGACATGATGTTGACCCACTCCTAGTAGAAAAGGGAGAGACGTCCCCCTATCCTGGGAGATCGGGGAGTGGGCCGGCATAGCTTCATTGTGAAGACTTGGAGGACGTCCCCTGGGCCAGACTAGAGCGGGGCTGTCTTCAGGCACGAAAGGACCGAGTCCAGGATTGAGATTGAGAGGATGGCTGACGAGGAGCTGCAGTCCTTGCCTGGCGGAAAAGATGTCTATTCCTGAATCGGCTTCTAGTGGAATTAAAAGACCTAGAAGAACAAGGGCGATCCTCTGGCTGTTTGTGTACCTTATTTTCTCCGAGGGACTTCATAATCTGGTCCAGATCCTCCCCAAATAGTAGCTTGCCCTTGAAGGGTAGGGATCCCAGCTGTGACTTGGAAGAAGAATCCGCCGACCAGTTGCGAAGCCAGAGGAGGTGTCTAGCCAAGACTGCAGAAACCATAGATCTGGCCAATACTTTCAGAATGTCATATAGAGCGTCTGCTCTATATGCTTTGACGGCCTCCAGGTGGTCTGCCTGAAGTGCTTGCTCAGGAGGCAATTCATGGGAGCTGAGCAGCTGTTGAAGCCAGCAGAGGCCTGCACGCTGAGCGAAGGAACTACAAATGGCCGCCCAGACCCCCAGGGAGGACACCTCGAAAACTCTTAAGATAAACTTCCAGCTTTCAATCTTGAAGATCTCACAAGGCTGCACCACTTGTTACTGGAATAGTAGTTCTTTTAGTCACCACTGAGACTGCAGAATCTACTTTGGGAACCTTAAAAAGCTCCAGGAAATCATCCGGGAGAGGATATAGCTTATCCATGGCTCTGCCGACCTTGAGGGAGGTCTCCGGAGAATCACATTCCCTGGATAACAGTTGAAGGAATGTGGGATGGGAAGGAAAGGACCTACACGGCAGACGCAGACCAGCCAGAAGGGGGTCCCCTTTCTTCGCTGGTTCATTAGGCTCAGGTGGGTCCTGAGGGGCCTCAATGTCCAATTCCTGTAGGATGTGTGTAATGAGGGGGGGGGGGGGTGTCCAGCTCATCCCTCTGGAAGATCCGCAGGACTCTAGGATCATCCTCTTCCAATTGAGCCATAGTTGAAAGTTCATTCGAATTCAGGTCATGCTGAGGAACGGACCCTTGGAGCATTTGAGGTGGTCCCGGGACTGCTGACCCTTGGGCACTCCCCACGGTCTGGGCATTTACCAAGACCTCAGTGGAATCAGCCATTCTGGGTACCTTAAGAGGAGGTCCCACCAAAAATTCCTGGTGCTGGCCCATTCGGGCCAGGTAAGCATTGTGAAGCATGAGAACAAAATCCGTGGAAAACGGAGGTGGCCCCGATGGAGGAAGAGTGGGAAGATCCCCTGATGGAGGAAAAGGCTCCAGAGGTGGAACGGGTGTCAAAACCGGTGGCTGAGATGTAAAAGGAGCATCCTGCTCTTCTGTTAGTGCAGGAGCAGCAGAGTCTGGAGACAAAATGGCCACCGTTCCCGCGGTCAGCGGGATCAGGGCTGGCCCCTGAGCGGAGGTGCGCCAGAAGACGAAAACCAGAACGGCCCGGCGGTTGAGAGGGTCCCTCCCCACCAGGGAGGCAAGCTGTGCAAATCCCCGAGGGAGAGCCTCGACCTGGGCTCTCCACAAGCACAGCACCTGGACAAACGAGGCATGGGGAACCCCGGAGCCGCGAGGGAACCAGCTGCTCTTAACACGAGAAACAAGCAAGGTTTAAAGCTGTGGGAAGCAGGAAAAACCTCCGCTTCAGCCTGTTCTTCCTCATGCTCACCAGGTTTGTGGCTGTAAGAAGTGGGTAATAGCCTCCGCTTCAGTCCTGCTCTCTCTCTATCCCTCAGCGACCCATAGAGGCACAGGAATAATGCCTCTGGGCCGGCTGCCCCGAGGAAAACGGCATCTCAGGGGCAGCGGGTCGGATAGCAGCCACAGGGGGAGAGGTCAGCACCACCGACTTGAACCCCAGAGAGAGGAAGAGGAAATAAAAACAAACTTACCCCGACAACAGAGATGGGAGGGGTGGGGAGAGCTGCAAATAGTACTGCCTGCAGCTATAGAATGCTCCCACTAAAACAGGAGTGGAGGCTACAGGAAAGCTCTCCAAATAATTCCCTCAAACTCAAAATTCAAAGATTTTTTTTTTTTAATTAGACTTGATCCATCCAAAAGAAAGGAAAGCTGAGGAAAATAGAGAAAATTCCTAAAATAGCTTTCTAGTCATCTCAGTGGGGAACGAAAGCCACCCACTGTCATCTGCTGGAGTCAAGAGAATAAGAAAATTATTCCTTATTTATTTTTATTTATTTATTTTAGTTTTTTCTATACCGGCATTCGTGAGACTAACACATCATGCCGGTTTACAATAAACAGTGGGTGATAAAAGGAACACTGAACGAAATAAATAACAGGTGCTAAACATAAAATAGTTACAGTTACAATAAAACAGGGATAAGTACAACTAGGAGCAAGAAGAAAAATGATAGGAATTTTAACATAGTATATTAACCGAAGTATGACGGGGTACATTACAAAGAATTATGTGATTTTCAATGACTTGTTCATTTGAACTAATTGCAGTTTTTTACATAAGGGTAGTGATCAGAAGTAGTGGTTTTCTGCATACGGGTAGTGATCGGAAGTAATGGTTTTCTGCATACGGGTAGAGATCAGAAGTAATGGTTTTCTGCATATGGGTAGTGCTTGGAAGTTGGTTGTAGGTGATGGGAAAGCTTTGGTACATCCCACCATCTGGAATGATCCTGGTATGTACAGGGAAAAGAAAATTATTCCTTACCTCAGTGAGGAAAATGAGAAAAGAAAGAAAGAAAACAGGCAACAGCCTGTCAGCAAGTCACCAGGCTAGAGAGTGATGAGCCAGCACCAGCGGAGAGCTCTCCCCCTGCTGTAAGAGGAGCCTTAGCAAAGTGACCTAAACTGTAAATTTAAAACTTACTATTTTTTATTTTTTTTTTTAAACTTGATCCCCCCTTAGGAGGTAGCCCTAAGCTAACAAGCTGGGGACCACATGTCCCCTGCTCACATCTGCTGGAGTCAGAACGTTACAGAGAGCTGTTACAGGGGAGGCGTGGTTATATGGGTCCTCCCCTGGGAATTTTGTGTTCTGACTCCATCTGCTGGAAATGGAACATAACCCACCGTCTGGAATGATCCTGGTATGTACAGGGAAACTGAGGATTAGTAGAGGGTGCACTACCTTATAAGGAAGCATCCTTCAAAGTTCTATTTGACTCCACCTGCTGGAAGGGGGAGATAACCCACTGTCTGGACTGATCCTGGTACATACAGGGGAAAAACAGATTATTCTTCCTCAATATACAAAAGCTAGAACTGTTATATCCAGTCTCTTAAGTCTTTAAGAGATTTGATACTGAATAACAATTAAAACTGCAGTTCATTTCAGAGCACAGTAATGTAATCACAGGACAAAAAAAATGAATACACCCAGTTTGAGTTTATATACATACCTGACATCATTTCCACCATGAGCAAAGGATCCAAAGCAAGCTGTGAGAATCTGCAGGAAGTGAAAGAGCAGATGAACCTGAGACTGATCCTTTTCTTCCTTTTCTTCTTCCATAGAATCATCTGGAAGTGGGTTAGGATCAGCCAACTCTGAAGTCAGTTTCATCTCTACACCACCTTCCTCTGCTTCAATCTCAGCCTCTGCAACAGCATTGCAGTAGCTAGAGTAGCTGTCATAACGAATCCTTTTTTTTGAATAAGATACAGAGTCACCTACTAACTTTTCACTATCTTCTGATGTGGATGCATCCGATGCCTTGAAAGATGAATGCATTGGCATTCCACAAATAGCAGCAGTATAACAAGTGTAGCTATTGTTGCGCCGTAACACCCTGTAGTTGTTCTCATGTGAGGGTCGGTCATCATTCATTCTGTCAAAGTGTATTTTGTGTAATAAGTCTTTATAAAGCCCAGAGTCTTTGTGTACAGTGTGATATACATGACCATCATTCCTCATGTGGCCATCAAAATTAAAGGTACCATTGGAAACAGGAGACTTCATGGTACCATTTGTCATGGAAGAAGCCCTTCCTGAAAGAAAACAAAAAACAAAAACATGACTTAAAGTGGTCGCTTAAAGGTTTCCATTTCACTTTGGTCAAATATAGTAGAAGCTATAAGTCATAAATTTTGGCCAACTAGCTGAACAAACAATGAAGCAGATTAAAGCATGCAAACACTACTATATCCAAATATCCTTGCACTGGTTAAAAAAGGGGTGGGTAAAGTAAAATAGGTAATAGGAATGCTAAAAATGGGGGCTGCTTTTTTTTTTTTCTAACACACATTAGTTCCATTCTATGTTGTCAGCAAAACTTGCAGAACAGAGTTGGCACTGTGCATTTTGCATATCTAAATTTAACGTTCCTTACTTATAACATTTGCTATATCATAAGCTGACTTTAAAATATTAAAACTTCTTCAAAACATGGCTGCCAGGCTGTTACTAGGGTCTAGGAAACAAGATCACATTACTCCTGTTTTACATGGAGTACCATTAGTTACCAATGGAGGCAAGCTTTCAGTCTGAAGAAGTGTACTGATATTTAAGTGTACACTGGCTAAATATGCAGGAATGACCCAATGTGTTAGCTAGATATAAATCTGTTCTGGCATTGCAGTCTTCTCAGTAATCTTTACTGGGGCTGCCTGCTCTATTCCACAATGCTGGGCCATAGTAACTGAGGGCTATATGATGAATAGCTACAGATTTGGATCAAATTGACTTTGAGGTTAGAGCTGAATTGAATCGTAAGATTAAAAAAAAATAAATAAATAAATTTACATGCTTTGGCCAATTTCTTAAATCATGCATGTCTAATGGAGGAATAATTGCTTAGATGGAGTGAATAATCTGGATGTATTTTATCCAAAGTTTATATTAATTGCTTTTTCTGAAGATGAAGTTGTGGTTTTCCCATTTTAGAACTGCACGTAATATGTTTATCTTATTTTATTAATGCTGTTATGGTTTAATTTTTAAAATTTACAAATTGTTGATGTTTTAATTATGTTTTTAATATTGTATGTTGATTTATCTGAATTATAACTTGTGTATGAAGCTGTTTGAATTTGTTGTACACTGCACCGATCAGGGTTTACCTGTGTGGAGTGGTTAATAAACATTTTGTTTAACGTAGTATTTAGAATTATGGCTTGCTTTGATTTTTTTGGGTAAAGGGTAAATACTCAACTGTTTATCTAAACTGGCAGCAATTTAGTCACAAGTGGGCCACATATTGGTACTAAGCAGAATTAAAAGGGCTTTCTTGATGATTATATGTCTTTCCTGTGCAAGAGTAGGGCTTCCTCTGCTGCACCAGCTCTGCAGTTTGCTCCAGTTAGTCAAGAGAGATATTATCGGAGAAAACCGCTCCAATGGGAAGGACAAAGACTGGTGAATTATCTTTAGTTACAACTAAATAACTTTGCTTTCTCTAGTCTTCTCTTGAGACAACAGCAGGCTCACCATGCCATAAGGGGAACTCTCTAGCCAAGGGTTGCCTTTGACACAAGGAAAACAAGCCTTTTCTTGTTGGAAGATACCCCAAAACCTTGGCTCTAACAGAGTTGAGCTTTATACCCAAAAGAAGACATGGCAGACAAATTGCTCAAACATTATCCCTACAAGAGATTGTATCCAATGTGATATGAATTGAATTATATGTTTGCAACATTGCAGATCTCAAGGGAGGCACACTTAAGATTGGTTGCCAATATCAACATTGTCAGCATGCCTCTAAGGTCAATTCAGCAAGGGTATAACGAGACAGCTACCCAAATGGAAATTGTGCATTGTCACACATTGCCAGGTCTACTGGGAGGGGGTGTTTGAAAACAAAACAAAAATTAAAAAAAACAAAAAACACATGACATGTGCATATTCTATGGCTTGAGCCAGACAAAAAGAAAAGACAGCAGCTCTTGCAAGTCAAATATTGCAAGGCAGCCTGATTAAACTACATGTTCCAACACTACCTTAGACAGGAACTTAGGATGCATGAATTTGCAATTTACTGATAAAGAAAACCCTTTGTCTATAAAAAAAAAACCAAAAAACAAAAAAACCACAAAAACTTTAATTTAGTGCCTCTGGATATTCTTTAATAGCATCAATAAATGACAGACATTAAATCTCTTCATATTATAATTTCTAATTTCAAAAACTTTAAAACTATTCAATGGATCAATTATATACAGTATCAATTACATCTCCAACTCTCTATATATACCTAGGTCAAAAGAAAAGAACATAGAAACATGACAGCAGAAAAAGACCATACTATTAGTCTATCATGTTTCTACCCAGCCATATCAACTATTCAGCTTTACTCCCCTCAGATCTTGTGTTTTATCTCATACTTTCTATACAGAGAGGATAGTGGATGCATGGAACAGCCTCTGAATTCAAGAAATATTTCCTTAGATTACTCCCGAGTCTACCTCTTCTCACCCCAGTCCTTGGGAGACACTTAGCTAGTCAGGTTTAAGATATCCACAATGAATATGCACGCACTGATTCCATGGTATGAAAGTTTCTCATATGCATATTTTCCACATTTTTGGCCATCTACCCTATTGCAGATTTCATTATCACCACCAAAAAGAAGCTGACCATCCTGCCACAATGTTTCTCACAAAAGCATAAAAAAAAAAAAATATAGGTCCATGACATCCCTGCAGCACATCCCACATTGTCCACACCAATATTAGAAATGTTGAACTTTGGTAAGCACAAAGTTCAGTTATCACCATCTCCCATTTGGGTTCCATTACCAGTTGACTTAAATGTTCTCCCTGCAGAGAACTCATGATCTCTACTTCTAGGGGACACCACAGCCAGAATATCCCAAATATTCAACATATTAAAATCCCCTATCAATAACACCTCTTTCAAAGCAATTTCGTGAATATCTGCCATTTAATCTACCCATCTTGTCTGTCTACAATGGAAAGTCTGTATATTAAACCAATATAAATAGATGTTCTATTCCTTCTTTCCAGATTAATCTACAATGCCTGCTCCTTACCTTATAAGCCTAGCAATTCTGTTGCTTTAATATTCTATTATATATGCCACTCTTCTTCCTTCCTACCCTGTAGCCCAGTACAGCGATATCCAAGTCATGGTTTTCCATGTATTTACTGTATAAGATTTCTTTACACTGGTTATCTTATTTATTTAGAATTTTTATATACCGACATTCTTGAAAAAAAATATATCGGTTTCCATTATAACAAAACAATTGCAGCTATGGCGTTACATTAAACAAGGCGTCTGATAAAATACATTAAATAGAACAGCAAAACAGTGGTAGTAGGCGTTACATAAACATAAAGCGTCTAATAGGGTATCGCTAAGAACCTGTGAACCATCCAAATCGGGCGTAAACGGGGCCCTAAAGGATGTAAGTACATAGAAACTTAAACCAGGGTATAAAAAACATAGCATTAGCTACTAAGTAGATCGTTTGACAGTTAACCCATAAGTAAGATAGTAGTGGTTATCTTGGCAGAGGATGACAGGGTGTGGAGGGGGGACAGGGGACTGGAATCAATGAGTAGAGGGGTAAGAGGAGAAGGCAGATGGATGGAGGGAAGGAGGAAGAAGAGGAGAGGAGGGGAGGGAGGGGAACATGCTAAGGCGGTTGAGGACGATCATGGATCCCCATCCTGTTATGGCCTTTGACCAGTGTCAAAGTGTTCTTGAGACTCTGGGAAGGCTTGTCTGAAGAGCCATGTTTTGAGGTGTTTCTTAAATGTTTGAGGACAGGATTCTTGGCGGAACTCCGGTGGCAGAGAGTTCCAAAGGGTGGGCCTAGCTGTAGAGATTGTGCGTTTTCTTAATGTGGTTTTGACTGGTGGTGCATATAGAGATCCTTTATAGGCGTTTCTGATTGGTATTCTGGATGTGTGGGGGCGGAGTTGAGAGCTTAGTTTGAGATGGGCGATGCCGAGAATGTCCTTGTGGATCATCATTAAAGCTTTGAAGGAGATCCTGGATTTTATGGGAAGCCAGTGGAGGCCGTGTAGGATGGGTGTGATGTGGGCTCTTATTTGAGTTGGTGAGTATCCTAGCCGCAGCATTCTGGACCATCTGTAGGGATTTGATAGTTATCGCAGGGAGGCCTAGGAGAAGAGAACTGCAGTAGTCTAGCTTTGTAAGGATGATGGATTGAACTACTAAGCGGAAGTCGCTGAAATGCAGGAGAGGTTTCAGATTTTTGAGAACTTGAAGTTTAAAGAAACATTCTTTAGTTGAGTTGAGGATGAACGATTTTAAGTTGAATAGGTTATCGAGCTGAACCCCTAAGTCTCTGACAGAGGAGGAGTGGTTGATGAATGTTTTTGCGAATTGGGCTGCGCTTTGGGAGTTGAGGAGAGCGTGGTTTTCGTCTGGAGAGATGAGGATTTCAGTCTTATTTGAATTCAGGATAAGGTTCAGGCTGGTAAGCAGACTATTGATGGATTGTAGACAGCTGTTCCAGTGTGCCCAGGTTTTTTTCAGGGATTCGGTGATTGGAAGAAGAATTTGAATGTCGTCAGCGAATATGTAATACTCTCCAACCTCAAACTAAAGTAATTGGCAGAGTGGCAGCAGATAAATGTTAAAAAGCGTGGGGGAGAGAGATGATCCTTGCGGAACACCCAGGTTTGATTTGATTGGGAGTGACTCTTTATTATTAATCCTGACCTTGTAGAATCTATTCTCAAGGAACGATTTAAACCAACTATGTGCCTCTCCTTGAATGCCGATATCTGATAAGCGCTCCAGTAGGATGGAATGATTGACCGTATCGAAGGCGGCGGATAAGTCGAGAAGGGCGAGAAGGTAAGGTTGTGTTCTTTCCAGATTGAGATGGATGGTGTCATAATGAGGATAGTAAAGCTTCGGTATTTTGAGATTTTCTGAATCCGAACTGGAAGGGGGAGAGTATGTTGTTCTCCTCAAGGTAATCAGACAGTTTGTTTACAATTCTTTCCATCACTCTGGAGATCAAGGGAAGATTAGCAATTGGACAGAAGTTGGCAGGGTCAGACGTTGGAAGGTTAGGTTTTTTAGGATGGCTAGTTTTAGTTGTTCTGGAACCTTTCCTTGAGTTAGAAAGCAGTTAATGATGTCTGCTAATGATTTAGAAATGGTGTTTGGAATGGAGAGGAGAAGATTGGAGGGTATTGCATCCAACGGGTGAGAGGAGGGTTTTAGCTTTTTGAGGGCGATTTAGATTTCTATTGAAGATGGGGTCTCAAAGGATGTTAGGTTGAAGGTCCTAGTAGATGTTGAAGTGCTGGAGGGAAGGGTTGTTGGTTGGGAGGTAGAGATAGGCTTAAGGAGGTTGGTTATCTTCTTATCAAAGGAGATAGCTAGTTCTGTGGCTTTGTTGGATGCTTGCTTGACAGGGATGATAGGGGGTGAGGGTTTTGTAAGAGATGATACAAAGGAGAATAAGGCTTTGGGGTCGAATGAGAAGTTGTGAATTTTTTTTAGAAAAGAAGTCTTTTTTGGCTTTGAGGATGGCAATCCTGTATGCATTAAGGTGGGCTTTATAGTTTGCAAGTGTGTCGGTGGATGGGGTCTTGCGCCATCTGAGTTCTTTACTACGAAGTTCTTGTTTGAGGATTTTAAGTTCCGGGGTATACCACAGATTCCTGTTAGCTTGGGGAGGTTTCAAGGATTTGGTGATGGTTGGGCAGGATTGATCTGTGACCTCACTTGTTATCTTGACCCACGAGTTAATAGCCGAGGGAGCGTCAGTGAGATCAAGTCGATCAAGCTCTTTTGAAAGCAGTTTGCTAAGTTGGTCTGTGGAGCAAGGTTTCTTGTATTGTATTGTGGTTGTAGGGAAGACAGGTCGAGGATGGTCATTAATTTGAAGCTCAGCCAAGATAATGTGATGGTCTGACCACGGGACTGGGACGCAAGTTGGGAGCGTGGCAGAGGATAGACCATCGTTGAGGAAAATCAGGTCTAAGGTGTGTCCCGCTTTATGCGTGGGACCTTTAACAATCTGGCTAAAGCCCAAGTGGTTGAGTGCTGTAAGTAGGATGTCACACAGTTGTGGGATAGTGGGGAAATGTCCACATGGAGATTAAAGTCTCCCATCAAGATGGCTGGTTTGTCCCTCTTGAAATGTTTAGCTGTAAATTCGATTAATGGTGAGGGATCGGAGTCTAAGGTTCTTGGTGGTGAGTAGACCAGAGCGATTTGGAGATGGTCCAAGTTGAATAAGGCTAGTTCAAGGTTGCTTATTCTGGTGGATAATCGCAGAGAGAGTCCGAGTCCCTTTTTTACAGCTAGCAGTAGGCCTCCTCCCCTTTTTTTGATTCTAGGGATTGAATGGATATCATATAATTGGTTGGGGAGTTGCTTTAGTAGAACTGTGTCCGTAGGTTTCAACCATGTTTCAGTAATGGCACAAAGGTCAGGGTTATTGTCAGTCAGGTGGTCATTGAGAAGGTGAATTTTTTAGTGATGGATTGGGCGTTGAATAAGGTGAGGGTGAACAGAGTGAGACCGAGCATTTGGGAGATTGGGGAGATCATGATTGGGATCAATCTTTGTTGTCGAATACCTAGTATCCTGGGTTTGTTGGTCATGAGCTTGGGAGTGTATGGAATTGTAGGTATGGGGAGTGAGCGCATCTTAATGGACTGGATTGCGTCCCTGCGCATTATTGGGAGCTACAGTCAATGTTCCAGGGAAGGAATGGTAGTCTGTTGCAAGAAGATGAGATGAATGGCTTGTTCTGTAGAGTAGTATGGCTGTCACTACCCATGGAATTCTATTTACTCTAGGGGAAGACTGAACTGAGCTCGAGGGGCCTCGGACTTTTAGAGGTCTGGGAACTGGCAATATCTCCTTAAGTAGAGCTTGGGCCGAGCTCTACTTGTTCTGGTTTCCCCTTTGAAAACAGTAATAGTTGCGACTTTGAAATGGATTTCAAGCAGGCATTTAACTTCTCTCTGGTCTCTGGAAAGATCTTCATTTTCTCCATGAACTATGTTCAAACATTTATTTATTGAAAGTTTTTGTATACCGACATTCGTTAAGAAAACATCACATCGGTTTCCATAGAACAATAGTCCTGGTGGAATCTTGACTACTGTGGAGCACAGAATTGCCAAATTCTGCGCAGAAAATGGCAGAGGAGATCCTGGCATGCCATGAACGGAGCACGTGAAGATTAAGGCCCCCCGTGTGATGCAGGATGCACTCTGCTCACGGCGACGATGAAAGCCCTGGTGAGAGTGAATGTGTGTGTGCGCCGAGCAGAGGGAGAGGGGTGTGAGGCGGGAGGGGAGGAAGGTGAGCAGGAGTGTGTGAAAGCATGGGAGATTAGAGCGGGGGAGGATGCTTTGAGTGTGGGTGCCAGAGAAAGGGAGCCCATGAGGAAATTGTGAAGGAGTGAGAGAGAGATTGGGAGCACATGTGTATGAAAAAGGGATCGTGTGTATGTGAGGGTGCTAGCCTGTGTGAAGGGATTGTGTATGTGTCAGACAGAGCCTATGTGAAGGGAAGCATGACAGACATAGGGAGCCTTTGTGAGGATGTATGTTTGAGAAAGAGCTTGTGTGGGTGTGTATGCAAGAGAGAGAGGTACCCTGTATGAGGGGATGTGTGTGCAAGAGAGTGAGTGAGCCTCTATGAGGGTGTGGGTATGTGTACTAGAGAAGAGGCATGTGTGTGAGAGAGGGAGGGACAGAACTGAGAACGGAGTCAAACTCTGGGACTAGAGTGGAAGGGATTGAGCCTAGAGGTGGAGAGAAGAAATACTAGCAGGTGGAGGAGTTGGGGCTTGAGAGGGTAGGGGAGTAGGGAAAGCGAGTGGAAGGGACACTGTTGCAGTAATTTCTAGGGAAATTCTGCCCAAAATATTTAAAATTCTGCATCTAAGTAATAACTTTTCTATATTTAAGTAATTACATTTTACATTAAGACTCATTGTTATTTTGACTAATATAAAGTTTGCAGAATTTTAAACTTTTGCACGCAGAATCACCCCAGGAGTAATATATATATACATGCTTTTTTAAAAATTTTCAGCCTCTGGCTTCTAGAGATCTCAGGGGAGATATGATACAGTCCTTCAGATCAAGAAAGGTTTTAATGATGCACAAACTTCAAACTAGAGGGTCATGAAATGAAATTGGGGGGGGCGGAGAACAGGACAGGATGAAGACTCAAACATCAGGAAATATTTCTTCACAGAAAGGGTAGTAGATGCTGGAATGCCCTCCCAGAAGGTGTGGTAAAGATGAACAGTAAATGAATTCAAAAGAGGTATGATATAGCAATTGCTGCTTACCTGTAACAGGTGTTCTCACAGGATAGCAGGATGTTAGTCCTCACATATGGGTGACATCACAGGATGGAGCACAATCACGGAACACTTGTCAAAGTTTCCAGAACTTTGACTGGCCCCTACTGGGCATGCCCAGCATGGCACTAACCCTGCAGCCAGCAGGGGTCCCCCTTCAGTCTTATTTAAAAGCTACAGGCAGTGCCAAAAAATAAAATAAGAAAACATTACGAACCCAACACCACGGGGCGGCGGACGGGTTTCATGAGAACTAACATGCTGCTGTCCTGTGAGAACACCTGTTACAGGTAAGCAACATTTGCTTTCTCACAGGACAAGCAGGATGGTAGTCCTCACATATGGGTGAGTACCGAGCTGAGGATGATGTCCGAATATGCACCAAATGTACCCAAAGATGTGGCACAGGCACAACAACTGGGGTGGAATTTGGTAGAAGGCATCCTGAACCCCACCGGGCAGGCGGAAGGGTGTTGGTACGTCACGTTGTAAACAGGTTACAAAGCACAGACTGGCCGAAGATGGAATCTTGTCTTCCGGCTTTGTCCAAGCAATAGTGGGCTGCAAAGGTGTGGAGAGTGGCACCGATTGTAGGAGTGCTACTGAAGTCACCATGGCCCTCACAGAGTGTGCTTTAACATGGTCTTGAAATGGAATGCCCGTTTGCTGATAGCAAAAGGCTATGCAGTCCTCCAACCAGGAGGATAGAGTCTGCTTACCCACAGGCTGCCCTAATTTGTTAGGATGGAAAGAGACGAACAATTGAGTGCTCTTCCTGTGGGCAGTTGTATGGTCTAGATACAACTGTTTACAGTCAAGGGTATGCAGAGCCTGCTCTCCTGGATTGGAATGGGGCCTGGGAAGAAAGATAGGTAGTATGATGGATTGATTGAGGTAAAAAGCTGAAACTACCTTAGGTAAGAATTTAGGGTGAGTGCGGAGTACTGCCCGGTCCTGCAGAAGTTTAGTGTAAGGTGGATAGGTAACTAGGGCCTGTAATTCACCAACTCTGCGAGCTGAAGTGATTGCCAAAAGGAAAATCACTTTCCATGTGAGATATCAAAGGTCACAGGATTGAAGAGGCTCGAATGGTGGTTTCATGAGCTGACCCAAAACTAGATTAAGTTCCCAAGAAGGGGCCGGAGGACGCAGTGGAGGCTTGAGGTGAAGCAAGCCCTTCAGAAAACATGTTACAAGGGGTTGTACCGAGATAGGAACATCCGACACCTTTATGGAAGGTGGCTACCGCACTGACATGCATTCTGATGGAAGAAGGTTTTAGACCTGAATCTGATAAGTGCCAGAGATAGTCCAAAAACCTCGTGATTGGACAGGTAAAGGGGGTCAAGGGACTGAGAAGAGCACCATGACTTAAACCTGTTCCATTTGTAAGAGTAAGATTTTCTCGTGGAAGGCTTCCACGAAGCAATCAGGACACAAGAAAGTGGTTCAGAAACATGGTGGCTGAAAGATTAACCTTTCAACATCCATGCCATCAGGGACAAGGCTTGAAGATTTGGGTGGCGGAGGCTCCCGTCGTTTTGAGTGATCAGACCCTTTCCCAGGGGAATGTGCCTGCGAATGGAGAGATCCTGAAGGACTGGAAACCACACCTGGCATGGCCAGTGAGGTACAATCAGGATCATGGTACCCTTGTCCTGAAGTAACTTCACGAGAGTATTCGAGAGAAGAAGATGTGGAGGGAATGCATAAAGTAGAGGGAGAATGCGTCTCTGGGCTGAGTGTGGTTGCTGCGAATGAGAGAGCAAAAGTTCTTACTTTGTGATTTTGAGCAGATGAAGAGGTCTGAGGATATCCCCATTGTTGGAAGATGGAGTTCGCTACTGAGGTGTTGAGACCACTCGTGAGGTTGAAAGATGTGACTCAGATTGTCTGCTAACACATTGTCCACTCCCAGCAACCAGGTGGCCCTGAGGTACATCGAATGGGAGAGAGCTTCCGCCCATATCTGCGCAGCTTCCCGACACAGAAGAAAGGAGCCCGTGCCCCCTTGTTTGTTGATGTACCACATGGCCAATTAGTTGTCCAATTAGTTGAACAAAGAATCCTCACAACACACTTCATCAGTAGGAGTCCCACAGGGCTCTTCCCCGTCTCCTACTCTATTTAATATTTACCTCATACCATTATGCCAACTTCTTACCGACCTCAACCTCAAACATTTCCTGTACGCTGATGATATCCAGGTCCTGATCCCCATTAAGGATTCCCTTGCAAAAACGCTGACTTTCTGGAACACATGCCTTCAAAAAATTCAACTCCTCCTCACCAGCCTAAACCTGGTACTAAATTCCGGCAAAACTGAACTCCTGCTCATCACCTCTGAGAACAGCACCTTTTCACCAACACAAGACACACCAACAATCACACAAGTGAGAGACCTAGGAGTCCTAATTGACAATCGCCTGAATTTCAAAGCCACCATTAACAAAACAACCAAAGACTGTTTCTACCAACTACAGGTGCTGAAAAGAATTAGACCTCTTTTCCATGCCCAAGATTTCAGAACCATCCTGCAAGCAATCATTTTTTCAAAATTAGACTATTGTAACACCATCCTACTTGGTCTTCCCGCTTCTTATACTAAACCGCTTCAGATGGTACAAAATACAGCTGCACGAATACTGACAAACTCCAGGAGAAGGGATCACATAACCCCCATCCTAAAGAGCCTCCATTGGTTACCTATACACTTTAGAATTATTTACAAGGCCATCCTTACCACATACAAAAATATCCACCTACTGGCTCCCATCGACATACAGATCCCTCTCCAACTACATAATTCAACAAGACCAACAAGAGATGCATACAAAGGATCGCTACAGGTACCACCGTCCAAATCTACCAGACACATCACACTAAGAGATCGGGCATTCTCTACAGCCATTCCACCGTTATGGAACTCCATCCCTTCAAACCTCAGACTTGAAACATGCATCTCAACCTTCAAAAAAAGACTAAAGACATGGATATTCACACAAGCATTCCCGGACTCAAACTGATCTACCTCTTCCACGCCAATCCTTACCTTCACATACACCATGACTAACCTTCTTGTTTGAATTTTATATTATTTTACACTATCGTTACATGTTTGAATTAATAACCTGTCCTTTCTCTTCTCTCTCTGCCAAGTTCTAATCTCCCTGTTATTTGTAACTGCCTTTTTCCGCACCATTGTTTTAGTTTTGTTTACGATGCACACTTGTTTTAATGTGAACCAGCATGATGGGACTGCGTTCTCGAATGCCGGTATATAAAAACCCTAAATAAATAAATAAATAAATAAATAAGGATCAGGATGACTTGATTTGAGAGGCGATCCTGAAATGCCCTGATAGCATATCTGATTGCTCGAAGCTCCAGGAAATTTGTTTGGTGTTTGGCTTCCTCTGGAGACCAAGATCCTTGTGTCTGCAGATTGGCCACATGGGCTCCCCACCCGAAGTTGGAAGCATTGATGGTTAGAGTTATGTGAGGGTTTGGCGCCTGAAAGGGCGAACTCTGTAGAAGATTGATTTGATTTGTCCACCAGGCGAGAGACAGACTGAGTGAGTCGGTGACGTGGAAAATGGTCAATAGGGGCTGAAGGGATTGAGTCCATTGCGACCTTAGGGTCCACTGCATAACATGGCCAGGCGAGTCATTGGGGTGACCTGAACTGAGGACGCCATGTGTCCTAGGAAGATGAGAAAACGATGAGCAGTCATCTAGCGTTGAGACTGCAGCTGATGTGCCAGAGACACGAGAGTGAGGGCTCATTGTCGAGGCAGGAAAGCCTTTGCTTGCAAGGTGTTCAAGTCTTCCCCAATGAACGATAAGGTTTGAGATGGGACTAAACAGGATTTGTCATAGTTGACTAGAAATCAGAGTGAAATTAGAGTAGTTAAGGTGAGATGTAGGGATGACAAAGCGGTTTGCTGAGTCGAAGCCCTAATTAATCAATCGTCCAGATAGGGGTAGACGTGAACACCTTGAGTCCTGAGGAAGGCGGCAACCATAAGCCATTTTGTAAAGGCTTGTGGTGCAGACGCTAGGCCGAATGGAAGCATGTGATACTGATAGTGCTTGGGACCTACGAGAAACCTCAGGTTTTATTTACGATGAGGTGGCCTTCTCACAATATGAGTGTATGTGTCCTGGAGGTCGAGAGAGCAGAGCCAGTCTCCTCTTTGTAGAAGAGGAAGAAGTGAGCCCAAGGTTACCATCTTGAACTTTTCTCTGGAGGTACTTGAGGGCTCGTAGATCCAGAATTGGATGAACGCCTCCCGATTTTTGGGTATTAGAAAGTACCGGGAATAGAACCAGAGACCTTGCTGAGGGAATGGTACTGGTTCTATTGCTCTGGACTGGAGTAGGAGGGAGACCTCCTGCTCTAGGAGCAATGAGTGGTCAGATGTTTTCCATGCCATTAGAGGTGGGGAATCTGGTGGGATGGAGAGAAAATTGAGATGATAGCCCTGAGCAATTATTGCTAGGACCCAGTGGTCCAAGGTGATTGATTGCCATATGTTGTTGAAATGGCATAACCATCCTCCCACTGGTATGTGTGGTAATGGAATCTGGCTGCTGCTCTCTACGCGAGAGTCAAAAGCCAGAAGCAGGGCCCGGCTGAGGGGCTGTCTGTGGCTTTTGTTTTCGGGTCTGACGAGACTGATTTGAGGAATGGCCTCACAGAACAACATCTGGCTGCTGGCGGGTAGGACTTTTTTGGTCTGTAGAAAGACTTTTTAGAGTCCTTCCGGAAAGGCTGTTTGGAAGGATAATCCAAGTATGAGAGAGAGTTGTTTGAGAGTCTCATGATGGTCCTTTAATTCAGCCTCTGTCTTTTGAATCTGCTCGCCAAAGAGATTGTCTCCTATACAGGGAAGGTCAGACAACCTATCTTGGACTTCCGGTCGAAGGTCTGAAGACTTGAGCCAAGCCCATCGTCTCGCTGAAATAGCTGCTGCAGATACTCTGGTTGCAGTGTCTAAGATGTCATAACATGATCTGATCTCATGTTTTCCTGCCTCCAAACCCTTGTTAATTAGGGTATGGAGTTGTTCTGGAAGTGACTGAGGCATGGAGGTTGTCAACTCCTGCATCTTCTTAAAAATGACCCTATTATATTGGGTCATATAGAGTTGGTAAGTGGAAATTCGGAGGATCAACATTGATCCTTGAAAGACTGTGACCAATGGTATCTAAAAACTTCTGTTCCTTGCCAGGGGGAAAGGAAGTGTGAGGTTTCGATCTTTTTGCTCTCTTTTGCGCAGATTCAACCACCACAGACTGGTAATCCAACTGAGGCTTCTGAAAGCCTGGAGCTGACTGTACCAAATAGGTAGTCCGTTTTCTTGTGGACTAGTGCAATGGAGCCAGGATGTTCCCAGTTCTTCTTGAGGAGATAGGGATGGAGGTGATTTCCTTGGGTGCATCCAGGAATTGAAGCAACGCCATCATTTGGAGTCTGTCATCCTGTTCCGTTAATAATTGGAAGGGGACCGATTCAGACATTTCCCTTCACAAAATTTGTGAAAGAAAGGTTCTCTGGAGGAGAACGCTTTCTACTCTCAGTGGGTGAAGGAGGTGATGGCAAGTCATCAGTGTCTGGTGAAGAATCATCAGTCCAGGTATCATAAGGATCAACATCTGTCCCTCTAGGAACTGGAGAGGGACAGGGGAGTTGGATACTTGAAGGTCCCGGACTAGGCTCAGAAGGCATAACCGGAGGCACCGATGAAAGCAATGAAACATAGAAACATAGAAATGACGGCAGAAGGAGACCAAATGGCCCATCTAGTCTGCCCCGCAAATTTTCTCTCTCATACTTATCTGTTTCTCTTAGCTCTTGGTTCTATTTCCCTTCCACCCCCACCTTTAATGTAGAGAGCAGTGATGGAGCTGCATCCAAGTGAAATATCTAGCTTGATTAGTTAGGGGTAGAAGCCGCCGCAATAAGCAATCTGCACCCATGTTTATTTGTTTTACCCAGACTGTTATACAGCCCTTATTGGTTGATTTTCTTCTCCCATGCCGTTGAAGCAGAGAGCTATGCTGGATATGCATCGAAAGTGAAGTATCAGGCACATTTGGTTTGGGGTAGTAACCGCCGTAACAAGCCAGCTACTCCCTGCTTTGCGAGTGCGAACCCTCTTTTCTGGATGTGTGAAGTATCAGTTTTTCTTCTCCCCTGCCGTTGAATCAGAGAACTATGCTGTATATGCATTGAAAGTGAAGTATCAGGCTTATTTGATTTGGGGTAGTAACCGCCGTAACAAGCCAGCTACTCCCCTCTTTGTGAGTGTGAATCCTTTTTTCCACATTTCCTCTTGCTGTTGAAGCTTAGAGCGATTTTGGAGTCACAGTAAGCCTGTGTATGTTTATTTAATAAGGGTATTGACTCCAGGCAGTAGCCGTCATTCTGGCGAGTCACCCACTCTTCATTGGCAGCCTCTTGACTTTATGGATCCACAGTGTTTATCCCATGCCCCTTTGAAGTCCTTCATAGTTCTGGTCTTCACCACATCCTCCGGAAGGGCATTCCAGGCATCCACCACCCTCTCCGTGAAGAAATACTTCCTGACATTGGTTCTGAATCTTCCTCCCTGGAGCTTCAAATCGTGACCCCTGGTTCTGCTGATTTTTTTCCTTCGGAAAAGGTTTGTCGTTGTCTTTTGATCATTAACACCTTTCAAGTATCTGAAAGTCTGTATCATATCACCTCTGCTCCTCCTTTCCTCCAGGGTGTACATATTTAGATTCTTCAATCTCTCCTCATACGTCATCCGATGAAGATCCTCCACCTTCCTGGTCGCCCTTCTCTGTACCGCCTCCATCTTGTCTTTGTCTTTTTGAAGGTACGGTCTCCAGAACTGAACACAGTACTCCAGGTGAGGCCTCACCAAGGACCTGTACAAGGGAATAATCACTTCCCTTTTCTTACTCGATATTCCTCTCTCTATGCAGCCCAGCATTCTTCTGGCTTTAGCTATCGCCTTGTCGCATTGTTTCGCCAACTTCAGATCATTAGACACCATCACCCCAAGGTCCCTCTCCTGCTCCGTGCACATCAGCCTTTCCCCCCCCATCGAATACAGTTCATTCGGATTTCCACTCCCCATATGCATGACTTTGCACTTCTTGGCACTGAATCTCAGCTGCCATATCTTTGACCACTCTTCCAGTTTCCTTAGATCCCGTCTCATTCTCTCCACTCCTTCCGGCGTGTCCACTCTGTTGCAGATCTTAGTGTCATCCGCAAAAAGACAAACCTTACCTTCTATCCCGTCCGCAATGTCGCTCACAAAGATATTGAACAGGACCGGTCCCAAAACCGATCCTTGTGGTACACCGCTTAAAACCGCTCTCTTCAGAGAGAGTTCCATTTACCATCACACATTGTCTTCTGTCCGTCAACCAATTTGCAATCCAGGTCACCACCTCGGCACTCACTCCCAAGCTTCTCGTTTTATTCACCAGTCTCCTGTGCGGAACCGTATCAAAAGCTTTGCTGAAATCCAAGTAGATGACATCGAGCGCTCTTCCTTGATCCAATTCCTTGGTTACCCAGTCAAAAAAGTCAATCAGATTTGTCTGACAGGATCTTCCCCTGGTGAATCCATGTTGCCTCTGGTCCATTAATTCTCCTGACTGTAGATAGTTCACTATTCTCTCTTTCAACAGTGACTCCATTACTTTTCCCACCACCGAAGTGAGGCTGACCGGTCTGTAGTTGCCAGCCTCCTCCCTGTTCCCACTCTTGTGAAGCGGGACCACCACCGCTCTTCTCCAATCTCTTGGTACCACTCCTGTTTCTAGGGATCTATTGAACAGGTCACACAGCGGACCCGCCAGAACATCTCTGAGCTTCCTCAGTATCCTTGGATGAATCCCATCAGGCCCCATGGCTTTGTCCACTTTCAGGTTCTTTAGCTGTTCCCATACATTCTCTTCTGTAAAAGGATTTTCATCTATTCCTCTTCCCTCCAGTTTCTTGTTGTGTAAAGATGGTCCTTCTCCAGGGTCTTCTTTAGTGAACACAGAGCTGAAGTATTCGTTTAATATTTCTGCCATTTCTTCATCTCTCTCCATACATTGATCATTACCACCTTTCAATTTCACTATACCACTTTGGACCTTTCTCTTTTCGCTGAAGGCCCTGTTGCAGGCATAGAGGGCATCTGTGGATGACTATGGCGCCGATGGAGGTATCGGCACTGACCTCGATGGCTGAGGCAGAACTCCTGATGGAGGAATGCGGAACAGTCTCCTCCCGATGATAAAGTGGGGAGGGTACCGGAGCCATCGGAGACCAGGGGTCCATCGGTGGAAAAGCAGCTATAAGCGCTTCCATGGCTGCTGGTATCGGGTCAGTATCCGGTTCCACTATTGGTACAGATGTCTGTGCCGGGGGAACCTGGAAATCAATGCATCGCCATGTCGATGGCCTCCTGAACCATCCGGTCCAGTTCCTCTCGGAGACTTGGAGCAAGCAGCCCCGGCTCCAAAACAGAAGGAGGCAGAGGCATAGCCGGAGGGACCACAGTTAAAGACGGAGTTCATGGCTCCCGATGCCCTGTCGGGCGAGGAGTGCCTTGGTGACCCGGTCGCCGAAAAGGTCAGTGCCTTTTCTGGACGGGGTTTCTTCGACGGCGGTCAGAGACTTTCGATGCCGGTGGCGGTTTCTTTTTACGATCCCCCTCGGTCCTGAAGGGGAGAAGAGAGTGTCTAAGGCCGAAAAGTTGTCAATGCCGGACGGTCACCAATCGGTGGTCGATGCTGGCGTGAAGTTGACGTCGATGCAATGGACGGAGTCGGGGTTTGAGCACGGAAAAGAAGTCCCATCTTCTCCATTCTGGCCTTGCGACCTTTTGGTATTATTAGGGCACATTTGGTGCAGGTCAAGACATTGTACTCTCATCCAAGACACATTACACAGACTTTATGAGGGTCTGTAATGGACATGTTACGAGTACAGTCTGGGCACCGACTGAACCCAGACGCCATGGCCATAGAAAAAAAAATCGAGCCGCGGTACGGTCGATGGCCAGTAGGCCGCGAGGGCCAAACTAGACGGAAAATGGGTAGAAGCTTACTGGAGTACCACGGACTAAAAAAAGTTAACAGAGGGACCCCTGTGGGGCAATTTAACTTTTAATAATTCCGTGAGGAAAATTCCTGTCAGGAATCCTTGCAGAGCTCCTTAACTGCATGGCTACTGCTGCGCAGAAAAAAGAAGACTGAAGAGGGACCCCTGCTGGCTGCAGGGTTAGTGCCATGCTGGGCATGCCCCTGCTGGCATGCCCCTGCATGCCAGCAGGGGCATGCCAGTCAAAGTTCTAGAAACTTTGACAAAAGTGTTCCGTGATTGGGCTCCATTCTGTGATGTCACCCATATGTGGGGACTACCATCCTGCTTGTCCTTTGAGAAAGTCATTGCTATCCCTGAGAGTAACAAGAAATAGATCTACTTTTTATGATCTGCTAGGTACTTGTGTTACGACAATGGGCTCAATGGACCTTGGTATGACCCAGCATGGTATTTACATTTTTATGTCTTTACAGTTCTAGACATCACTGTATTTATGTTCCTTTCAAATATTCACACTGTTTGCAAACAGATCCATTTGTTCCTCTATTTTCCTCCACTTCTATTTCATATTAATTTTCTTTCATCTGAAAGGCTAAGGTTGTGATGGTATAACTTCACAGTATAGAAAATATTTTACATAAAAGGAGGGGGGTGACTATTTGTGTATTCTTTACCCAAATTCGAAATTAGATCTGCAATGATTTATGACTTGTTTTTGAATTGCATTACTGTACAATTGTCAAAATATCCTTATAATAAGCTCCTGTAATATCCATATTAAATATTCCCTTGCATACGTGCAAAATGCTCACCATCCATCCCAGCAATTAGATTTATGAGGCAATTATTCCTTGAAACATTACTAATCTGTTTGAGGACTTTCTTTGTACGTAGTCTATTTGATTAGTTTTGTGGCAAAAATATTGAGTGATTATTCAAAACTTCATACATTTTAATGTCCCAATTAAAAGAAAATATATGCAGATAATGACCATCCAACTTTCAGCATCAAAGTTGGTGATAATGGGGAAATACTCATACTAGCCCAACATATATACAGAGTAAAAAGTTCCTTTACTTCATCTACTGTCTTATAAAATTTAGAATCAAAGCCATTATTTCCTGGTAGTTAGACTTTGTGCTATTGTCCTCCAACACTGCAGATATTTAATTTAGATCATTCTCTGATATTGATGAAAGGCAGATGACTGGAAAGAAAAATTCTTGTACTCATCCATATTTTGCTTTCCAGGTAGTTTTTGATAAAATGTCTGGCAAGATTAGGTGTGCAGACAGCAACAGTATTTTAGACAGAACACAGATTTCCTTTCATTTGCCACAAGTCTAGTCGTTTCCATACAAATGTAATCCATATTTCATTCAGAAAACAGAGCTGCTTACTTTAACAGGATATTAGTCCTCACACACGGGCGACATCAGGTGAAGCCTGGCATGGAAAGCTTGTTAAAGTTTCTATAAACTGACTTGCACACTGAGCATGCCCAGCATGCCACTACCCATGCAGGGTCTGTCTCGAGTCTCGCAACAGAAATATGAAAAAAATAAAACATAGGAGAAACCAAGCTCCGTGGGGTGGTGGGCAGGTTTCGTGAGGACTGACATTCAGCTGTCCTAGGAGTAACTTTCTCCTAGGACAAGCACGATGGTAGACCTCATATGGGTGAGTCCCTAGCTACAGGCTGTTCCTGAACATGCAAGACCAACAGGCACCAAACTAGGTGCTGTTGGTAACAGTGGGAAACAGCCCGAACCCAAAAATAGGGCTCTAGGTAGGAAGAGTTGGGTTTTACAGCTAAAAGACTGCAGAGGACAGACTGGCCAAAGCTGCTATCATGTCAGCCATTCCTGTCCAAACAGTAGTGAGCAGCAAAAGTGTGGCATCTTATGCCTGGCACCCTCTTCTGTCAGAAGCTTAGACAGAATGGTTCCTGCCATGGCCTGGACAGAACTTGCAAAGGTCAGGTCACTGCTCCTTCATAGGGGATGGGTCTGAGGGAGATGAAGACTCAGTGATATCATCCCCCAATGGGTCGTACGGGGTATCTTCCTCACGGAGATCACCCCAGAGACACCAATGGAGGACCGCTACCCAAGCCCCTCAGCTTGAGCATGGAGGCCAAAGGACCCTAGAATCAGACCAGATAATGCTGGCCACGGCACCAAGGGTCACGATGGTGTGGGCTGCAACTGGCCTTCCTCCTCTGAGGAACCCACAATGGGAATCACACTGGATTGAGGTGGCAACAATGGCCGCTGGGGCATAGATGGACTCCTGGGCACCGGCAGCAGTTGCATAGGGAGGATGCCAAGGACATCAAGGTACTCCAACAGCAGTGCCAATATTAAGGGTGCAGGCTCTGGCACCAGTGGAAGCACCGATTGAGCTGGCAGCTCGATGCCCTGCAGGGCTTGAACTGCCAGTTGCACCCTGCATTTCAACTCCCCTTGAAAATCTGCCAAGCCGGGACAGATGGAGGGGGAAGCATCACCAGATCTCCCTTGGCGGGGAGGGTGTCCAATACTGGTATCAGTGGGGAACACCTAGAGGATGGAGTCTCCTCTGTAGGGTCACTTCGGGGCATCACAGCAGATGCTGGTGCAGAGCTGAGCCTGGTACTGTGTTTAGACAGACTGGTGGCAATTCTTCCTGGACTTCCCACAGTGCTTGGCCAGTCTTTCCCTGGTGCCAAGGAGGAAGAAGATTATAGTCTTCTTGGAGCGTGAAGACACTGACTACAGCTGATCTCCAGCACCTCTCTCCACTGAGGCGCCCTGTGGAGGGGTGGACAGTGGAGGCTCTGTGTCCATCGGCTCCCCCCGGCCTCGATACCTAACACCAGAGTAGAGGGTTCCGACTTCTATATGAAGAATTTCTCCGTCTTGTGTAAGGTGATATGTAGGGACGACAGAGCAGCCTGCTGAGTGGGAGCCCTGATCAACCAATTGTCAAGATAGGGGTAGACGTGAACACCTTTAGTCCTGAGGAAGGCTGCTACTCTACGAGAGACTTGGTGAAGACTCATGGTGCAGATGCCAGGCCGAACGGTAGCACTCTGTACTGATAGTGCTTGGGGCCTACCAGAAATCTGTTATGAGATGGAGTTATCGCAATGTGTGTGTACGTGTCCTGGAGGTCTAGAGAGCAGAGCCAGTGTCCTCTTTGCAGAAGAGGAAGGAGGGAACCTAAGGTTACCATCTTGAACTTTTCTCTCTGAAGGTACTTGTTGATGGCATGTAGGTCCAGAATTGGATGAACACCGCCTGACTTTTTGGGGATTAGTAAGTACCAGGAATAGAATCCTAGGCTTTGTTGGGAGTAGGGCACAGGTTCTATTGCTCTGGACTGGAGGAGGAGGGAAACCTCCTGTTCCAGGAGTGGTCGGATGTTCCCCACATCAGCCAAGGTGGGGAATCCGGTGGGATGGAGAGAAAGTTCAGGTGATAACCCTGAGAGATTATGGCAAGGACCCACTGGTCTGAGGTGATTGTATGCCATTTGTTGTTGAAATGGCACAACTGACACCCCCCCCCCCCCCCGGTATCTGAGGCAGTGGAAGCTGGCTGCTGCTCTCTAAGCAGGAGTCAAAAGCCGGAAGCAGGACCCGGCTGAGGAACTGGTTGCGGCTTTTGTTTCAGAGGTTGACAAGACTGGGCCTTCTGGAAAGGTCCCGTGGAACGGTTTTCTAGGTGGTGGTGGATAGGACTTCTTTGGACTGAAGAATGACATTTTAATATCTTTCCTGAATGGCTGTTTGGAGGAAAACTCAGAAGGCATCAGAGAGAGTTGGCGAAGGGTCTCATGATGCTCTTTGAGTTCAGCCACAGTTTGCTGGATCTGTTCGCCAAACAGATTGTCTCCTATGCAAGGCAGATTGTCCAATCTGCCTTGTACTTCAGGGTGCAAGTCCAAAGACTTAAGCCAAGCCCATCGTCTTGCAGAAATGGCAGCTGCAGATACCCTGGAAGCGGTGTCGAAGATATCGAAAGAGGATCTTTTTTCATGCTTCCCTGCTTCAAAACCCTTGTGTACAAGGGGTTTGAAGCTGTTCCTGGAATTGCTGAGGCAGGGATTCTGCAAAGTCCTGTATCTGTTTGAATAAGACCCTATTATACTGGGTCATATACAGCTGGTAAGAGGCGATCTGAGAGATGAGCACTGATCCCTGGAAGACACGCCGGCCAATAGCATCCAGGAATTTCTGTTCCTTACCTGGGGGGGGGGGGGGGGGGGGGAGGAAGAGTGGTGTTTTGAGCATTGTGCCCCTCTTTTGGGCAGACTGCCACCATGGATTGGTGATTCAGCTGAGGTTTCTGGAACCCTGGGGCTGACTGGACCAAGTAAGTGGTATCTGCCTTTCAGTTGACTGGAGCTATCCAACCAGGGTGTTCCAAGTTCTTTGAAAAGATCCAAAACAACCTTGGGAGCATCCAGGAATTGTAACAGCTCCATCATTTGGTGCCTATCAGCTTGTTCAGTCTGTAACTGGAAGGGAACCAACTCAGACATTTCCTTCACAAAATTTATGAAGGACAAGTCCTCTGGAGAACACTTCCTGCTTTCCGTAGGAGATGGAGATGGTAAATCTTGAGATGAATCGTCAGTCCAGGTGTCATAAGGATCCGCACCTGTCCCTCTAGGAACTAGAGGGGGACATGACGGTGGGACCTGAAGGTTCTGGTCTAGGCTCTGAAGGCATAGAGGAAAGATTTGGAGACACCGATGGATGGATCAGTGTCTCCAATGGCCGAGGCATCGGCAGGACTCCCGATGGAGGATTACGGAATTGTGTTTCTCCTCCCAATGAAAGAGTAAGTGGAGAAGGCACCGGAGCCACTGGTGACCCAGGATCCATCGGTGGAAAAGCGGCTATAAGTGCTTCCATCTTCGAGAGCAGCGGTGCCAATGCTGCTGGAATGGGATCGGTGGTCTGTTCCACAATCGGCACCGGTGTCGGCAGAACTTGGAACCTGTGCATTGCCTTATCGATTGCCTCCTGAACCATCCAGTCCAACTCTTCAGAGACATGGAGCAAACAGCCCCTGCTCTGGAAGGGAAGGAGGCAGAGGAATAGCCGGAGGGACCACCATTAAAGGCGGAGTCGCGGCTCCCGATACCCATACGGGTGAGGGTTGCCTCTGTGACCCGGTCCCAGAAAGGGTCGATGCTGTTTCTGGACAGGGTTTCTTCGATGGCGGCTCAGACGATGGCGAAGTTGATGTTTTTCCTTCATCGATGGTCCAAGGTTTTCGGTGTCTACGCTGATGTTTCTCTACGACCCCCTCAATCTTGAAGGGGGGCAGAGGTTATCAATGGCCTGGAAGTTGTCGACGCCAGACCATCACCGAAGTGGACAGTGTCTGGACAACGTCGATGCAATAGATGGCGGAGTTTGGGAACGAAAGAAGTTCCATTTTCTCCATTCTGGCTTTGCGACCTTTTGGTGTCATTAAGGCACATTTGGTGCAAGTTAGGACATCATGTTCACACCCAAGGCACATTACACAGACTTTGAGGGTCTGTTATGGACATGGTGCGAGTACAGTCCAGGCACTTACGAAACCCTGACGCCATGGCTTTTGAAAAAATTGAGACGCGGTGTGGTCAACGGCCAGTAGGCCACAAGGGCCAAACTATGGGATTCGACTGGAACCAGGTAAAAAACTTACCGGAGTACCGCGGGAGCAAAAATTCAAAAGGGGGACCCCTGTGGGGTATGAGTTTGTAGTAATTCCGTGAGGAAAATTCCTGTCAGGAATCTCTGTGGGGCTCCTTAACCACGAGGCTACTGCTGTGCGGAAAAAAGAAGACTGAAGGGGGACCCCTGCTGGCTGCAGGGTTAGTGCCATCCTGGGCATGCCCAGTAGGTGCCAGTCAAAGTTCTAGAAACTGACAAAAGTGTTCCATCCTGTGATGTCACCCATATATGAGAACTACCATCCTGCTTGTCCTGAAAGGAGTAGACGAGCCGATGCTGTCTGATGACATTGGACTGTTTTGGCCAAGTTGGACAGTGTCTTTGTGCGGTCCTCTGGGAGGGCCGCTCTGGCCATGGTGGTGTTTAGGTCTGCTCAGATGAAAGAGCTTGCGTGATGAGTCAGATGGGATTTGGGATAATTAGAAATCCCAACTGAAGCAGCTGTATGGTAAGATGGAGGGAGTGAAGTGCTCCTTCCCTGGATGGACTTCTGAGGAACCAGTTGTCCAGATATGGGTAGAAGTGGATACTCTCCCAATTGTGCTGCCACACACTTCACGAATACTTGGGGTGCTGAGGCAAGGCCAAAAAACGGTAGCACTCTGTACTGGAAGTGTTTGTGTTCCACTACCTTGCGAAGGTATTTGTTTAGAGCACGGAGGTCCAAGATAGGACATCTGCTGCCGGTTTTCTTCAGGATTAGAAAGTAATGAGTAGAACCCCCTTCCTCGCTGCGTTTGGGGAACCGGTTCTACGGCTCTGGACTGCAATAGGATAGAGAGTTCTGCCTCGTGGAGCACTGTGTGATCATTTAGGCTCCATGCCTGGACTGGTTGAGATTCTGGGGGTAAAGCAAGGAAATTTAGATGGTAGCCGTGGGTTACTAGAGACAGTACCCATCGGTCGGTGGTGACAGAGTGCCATTTGGTTGCAAAGTGGCATAGGCGGCCTCCCACTGGTAGAGCGGCTGGGAGATGCAATGGAGGTTGACTGCTGCTCTCTAAATAGGAGTCAAAACCCCACTGTGGGACCAGTCTGGGGGGCTTGGCTGTGCTCAGCCTCAGAGAGGGTCTGGCCGTCCTAGCATGAGATGGAGGAGGGTAGTACCTGCATGGCCTGTAGGTTAGTTTCCTGGTATCCCATCTCATGGCTCTTCGGGCTGTAGCTGAGATCTGAAGTGACAGTGGACAGTTGTCGCAGGGTTTCATGGTGATCCTTGAGCTCTGCTACTGCCTCCTGAATCTGGTCACCAAATAAATTGTCCCCTGTGCAGGGAAGGTCAGCTAATTTGTCCTGAACCTCTGGTCGGAGGTCAGAGGCTTTAAGTCAAGCCCAGCACCTGGCACTAATTCTGGCTGCTGAGACTCTGGCTGCAGTTTCGAAAACATCATAGGCTGCCCTGGCCTCATGCATCCCAGCCTCCAATCCTTTTTGTAGAATGGAGGACAAGCCCTCTTGGAATTGTTCAGGTAGGGTCTCAGAAATCCTGGACTTGCTTCCAGAGATTTCTACTATACTAGGTCATGTAAAGCTGGTAGGCAGCTATACGAGCCATTAGCATTGACCCTTAGAATACTCTGCGGCCTAAGGCATCTAATGCCTTTTGCTCTTTCCCAGGCGATGCAGAAGAGTGAGGCCGGGACCTTTTAGCTTTTCGAGCCGACCACCACTACAGATTGGTGGGGCAATTGACTCTTTTGAAAACCTGGGGCTTGTTGTACCAGGTATGTGGTGTCAGTCTGTTTACTGGAGGCACAGTTCCTGGGTGCTCCCAGAGGCAGTGTAAGAGGTCTAGAAGAACCTCATGGAGAGGAATGGCCATTATCTCTTTTGGAGCATCCACAAATTGCAGTACCTCCAGCATTGTGTGTCTGGTGTCCTCCTCCGTTTCTAATTTAAATGGAATAGTCTGACATCTCCTTGAAAAAGCTGGCAAAGGAGAGGTCTTCTGGAGGGGAGTGGTGCCTTGCCTCCAGGGATGAAAGAAGCTTCTCAGAAGCTTGTGAGGAGTGTTCAGAGGAAGCATCATCCCATGGGTTACATGGGGACTTTCACCCACTGGGCCTTCAGGATGGAGGAAGGAACCCAAATCCAGATGGGTGGGAGGACGGCACAGAAATAGGCAGCACCAGCAACTAAGATGGTGGCGCTGGCAGCATTGGAGCCATTGATGGGTGCTGAGGTACAGATAGCCCTGACTGTGGCATCTGTGGTTCCCGGACAGGGGATGAGTCATGGGCTGCATCTTCTTCCTCTGAAGACACTGGAATATCGGTGGTTGGCTGGGTGCTGACAAACCTGAAGGAATGGGCACAAATAGCAGGGCACAGATAAGGGTGACCAAGTGCTTGAGGAGCAGAGCCAACATTGAGGGTACCGGTTCCAGTGGTGACTGGAAGCCTCGAAGGGCACTCAGCACTGCCTCTTGGACCATATGGTCCAATTCCTCTCAAAAGGCTGGCGTGGCTAACGCAGCACCTGGGGTAGGAGGCATGCTAAGCATTGCCAGAGCCTCCACAGGAGTCTGTGGAGGCTCAGTACCCAGCACTGATATTGGTGGGGGAACGCCTTGGGGTCCTGGGTCCAGAGGAGGATGGGGGCTCCTCTCCCCGTATCCTTTTTGAAGGCAGCTCGGCAGAGGTCGCTGCCGTGTCTGTGCTGGCAATGGACGAGGATGTAAGTCTTGTGCCGGTGGCGATTTTTGCGGTGCTCGGCCCGGTCCTTCTCTGGCACAGAGGATGACTATGCAGAAATCCTGGAATGGGATGCAGTTTGTGATGGACGGTCATCTGCTCCTCGATCTTCTGAGATGTCAATGGAGAGGGGTCCGAGGAGGATGGAACCTTTCGACACTGTTCCTTACCTGGAGTCGATGGAGATGAGCGCTTGGAGGCAAACAAGTGCTCCATCTTCTCCAGTCGGGTGTTGTGGCCTTTGGGGGTCATCTGTGCACAATTTGGGCACCGGACGAGGCACAATACACAGATATTATGCGGGTCCATTATGGACATAGTCCTTGGACACTAGGCGCGTCTGAAAACCGGTCGCCATGTTGGGAAAAAAGGGGTGCGCGATCGATGGCAGTCTGGCACTGAGAAGTACACTGCTGGGAACAGACTGCAAAAATGTGATACTGACTTACTTAAGCGTCTGAGGATGTCTGTGCGCGATGGGGGACCCAGCGACGGGGGAAAATTGAAGAGAGACTTCAAAAAGATTCTGTGAGGAAAGTATGAGAGAATTCTCTGAGCTCCTAAAAACAGTGAGGCAACTGCTGCGTGGGCAAAAAAAAAAAAAAAAAGACTGAAGGGAGAGCCCATGTGGCCACAGGGTTAGTGGAATGCTCAGTGGGCTAATCAAAGTTCTAGAAACTGACAAAATTGTTCCATGACAGGGCTCCATCTAATAATGTCACCTATGTGTGAGGACTAGCATCCTGCTTGTCCTGGCAGAATGTCAAAATTAGCAGCACTGGAGATCTAAAGTGTTTAACACATCCATGCTTCTTTTACTCTGATCTCCAAAGCACTTGGCCTGTCAGCATGCCTTTCCTGTATATCTTCATAAGGATCTGAAACTTGAAGCCACAAGAGTTTACAAGTGTTGATAGCCATTGCAGAGGGTCTTTATGTAGTTTTGATAATATTGTAGGTTGTCCAAAGCAGATGTTTATCACTTTCTTTGCCTTTTTCCATAGGGGAGTGAAATTTGTTTTGCCTCTCAAGAGAAAGTGTCAAATTCTGCAGCATCTGCCAAAAATGTTATGCAAATATTCCTCCAGGTAGAACTGGAAAGCAGCTATGTAAGCCTGCAGTGCAGCATTCTGAATTTCAACTCACAACAAAAGTTCAAGGTTTTAGGCTCAAGACCCAGGGAGGATTGTATCAGGATATTTCTTTCTTCAAGGTAGCTACAAACCCCTCCCCCACCCACAAAAAACCCCACATGCTTAATAGCACAGTGGAAAGATTTTTATAAAAAAAATAAGGGCTGGTCCTTAGAGCCAGGGAAGACATTTATAGCTTTTTATTTTTTTTAAATTTACTCGTTCTCATTACTCTTTTGCACTGTACCAATGGCTCCCCCACTGTCCTGACCTAACTGCAGTGGCTCTTCTTCAATCTATGTTGGTGGCAGGCCTGGAACCCAGGTAGCCTAGCACCTAAATACTTCCAGCTCTGATAAATAGGAGAATCACTAATGGCACTGGCTAGCCAAGGACTGCTTCTACCATGCAAAAAGTAGTCGTTTCCCTACTGATATGTAGCAATAGGAAAAAAGGAACCAAGGACAGATAGTCACCAGTTCCTACAGTGTTAAGGAATTTCAGAAACTCTAGAGGTTAATAGCTCCTTTCATCAAGCATACAAGTCATAATCTAGGCTTACCTTCATATTAGTTTTTAAATGAAGGTGCATCATAGTTTAGTACAAAACAGATTACACCAAGACCAACTCAGTTACAAACATAAAAATTTAAAGAAATTCGGTATTAGTCTGTTTTATAGCTAATTTAGACAGAACCTGTACAGCACCTCCCCACCACCATAAACAAAGCTCTGCAAATAAACTAACTCCTCCCCACTCCAAAAATACATTTATATATTTGTCTTACCATAGGGTACTCGTTTATTTCCGTTTACTATACCATCTGACCCTCCAGCAGCTTCTGTAACTGCACTGGTGAGAGGAACTGTGCTCTCATCACTTGCTTTCACACCAGGTAGCTCCTTGAATACAGGTGTTTCTTCACTATTGATCTTATCAAGACTTTCCTCTGATATTCTTGATAGCGTACCTTCTTTCTTTAATTTATCTAAAGAAACATGGGTGCTGAGGTTAGCTGTTTTACCAGTGAAGACTAAGTATTGTACACACAAATGCAAAGCGGTACTTGAAGCTATAACTGAACAAATAGCCATAATATCCAGCCTCCATAGAAAGCTTACTGTCTTCATAACTGCTCTATAAGAAGGCTTACCCATTAATAGCATACTAAATTAATTGAGGCCTACAATAACCTGCAACTCTTAAATAAGTTCATGTGCCTAAGAATGCATAACTTAACGAGAAAAAAAAAGTTCTCATCCTTTCCCTATAGGAACAGGAACAATTTTTCATTTTCTGTGTTATAAACATTTTGTACAGAATTAAAGTTTAGGGGATAAGGTCCCTGAAATCCAAATGTCCTGGAAAGAGTAGTGGCATGAAAGCAAAAGAGTCATTCAAAATTAAGATTTAATGCTTAAAAATTGATTTAGGCTGCAAAATCCCAAGGGAGAAGAACAGTATTAGAAGTGAAATTCTTCTAAGCATAAAAAAAAACACCCAAAAAAAAAAAAAAAAAAAGCAGGATCTAGAGGCAAACAGGTGGACAAAGCAACAGCAACAGCAAAAGCCTGAAAGATGCTTGGCTACATAAAGAGAGGAACAGTCAGCAGAAAGGGGGGGTGTACATTTTTTGGCGCCCAACGTGGGGCCAAAAATGTACAGGGGGGGGGGGGGTGTTATATTGCCTTTGTATAGGTCCCTTGTGAGACTTCATTTGGAATACCAAGCATAATTCTGGAGCCTGCATCTTCAAAAAGAAACTGGTTAGAGTATGTCCGGAGAGCAGATACTAAAATGATCAATGGTCTTAGTTCTCAAGCATAAAGGAGATAGACTTAAAGATCTACACATATACACCCTAGAGGAATGGTGAGATGAGACATTTACATATCTAAAAAATGTTTCCATGCACAGGAGGCAGGCCTCTTTCAAAGGAAAGGAAGCTCTAGAACAAGGGGTCATGCGATAAAGGTGAAAGGGGGTAGACTAGAATAATCTTGGGAACTATTTCTTTACAGAGAAAGCAGTGGATGCATGGAATGGCCTCTCAGTCGGTGGAGAAGGCAAAAATAGTATGTGAATTCAAGAAAGCATGGGATACAGGGGATCTCTGAAGGCATGATTGGAATTGTAAGGGCTAAATGAATGAGATGGATGGGCACATTAGATCTGCCATCATGATTTTATCCCCTAGATTCATCAAAATGCAATAAATTTTGCGTGAATAACGCCCACGATAAACAAAAGGGACATGTTTAGGATAATTTATGAGTTACCGCAACATGCTTTTTTAGCGCTTCGCATAGGTATTTAACTGCCCAGACAGGTATTTCCTTGTTGTGCACATGTGAGAGAGTGTATGATCCTCTTTATAAGGCTTTCATATTAGTCAACTATATCACTATAAGAGGCAACTAGTAACTTGAGGTGAGGTTTTGGTAATGGTCTAGGGTTTGGGGGGCAATTTCACATGCACAGGAAGGAGGCAATTTCACATGCACAGCACAATACACAGTGAAGATTTTATGGAATTTGGAATGAGGAAAGGTACACAAAGATGAGATTTCTACACTGATGCGTAGTATGCTGTTCGTACCTCTGACTGTGCATTATATTATATTAATATAATCCAAGAAATTCGATATGGGCTCTTTTCCTGCGATTAAGCTATGAAGATAGCCCAACTATAGGGAAAATAGGACCAGATCTTCTCCCTGGTAGCCTTCTGCCTTTTTTTTTTTTTTAATAAAAAATGTCTAAAGAGGAATGACTATCACTTGAAATAACTGTCAATATTTAAAACTAGACTAAGAATGCCATAATGCCTATCACTCCACCTTAAGTATAGTGAGAAATTTTGGTCACTGCAACTCAAAAACATGGCGGAACTGAAGAGGTATAGGGAAGTGTGACCAAAATGATAAAGGGGATAGAATAAATCCTCTGAGAAGAGGCAAGAGAGGTTAGGGCTCTTCAGCTTAGATAGAGAAGGCTAAGGTGATATAGTGGTCTATAAAAATAACAGAACAGATTAATGCAAATCTGTTTATTCTTTTCAAAAAGTACAAAAACTAAGGGAGATGCAATGAAGTTACAAGGTAATACACAACATAAAATAGTAGAAAATATGTATATTTTTCTTACTCAATACAAAAACTCTGGAATTTGTATCCAATGTGGTAAAAGCCGTTTGCATAGTTTGGTTTCAAAGAGATTTGGACAAGTTCCTAGAAGAAAAGTCCACTGCTTTTCCTGATGAACTTTGTTTTTAACTATAAAGTATGTTTCATTGTAAATCACTTTGGTTTAAAGCAGTACAGAAGAAATGTATAAATAAATGAATCCCAGGGATAAGCAGCATGGAATCTACCTACCCTTCAGAATCCTGGTAAGTACTTATGAACTGTATTGGCCACTGTTGGATACTGGATACCCAGCCTGGAGCTTTTGTTTGACCTAGTTTGACAAATCTTATGCCCTTATGTAAAAATTCTCCCCTAAACAAAATGCTCCACAAAAGCAAAAATTTCTTCTTCCCCGAAACATTAGAAAAGTTATTCCTGCATAATCTCAAAGAATTCCAGTTAGAAAAAAAATAGATGCTAGTCAATGTTAGCTACCAGCCTCTCTCAAGTGCAACTTTATATTGGAGAGGCATAGCATTAGACAAACTTGGTTTATCCTTTTCCTTAGTAGTGTTATATGTTAGGCCTAGAGTCCCTTGGCTTCTTCCCAAGTGTATACTGGGCTAATAGGCAGAAAATGGTGTTAAACACCATTTTCTTTATTTGTATTAGCCTTATTATTTCAAATGTATTTTGATTATAACAAAATCTAAAGAAATATCTTTTGTTTTCATGCCTGCCACAGAAGAGCTCAGGGAATCCATGCAAACAAATCACAGCTTCTAGCCTGGAATGCCTGAAAAGGCTTCAGCGTAGAGTTTGTACTCCCTGGCATAGTCATGATAAAAGCTTCAGGAATTGACAATGAAGGAGCAACATCCCTTCCCCACTTCAAGTCACAGTACTATCCCTAGTTGGCCCAAAATTGATCCCATAGGTATCTCTGCAAATGTCACTACACTTTAGAGGCTTATTACTAAATATGGTAATTTAGCAGACATGTCAGACAAAACCTCCCCATTAAAAAACAAAAAAGAAATCAAAGACTTACTTGCTATTTTCTTTTTCATCCATGGGCATACGAAAAACCATACTATTGCAGCAAATAAAATAGCTACACCTATTGAAATTAGTGCAGTTGCCCATACAGGAAAAGCATCCAGTCCTAACACTGAAAAAAAAAAAGATATATATATTCATACCAGCAAAGCTTAAATTTAAATACAGATGACAAAAGTCAATATAAAAAAAGAAAATATTGGGGATTTTAAATATCTATTGTACTTGTGTCAACTGACTGAATGCATCAACTAATACCCATGTGCCCTAGGACATAAAATGTCTGCTAAGGTATTGATATCCTTTTCTCTTATCTGATTATAACAAATAACCTCTTTTATTCAATGTAACTTTTCTTCCAATTTCTTTCCTCTTCTTCCCTATTGTTTTATGTAAACTGATGTGATGTCCATACGAACTTCGGTATATAAAAGTGTTTAGCAAGTGTTGCTTACCTGTAACAGGTGTTCTCACAGGACAGCAGGATGTTAGTCCTCACATATGGGTGACATCACAGGATGGAGCCCAATCACGGAAAACTTCTGTCAAAGCTTGACTGACACTGGCACACTGAGTGCACTGTGCATGCTCAGCCTGCAATTATCCCTGTGAACCACAGGTGTCTCCCTCAGTCTCATCTTATAGATGAAAGCGCAAGTGAAACTAAAATAAAAGTAAAAACGTATATGGACCCAACTCTGCGGGGTGGGTTTCGTGAGGACTAACATCCTGCTGGCCTTTGAGAACACCTGTTACAGGTAAGCAACACTTGCTTTCTCACAGGACAAGCAGGATGGTAGTCCTCACATATGGGTGAGTACCGTGCTGAGGATGCCCGAGAGTGCACCAAATGCACCCAAGACGTGCAAAAGGCGCAATGATAGGGGTGGGATTTGGAACGGAGGGCATCCTGAAACCCGTAACGGGTTGGTGGAAGGATATTGGGTAGTTAAACCGAAAAAAATAGGAGTAGACTGACTGGCCAAACATGGAGCATGCCGGCTAGTCGTATCTCAGCAATAATGGGCTGCAAAGGTATGGAGAGCGCTCCGGGTTGCAGCCTGATAAATATGTACAAGCAGCAGCAATAGCAGCAGAGGGGAAGATATTGAGGCTGGGACAGACGCAATAGTGTGTAGTTACACACAGTGCTGTAGTGAAATGCCTGCTTGTTGGTAGGAAAAAGATACAGACCATCAATTAGGAAATACAGGGGTAGATTTTAAATACTTGCATGATCACGTACTTTTGTTCGTGCACCAGGTGCGAACAAAAGTACGCTGGATTTTATAAGATACGTGCGTAGCCACGCGTATCTTATAAAATCCGGGGTCGGCGCGCGCAAGAGGGTGCACATTTGTGCAACCTGCGCGCGCCGAGCCCAGCGCCCGCTGCCTGTTCCCTCAGAGGCCGCTCCGATTTCGGAGCGGCCTCGGAGGGAACTTTCCTTCGCCCTCCCCCCACCTTCCCCTACATAACCCACCCCCCCCGGCCCTATCTAAACCCCCCCTACCTTTGTCGGCAAAGCGGCAGGCGTAACTTTGCGCGCGTCGGCCGGCAGCCCCGCTCCGTCCTCTGGTCCCGGGGGCTGGTCCGGAGGCCTCAACCATGCCCCCGGGCCGGCGCCACGCCCCCGGGCCCGTCCCCGAAATGCCGAGTCGTTTGGGGAACGCCCCTGGACACGCCCCCTCCCGCCCCTTTTCGAAAGCCCCGGGACTGACTTGCGCCGGCGGCCTATGTAAAATAGGCGCGCCGGCGCGCGAGGGCCCCAGGGCTTTTAAAATCCGCCCCATAGGTTCCATTCCGTGACTAGTGAAAATAGAGGCGGCTTGATAGTGGATAATCCATGGTAAGCTGCCATATGGCAGAGGACAACCAAGATCTGATGGGCTGTAGAGAACTGAAGGGAGAGAAGATGTTTATCCAAGCAATGCAGTGTTCGAGTTCCAGTGGGAAGAAAACACCTCCTGTAATGAATTGATCCATGATCCAATAAACTAGATTAGTGGTTGGAATAAAGAGACTTCTTAAAGTTGATTAAGAACCGAAAAATCTATAGCAATTGTATTATGGTATGAAATGCTTACAGTTCTCACTCCTGGCAGATGCAGTTATGACCCAGTTCTCCAGATAAGGAAATACCTGTATATACTGACATCTTAGGTGAGCCACCACCACTGCAAGCTGACAGAAGTACCTTGTATTGGTAATGAGTAGAATCCAGCTTGAAACTAAGGTAGTGCCAAAATGAGGGGTAGATGGGGGTGGAGGGATGTGCACATATGCATCCTGGAGATCCAGCAAGCACATCCACTCTTCTGCCTGAGCAAATGGGAGCATGATGCAGAGGGAATTTGTTTGAACTTCTCTCAATGGAGGTAGCTGTGCAGGTGTTTCAAGTCTAGAATAGGCTGTAATCATAAGAACATAAGAAATTGCCATGCTGGGTCAGACCAAGGGTCCATCAAGCCCAGCATCCTGTCTCCAACAGAGGCCAAAACCAGGCCACAAGAACCTGGCAATTACCCAAACACTAAGAAGAACCCATGCTACTGATGCAATTAATAGCAGTGGCTATTCCCTAAGTATAATTGATTAATAGCCATTAATGGACTTCTCCTCCAAGAACTTATCCAAACTTTTTTTGAACCCAGCTACACTAACTGCACTAACCACATGCTCTAGCAACAAATTCCAGAGGCTTTATTGTGTGTTGAGTGAAAAAGAATTTTCTCCGATTAGTCTTAAATGTGCTACTTGCTAACTTCATGGAATGCCCCCTAGTCCTTCTATTATTCGAAAGTGTAAATAACAGAGTCACATCTACTCGTTCAAGACCTCTCATGATCTTAAAGACCTCTATCATATCCCCCCTCAGCCGTCTCTTCTCCAAGCTGAACAGCTCTAACCTCTTCAGCCTTTCCTCATAGGGGAGCTGTTCCATTCCCCTTATTTTGGTAGCCCTTCTCTGCACCTTCTCCATCGCAGTTATATCTTTGAGATGTGGCGACCAGAATTGTACACAGTATTCAAAGTGCGGTCTCACCATGGAACGATACAGAGGCATTATGACATTTTCCGTTCTATTAACCATTCCCTTCCTAATAATTCCTAACATTCTATTTGCTTTTTTGACTGCTGCAGCACACTGAGCAGACAATTTTAAAGTATTATCCACTATGATGCCTAGATCTTTTTCCTGGGTGGTAGCTCCTAATATGGAACCTAACATTGTGTAACTACAGCAAGGGTTATCCCTATATGCAACACCTTGCACTTGTCCACATTAAATTTCATCTGCCATTTGGATGCCCAATTTTCCAGTCTTGCAAGGTCCTCCTGTAATGTATCACAATCTGCTTGTGATTTAACTACTCTAAATAGTTTTGTATCATTTGCAAATTTGATCACCTCACTCATCGTATTCCTTTCCAGATCATTTATATATACATTGAAAAGCACCAGTCCAAGTATAGATCCCTGAGGCACTCCACAGTTTACCCTTTTCCACCGAGAAAATTGACCATTTAATCCTACTCTGTTTCCTGTCTTAACCAGTTTGTAATCCACAAAAAGGACAACGCCTCCTATCCCATGACTTTTTAGTTTTCGTAGAAGCCTCTCATGAGGGACTTTGTCAAACGCTTTCTGAAAATCCAAATACACTACATCTACCGGTTCACCTTTATCCACATGTTTATTAACCCCTTCAAAAAAATGAAGCAGATTTGTTAGGCAAGACTTCCCTTGGGTAAATCCGTGTTGACTGTGTCCCATTAAATCATGTCTTTCTATATGCTTTACAATTTTGTTCTTGAGAATAGTTTCCACTATTTTTCCCGGCACTGAAGTCAGGCTCACTGGTCTATTGTTACCTGGATCACTCCTGGAGCCTTTTAAATATTGGGGTTACATTGTACCTGAAGACTGGAGGGTGGCCAATGGATGATTTTAATGATAGGTTACAAATTTTAACCAACAGATCAGAAATTTCATTTTTTAGTTCCTTCAGAACCCTAGGATGCATACCATCCAGTCCAGGTGATTTGCTACTCTTTAGTTTGTCAATCTGGCCTACTACATCTTCCAGGTTCACAGTGATTTCGTTCAGTTCGTCTGACTCATCACCCCTGAAAACCATCTCCGGAACTGGTATCTCCCCAATATCCTCATTAGTAAACATGGAAGCAAAGAATTCATTTAGTCTTTCTGCAATGGCCTTATCTTCCCTAAGAGCCCCTTTAATCCCTCTGTCATCTAATGGTCCAACTGACTCCCTCACAGGTTTCTTGCTTTGGATATATTTAAAAAGGTTTTTATTATGCGTTTTTGCCTCAATGGCCAACTTCATTTCAAATTCTCTCTTCACCTGTCTTATCAATGTTTTACACTTACTTTGACAATGCTTATGTTTTATTCTATTTTCTTCAGATGGATCCTTCTTCCAATTTTTGAAGGATTTTTTTTTGGCTAAAATAGCCTCTTTCACCTCACCTTTTAACCATGACTGTAATAGTTTTGCCTTCCTTCCACCTTTCTTAATGCGTGGAATACATATGGCCTGTGCCTCTAGGATTGTATTTTTAAACAATGTCCAAGCCTGTTGAACACTTAACCTTTGCAGCTGCACCTTTCAGTTTTTTTTCTCTTTTCCTCATTTTATCAAAGTTTCCCTTTTTAAAATTTAGTGTTAGAGCTGCAGATTTACTTATTGTCCCCCTTCCAGTTATTAGTTTAAATTTGATCATGTTATGATCACTGTTGCCAAGTGGCCCCACCACCATTACTTCTCTCATCAAATCTTGTGTTCCACTAAGAATTAAATCTAAAATAGCTCCTCTCTTGTTGGTTCCTGAACCAATTGCTCCATGAAGCAATCATTTATTACATCCAGGAACTTTATGTCTCTAGCAAGTCCTGATGTTACATTTACCCAGTCAATATTGGGGTAATTGAAATCTCCCATTATTACTGCACTGCCAAATTGGTTTGCTTCTCTGATTTCTCTTAGCATTTCATCATCTGTCTGATCATTTTGTCCAGGTGGATGGTAGTATACTCCTATCACTATACTCTTACCCAACACACATGGTATTTCTACCCATATAGATTCTACTGAGCATTTACTTGGAAATGAAATGAAGTAGCAGGAATAGAATCCCTGGTCCACTTGTGAGTTCAGGACCTGTTTTATGGCTTGCTGGAGAAGAACTTGAATCTCCATGTGTAGATGGGAGCAAGTGTCAGATACAGAAGGGTAGGTAACTGGGAAACTTTTGTAAACAATAAACATATCGTACAATTTTGAGGACCCTGTCATGATTTGGCACCACATTGTCAGGAAGACTGGATTCTCTCTTACTGGGTAGGCAGCAGCTTCCAAGAGGTGGCACCACTCCTCTAGGGCCAGCTTTATGGTAAGTAGTTCTCCATCGCCTATACCACAATTCCTTTTGGAAGGAAAACTTCTTGGGGGGGGGGGGGGGGAGGGGAGGGGAAAGAAAAGCACTGCCCTCAGTGGTAGAAGTTTACCATTGGGAGCAGTCTGGGTGGGTATGGCAGCCACTGAAGAAGTGTCTACCTCCAAATAGAAGGGCCAGGACATGTCTGGTTGGTGTAAGACAAGAGCAGATGAGAAGGTGGACTTCAGGTTATTAAACGCTTTGATCACCTCAGGTGGCCAGACCCCAATGTTGGCCCCCTTCTTGGTAAGGGCAGCAAGGTGCAGTGATGGAGACCTGATGAAAAGACTGCATGCAGTAACTGGGGAAGCCCAAGAATTGCTGGATTGTTCCAAGGTCTACAGGTTAAGGCCAATCCAGACTTGCAGAGATTTGAGGGTTCCATCCAGAGATCCTGAGCAGATATATTCTCTCTCAGGAAGGCAATTTGGATTGCTCAAAGGAACAGTTCTCTAGTTTAGCGTAAAGACCATGGTCTCAATCTCTGGAGAACCTTCTTCAGGGGACTGCAGTGTGTTTGAAGAGAAGATGAGTAGATTAAGATTATCCACATAGACAATATCAAAATTTTGAAAACTGCGGTGGCATTACAAACAGAATGGTTTTACCAGAGATTCATAAAAGCCATCCTGCACACAGAATGCAATTTTCCAGCAGTTGAGTCTGCTTGGACAGTGTATGGAATTGAGTAATCTTACGTCACTTAGCCATATACTTGGCAATCATGTCCTTCCTTACTTGTTCAGGAAGGACAGGATTACCTAGCTGTTTGCACTTGTTGACCTTCCCAACTTGAAAGCCTTTACAGCATTTAAAACCACCATTCATCTTCAACAGGTTAATGCAAAATTATTTTTCTTGGTGGAATCAGGCACCCTGGATGTGTAGATACTTTTTTTTTTTTTTTTTTTTAGGATGGATGCATCTAAGGTAAGGACTGTTTGTGGAGGAATCTGGAAGTAAAGCCCAAGTAAAAATGGACAGGGAGAACCAGAGATAAAATTCCAAAGTCTATCCTCCAATGTTACTGGGACTCAATCCTGTAAGTTCTGCCTGCTTATATCCAGAGACTTCAGAGCATAGATAAGCCACTACCCTCCACTTGAATCAGCCCTCACCTCCCTCAAGTCTTTTGACCTTGTGATAGCTTAGGTTGGTGTGTATTTTTGGGGATAGTAGTATTTCTCAGTTTTAGTCTATCCTGGGTCTGTTGAAGTGGCTGAAGACAACTTTGAAAAGGCCTGGCTACCAGCATAACCACAGTTAGATCCCTGAACTTAAGAGACCAGCTCAGAGCTGGACTTTGCTTGTATTAGATGAGGTCTTTAATATCCCCTGCTGGGCCAGAACCACTACACAGACATTTCATGACCTTTGTGATACATCTTAAGATCAGACACCACTAGCAAACTATAGTAGCAAATAATGAATGAAAAAAAATTTATAAAAGTGCCATAAAAACAAAACTAAAGGAAAAAATGCTACCCTTTATGCTTAAAGATTTTGTAGAAAATTCCAAATATATCCTGAGATAATCACTAGACCATTCTACTGCATCTGCTGCTTTTAAAAAGCTAAAGTAAAAAAATGTATTATATTGTATAAATTTGTATTTATTTTTGATTTCCAGGTACTTACATGGTGCCCCTGTATATAAGATTGAAAAAACATTGATTCCTATTGTAGCAGCATAGAACAAAGGAAGTGCACGGAGACCATTCGGCACAGGGTCTGCCTGCAAAACAGAGTGAAATAGTATCAAGTTCTCTGAACCGTAGAAAGTTTTAAAATTTGATTTCATATAGCAGATTGCTTGTATGTACAAGTTTGCATGTATTCAGTGAAAGGTAATTATAACAAACTGAGGAACAATTGACAAACAGAAGGCCTGGGCCTTCACAAAACAGCAAAAATGAGATTTTAGATTTGGTGACCAATTACCTTATTCAAGATGAAAAATCGAATCAATACAAATAGCACACCAGACATCAAACCAGACAACAGTGGAGAAATGAACCAAGAGGCAACTGGAGAGAGAAAAAAAACAACAAAAAAAACAAAAACACAAAACATTTAAAATTCTACTTCCAAAGCAACAGGCCAGCTCCATAGATCAGCTAATAGTTTGAACATATGAATAGCTATGTCCCATGAAAACATCAGCATATGAAAAGTATACTTTACCTCCCAAATTATCTATGCAGAACTTGTAATTTCTATAAATGAACTCCTGTTATGGCTCAGACCAGATACTGCACACCTATATAACCTCAAAGGATTGTCAGAAATGTAACCTACAAATGTCAAAGTGTTCCACATATCAGAATGTTATTAAACACACATTAACTATAAATTTTACACAAATATAAATCCTCTACTACCAGACCACACTAAAACAAAACATCTCCAGTTCAAGGAAACTTGAAGGTGTTTAACCTTATATGCAGAGAGGTAGAACTAGCCAGTAGGGATGTGAATCGTTTTTGAACGATTAAAATTATCGTCAGATAATTTTAAAATTGTCCAAAATCGTTAGAGTGCACGATACAATACAAATGCCCCCGATTTATCATCAGGGGCATTTGTATTGTATCGTTAATTAGGGCGCGGGAAAACTGGCACACCAAAACAACCCTAAAACCCACCCCGACCCTTTAAAACAAATCCCCCACCCTCCCTCCCGAACCCCCCCAAAATGTGACAGGGCAAAGTTAGCGCCGGCACCATTTTGGTTCCTGGCTCCCGACGTCACGCGTGCAGGAGATCGCACCCGAACCCCCGCTGGACCCCCAGGGACTTTTGGCCAGCTTGGGGGGGGCCTCCTGACCCCCACAAGACTTGCCAAAAGTCCAGTGGGGGTCCGGGAGCGACCTCCTGCACGCGGGCCGTATTGCCAATATTCAAAATGGCGCCGGCGCTACCTTTGCCCTGTCACATAAGGGCAAAGGGCCACCGGCGCCATTTCTCTTAACGCAGCCGTGGCCAGAGAGCTGGAGATCACGCCGGGACCCCCCCACTGGACCCCAGGTAATTTAAAACATTTTGGGGGGGGGGTTCAGGAGGGTGGGGGATTTGTTTTAAAGGGTTGGGGTGGGTTTTAGGGTTGTTTTGGTGTGCCAGTTTTCCCGCCCTCCCCTGATTTATGATTTTTAACGATTTAAAAAAAAACAAACAAAAAAACCCACGATCAGATTTCCCTCCCCCCCCCCCCAGCCAAAATCGATCGTTAAGACGATAGATCACATGATTCACACCCCTACTAGCCAGTAAGTGCACTTGATTTTATGGAGTTACAAAAAAGCTATATAAACTTTGTCAGCCAGGCAGAGATTTGAGGGGGGTTTTTTGTTTTAAATTCTTAACTTGTATTCAAGTAAGTTGGAATAAAAATAGCTAATTTTTTGTTTTAAAAACTTGGCTTACATGGTTTTTAAATGAACCACCAAGACACTGCCCCACCACCCTTAGAAACAATTTGATAAGCTTTCATTCAGATAATGAAATCAGTATAATAAAATATGTGCATCATTACTAGAATCTCATGTAGATCTGGTAAAATGTCTACCAGACTACCTTAAAAAAAATCCACCTACAAAGCACAAAAGGGATCCTACCCAGGAAAGGTACACATTTACAATATACAAAGCTAAACATGCTTGCAGGTAGAAGGGTAGAAAAAGGGAAAAGGCCTAAAATGACAAAGGAAACAAGAGTCATACAAGTTGACAAACTTTCAAGAACTCAGTTTGAATTGCTGCTTTAATACTTAAGTTCCAAGAAAATGCTGTTTGCTCCAATCTGAGTGAGACTTAAATTTGGCAAATTCTCAAGACTTGGAGACTATTGCAAAAAGTTTATAAGATGTGTAACTTAAGAATAGCCAATGGGAAATGGAGAGGAGCGGTATACACAATTGGTATAAACCACAATAACAAAAAAAGTTCATGGAACCTTGTACTGGATTACTGAAAGGATGAAGCGTAAAAAGAAGTTAGATTTAGTATTTCCATTTTTATTCATGAGTGGTTGAAGGAAAGGTTGAAACCATGAGTGATCAGACAAAACTTATTTTTAATGTGTTTCAAATTAAACTATAATGCATCATAGAATAGCACAATTATTAATCAAACCATAGCAATAATGTAAATAAAATAGTCCTGTTCAGCTTTGCAAACCCTTGAATGTTTGGGTTGATTATATACTCAGACACACAGTTTGAGATGGCAATGAAGGGTATCTACACCTATGCCTTGTTTGACTAATTAGTGTGTGAATAAATAATCAAGGAATTTCTTAGCTCTTGAAAAACATGTGCATTTCATCCAAGGCTACACTGAATTTGGCAGTTACTGAAGCATGGGGAAAGCAAAAGAACTGTCAAAGGATCTGCAAGCAAAAGTATTTCAACTTTATAAATCAGGAAAGGATATAGCAAATGTTGCTTTCCTGTTACAGGTGTTCTCACAGGACAGCAGGATGTTAGTCCTCACATATGGGTGACATCACAGGATGGAGCCCAATCACGGAACACTTCTGTCAAAGTTTCCAGAACTTTGACTGGCCCCTACTGGGCATGCACAGCATGGCACTAACCCTGCAGCCAGCAGGGGTCCCCCTTCAGTCTTGTTAAAAAGCTACAGGTAGTGCCAAAAATAAAAGAAAATGTTACGAACCCAACACCGCAGGGCGGCGGGTGGGTTTCGTGAGGACTAACATCCTGCTGTCCTGTGATAACACCTGTTACAGGTAAGCAACATTTGCTTTCTCACAGGACAAGCAGGATGGTATCCTCACATATGGGCGAGTACCGAGCTGAAGATGTACTCAGGCGTGCAAGGCACAAGGCCTGGGATGAAATTTGGCCGAGGGCATCCTGAACCCTACCGGGCAGGCGGAAGTGTGTTGGTACTTAACGTTGTAAATAGGTTGTGCAAAGACAGACTGGCCGAAGATGGAATCTTGTCTTCCGGCTTTGTCCAAGCAATAGTGGGCTTTAAAAGTATGGCTATAACTCCAGGTGGCAGCCCTGCAAATTGTCACCGATCGTAGGTGTGCTACTGAAGTCGCCATGGCCCTCACAGAGTGTGCTTTAACATGGTCTTGAAGTAGAATGCCCGCTTACTGATAGCAAAAGGATATGCAGTCCGCCAACCAGGAGGAGAGAGAGTCTGCTTACCCACAGGCTGCCCCAGTTTTGGAAAGACAAAACAATTGAGTGCTTTTCCTGTGGGCAGCTGTATGGTCTAGGTAGAATGCTAGAGCCCGTTTGCGGTCGAGGGTATGCAGAGCCTGCTCTCCTGGATTGGAATGGGGTCTGGGAAAAAAGGTAGGTAGTATGATGGATTGACTGACATGAAACTCTGAAACTACCTTAGGTAAGAATTTAGGGTGAGTGTGGGGAACTACCTGGTCCTGCAGAAGTTTAGTGTAAGGCAGGGAGGTAAATAGAGCCTGTAATTCACTAACTCTACGAGCGGAAGTGATTGCCAAAAGGAAAAATCACTTTCCATGTGAAATATCAAAGGTCACAGGATTGAAGAGGCTCGAATGGTGGTTTTATGAGCCGACCCAAAACTAGGTTGAGGTCCCAAGAAGCAGCCGGAGGACGCAGAGGAGGCTTGAGGTGAAGCAAGCCCTTCAAAAAAACATGTAACAAGGGGTTGTTCGGATATGGAACATCCGACACCTTTATGGAAGGCAGCTACCGCACTGACATGCATCCTGATGGAGGAAGTTTTTAGACTTGACTGACAAGTGCCAGAGATAGTCCAGAAACTTCGTGATTGGACAGGTAAAGCGAGTCAAGGGACTGAGAAGAGCACCATGACGTAAACCTGGTCCATTATATAAGAATACGATTTTCTCGTGGAAGGCTCCTGTGAAGCAATCAGGACACGGGAAACTGGTTCAGAAAGGTTAAGTGGCTGAAGGATTAACCTTTCAACATCCATGCCGTCAGGGACAAGGCTTGAAGATTTGGGTGGCGGAGGCACCCGTCGTTTTGAGTGATTAGAAGTGGGTCCTTTCCCAAGAGAATATGCCCGCGAATGGAGAGATCCTGAAGTATTGGAAATCACACTGGCGCGGCCAGTTGGGTGCTATCAGGATCATGGTTCCCTTGTCTTGACATAACTTCACGAGAGTCTTCGAGAGAAGTGGAAGTGGAGGGAATGCATATAGGAGACCGATTGCCCATGATAGGGAGAACGCATCTCTTGGCTGAGAGTGTTGGCTGCCAGTGAGAGAGCAGAAGTTGTCTACTTTGCAATTCTGAGGTGACGTAAAGAGGTCTATTTGAGGATAACCCCATTGGTGGAAGAGCGAGTTTGCTACTGAGGGGTTGAGAGACCACTCATGCAGTTGAAAGGTGAGACTGAGCTTGTCTGCCAACACATTGTCCACTCCTGGCAAGAAGGTGGCCCTGAGGTACATCGAGTGGGAGAGGGCCTCCCCCCATATCTGTGCAGCTTCCTGACAGAAGGTAGGAGCCTATCCCTCCCTGTTTGTTGATGTATCACATGGTCATCTGGTTGTCCACCTGGATCAGGATGACTCTATTGGAGAGGCGATCCTGAAATACTCTGAGAGCATATCTGATTGCTCGCAGCTCCAGGAAATTTATTTGGTGTTTGGCTTCCTCTGGAGACCAAGAGCCTTGTGTCTGCAGATCAGCCACGTGGGCTCCCCAGCCGAGGTTGGAAGCATCGGTGGTGAGAGTTATTTGAGGGTTTGGAGCCTGGAAGGGCAAGCCTTGGAGGAGATTGACCTGATTTCTCCACCAGGCGAGAGACTGACTGAGTGAGTCTGATACATGGACAATGGTCGACAGGGGCTGAATGGATTGAGTCAATTGTGAACTTAGAGTCCCCTGCATGACTCATGGCCAAACGGGCCATTGGGGTGACCTGAACTGAGGATGCCATGTGTCCTAGGAGGATGAGAAAGTGGTGTGCAGTCGTGGAGTGCTGAGACTGCAGCTGGTGTGCAAGAGACACTAGAGTGAGAGCATGCTGTCAAGGCAGAAAAGCCTTTGCCTGCAAGGTGTCCAAGTCTGCCCCAATGAACGATAAGGTTTGAGATGGGACTAAGTAGGATTTGTCGTAGTTGACAAGAAATCTGAGTGAAATTAGAGTGTGTAAAGTAAGATGTAGGGAACAACAGAGCAGCTTGCTGAGTGGGAGCCCTGATTAACCAATCGTCTAGACAGGGGTAGACGTGGACACCCTGAGTCCTGAGGAAGGCTGCAACTACAAGGCATTTTGTGAAGACTCGTTGTGCAGACGCAAGGCCGAATGGAAGCACTCTGTACTGATAGTGCTTGGGGCCTACTAGAAATCTCAGTTATTTGCGATGAGATGGAGCTATCGCAATATGAGTGTATGCGTCCTGGAGGTCTATAGAGCAGAGCCAGTCTCTTTGTAGAAGAGGAAGAAGAGAACCCAAGGTTACCATTTTTAACTTTACGATTGAGGTACTTGAGTGCATGTAGATCCAGAATTGGACGAATGCCTCCCGATTTTTTGGGGATTAGAAAGTACTGGGAATAGAACCCTAGGCCTTGTGAGTATGGCACTGGTTGTATTGCTCTGGACTGGAGGAGGAAGGAGATCTGCTCCAGTAGCAGTGACTGGTCGGATGTTCTCCATGTCAGTAGAGGTGGGGAGTCCGGTGGAATGGAGAGAGAGAAAGTTCAGACGATAATCTTGAACAATTATCATCAGGACCCACTGGTCTGAGGTGATTGAATGCCACAATTGACCTCCCACTGATATGTGGGGCAATGGAAGCTGGCTGCTGCTCTCTATGCAGGAGTCAAAAACCGGAAGCAGGGCCTGGCTGAGGAGCTGCTTGCAGTTTTTGTTTATGTGTCTGACTAGACTGGGCTTTTTGAAACTGTCTCGTAGAATGGGTTCTAGCTGGTGGTGGGTAGGATTTCTTCGGGCGGAAGAATGACTTCTTAGAGTCCTTCTGAAAAGGCTGTTTTGAAGAGTACTCAGAAGGCATCAGAGAGCTGTCTCAGGGGCTCATGATGCTCCTTCAGTTCCGCCACCGTCTGCTGAATTTGCTTGCCAAACAGATTGTCTCCTACACAGGGCAGGTCGGATAATCTGTCCTGAACTTCAGGGCGAAGGTCGGAAGACTTGAGCCAGGCCCATCGTCTTGCCGAAATAGCAGCTGCAGATACCCTGGTGGCAATGTCAAATATCGTAAGATGATCTGATCTCATGCTAGCCTGCCTCAAAACCCTTGTTTACTAGTGTTTTGAGTTGCTCTTGAAATTGAGGCAGGGAGTCTTGTATCTGCTTAAACAAGACCCTGTTGTATTGGGTCATATAGAGCTGATAAGAGGCAATTCTAGAGATGAGCCCTGATCCCTGGAAAACACGGCGACCAATAGCATCTAGAAATTTCTGTTCCTTGCCTGGGAGAAAGGAAGTGTGAGGTTTTGATCTCCTTGCTCTTTTCTGGGCAGATTCGACAACCACAGATTGGTGATCCAATTGAGGTTTGCGAAAGCCTGGAGCTGACTGAGATAGGTTGTGTCAGTTTTTCTGTGAACTGGAGCAACAGAGCCAGGATGTTCCCAGTTCTTTGAGGAGGAGATCTAAAAGAACCTGGTGGATAGGGATGGAGGTTATTTCCTTGGGAGCATCCAGGAATTGTAACAGCTCCATCATTTGATGCCTGTCATCTTGTTCAGTCTGCAATTGGAAGGGTACCAATTCAGACATTTCCTTCACAAAATTTATGAAGGAAAGGTCCTCTGGAGGAGAACACTTTCTACTTTCAGTAGGTAAAGGTGATGAAGGCAAATCTGTGTCTGGTGAAGAATAGTCAGTCCAGGTGTCATAGGGATCAGCACCTGCTCCTCTAGGGACTAGAGGAGAATGGGGCGGTGAGATCTCTGAAGGTCCTGGTCGAGGCTCTGAAGGACTCGAAGGAATAACTGGAGGCACCGATGAGGGCATCTAAGGCACCGGTGCAGGCATCAAGGGCATTGATGGATGGCTCTGTGGTGCTGATGGACGTGTTGGCATAGATGGCTGAGGCATCAGCAGAACTCCCTAAGGAGGGATGCGGAATGGTGTTTCTCTTCCCGATGACAAAGCAAGCAGGGAGGGCACCGGAACCATCGGTGGAAAAGCGGCCAAAAGCGCTTCCAGCTTCGAAAGCAGCGGTGTCAGTGCTGCTGGAATCGGGTCAGTGGTCGGTTCCGCAATCGGCACCGATGTCTGCGCCGGAGAAACCTGGAGTCGATGCATCGCCTTGCGATGGCCTCCTGAACCATCTGGTCCAGTTCTTCTCGGAGACCTGGAGCAAGCAGCCCCGGCTCTGGAACAGAAGGAGGCAGAGGCATAGCCGGAGGGACCACCGTTAAAGGTGGCGCCTCAGCTCCCGATACCCTGTCGGGTGAGGGTTGCCTCGGTGACCCGGTCGCCGAAAAAGTCTGTGCCTTTTCTGGACGGGGTTTCTTCGACGGCGGCTCGGACAATGGTGAGGTCGATGATCTGAGACTTTCGATGCCGGTGGCGATGTTTATCTCTACGATCCCCTCAGTCCTGAAGGGGAGTAGAGGGTGACAAAGGCTGAGAAGTTGTCGATGCCGGACAGTCACCAGCTGGAGGTCGATGCTGGCGTGAAGTTGACTGTGCCGGCTCTGATGACGTCGATGCAAAGGACGGAGTCGGTGTTTGAGCACGTAAGAGAAGTTCTATCTTCTCCATCCTAGCCTTGCAACCTTTTGGTATCATGAGGGCACATTTGGTGCAGGTTAGGACATTGTGCTCACTTCCAAGACACATTACACAGACTATGTGAGTGTCTGTGATGGACATGGTGCGATTATAGTCCAGACACCGGCGGAACAGACACCATGGCCATGAAAAAATTGAGAAGTGGTATGGTCGACGGCGAATAGGCTGCAAGGGCCAAACTAGACTGTAATAGATGGAAAACAGGTAAAAAAAAACCAACCCAAAAAACTAAAAACTTACCAGAGTACCGCGGCTTGAAAAAGTTGAAGGAGGGATACCTGTGGGGTAGATTACATTTTAGTAATTCCTTGAGGGAAATTCCTGTCAGGAATCTCTGCAGAGCTCCTTATCCATGTGGCTACTGCTGTGTGGAAAAAAGAAGACTGAAGGGGGACCCCCTGCTGGCTGCAGGGTTAGTGCCATGCTGGGCATGCCCAGTAGGGGCCAGTCAAAGTTCTGGAAACTGACAGAAGAAGTGTTCCATGATTGGGCTCCATCCTGTGATGTCACCCATATGTGAGGACTACCATCCTGCTTGTCCTGTGAGAAATATAAAAAAAAAGTAGATATCCAAAGATTTGAAAATGACAATCAGTATGTTCAAACTAATCAAGAAGTAGAAAATTATGGATTCTGTTAATACCATGCCAGACCAAGAAAGATTTCAGACAACTGCCAGGAAAATTTATTAGGATGCAAAGAAAAACCCACAAGCAACTTCTACTGAATTATGGGCTTCTCTGAAACTAAGTGGTGTAGGTGTTTCAGCATGCACAAGGAGATGCTTGAACAAAAATGGGCTGTATAGTAGAGTTGCCAGAAAAAAAAAAAAAGCCATTGCTGCACCAATGCTACAAAACAGCCTGCTTACAATATGCCAAATAGCACCTAGAGAAGCCTCAACATTTCTAGAAGATAATTTGGAGTGATGATACCAAAACTGAATTTTATGGTCACAACTATAAATTTTATGAAGAGAAGTACACCATCCCTACTGTGAAGCACGGAGGTGGATCTCTGATATTTTTGGGGGTGAGCTAAAGTGGCACAGGGAATATAGTAAAAATTGATGGCAGGATGAATGCATCTTATCAGAAAGTATTATAGGAGAATTTACATTCAGCCAGGAAGCTGCACATGGGGTGCACTTGAACTAACCAACATAACTGATCCAAAATATAAGGCCAAGTTGACCCTTCAGTGGCTGCAGCAGAAAAAAAGTGAAGGTTCTGAAGTGGCCATCACAATCTCCTGACTTGAACATCAAGCCACTTTGGCGAGAACTCAAAACATGCTAGACAAAAATTTACATGATCTGGAGTCTTTTTGCCCAGAGGAATGGGCAGCTTTACCACATGAGAAAAATAAAGGGCCTCATTTGCAACTATCATAAGACCGCAAGCTGTCATTTATGCAAAAGGGAGTAATATACAATATTAAAAACTAAGGGTATGCAAACTTTTGAACAGGACCATTTTATTATTTCCCTTATTGTTACGATTTAATGATTAACTATTATACATCACAGAATAGCACAAATTGGAAACATTAAAAATAAAAGATGTGATCAATTTCTTGAAAAGCTACATATTTTACAAACTTATGAGCACAACTGTAAATATTAAATCAAAATGCATGTGCACCAAAGTAGTGATACTGATCACTAAGGAGTAGATATTGAGAAAAATCTGGGTAAATGAGTTAGCCAGGAAAGACTTATCAGGCTAACTTAGATATTTAGCAGCAGGACTATGCCACTGAACATACCCAGATAAGTTCCTACAGCTCAATACTGTAAAGTGCGGCCGCGGTTACCCTGCTCCTAACCTGCTTTCTACTCACTTTCCGGCCGCGTTAGCCCTTCCTGCGATACACAATCCCCTTTAACCGATTCTTACCACCTCTTTAAATCCCCGGGTAACCCCTTCCGCACGCGGCATGTATATCAGATGTAAACGAGCGAATTAGCTATTCCCTCCCATACAGTAACGCACGCCCCGACTATCGCTATTTTACCCTGCCATTCTGCCCCGCATTTAACCTGCTAACTTACCGCCTACCCCTACCCCTGTGTTAGAGGGGAGGGTTAAGGGTTAAGGGTAGACTGCAAACTTTCCCACAAAAGAAAACCTAAAATGGGTATAAATACCTTGGATGTCACTTTCCGAATCCCCCATCTCCACGCGGGCAGGCGTGCGGTCATCGAGGCGGGAGCCGGCAGGCGCGCGTTCATCCAGGCGGCGGCGGGAGCTGGTGGGTGTGCGTTCATCCAGGCGAAGGGAGCCGGCGGCTAAAGCGGCCTCCAGCAGCCCCCGCCGGCAGTGAATGAATGCATGCCTGTGTACGCCTGTGCAATTTCGGCGCTCAAGGCAGGGCAATAGAGAACGCCGACGTCACATGCCGTGACGTCAAACGTCGTGACGTCACGCCTTGAGCGCCGAAATTGCACGGGCGTACACAGGCGTGCATTCATTCACTGCCGGCGGGGGCTGCTGGAGGCCGCTTTCGCTGCCGGCTCCCGCCGCGATGAACTCACTCCTGCCAGTAAGTTTACTTTTTTTTTTTTTACACTTTATTCCCTTTTGTTTTAATTTTCGCCCTGTGCCTTGCTTCGGGAGGGGGGGGAACCATCCACTTCCTGGTACCTGTCATTTCAACTGACATTTGAAATGACATTTGAAATGACAGGTACCAGCGCACCCAGGATACTGTATAGGCGCTGTATTAAGCGCCTATACAGTAAAATGGGTTGCGCGGGCCTAACGCTTCGCAGACGCGGCTTGCATTTGCAAGCAATTTAAATAGAGTATCGAGCGGTATGTGAGCAGGACTGTGCGTGCGGCGAACGAGGGTGCACCCGGCACTGCCGCACTCTAACGCGGCCTTACTGTATCGACCTGCTAGTTAGACAAGTTTTATCTGGCTAAATTAACAGGATAAGTTAACTTGTTCGATAGCAGGTCTAAAGGTAGCCAGATAATTCTGAACATTGGCATTTATCCTGCTAACAGGGTCATTCAAAATTAGTTATGGCATTAATGCGTGCAATAGCAATAGTGCATGACATGAATGCAAATATTGAGAAGGGGCAGGATTAGAGAGGAGTTTGGACAGAAGTTATGAAAATGGGGGGCAATATTGCAACATGCGATAGCATAATGCATGCTGTAGGAAAATTGTTTACCTAATGTTTGTTCCTGTAATACCACAGATCAGTCCAGATCAGAGGGTTATGCACTCCCACCAGCAGATGGGGTCAGAACAAAAGCTTCGAGGCACTGGTATCCCAAAGTGTGCCAGCTGCAGCTCATCAGTATTTATCGATACCCAAGCAAAGTATAATTGACAAAAAAACATCTAATTCCCGAAACAAGGTCGAACAGGAACACAAGGGTCCGAAACAAAACGACCCCAATATCTGAAAATCAGGTTTGAACCACGGTTCATAACAAAAATCAAAATATTATAGAATCATTCTGATAGGGAATCTATGTACAGCAGCTAACAGTTAGGTAAATCAGTCTTTCGGCAATAGCACCCGGGCAGGATCCTGGACTGATCTGTGGTATTACAGGAACGAAAATTAGCAGGTAAGAACCAAAGTTTTCCTCTCCTGTACATACTCAGATCAATGGGATGTACCAAAGCCACATTACACCAGGCGGGAATCCAAAAGACCCGCATGCAAGACGCTTTCAAAAAAGCGCTTGGTCTGGATCCCTGACATCCAGACGATAATGCCTTGTGAAGGTATGCAGGAAGACCAGACTGCGGCTCTACAAATCTCCTCAGGTGACAACTGACACTGCCCAAGAAGCCGCTTACGGCTCTTGAGTGAGCTTTCAAACCAGTCGGGACGGGGTGACCCTTCCTGATGTAGGCCAAGCAAATTGTTTCCTTCAGCCAGCGAGCCAAGAATGCCTTTTCACCCTTCTTCAGACCTCCAAAGAGCACAAAAAGGTGATCCGATTTTCGAAAAGCGTTAGTGACCTTCAAATACCAAAGGAGAACCTGGCGGACATCTAACAGATTAAGATCTCTTCTCATAGCGGGGTCACAAGCCCAATCAGGGAATCTGGGTAACTCCATGGACTGATTAACATGAAAGGCAGACACCACTTTCAGCAAAAAGGGAAGGTGCACAGGGACACCCTATCAGCCAAGATGCAAAGGAAGGGATCCCTACAATAAAGAGCCTGCAATTCTGAAATACGCCTCACGGAACACAGATGGCCACCAAGAACACAGTCTTCAAGGTGAGGTCCTTTAAGGAAGCATGTCCCAGAGGTTCAAAAGGGGGATCATGAAGCGCCCTCTACACCAGATTGAGATTCCACTCAGGGCATAACGTACGAAGAGGACGACAAAGGTGCTTCACCCCTTTCAGGAAACAGGCAACATCCAAGTGGCTGGCTAGAGGCCTGCCACCTACCCACCCTAGGAGACATCCCAGGGCCAAAACCTGAACATGCAGGGAAACTATAAGCCAACCTTTAGATATCTCTGCTGCAAAAACCCAAAGACCTGAGGAATGGTCACCAACAATGGCACTACACCCTGCTGGTCACACCAGACTTCAAACACCTTCCACAGACATTGAGGGCCACCTGGACTGAAGCAGGGTGGAAATCACCTGTTCTGAATAACCTTTCATCCGTAACTGCTGCCTCTCAAACACCAGGCTGCGAGAGAGAAGTGATCCTCCTGATCTGAAAAAAATGGGCCCTTGTCACAGGAGATTCGGCAGATGAGCTAAGCGCAGGGGGCCGTCTGTCACCAACTGTACCAGGTCTGCAAACCACAGTTGCTGCGACCACTAGTGCCACCAGAATTACTGAACCGGGATGTCCTATTTGATGGAGAACGTGCCTGATCAGGGGCCATGGAGGAAAGGCATACGGGAGGATTCCAGTAAGCCACTTGCAGACTAGGGAGTCTACTCCTACTGCCCATATTTCCTTCTTTTGGCTGAAGAACTGGTCCGTCTTGGCATTGACATAGGTCACCATGAAATCCAGTTGGGGGAACTCCCCATTGGGCACAAATGTGATTCCAACCCTCCCAGGATAGTTCCCACTCCTCGGGATCCAGCTGTTTATGACTGAGAAAGTCTGCCTGCACATTGTCCACGCCTGCCACATGAGGCTGCGATGCCTTCCAGATGAAGCTCTGCCCAAGCGAAGAGGTGTGCTTCTTGTGCCATGGCCGGACTTCTGGTTCCTCCCTGGTGATTGAGAAAGGCCGCTGTGGTGTCGTTGACCGAGAAGACTCGAATCATTCTCCCCTGCACCAAGGACTGGAATGCCAACAACGCATTGCGGACTGCCCTTGTCTCTAGGCAATTGATTGACTACGACTGTTCAGGTAAGGACCAGGTTCCCTCTGCTGCATAATTGAGTCACACTGCTCCCCAGCCTTGATGGCTCAAATCTGTTGTCATGATCACCCAATCTGGGACTTTGAGGGGCATCCCCTTCTGTAAATTGTCTTCGACAGCCACCATTGCAGGCTGGACTAATTTGCTGCGACAAAGGCAGGGGCAACTGGTATTGCTCTGACACTGGGTCCCACCGTGACAGAAGATCTCTCTGCAATAGTCTCAGGTGAGCGAAGGCCCAAGGCACCAATTCCAACGTTGAAGCCATGAACCCCAGAACTTGTAGGTAATCCCACTCTGGGGATTGGAAGCTCTAACAAGAGACGCACTTGTTGCTGCAATTTGTACATACTGTCGTTTGTGAGAAACACCCTGCCCTGGAGGGTATCGAAACAAGCTCACAAATACTCCAGACACTGACGGACTCAGATGACTTTTTGCTTCGTTGATTACCCAGCCTAGGGACTGGAGACAATGGATCACATGAAGAACTGTTTGCTCGCCTTCCTCTTCCAACTTGGCTTGAATCAGCCAATCATCGAGGTAAGGATGGACCATTATCCCTTCCTTCCAGAGGGTTGCCACCACCATCACCTTGATAAAGGTGTGCGGGGCAGTCACCAGTCTGAATGGCAGCGCCCAGAACTGAAAATGCTGACCCAGGATTTTGAATCGTAGGAATCTCTGGTGAGCGCTGCAAATCGGGATGTGTAGATAAGCATCAGTGAGATCCAAGGAGGTGAGGAACTCTCCTTTTCGAACTGCTGCGATGACTGTTCAAAGTGTTTCCATTTGAAGATTGGGCACCTTCAAGCAGCGATTCACCTTCTGTAGGTCCAGGATGGGTTGGAAAGTACCCTCCCTTTTTGGAACCATGAAATAAAAGGAGTATCGTCCCCTCCCCCAGTCCTCAGACGGCACAGGTATGATCGCCTTCGGGGCCAGCAATCTTTGTAGAGTGTCTTCTACCACGGCTTGCTTGTTGTGGGAAACATTGCGATTCCACAAAGGCTGGCATGAGAGGCCGAGAAAATTCTAATGTGTAACCTTTTACCACCTCCAGAACCCAGCGAGTGGAGGTGATCCAGGCCCACTCCTCGTAAAATTGGGACAACCTGCCCCCCCATCAACCCATCCAAGGAGTGGGCGGGCCTGATTTCATTAGGCAGGCTTCCCTGACCGAAACCACCTCTGGCAGGATGACTGAAGCTGCAAAAGGACTATGTTCGGGAAGAGGTCTGTCTGGAACCAGAGGGTGGAACACTCCTCCCCGACCTTTTTTGGAAATCCTGAAATGGGACAGAGGACCGAATGATTTCCTGTAGGGCTTTCTATCTTCCGGCAGTTTAATGCCCTTTGAATCCCCCAGAGATTATCAGCTGATCCAAATACTCCCCAAATAGCAACTTCTCTCGAAAAGGCACACTGCACAGTTGCGACTTGGAGGAAGCATCCGCTGCCCAATTGCGGAGCCATAGGAGTCGCTGAGCTGCCACCAAGGAGACCATAGTCCGGGCCACCGAACGCACCATACTACCGCCGCTTCCAGACGAGCTGCCTGAGAAGCTGACAGTCCCAGAAGACTATGGATCCTGCAGTTTTTGAATCCAACAAACACGCTCTTTGTATCATGCTGCCACACACGGCTGCCCGAAGTCTTAAGGAGGAGACCTCGAACACCTGCTTCAGATGCAGCTCCAGCTTGTGGTCCTGCACATCTGAGAGCTGCTGCTCACGCCACTGGAATAGTTGTCTTCTTGGTTACCGCTGATACAGCCGCATCCACCTTAGATACCCTGAGGTGTTCTAAATGTTCCTCCATTAGCGGGTAGAGTTTTTGCATCGCCCGGCCGACCTTAAGCCCAGTCTCTGGGGATTCCCACTCCCAGCTGATTAGCTTTTGAATCTTCTTCGGGATGGGAAAAGCACTAGGTGGACCCTGGAGACTGTCCAGGACTGGGTTCACTCCCTTGCTGTCGAATCTTCCAGCGAGTGTCTCACCCCCAATTCCTCAAGCACCTGGGGAATAAGGGGTGCAATTCCTCCCTCTTAAACAGCCAGACTACGCGGGGGTCACCCCCCTCCACACTAGGTTCTACCGGATCCAGATAGTCGTCACCCGTATATACGTCTGGAGGGACCTCACCCTGATTTGCAGTGGTTTCCCTCGGGGGCGGAGTGGAGTCATTTCCCTGCTGGTCGACTGCACCCGCTAGATCCTCCTGAGCCAAAGTTGCCCGGGATGGACAACTGTCTGTTCACAGATGGGGATGCTTGGGAACTCCCATGCTCCTATCCTGGGCTCTGTGCTTCACGAGCTTCCAAGCCAGGAATGCTTCATGCATGAGCAGCACAAATTCCGCTGAAACCCCCCCTGGTCCCATCTCGTCACTGCTAGAATCAGTGTCCATGTCTCTTGATTCCTCCAGTCTCGGAGTCCGTGCAGTGGGGGAGGAGGGTCATCCTGGGAGACCTTTTCCACAGGGTGCGCAGTGGGGGTTGGGCTCCTTCTGTTAGACCCAGCCGCTAAGCCTGACCTGTGTGCAGATGTTTTAGGTTTGGTCCTCTTGTCTGAGGCCCCTTTCTCACCCAGTGCACAGTGACAGGGGGTCTAAATAAGCTGACCATACCCCGCAAGCCTTACAGGGTTCCACCAGAGGAGTTTCTGCCATGTTCCTCCTGCAAAAAGGGACATATAACCCCCCCCTGGAAGAAAGCAGGTGCTGCCACCCAGCCCTGTTGACACCCCACCAAAAATGCTGCGAAAATTGGCCCCAGGAATGCTGGGGAGCCGCGTGGGAGGTCGAAAAAGAAAAAAACAAGAACGGCTGCCATGGTAAAAATGAAGTAGGGATCATAAAAACATCCTTGGAGGTTCTTACCAGGGCTGAAACATTCTCCCCCTACTAATTCAGGGGTCTACCTGGCTCTGCACCACTGGGAAGACTGACTTACCATGGGAGCCATGATGAACAGGGAACTTGGAGCTTCTCCCCCCATTAAAGCTAATTTCTAGTAACAGAAAAAAAAAAAAAGCCTAAGCTAAGAATAATAGAAAAAAACATCCCCAAAAGGGGCTACTTCCCTGTACCGCAGACACTGAGGGGGAGCTTCCGGGTCACTGAACGAGCCAGTCCCCTGGCTATCAGGGGACCCTGAACCACATGGGCTAGAACTGAGGGATGGTCCAGACACTGAACCTAGCACCTCAGGAAGCAAGAAAAATATATGTCTCACACAGAGCTGCAGGTATACACGACCACCATCTGCTGGAGTCTGAGAAATACTGATGAGCTGCAGGTGGCACACTTGGGATACCAGTGCCTCGAAGCTCTGTTCTGACTCCCATCTGCTGGTGGGAGTGCATAACCCACTGGTCTGGACTGATCTGGGTATGTACAGGAACACAGTTTTAACGCTAGAAATAACTACACCTATTTTCCTGGCATTAAGCTGTGCGATACGACTGACATGGACGTAATTCAATTCGCGATAAATTTTTTGAATTGCATGTCAGCCATTTCTGGCCAGGGGGAGAGAGACACACTGGAGAGGCCTTCACAGTATGCACCTATTAATATGCCTAGAGGAGGGGCAGCTAATAGCTCAAGGTGAGCTGTTAGTGATGATTTAGGGGCCAGATTTTCTTTCATAGTGAGATGTACGAACATCACAGTACATAGTACAAAATTTCATCTTTGAGAGAGACTTTCCTCACTCCAAAGGACATCAAATCTTCATCAAATGGTGAAAGTGTTTTACCAAATCAAAAGGGCAATATGCTGTGTATACTTTCTAGCATAAATCAAATATCCCACATCAGAATGCATGAAGGATAAATCTTTCAGTGACAAATTTTGAAAAAAAAAACCACACAAAAACAAACCAACAGCCTACATAAGCACACTGTCAAATCCTATCAGATTTTCTCCAACTACTGCTTACAGTTTTCCCCCTAAAACATGTATGCATGATCCTCCAAGAGATTTTCAGTCTCAATATAACATGAGATCGCTGTATGAAATATTGCAGTTAGACTAACTGCCAAGATTAATATGGCCATGCAAAACCACAAAACTATGGGGGGGGGGGGAGTTTAACCATGGTTCTTAATCAGGATATTCTATAAAACTAAAAACCTGACTTAATTAAGCTCTTACACAATGAAATACAGAGATATTAAAATGTCATACATGATTCATATTGTCCAGAGCTAGTAATTCCTCCATATTTTATAGTGCTGTTGCAGATCAATCTAAGAGAAGCTTAACTCATTCATAATTTGAGTAAAAAGCATAACAGGCATGTTGGATACCTTCAGATAGGAGATAAGTCAAAGGAGTTTTAAGTGGGCAAGAAACAGTTGAACAATGGCTACTTCCACTTCCCAGCCCCCCCCCCCCAAGACAGTAGTCAGATTCTGACTATGTTTTACATGTTAAAAGGCATCAGTAAAACTAGCAGTTCAGTTAGAAGTACTGCATGCCCTCTGCTGCTTAGATGTGAACATTCACCACATTTGTGATTAAGATATAAATGGTGTATCCAAGATCAAGATGGGATTCAGAAAACAGGAAAACAAAGTTGCTGCCTATAACATTTATTTATTTAACACTTTTTTTTTTTGTTTTGAAGACAGCAAAATAAATCGCATGTGGGTAACATCTTGAAAGCACTGATATGCAGTATCTTGGAGAGTCTTCTGGAAAAGCTTTTCTGGGCATTTGTGGGAAAACTCCTACAGCAGCTGCTACATCAGCCCCCTCAGTCTAATAGATTAGCTTACAATTAAAAAAAAAAAAAAATCAAGAGGGTGTATAACTATCCTACTGTCCTCTGAGAACACCTGTTATAGGTAAGTTTCTCAGAGGACAGGCAGGATAATCAGTTTCACAGTGATAAAATCTTTGTGAAGCTGGAGTATGTCAGATTGACAGGAAAAAAAAAAAGAAGACACTGGGATCTAATAGTATTCACCCTAGAGTTCTGAAGGAATTCACAAGTGAAATTGCAGACCTGCTTGATTTGTAACCTACTATTTAAAAAAAAGTCACAGTACCAAAAGACTGGAGGGTGGCCAAGGTAACACCAAACTTCTAAAAATGTGTCCAGGGATGATCAGGGAAACTACAGACCAGTGAAGCCAAAACAGTTGTCAGCCAAAACAGTCAAAGCTATCTTATGTGGTCAGTAATTTTGTCTTTAATAGGGAACAGTTAAGGTTTTTGCAAAGGGAATTCTTGCTTTGCCAATTTACTAGATTTTTTTTAAAGGGTAAACATGTGGACAAAGGTGAGTCGATAGTACTCTTAACTAGCTTGTTTAGAGGAGTAATGTTTCCATGTAAAACCAAATTCCTTGAGAACAATGGTGCTCCCCATTCCCTGACTGAAGGCTTCTAGATATTGAAATGGAGAAATTACTTACCTGATAATTTCATTTTCCTTAGTGTAGACAGATGGACTCAGGACCAATGGGTATAGTGTGCTCCTGATAGCAGTTGGAGACTGAGCAGATTTCAATCTGACGTCAGCACTGCATATACCTGTGCACGAGGCTCTGTTCTTCAGTTTTCTCCTCGAAAAGCAATTATGGATATATGTGTGTTTGGATAAACTTGAGACACTTGATTACTCAGATTGGTTGATGTGGTTTCTAGCTGGAGACCGCCAAGGCACTCAACTGAGAAGCGTCGACACCTGGTAGTATGGGTGAACTAGAGATAAGAGTTGACTTACCCGTGCTTGTGTTGCTCTTGGGGGGGGGGGGGGGGGGGGGGGGGGGGGGGGGGGGGAGGGGGAGGAGGAGGTTCCCCTGAGGGTTCTTGATTATGAGGCAGCCATGGGCAGGATGAGTCCATCTGTCTACACTAAGGAAAATGAAATTATCAGGTAAGTAATTTCTCAATTTCCTACCGTGTAGCAGATGGACCTCAGGAGCAATGGGATGTACAAAAGCTACTCCCGAACCGGGTGGGAAGCTGCCCGTGGCCCATTTAGTACTGCCCTTACAAATGCCTCTCAATGGCCAGACCATAAGCGAGAATCTCGTTGGGTCTTCATGGAGGATCGGTCCTTGCTGGAGGTAGGCGAAGAAGGATTCCCGCCAGAAGTATTCGCATGTCCACGTACCACAGTCTTCTTGGCCAAAGTCCAGGGCCACTAGAAGTACCATCCCTCTGTAGTGCTCTATCTTGCGGATGATTCCACCCAGTAGTGGCCATGGAGGGAAGACGTACAGTAGGACCTCCTGTGGCCAGGTCTGGATGAGGGCATAGATTCCCTGGGACAGCGGTTCCAGTCTTCAGCTGAAGAACTTGGGGACCAGGTTGTTGGCTCTGGTTGCCAGGAGATCTATGGTTGGGTTTCCCCAGTGGTTTACTATCTGCTGGAAGGCTGCTGCAGACAGTGTCCATTCCCCTGGATCCAGACTCTCTCTACTGAGGTAGTCCACAGTGATGTCTTTTCCCACGATGTGGGCGGCTGATATCCCTTGTAGGTTTGATTCTGCCCACGTCATTAGGGGCTCTATTTCCAGAGACACCTGCTGGCTTCTGGTTCCCCCCTGGCGGTTGATGTAGGCCACTGTTGTGGTGTTCGACATGACTGACTGATTGCCCCGGAGTCTGTCTGAACTGTAGGCAGGCTAGTCTGACTGCTCAGGCTTCCAGTCTGTTTATGTTCCATACAGACTCTTGTCCCATTGCCCTTGAGCTGTTAGCTCCTGGCAGTGGGCTCCCCATCCTCGCATCTGTGGTGAGCAAGGTCCATTCTGGTGGGAATAGACTTGTTCCCTTGCTCAGATTGTCTTCTTGTAGCCACCACTGTAGCTGGTTCTGAACCTTCGCCGGTAGCCGGAGGGGGCAGAGTAATTGAGACATCTGGTTCCACCGTGACAGTAGGGAATGTTGTAGGGGGCTGCATGTGGGCCCTTGCCCATGGGACAACTTCTATGGTTGATGTCATGAGTCCGAGGACTTGGAGATAGTCCCATGCCGTGGAAATAGTGGAGTTCAGCAATGCTCGTAGTTGTTCTATCAATCTCCTTCTCCTTGTAGGGGGAAGGGTGACTGTACCATTTGGTGTCGAACCGGACTCCCAGGTACTCTAGGGATTGGGAGGGCTGCAGGTGGCTCGTGGGTGTGTTGACGACCCACCCAAGGCTCTGCAGTAGTTCCTTGACTCTGGTGGTTTCGCTCTGATCAGCCAATCATCCAGGTATGGGTGCATGAGGATTCCTTCTTTCCTCAGTTTCGCCACTACTACCACCATGATCTTGGTGAATGTTCGGGGAGCCATAGCTAGCCCGAATGGTAGGGCATAGAACTTATAGTGCTGGCCCAATATTGCGAAGCATAGGAAACGCTGATGTATGCAATGGATCGGTATGAAGAGATAGGCTTCTGACAGATCCAGGGAGGTCAGGAATTCTCCTGGTTGTACCGCCTTTGACTGAACGCAAGGTTTCCATGAGGAAGCGGGATACCTTCAGGTAGCAATTGACGGTCTTGAGGTCCAGTATGGGCTGGAATATTCCCTCTTTCTTGGGCACGATGAAGTAGATGGAATAGTTCCCAGAATTTTGTTGGTGTGTGGGCACCTGTGTTATTGCCTTTAGAGCGAGGAGTTTTGATAGTGTGGTTTCCACTGCCTTCCTCTAGGAAGGGTTGTGGTACAGAGAAATCACAAACTTGTCCGGGGGGGGGGATGCTGTGGAAGTCCAGGTAGTATCCCTCTCGGAAGATGGCTAGGACCCAATTGTCCAATGTTATTTCGACCCATCTTTGGTAGAATAGGATGAGCTCTTCCTGTAGATGGGTCTGCTGATTCTCATTGCGTGTTACGGCTGGGGCCTGATCCCGATCCCGAGCTTGTTCCTCTTTTGTTGTGTCTGTTCCGAAAGGACTGTCCCCTGCTGGCGGGACAAGGGGCGTTTGTTCCTCTTGTTTGTCCTCCGGTAGATGGGGTACTGGGGACTCGCCCCATCTGTCGGCTAATTTGTCCAGTTTGCTTCCGAACAGGAGTGTTCCTCTAAAGGGCATTCTTGTGAGCTTAGTCTTAAGAGGTCGTGTCGGCTGACCAGCTTCAGAGCCAAAGCTGTCTTCTGGCTACCACTATGGACGAGAGGCTCCTGCCTGAGGTGCGTACCAGGTCTGAGGTTGCATCCGTGAGGAATGATATTGCCGGGTCTAATGCCTCAATTGGCGTAGTTGCGTCCCTGGCCATAGCCAGGCAGGTGAGTGATACCACAGCGCAGCAGGCAGCGATCTGTAAGGTCATAGCTGATACATCGTAAGACTGCTTGAGGATGGATTCCTGCCGTCTGTCATTGGCATTCTTGAGTGAAGCTCCTCCCTCAACTGGTATAGTAGTGTGCTTTGTGGTGGCGCAGACCAGGGCGTCGACCTTGGGAAACCTCTGGAGTTCTTTCTTTGCGGGGTCCACGGGGAGGACCCTCTGCCGGATCAGGGTCTAGCCTGGACGGGGCTGCTCAACCCGATTGTACAGACGCTGGAGGGACGATCTGTACGGCTGTCTGAGCCTTGGAGACCGGAGACAGAGAAAGTTTTCTACCTTACCTTGTCTCAGCGCTTTCCGGTCCTCTGCCGGGTGGTCTCCAGCTGTGGGGGAAGAGGGAATTACCTTCATTGCCATGCTCTGTTTTGCACCCACTGCCTCTTAGCCGCTCCCTTTCCCGGGGGTTAAGTCCACGCTGGGACAGAGGCTTAACTTCTGAGGGATCTCTGAAATCGCCTCAGAAAATCTAGACTGGGGGAGGGACCCTTAGGTATCACCGCAGGAGAACGGGGCTCGTTTTGGAGGTAAGGATTTCTTTGTTTCTTCTTTAAATTTGGAGTCTGGTTTTCTAACGTTGTGCAAACGTGTGTGAAGTCCCGAACTGCTATGGAGATGGAAAAAACTGGAGAGCAAACCCTCATGCACGGGTATATGTAGTGCTGACGTCAGATTGAAATCTGACTGTCTCCACTGCTATCAGGAGCACACTATACTCATTGGTCCTGAGTCCATCTGCTACACGCTAGGAAATCTGACATTTAGGTTGGTTGAAAAGACTGACCCTTTAAATTTGCTAGATTCAGCCACCACCTTAGGGACTGTATTGAGATTGATAGACATGATCACTATGTGGGAAACTGTCAATTTCCTCAACTTTTTTATGCCATTGTGGCTTCATATTGAGATATGCAAAGAACTGTTGCTGTACAAGTATCCCAACATTTTTGTGAAAAAAGCTGGCAGAAGCTTGTTTTTGTTGTGAAAGGGTTATACTCAGAAGAGAAAGTATTGTCAATTTACCCTCTGTTTATCTAGATAAAACTACAAAGTATCTCATATGAGCTTGCCAAGTTGAATTTTTGGAAAATCATTATGAACTCTATAGGGTGTGCATCATATAAAGTGTAACAGAATAATAAAGCTTTTGAAGCATGTGGTTTGAAATGAGCCAGTTGTTAAAGACTGCAAAGAACATATTGTTCACTCAAGGAAGACCAACCACTGCAAGACATTAACACCTTGGGTGCTGCAGAAAGGCCAGAATGGAGGACAGTACTGCTAGCATTCATAGGCAATTGTGATACAAGTTTCCTGTGATTCTTGTGAATCAGGATATGAGCAAACACAGGCATCCTTGAGATCTAGAGTAGTTATCCAGTTGATTTCTAGATGGAGGTAGGATAATAGACCGCAAGTTTTAATTCAGATACGGTTTTAGTCTCTGCCACCTCCACTGGGAGTCTGTTCCATACATTCACCATTCTCTGTAAAGAAATATTTCTTTTCATCTCCCCACATCCCCCCACCTTAATTTATTACCATAATGCCATCACTTAACATGCTCTGTTTAATATTCTGTTTATCTCCTGCTATTTCCTGTTATAATTAATCAGTTAATTTGAACTGTTATTCTCGTTATATTGTATTCAGTTAATTTGCTCAGTTCATTGTATCCTGTTTTCTCTGTAAACCGTGGTGAAGGCTTGCTCCAAACTATGGTATATAAAAAGTCAAATAAAGATTGCTCTTGAGTCTACCCCTTTTCATCCTCATCCTATGACACCTCATTCTGGAGCCTTCTTTCCATTGAAGCCTCCTAAATATCAAAAGGTTTTCATACACAAGAGGCAAACCTCTCAACAGAAAGGAGGTACTTGAATGAGAGGTTATGGGATGATGAAAAGAGGTAGACTCAGGAGTAATCTTAGGAAATATTTACAGAGAGGGTAGTGGATGCCTAGAAGCACCTCCAAGTAGTTGTGGTAGAGGGAAAAAAACCCCCACACACAATAGTATCTGAATTTGAGAGTGATCCCCTGTATATATCCCATGCTAAGTAATGGGAATTATAAAGCTAAATTAATTGGGTAGATGGGCAGGCTAGATGGGCCACAGAAACAGTCTTTCTGCCATAACGATTTTAAGTTAATTTTGAACTTCTGAGATGCTTGTTGAGGTCTCTTGAGATCCAAAATAGAGCAGAGACAACCTGTTTTCTTTGAAATAAATATAAAATAAAGCAGGATTTTATTTTAATATTACTGAACTGGTTCTACTGCATTTGCTTCAACAGCTGTCAGCTCTTATTGGGGTTTTGTTTGGGGAAGGGGGGGGTGAAATATTTATTGAAATTCAAGCAATACCCCCTTTGTAGGATCTTCAAACACTCAATGCCTAGTTATCCATGATCATAAGAGGTTGAAGTATTAAAGCCTTCTCCCCATTGGAAGGCTGTTTAAATCTAATTGGCATATCCTTGTGGTTTTATAGTCAAAAATGGAGAAATTAGTTACCTGAATTTTATTTTCCTTAGTGTAGACAGGAACTCAGGACCAATGGGTTTATGCTCCCCTGCCAGCAGATGAGATGGAGCAAGCAGATATCACAGTATACATAATCCTGCAGTGACCCCAGTCTACCAGTATTCTCTTCAAAACCAACTGTGGACAGACACCGATAACCCTAAGAAATAACCAAAAAATTGAGCTAGCCGAGAAAGTAAGGAATCTGGGAGTAATAATGGACCCAGAAATCAACCTGAAGCAACACATATCTATAAAAGTAAGAGAAGGCTATGCAAAACTTATGGTCCTCAGATGATTGAAACCATTACTCACACCTGCCCACTTCAGAACAGTATTGCAAACACTTTTTTCCAGCACTGACTACTGCAATGTACTCTTACTAGGACTCCCAAGCACATCGATAAGACCACTCCAGATACTTCAAAATACTGCAGCCAGAATACTAATGGGAAAAAAGGAGGAGGGACCATATAACCGAAACTCTAGCAGACTTACATTGGTTACTCATCGAATACAGGATAAAATACAAGGCCTTATGCACCATACACAAACTAATATATGATAAAGAAGCAGACTGGCTAAACACAGCCTTACGAGTACACGTTCCACAAAAAAACCTCTGCTCAGCAAACAAAGCACTACTAACAATCCCTTCAGTAAAGTCAGCAAAATTAACCCAAGTGAGAGAAAGGGCTTTGTAATTGGCTGGGCCCATACTATGGAACATGATGCCCCCTGAACTCAGATTACAGAATAATCTCAAAAAACTTAAGAAAAATGTAAAAACATGGCTCTTTAAAAAAGCCTTCACTAAAGAGTGTGGAGGGTAGAGAATGAAAGTACAGGGTAATGCAGATGAGAATGAATTTACTCAATCCTACATTTAAGTAGTAATATCTCAAAGAGATAGTAACTCAATAATATACCTGGACTTGACCAGACCAACATTACTCAAATAATGATTTTATTTATGAAATTGTAACCGAACTTTATTGGCACCTGTTAGAATGTACGATATCCTACATTTACTTACCTTAGTCTATGTGCCTATTTGTAAACCATTGCGATGGTATATAACTTAGCGACGGTATAGAAAAGTTTTTAAATAAAAATAATTAAAAACTGATAACCAGAATTGTACTCAACCAAAAAAATAAACACTGAACTCGCATAAGATTCTAGGTACTACAAGCTAGGGATTGGATGAACACTTACCAGTAATCCCTTGGGGCCCAGAACCCCACTGGAGGACTATTGACACATGTGGCAGCTGAGGGTGGGAAGCTGAGACCATCTGTCTACACTAAGTAATTTCTCCATTTCCTAGTGTAGACAAATGGCCTCAAAAACAGTGGGATGTACCAAAGCTACCCCAATAGGGTGAGAGTCTGCCCACGGTACAGTGAGTCAACACTGCATGAACAAAGGCTGCATCCTCCCGGGCCTGCACATCCAGTCGATAAAAACTAGAAAAAAGTGTATAAGGAGGACCACATTGCAGCTCGGTAGACAGACAGGAGACAGACTAACCTCTGCCCGAGCCCCGAGTAGGCAATGGCTTTCCAGCATCCACATATGTGGCTGTGACCACCTCCTTAATCCAATGAGCTATGGTAGCCCAAGAAGTCAGAGTACCTTGCTTACTCCCGTCACAGAGAAACATGCAATCCATTTTTCAAAAAGATGGAGACCTCCAGATACTACTGCATGACAAGACATTTAACATCCAAGGAGCTCAAAAGGTGAAACTCCTCCGCATCCCTGACCTTATCCAGGGTTGGCAAGGAGCTGGACTGATTCAAATGAAAGTCCAAGGGCAAGGAGTCACCCGAAGGAATGGCTCCCAACAAGACAATTCCTGCAATTCAGAAATCTGATGTGCAGAACATAGCCACCAGGAATAGTCTTTAAAGGCAACAGCTGTAAGGAAAGGCTACACAGTGATCAGAATGTAGGGCCCACCAAGAAGTCCAGCACTAAATTAAGACTCCACAATGGAACCTGTAACCTCAAGGGAGGCCTAAGTTGCTTCACTCAAAAAAAAAAAAAAAAAAAAAAAAAAAAAGACAGGCCACATCAGGATGAGACAAGGAAACACCATTCACAGGGCTTCTGAAACAGGCAAGAGCTGCAATCTGCACCTTCAAGAAATTAAGGGCCAAGTCTTTATTCAAGCCACCCTGCAAAAAATCCAGAATGATAGGGATCTTAACTGAATGAGGAAGAACACCCCACTCCTCACACCAGGCCTCAAAAAAACTCTCCAAACCTGCACATGAGCCAAGGAAGTGGAGAACCTGTGAGTGTGGAGTAAAGTAGCAATCACCGCAGAGGAAAAACCACGCTTTAACAGGTGAGCCCTTTCAAAGGCCAAACCATAAGACAGAATAGAGTTGGATCCTTGTGAAGAACTGGTACCTGCTGAAGCAGACCCATGTGTAGCAGAAGACGAAGGGGGGCCTCCACCAGGAGTCTTTGCAAATCCACATACCATGACACCTGGGCCAGTCTGGTGCCACCAGGAGTACTAGCCCCCTGTGGCATTTAATCTTCTGATTTATCCTGCCCAAAGGCCATGGAGAAAAAGCATAGGACAATCTGTCTTCCAGCCAGACCTGTACAAGAGAGTATCTGTTCCCAGGGACCACAGCTCTCCTCTGCAACTTGTTACAATGTAAACATCTTCTCATTCTCTGTAAACCAATGTGATATCTTGTATTGAATGTCTGTATATAAAAATAAATAAATAGAAGTGAGGAACCTTTGCATTTCAAGACGTTGCTATTAAGTCTAGGAACAGAAGGCCCCCAGTGATCCTCAATCAGCTGAAACGCTTTGGCTGATAACACCCACTCTCCGGGTCCAGACTGTCCCTGCTGAGAAAGTCTGCTCTTATATTGTCTTTCCTGCAATGTGAGAGGCTTAGATCTGCAAATGAACTTCCACCCATTCCATCAGCTGGAATATTTCCCTGCAACACTTGCTGGCTCTTGGTTACTCCCTGGCAATTGATATAGGCCACCATCATGTCGTCCAACATTACATGAATCGTTTGATTCCGCAGCCTGTGGCTGAACTGCAAGCATGCCAGCTATACCACCCGGGCCTCCAGGTGATTGATATTCCAGCGGGACTCTTTGGCATTCCAGCACCCCTGGGCTATTAACTCCAGACAGTTAGCCCCCACTTGGGCAGGACAGAGTTTAGATCCAGAGATGTCTTGTTGAACTGGACCCCCAGATACTCCAATGACTAGAAATGTTTGAAGATCGTTCTTGGTCAGGTTCACCACCCAACCAAGCTCCTGCAATGATGATGGATGGATGATGAATGATGGAGGAGATCACCTTGCATGTCACCAAGCACCTCTCTTCCTGAGACACTGCGCAAATCAGCCAGTCGTCCAAATACGGGTGCACCAAGATTCCTTCCTTTTGCAAGGCCACTGCTACTACCACCCGAATCTTGGAAAAAGTTCTGGAAGTGGTGGTGAGACCAAGAGGCAGTGCCCAAAACTGATAATGGCGCAACACTGTAAAAAAACAGGAAGTGTTGGTGTTCCAATCAGATGGGAATATGAAGGTAAGCCTCTGACAGATCCAAGGAGATCAGAAATTCCCCCGGATTGCACCATTAGAGCATAAAGTTTCCATTTGAAAATTATTCACCTTCAAGTGATGGTTGACCCTCTTGAGATCCAAGATGGGATGAAAGGAGCCCTCATTTTGTTGTGCCCAAGAAATGGAATATTACCCCATACTTTGAGACGTGGGCACCAGAACCTCAGCCCTCAGTCTGAAGAGCCTTTGAAGCATGAACTTCACTGCCTGCTTTTATGGGGAGTAGCAAGGGGACACCATGAACGACCCAAGGAGTACTGTGAAATTCCAGTGCATACACTTCACATTTTACCTCCAGGACCCACTGGTCAGATGTGATCTCGACCTACCTCTGATAAAAGATGTCCCCCTATTTCCTCTTCCAGAAGGTGGGTCTGCAAACCTTCACTGGGAAGCTCAGGAAGGTCCATCACCTGAGTCCAATCTTCTTGGGCTGATGGGGGTCGAAAGGACTGAGACCTACCAGAAGGCCATCCTTCTGAAGGCAAGAAAACACCTGGAACCCTGGAAACGACCCCTCATACCAAAGGGGTGCTGTAACTGTTTCTCTGTCAGAGGCGCCAAAGACTCTCCCAATTACTGGCCAATTTCTCCAACTCACTCCCAAACAAGAGAGAGTCTTTGAAGGGCATCTTGGTAAGACTGGTTGTGAAACTGGTCAGCTGACAAGCTTCCAAAGCCAGAGTTGACACCTGGCTGCTATCACCAAAGCCACTTCTCTGGCAGAGGTCTGGACCAAATCACAGCCTGCATCTGCTAAAATGGCAGCAGCAGGCTCCATAACCAAATTCCCTCCAGACTCAGCCTCCTGAGAGAGAGAAACATTATGACGCAACAGGAGGCAGTCTAAATTCATTGCCACTGCCTCAAAGGCTTGCTTAAGGATAGCCTCAATCCTATCATGTATATCCTTCAAGGCCGCTCCTCCCTCTGTGATAGTCATCTGCTTAGAAACGGCACATACCAGAGCATCCACGTTGGAAAAAACCGCAAAATGCTCTCACAGCCGGATCCAGGGAGGTACAGGCCTTCCAATGTATGACTCCCTTTAAAATTTGCCTCTGGGGCATCTCATTCCAGATGGATGGCATCCATCACCAGGAAAACAAGATGCTTTATGTAAAGAAACCAAAATGGGATTCTTCCTCTGCTTTGGCATAGCATCTAAACGAGAACATCCAGCTGTTTCAAGGTCTGGGAAATCAGAGCCAGCAGCTCATCTCTATGAAAGAACCTCAACATACGAGATAATTCAGATGGCACCGTGAGGGGAGGATGCTGTGTGAAGTTCTGAACTCTAGTTTCTGTATTTGCTCCTTTGCCTATGCTGCAATCTAAGAGGAAAGGATGGGTGAGGGAGGTTTCCTCAACTCCCCCCTTACCTTCCTTAATTCAGCTGAGTATCAAGCTTCATTGCTGCTGATTCAGTTGCTCTGTGCATTGGATCGGATATAAATGCTGGTGACTAGTGCACAGACACTCCTGGACATGCAAACAAATCCCAGAGCTCCCACAACTCCTTCACCTACACATTTTGTTGCTTGAAACAGTGTTTGCCGACTGGACAGAAGGAGTCTGTAGTAGCGGCTGCCACTGAGGTGGATCTTCCAGCTCAATCTGTCTTTTGAAGCAAGTGGTGCTGCTTTGTGTGCATTGTCACTATTGGAACAGCATGCTTCAGTTCTGGAAGTAGATTATGGCAATGATGCCTTGGCTTCCACTCCTGTCTGGAGAGATGATTTGGCAGCATCCCAGGCCACTGATTCCGGCACTTGCAGAGATGCTGTGGTAAGCTCTGCATTTCAGTCCACCTTGGTTAAGCCAGGTGTTGTAACTTTAGACTGTTTGGAATGCACTATTATCTTTGGAACATTCTATCTGTTATGAAAGGACACTCAATGTGTTCACTCCAATAGATCCACTTCTCAACTCATACTTCCAAGATTGATGAATTAGATCAAAAGGTGAACCAGTTTCAGGCTATACAAAATAGTTTTGTTCAAGGTGAACTTATAAACTCTAAAAGGTTGGAGAACTTGGAAAATTCTTAGATATTTAAATTTAAGTGTTTTGAATTTTCCTAGTATTAAATTAATATCTCCGCAAGAACAATGACAACCCCTTGTCTAGAGAAACAGCCTCACCCATAACTGGTCAACCACAAATAGTCTTCAACTCTCCCTCCAACCTCACATCAACTATACTGAACAACCTCAAAAACTCAGCCTTCATAAGAGACCTAGGAGTGCTCCTCGACAATCAGTTCAACCTGAAAAGATTCGTAAACACGACAAAGGATTGCTTCTTTAAATTACAAGTTCTGAAAAAGCTAAAACCGCTCCTGCACTCAAGATTTCCGCCTGGTTCTACAATCTATCATCCTTACCAAAATTGATTATTGTAACTCTGCTGCTCGGTCTACCAGCTACCACCATTAAGCCTCTACAGATGTTACAGAACTCTGCGGCCAGGATTTTGACCAACTCTCAGAAAGACCACATCACACCTATCCTCTACAACCTCCATTGGCTACCAATCAAATACAGAATTCTATACAAAGTCCTGACCATCATGCATAAATCCTTCTACATCTCAGCCCCAATGGATCTCACATTTCAGCTACACACCAACAAATCCACGAGACCGATCAGAAAAGCTTACCAAGGCACCCTTTTCGTCCCCCAAGCCAAAACCTCGTTAAGTAATAGGGCACTATCCACTGCAGGTCCTACCCATTGGAACACACTCCCACCAGAACTCAGACAAGACCCCTGCCAGATTTCTTTCAAGAAAGAACTGAAAACATGGCTATTCAGCCTTGCGTTTCCCTGATGGCCACACTATGTACTACCGGCGACAACTTTGATTAGCTCTATATGCTATTAACTCACCCTTATATCCTCCCCTAGCCTACACCTTCTTTTCTACTCGCCCCTCCACCCTTTCTTCCATTCCCCGTGTCCACCCTCATTCTCCCTTCCCAGTATTCCTTCTCAAATCGAGACAATCATCCACCTGATTTCATTTTAACATTGTCTCTTTTACTCACATTTTGTATTAGAATTTGTTACCAAAGGTTTATAATTGTTTAAATATTTAATTATTCCTCATTTATGTAATGCTCACAAGCACCCTTAATTGTTCTATGTTCTTTGTTCCATGTAATGTTCTTAGGCAAGTTGAATTGTTTATCTGTAAACCGGTTTGATTTGCATCCAATGCAAGAAGATCGGTATAGAAAAGACCAAAATAAAAATAGAGATTTCATATAGTCAAAAGATTTGGATTTACCCAGATATATCCAGAGCAACTCAACAGCAAATTTTTAGCTGTGTGTCAGGCTCGGCAGCTGGGTGCTCAAGTTATCATTAGATATCCCTGTAAATATGTTCTGAATTTCAATAATGTTCATTGTTTTCTTTGAGCAGTCTCAACTGAAGCTTTATTAGATTCTTATATGCCTCTTGGCTACACTACCCAAGTAGTTGTGGTTGATTAAATAATTGTACCTCCCCTTTTCATTTTCCTTTTTTTTTTTGTTGCTTTGTTGTATATTATGCTCCTTGATTCTCTTGTATTTCAGTGTTCTTTGGATCATGACTTTTTAGTAATTTTTTTTTCTACTTCTGAATTGTACCCAGATTCTATTACATGCTTTTTGCAGTCTATATTTTGAAAATAGCAAGTCATTGAAATTGCCTAATTCATGATAAACAATTGCACATCTTTGTTCTAGACCTCATGATTTTAAAGACCTCTATCATATCTCCCCCCCCCCCCCCCCCTTCAGCCATCTCTTCTCCAAGCTGAGCAGCCGTAGCCTCTCCTCATAGGGGAGTTGTTATATCCCCTTTATCATTTTGGTCACCCTTCTCTGTACCTTCTACAGTGCAACTGTATATTTTTGGAGATGTGGTGACCAGAACCGTACACAGTACTCAAGGTGCATTCTCACCATGGAATGATAATACTTCTAGGACATTTTCTGTTTTATTCACCTTTCCCTTCCTAATAATTCCTAACATTCGGGCCGATTCAGTAAAGTCCGCGGGAGAGCGGACGAACGCCCGCTCTCCTGGCGTGCGATTCTGTATTTAAATTAGGTGGTTTGGTAGAAACGGGCAAAAGGCGCGGCTGCTATCAGCGGGTTTGACAGCTGATGCTCAATTTTTCCGGCGTCTGTTCTCGAGCCCGCTGACAGCCACGGGCTCGGAAACCAGCAAAATTGAGCGTCCGGTTTTCGGCTCGACAGCCACCGGCCCATTTTAGTTTTTTTTTCACTCTTCGGGACCTCAGACTTAATAAATCGCCATGATATTAAGTCGGAGGGTGCACAGAAAAGCAGTTTTTACTGCTTTTCTGTGCACTTTCCCGGTGCCAGCAGAAACTAGCGCCTACCTTTGGGTAGGCGCTAATTTCTGAAAATAAAATGTGCGGCTTGGCTGCACAGTTTACTTTCTGTATCGTGCGGGCACACCTAATAGGGCCCTCAACATGCATTTGCATGTTGAGGGCCCTATTAGGTGCCGCGGGTTGGACGTGCGTTTTCCGCCCCTTACTGAATAAGGGGTAAGGGAAAACGCGCGTCCAAGGGCAGGTTAACAGTGTGCTCCGTCGGAGCGCACTGTACTGTATCGGCCTGATTGTTTGCTTTTGACTGCTGCAGCACACTGAGCTGATAATTTCAATGTATTATCCACTATGATGCCTAGATCTTTTTCCTGGGTGGTAGCTCCTAATATAGAACCTAACGTGTAAATTCTGCACGGGTTATTTTTCCCTATATGCAACACCTTGCACTTCTCCACATTACATTTCATCTGCCATTTGGAAGCCCAATCTTACAGTCTTACTAGGTCCTCTTGTAATTTCACAATCTGCTTGTGATTTAACTACTCTGAATAATTTTGTAAGTGCAAATTTGATAACTTCTCATATTCCTTTCCAGATCATTTATAAATATATTGAAAAGCACTGTTCCAAATACAGATCCTTGAGTTACTCCACTGAGTACCCTTTTCCACTGAGAAAACTGACCATTTAATCCTACTGGTTTCCTGTCTTAACTAGTTTGTAATCCACAAAAGGACATCACCTCCTATACCATGACTTTTTAAGTGTCCTTAGAAGCCTCTCATTAGGGGCTTTGTTAAATGCCTTCTGAAAATCCAAACACTACATCTACCAGTTCACCTTTATCCACATGGTTTATTAACCCCTTCAAACAAACTAAGCAGATTTGTGAGGCAAGACTTCTCCCCTTGGGTAACTCAATGTTGACTGTTCCACTACGCCATGTCTTTCTACATGCTCTGTGATTTTAATCTTTAGAATAGTTTCCACTATTTTTCCCAGCACTAGTCAGGCTCACTGGTCTATAGTTTCCCGGATCACTCCTGGAGCCCTTTTTAAATATTGGGGTTACATTGTACCTGAAAACTGGAGGGTGGTCAATGGATAATTTTAATGATTAGTTTACAAATTTTAACTAATAGATCTGAAATTTCATTTTTTAGTTCCTTCAAAACCCTGGGATGCATACCATCTGGTCCAGGTGATTTGCTACTCTTTAGTTTGTCAGTCTGGCCTACTACATCTTCCAGGTTTCACAGCGATTTGGTTCAGTTAGTCTTACTCCTCACCCTTGAAAACCTTCTCTGGCACTGGTATCTCCAACATTCTCATTCCATCTGGACTGCGCATCTAAGATATTTTTAAACAATGTCCATGCCTGAACACTTAACCTTTGCAGCTGTACCTTTCACTTTTTTCTAACTATTTTCCTCATTTTATCAAATTTTACCTTTTGAAAATTTAGTGTTAGAGCTGTAGATTTACTTGTCCCCCTTCCAGTTAGTTCAAATTTGATCATGTTATGATCACTATTTTCAAGTGGGCCTGCCACTGTTAAATCTCACACCAAATCCTGCATTCCAGTAAGAATTAAATCTAAAATAGCTCCCTCATTGGTTCCTGAACCAATTGCTCCATGAAGCAATCAAAGTTCCTGGATGGAATAAACGTCTAGCATGCCCTGATGTTGCATTTACCCAGTCAATATTGAGTTAAATGTTTGATTTAGATGGGCAAGAATAGAAAGTTTAAGTCAAAGATAAGTAAACACAACATCAGTAGTGACTGTCCAAAGCAGCACAGCAAGGGCACCTTTTGAAGTTGGGTTTAGCATCTAACATTGTGAAAAGGTGCAATGTTGAACTCAATTTTGACAGAGACTTGGGGGGGGGGGGGGGGGGGAAGAATGGCGTTTGATTTAGTCTTTTAAACAAGTTCTGAACAAAAACTAAACTAACCAAACCTATTGGGATGCAGGGAATGGGTCCAAAAACAGTAATGGATGTACAATTTGGGGATTGTATTCCATATTGCGCAGCCTTACAAATCTCAATGGAGGCATGTTTCACATGAGCCACTGGTGCCAGCATGGCTCTAAAATACTGTAAATTTGGCAGAAGCCATGAAGGGAAATATCTGGGTTCTAAGTTGTACTGAAAACATTTGAACATTAGTACAGACAAAGTTAGACTATGGGAAGTCTGCAATGTGACAACTGCATAGAAATCCTATATGTGTTGATGCTGACTAAGACATCACCCACATGCAATTGAGGCAAGCAGGATGACCAGAAACAATGCATAGACCACTATCAAAAGCTTCACTTAAAGCCTGCTGAAAATAAAAAAAAAAAAAAGTTTGATAACTATCTACTGCAGACAAGTAGTTATTTGAAAAGTGTTATCTGGGCAAAAAAGCTCTTTAAATACATCAATACTTGTTTGAATTTGACAACCAGTATATAAACTCACACTATTGTAAAAGGATAAAACTACTTTTCCATGCAAAGGTTTGGAAGGACCAAGAAAAACAGAGGAAAAAGCATTTTTGTAAAAAGCTTTTCCAGTCTAAATGTTTTTTCCACATACCCTCAAGCATAAAAGGAAATGTCAATTACCAATCTTGACCAGCTGCATCCACTGAACACCCTGTGTACCAATCGCAACAAGTGAGAAACCAATTGTGGAACCCACAATGCAATGAGTTCCAGATATTGGAAGCTTCAAGAAAGATGCAATCAGCTGCCAAACAGCAGAACCTGCAAGGTAAGGTACAAACATTTCAGATACATAATTTACTCAAGCAAACACTAGAAAGAAATTGAACACTTCACATTTCCATAATCTTGTAAGCATTAAAATGTACCAGTCATTTACAGAAAGAAAGCCAGTTTGCTTACCTGTAAACAGGTTTCACTGTAGACATCAGGATGAATTGGCCATTAAGCAAGGGGAGTCCCAAATTAATTGCACAGAGGAAGCAGTTAAAGTCAAACTGATTTCACAAGGTGGAGAGTAGGCCGACAGACAAGCTGTTTTGCACAGCCTGTTCAAAGTTAGTCTTCTCAGTACATGCTGTCTGGATAGTATTAGGATATTAAAAGATGAACAAGTAGTAGCTTTGCATACATCCTCAATGAAAGTGACCCAGAAGTAAGACACTGGCATTACCATGATCTGTAATATTTAAGCTAGCCAGCAGAAAGGTGTGCTGTAACAATTGTTCAACCTTTTTATCACATATACCAGACAGACAATTATCACATGCATGACAGCACACTAGAATTAGCAGAACTAAATACTAGTTAAACAAGGGAAAGATATCTTAGATTTTCATTTTACGGCACACATTACAATTAATAAAGCGACTGCTACTATACAAACATGAGACTGATCTCACACTGTGTTGTGTCTGAAAGTGAAGGATGTCATCTCCAAAAAATAATTATAACCTCCAGAAACTGAGCTGCCTTAAAATTTTAAAACTCATGCTTATGAACCACATGTTACCAGTCTCACATATACACAGATTAATGATAGCAAGAATTTGTAATCTCATTCCCACTCATCTCCATCCTCCACCCCTCTGCCTACTGAAGTTCAAACCTCAGGGTCTCCTTTTTTGAAGCCTACCCTCTTTCTTCAGTGACCCATATTCCGAGCCACCTACTTTATCTATTGGCCATTAAATCAACAAGTCTTACCCTCCTTTCCTAGTGATCACCAAATGACTTGAAAAACAAAAACCCTCATCTGCAATAGGAAGGAACACTGAGAGGAGAGGATCACCTTGCTGGTGGCTGAAAGGAATCAGTAAGTTTTTGCTTGGGACATTGTCTTTTTTTTTTTTTAAAGTATTGGGGCAAAGTTAACTATTTGGGAATATTATTTAGTGTATTTGTGCCTTTAATAGTCAGAAAGGCAGTGAATAAACAAGTTAGACTGTTTGTATTTTTAAATAGTCAGTAAATAAGGTAGCTAGTAAGCAGTAGGTAGTGTGATTATTTTTAAAAGTCTGCAGAACTGAGTGTTCTGCAGACTTTTAAAGAACTGAGTGTTTGTATTGAAAAAAAAACCAAAACAAAAAACCCAAAAAGTAGCCAGAAGCTAGAAATAAGCTAGGAGCAGTGTATACCTAAATAAAAAAGTTGAATAGTTCAGCTCAGTTACTCACCTTGGAAAGGTGTTGAGGTAGTGTGATTGGGTTTGAATAGGGACCAACATTTGTTAAGAGAGCAGTGAGTCACTCTGGCTGACTAACTGAAGTTAGACTATTTCCCAACCCACCCACCCTTAGCTCATCCCTTAATTTATAGGTAGGTGCCACTTTCACAAAAAACAAAAACAAACCCAAAACATCAACAAAAACTTTGAGAATTCGATCAGACCCCGGTAGGCCACTACCAGACACATAGTGAATTCACTAATACATTTAAAGGATGTTAGACACATTCCTACTCCCATAGCAACCCAAAACTTAACTAGGAACTGATCAAAACTGAGATGAAGGCAGCAGTCCAGCAGCAAGAGGGGGGCTTCCCAGTCTTTTGCATCGAGTGTCACATGTATGATTTTTTACCCACCGGTGAGAAGTTGTACATGTGCATGCAATGCAAAGAGCTCCTGGCTCTCAGAGAATGAGTCCAATCTCTGGAGGCTAGAGTGGCAGACCTGGAGGAGCTGAGGCAGACAGAGAGGTATATAGATGAGACCTTCAGGGACATAGTAGCCAAGTCCCAACTTCAGACTGGCAGCCCTTGTGCTGCCTTGGAGGAGGAAGGTCTCATGATGGGGAGAGCACCAACCAGGTGCAGCAGGAAAGGATCCTGTAGCAAGGACCTGCTCTCCAGGTGATGCATTGTCCTTTCGCACTGAGGATATCTCCCCAAGGCCTACTGCCCAGGAGGGAAGGGTTAGGTCGGCCGTCATAGTTGGTGATTCGATTATTAGGAATGTAGATAGGTGGGTGGCTGGTGGGCGTGAGGATCGCCTGGTAACATGCCTACCTGGTGCGAAGGTGGTGGACCTCACGCATCACCTAGATAGGATTTTAGACAGTGCTGGGAAGAAGCCGGCTGTCGTGGTACATGTGGGCACCAACGACATAGGAAAATGTGGGAGGGAGGTTCTGGAAGCCAAATTTATGCTCTTAGGTAGAAAGCTTAAATCCAGAACCTCCAAGGTAGCATTCTTTGAAATGCTCCCGGTTCCACGCGCAGGTCACCAGAGGCAGGCAGAGCTCCGGAGTCTCAATGCGTGGATGAGACGATGGTGCAAGGAAGAGGGTTTCAGTTTTGTTAGGAACTGGGGAACCTTTTGGGGAAGGGGGAGGGGGGGGGGGGAGTCTCTTCCGAAGGGATGGGCTCCACCTTAACCAGGGGTGGAACCAGACTGCTGGCACTAACTTTTAAAAAGGAGATAGAGCAGCTTTTAAACTAGAACAAAGGGGAAAGCCAACAGTCGCTCAGCAGCGCATGGTTCGGAGAGAGGTATCTTCAAAGGATACTAATGATGCATTAGAATTAGGGCATCCAGACAGTGAGGTTCCAATAATTAGAAAAATAGTCCAAGTGCCTGTAACTAAAAACTCACCTGAGCTAAAAAATTCTAACTTATCCCTATCAATTAAAGAGCAGAATGAAAATACAAACCAAAAACAAACTTTGAAATGTTTGTATGCTAATGCCAGAAGTCTAAGAAGTAAGATGGGAGAATTAGAATGTATAGCAGTGAATGACGACAGACTTAATTGGCATCTCAGAGACATGGTGGAAAGAGGATAACCAATGGGACAGTGCTATACCGGGGTACAAATTATATCACAATGACAGAGAGGAGCACCCGGGAGGAGGTGTGGCGCTTTATGTCCGGGATGGCATGGAGTCCAACAGGATAAATATCCTGCATGAGACTAAATACAAAATTGAATCTTTATGGGTAGAAATCCCTTGTGTGTCGGGGAAGACTATAGTGATAGGGGTATACTACCGTCCACCTGGTCAAGATGGTGAGACTGACAGTGAAATGCTAAGAGAAATTAGGGAAGCTAACTAAATTGGTAGTACAGTAATAATGGGAGACTTCAATTACCCCAATATAGACTGGGTAAATGTATCATCGGGACACGATACAGAGAACGTTCCTGGATGGAATAAATGATAGCTTTATGGAGCAATAGGTTCAGGAACCAACAAGAGAGGGAGCAATTTTAGATCTAATTCTCAGTGGAGCACAGGACTTGGTGAGAGAGGAAATGGTGGTGGGGCCGCTTGGCAATAGTGATCATAATATGATCAAATTTGATTTAATGACTGGAAGAGGAACAGTGTGCAAATCCAAGGCTCTCGTGCTAAACTTTCAAAAGGGAAACTGATAAAATGAGAAAAATTGTTAGAAAAAAACTGAAAGGAGAGGCAACAAAAGTAAAAAATGTCCAAGAGGCGTGGTCATTGTTAAAAAATACCATTCTAGAAGCACAGTCCAGATGTACTCCACACATTAAGAAAGGTGGAAAGAAGGCAAAACAATTACCAGCATGGTTAAAAGGGGAGGTGAAAGAAGCTATTTTAGCCAAAAGATCTTCATTCAAAAATTGGAAGAAGGATCCAACAGAAGAAAATAGGATAAAGCATAAACTTTGGCAAGTTAAATGTAAGACGTTGATAAAACAGGCTAAGAGAGAATTTGAAGAGAAGTTGGCTGTAGAGGCAAAAACTCACAGTGAAAACTTTTTTAAATATATCCAAAGCAGAAAGCCTGTGAGGGAGTCAGTTGGACTGTCAGATGATCGAGGGGTTAAATGGGCACTTAGAGAAGATAAGGCCATCGCAGAAAGATTAAATAATTTCTTTGCTTCGGGTGTTTACTGAAGAGTATGTTGGGGAGGTACCCGTAATGGAGAAGGTTTTCATGGGTAATGATTCAGATGGACTGAATCAAATCACGGTGAACCTAGATGTGGTAGGCCTGATTGACAAACTGAAGAGTAGTAAATAACCTGGACCGGATGGTATACACCCCAGAGTTCTGAAGGAACTAAAAAATGAAGTTTCAGAACTATTAGTAAAAATTTGTAACCTATCATTAAAATCATCCATTGTACCTGAAGACTGGAGATAGCAAATGTAACCCCAATATTTAAAAAAGGGCTCCAGGGGCAATCCGGGAAACTACAGACCAGTTAGGCTGACTCCAGTGCCAGGAAAAATAGTGGAAAGTGTTCTAAACATCAAAATCACAGAACATATAGAAAGACATGGTTTAATGGTTTTATGTTCTAAGTCAGCATGGCTTTACCCAGGGCAAGTCTTGCCTCACAAATCTGCTTCACTTTTTTGAAGGAGTTAATAAACATGTGGATAAAGGTGAACCGTAGATATAGTATACTTGGATTTCAGAAGGCATTTGACAAAGTTCCTCCTGAGAGGCTTCTAGGAAAAGTAAAAAGTCATGGGATAGGTGGCAATGTCTTTGTGGATTGCAAATTGGCTAAAAGACAGGAAACAGAGTAGGATTAAATGGACAATTTTCTCAGTGGAAGGGAATGGACAGTGAGTGCCTCAGGGATCTGTATTGGGACCCTTACTTTTCAATATTTATAAATGATCTGGAAAGAATTACGACGAGTGAGGTGATCAAATTTGCAGATGACACAAAATTGTTCAGAGTAGTTAAATCACAAGCAGATTGTGATAAATTGCAGGAAGACCTTGTGAGACTGGAAAATTGGGCATCCAAATGGCAGATGAAATTTAATGTGGATAAGTGCAAGGTGATGCATATAGGGAAAAATAACCCATGCTATAATTACACAATATTGGGTTCCATATTAGGTGCTACAACCCAAGAAAGATCTAGGCGTCATAGTGGATAACACATTGAAATCGGTTCAGTGTGCTGCGGCAGTCAAAAAAGCAAACAATGTTGGGAATTATTAGAAAGGGAATGGTGAATAAAACGGAAAATGTCATAATGCCTCTATCGCTCCATGGTGAGACCGCACCTTGAATACTGTGTACAATTCTGGTCACCACATCTGAAAAAAAGATATAATTGTGATGGAGATGTCTGGTAGCGTCGCGACCGAATCAGTAGGCGAAGTTTTCTCCAAGAGTACAGAGTTTTGAACTTTGCGCGGTGAGGTTCCCACGCGATTGCCAGATTTACCTCAGTCTCTTGTAACAAAGCGAGAAGTACATAGAAAAAAGTAAAAAGGTAGAGTCTGTGTATGTGAAGACTGTCTAGGGAAGAGGGAGGGAACGCATGGCTAATTCATCCTGCTATCTACAGAAACACCGTTTACGGTAAACAAACTTGCTTTTTCCCAGTGATAGCAGGCTGAATTAGCCATGCTGTCTGGGAGTCCCAAGCTCCCGGGTGGTGTCAAGGTGTTTTGTTTTGTTGTGTAGGTCAGGACACCACCCTTGGATTCTGAACGGTAGACAGTCTTATTTTTGTGCCATGGTTGACAGATTGCCGAACCCATAGCTGCATCAGAAGAGCTCTGTTGTAAACAGTAGTGCGCTGTGAAAGTATGAAGACCAAGTTGCTGCTTTGCAAATGTCCATCAGCGGAACATTTCTGTAATGTGCAACTGACGTTGCAGTTGCTCGTATCTGGTATGCTTTTGGTCTCGTATTCAATGGCAGATTGCGCTTATTGTAGCAAAACGTAATGCATTGGGGCAACCAACTAGCCAAAGTTCTCCTGGAGACAGGTTGGTTGGGAGAATTTGGGTTGAAGGAGGAGGAACAGCTGAGATGGCCTGGATTCAGAATGTGTTCTCCGTTTGTAATAAGCCAATGCTCTTTTACAGTCTAAGGTGTGGAGAAGCTTCTCTGTCATTCTCATGAGGTTTTGGTTTGAAGAGTGGGAGAGTAATGGATGGTTGATATGAAACGCAGATACCACCTTAGGGAGGAAGGCAGGATGAGGTCAAAGGGTGACCTTATGAAAAAATTCTAAGTACGGGGGAGTAGTGAACTAAGGCTGTAGTTCACTTACTCTCCGTGCTGATGTTACCGCCACCAAGAAAACCACAGTTTTCCTCTTAAGGTATTTGACATGACAGGAGTCTAGAGGTTCAAAGGGAGGTAACTGTTCCAGTACGATATTGAGATTCCATGGTACCGGCGGCTTTGTAACCGGTGGTCTCAGATGCAGAATGACAGACACGCATGAATCTGGAGATTAAAGGGTGGTTGGAAATGGGTAGTCCGTTGTGAGTGTGATGGAAAGCTGCAATTGCACTAACATGCACTCGAATGAACGGAGTCGTATGCTAGACCCCGCTGAGAAAAAAAAAAAAAGTGTATGGAGGTACTCCAGAAGATGTATTATCATTGTAGAGAAAGGGTCTAGATTCTTTGGTCTGCAGCATTCTGAGTAACTACGCCATTTTCCAGCATAGTTACGCCTGGTGGACGGTTTTCTGGATTCAATGAAAACGTCTTCAAGTTGAGATGAAAGTCCTAGGTAATTTAGTACGTGCCGTTCAATCTCCATGCTGTCAGATGGAGGGATCCCCCCCCCCCCCTCCTGAGTTAGAAGTTGGGGATGGTTTTCCAGTAGAATTGGTGGGCGAATGGCTAGTCGTTTGAGATACACATACCATGGCTGCCTTGGTCAGGATGGGGCTATAAGTATCATGTCCGCTGCATCTCCGATGCATTTTTGTATCGTTTTTGATATTAGTGGAATGGGAGGGTAAGCATAGAGTAGGACCCCGTCCATGAGGAAAGCATCCGGAGCGCAACGAAGTTTGCTTGGGTAGATGGAGCAAAATGCCTGTGTGTTTGCCAGTGGCTCTCTGTGGCAAACAGGTCCATGGTTGGTAAACCCCACTGTTGGAATATGTTGGACACCACCTCCTGGTTCAAGGTCCATTCGTGTGGATGGAAAATTCTGCTGAGGCGGTCCGCTATTACATTGTCTAGACCGGGAAGGTAAGTGGCTTGTATCAAGACTTGGTTGGATACTGCCCAAGTCAGTATGTGAAGCGCTTCCCGACAGAATCCAGGAACCTGACCCTCCTTTGTTTACGTAGAACATGGCTACCTGATTATCTGTGTATACCATGATATGTTTTCCTCGAAGTTGGGTAGAGAAGGTTTGAAGTGCCTTCCAAATGGCTTGAAGTTCGAGGAGATTGATTTGAAAGTTGGACTCCCGAAGAGACCAATGGCCCTGAGTTTTTAAGTTTTTTTAAATGGGCTCCCCAGCCCTTCCGGGATGCATCTGTGGTGAGTGACTTGAGGAGGCCGCTGAAAAGGTGCTCCCGAATTCAGGTGGATGGTGTTTATCCACCATTGAATATCTGTACACATTTATCTGGTAAGGCGTACTCTAGGTCGAGAGTGGTTGCCAGAACTGTGACCATTGGTTCTTGAGTCCTCATTGTAGATGACGCATATGAAGTCTTGTATATGGGACTACATGGATGGCTGCTGCCATATGACCCAGCAGTTGAAGATTTTGTCATGCCGATGCATGCAATTGATTGAATAGATGCTGATTCAGAGAAGACAGTTTGTATCCTGTCCTGTGGTAGGTAGGCCCTCTGATGCACAGTATTGATGACTGCCAAAGTGAACTTAGAACCTGTGTTGGTTGTAGATGGGATTTTTCGTAATTGATTATGAATCCTAGCGTCTGAAGACAATTGTTTGGAATGCGTGAGTCTAAGGTAGTTGGATCCGAGGCTACCAACAGCCAGTTGTCGATAGGGAAAAATCTGTATCGAGAGCTGTCTGAGATGAGCCACCACCACCACCAAGCATTTCGTGAATACCCTAGGGGCTGAGGAAAGGCAGAAAGGGTAGAACTTTGAATTGATAATGATTGTTCTGAACTTGGAAACAAAGATAATGCCAGGAGAAAGGGTGCATGGGTATATGGGAATAAGCATCCTTCAGGTCTATGGAGCATAGCCAGTCGTTGGGTTGCAGAAGAGGTAGAATACTCCTGAGAGAAGTTATCTTGAATTTTTCTTTTTGAATGTGTTTGAGGTTCCGCAAATCTAAGATTTGTCGAAGATCTCCCGATTTTTTTGGAATGAGAAAATATGGGGAGTAAAACCCTCGATATTTTAAGGAGATTGGGATTACTCGAATTGAGTTCTGCAACTGTAGAGTGACTAACTGTTCCTGTAGGTCTTTGGAGTGTTGTGATGTGTTTCTGAGGGGAAACTTGAGGAAGTGTGGGAAAAGTTAGAAAATTTAATCTGTAACCTTCTTTTATGATGTTTAGTACCCAATGATCTGAAGTAATCACCTCCCAGCTGGCGTAAAAGTGTTGAAGGCGGCCTATGTTGTGTGGTGGGGGTGGCTCTGGGTAACTCAAAAAGATTGAGTTTGTTTTGGAGGTGCTGCGGGAGTTGGTTTTGGAGGTCACGGTTGAGTTTGTAGTTGGTAATGCTGATTGGGGTAATACTGTGATCTATAAGTATTGTACGGCCTGAAAGGTGCCCTTGCATAAGATCTTCTTCTGAATGAAGGGTAAAATCTTTTAGAAGAAGGATGAGGGTCTGATGTCAAAGATTGAACTGCAGTATTCTGTTCCTTCAGAAGGGTAACTTGTCACAAAATTTGTTACAAAAAGATTGTCTCCCAGACAAGGTATATCAACCAACTTGTCATGGACATCGTCCCATATGGAACTAGCCCTTAACCATGCACGGTGCTGCCATTGCTGTCACTGAGGATCTAGCCGATGATTCAAATGACTCAAACAGAACGGAGTAAATGTCAAAGACCTTCCTCCATGTCTGTAAATGGTTGCGGTAAGGAGTTATCTGAAGACACACACGTTGGACGTAATCTCTGTAGACATTCAAAGAGGTATTGATTACGTAAAATCAATGGTGTTGTATCTTTGTGGCCAGCATGGAGGAATGATACACCTTAAGGCCAAAATCATCCAGGGATTTATGGTCTTTTCCCGGTGGTGAATGCACATGAAGTTTTGATCTTTTGACACGTAATAATGCAGATTCTACTACTTCAGAGTTGTGGGGTAATTGAGTGGAATTTCTCATTCGGTATTTTAAAGTCAGTCTTCCTTGAGGCCGCTGAGGTGGTAAAGGGTTTCCCCCCCCACATTTTATGTAGAACTGTGTCTAGTACAGCATGTGGTGGTAGAGCTGTTGGCTCTGGTGGCATTTCAAATATATCTTTAGAATCCCTAGAACCTCAGCACAAGGGTCAGGAACCTTTCGTGTTTCAATGTTTAGGCGAGATCCTACTTTTTCTATGAATTTAGCGTAGGATAAATCCTCAAGAGGAGAATAAGGTTCAGGAAGGCCCTTGGGGGGGATCTGACGGAAATCCTGTAGATGAGGAAGGGGCCGACGTAGACCATTGTGAATGTGGAGAATCTGGTCAATCCGGAACTGGAATTGATTTTTCTCATTGATTTGGTGATGGGACCGTCGGCAGACGTCGAGGAGAGGTTGGAGAAGATGGACCTGGAATCTGGGGATGAACGGCTTCCAGATCTTGGAAGAATGTATTCAAAGCTAGAGAAATTTGTGATATCGCCTTTGATGCTAGGGTATGTTGTGAAGGCGTTGGAAATGGCGCTGAAGGTGGGGGCAGTGTTCCCAGAGACAAGTCCTGAGAAGGGCGGCGTGGTTCCGGACGGTGGATTGAATGAGATCTATGAGAAGACAAATCCAAATGAGAACTATCAGCCTCTGAAGAAACATTAGTAGAGAGGTGAACTACTTCTACATCAGAATCCATCCGTGGAGATTCAGGCCTTTGGAGATGTTCTCTTTGCCTTTTGTTTGGAATGGTGTTAGTGTTGTAGTGGATCCTGGGGAGAGGCAGATGGTGGAGCTGTAGGTGGGTCATGATGTTTTGTACACTTTGCATCACCATGCTGGTGATGTCTAGCATGTTTTCTTTTGCGAATATCATGGTGAGATGACCCAGATAGAGATGCAGCTCTTCCAGATGCACAGTCCCACGCACCCTGCGTCGATGTGTCGTATTCCAAAGCACCATGCGCCGATGCGTCATGGGCTGCGCCATGCACTGAATGTTTGCTCCATCTTGGCTTCCCATGCTCAGAGTGCTTCTGCATCGAGGAGCAGGAATGAGCGGATACAGAGCCCTGTGACTCGAACAGCACATAAGTGGACTTTTCTAATGAAGGAGTCGAGGCCTCTACCTCCTTTCGTGGCCCTGGTGGTGGTACCAACCTGGCCGAAGTGCCCGCCAGCGATGTGGATCTTCTTGCTGGAGTTTTGAGTTTCTTCGCCGGGCACTGCGAAGAATGTGGTGATCGGAGGCGCGCGATTTTTCGGCGCACTGTCTTCAAAGCCCAGGGCGACAATCGACCACAGTCTCGGCATGAGGCTGGGTCATGCTCCAGGCCCAAACAAATAATTATGTCCAATTATGGACATAATTTTCCCGCATTGGCAGTACTTGAAACCAGATGGCTTTGGAGCCATTGCTGCCAAAGGAATGGGAGAAAAACAGAAAAAATTGGAGACAAGTGAGGAGAAAAAACCCCACGTGCAGTCCTGCTCACGGGGGGGGGGGGGGGGGGCAATCACGCAGGAACCTCACCGCGCAGCCGCACAGAGTTCAGAACTCTATACTCTTGGAGAAAACTCCGCCCACTGATCCGGTCGCAACGCTCCCAGACAGCATGGCTAATTCAGCCTGCTATCGCTGGGAAAGGGACATTCTGATGTTGCATGGATTTGGGAGGAGGAAGGGGGGAGGTGCATGCTAGAGATGCTGCTGCTCTTCAAATCTCTAGCAGTTAGAAAAAAAGATTTGCAAATTGCCAGTATGCTCTATTTAAACTCCTTCCCCCGAGAACCCCCACTTCAGAGATAAATCTTTCTAAACCAAGTATACACTTATTGCTTTGGAGGAGTTTTGTCCAGTGTTTGGAATATAAAATATTCTAGCAGCATCATGAAATGGCAATATCACATAACTGTGGATCTGGAGATTAGTTTAAACTCCAATCCACTACTTGGCTGATCTCAAGTAAGATCACTTGAGGTTTAAAGTACTTTGACAGCAAGTAAGATGTTAATTTCTGTAGCAATTATAGCATATACACTACAGCTGATAATCTCCACCTTTGGCTAAATATTGGAAAGTCATCAACTTGACAACCCCAAACTTATACTCCCTTCAGGTAGTATAAATTCTGCTACTTGACTTCTTGTGTATCTTACTTTACACACTGTTCCCTTTATGTCTGGCTCTTCATTAGCTCTCTGGCAGATACCAGCACAAAACAATTCTGCTTCTTTTGGAATATATTCAGGCATAGCCAACTAGTCCAAGAGCCAAAAACAGGTTGGGTTTTCAGGATATATGCAATGAATATGCATGAGAGATTCTGCATACAATGGAGGGTGTCTCGTTTATTACAAATATCCTGAAAAACAGACCTGTTTGTGGCACTTGAGGACCAAAGTTGGCTATCCCTGCTCTACTTGAACAGGCCTCATATTATACTGTCCCTTTTAATCATAACTCATTTCACTATGTCCTAGGCCAGGGGTGGCCAACTGCAGTCAAAAGCCACAACTACATAAGATTTGCTTACAATAGTGACAGTGCATGTAAGTCTTTAATGCATATTCATTGTAGATATCCTGAAAACCTGACCCGTTTGTGGCTCAAGGAGGAGTTGGTCACCTAGGCCAAGCCCTACCTGTACCATTCCTTTGAAATCATTTAGTTTGTGTTGACTGCACTACCTTATTTTCTTCTTTTGAAGACTAAAATGTCCATTTTGCTTTCAACTATTACAACAGTAGCGCTTGTTTTGCTGAGGCTCTGTGGAATAAAGATGCAACATATCCAACAAAATGTTTACTAAAATAGCAAGTTATTTTAATTTTAACCCCCTAAAACATACACCACTCTTAAGGAAAACACCTTGTAAATCAAAAGAGTATACAAAAGCATGATGGGTGCTAAGATGTAAAAAGGTAAGAGGTACTTACCAACCATTGCACTAACCTCACCAGCCATCAATAAGTCCACTGTATTATTATACAGATTGACATCAATAATACCCTTCCGAATAGTTTCGCCAACTTTTGCTCCCAATAATACTGAGCCAGTTGTTTCAAAAATTGAAGCCAAATGCAGGCCTGGCGCAAAGTTACTACACCAGAGCCCACAGCTGTGCCAAATGAATTGGCAACATCATTTGCACCAACAGAAAATGCCAAAACAAAAGCTATGATAAAGCCAATAATGACCATCCACAGATATTGCTCCAAAACCATTTTGATTTTCTCCTTGCTGTGCTTACTCCTTTAAAAAAAAAAAATGTGCTTAAATATAAATTGAAGATAAAAAAAATCCACAAAATGTGTAAACTGTATTCTCTGGAAAGTGCTGGTGTAAACCAACTGCTAACTGAGGCTTTGTAAAGTAATATCAATATAGTTCTTTTGGTTGGGTTCTGTCAGTAAAGAACATTCCATATTTTGTTCCCGATCTGGAAAGGCTGCGATGTTCCCTTCCTGCAACAGAAAAGAAATTTATTCAGAACAGGTACATGATTTAAATCTCTTGAAATAAGTTAACTAATAGGATCTAACCTTGGTATATGACATTGCTTATATGCACAGCAATACAACAGATGCAAAAGAAATGACTTATTTGAGACAGAAAAAAAAATAGTATAGTACAGTTCTTAAGAATCTCAACTAAACCAGTTAAATAAATCTTGGGGAATGTTCTTTTTAAACTAAGATACCTTTTTATTGAACTATTTTTTAAACTAGCTTTCAGGTCTGAACAAAATGACCCAAATATATCCAAGATTCGCCAATTCTAAGTTGTCTTCTACATTTCCCTTCAATTCGAATCAATTTAATAAAGATTGCAGATTGGAAGTAAGAAAACAAGTTAGAAAGCTGATTTCTTGCCAGACATCTGGTGGTATTTTCTTGGCTACATATCCAAACACATACACACACTCCTTTCTATCACCAAACTTGTACTAAGCCCCAAAAGAAAAGAAAGATGGGCATGTGACATACCTAATAGGGTATTTCAAAAATGAGAAAGCTTCAAGCATGCAATGCCTTCCAGTACCAAATACTCATCTTAGGAGACTAAAGATGACTGCAGGAGTCACCTCAGACTATTCCAACTAGTTTGACATATATACATTCTCAACTATAGTATACGCTAATATTTATTGAATATCCATTCATAACTTAGCAATATATATCCATATGGCAGAACTGGAAAATTAAAACCCTATAAGCTAGTCAGGAATAAGACTTCAGTCCTTGAGAGCCAAGCAAGCCTGGATGAAGGCAAATTATGCAAGTAACTTTTGATCTTGAGTTGAAATATATGCAAATCAAGGAAATCCTGAAAGCCTTCCCTGCATGCAGCACTTGAGGACTAGTGTTCATCTCTCCCCAGTTCTGTGTGAACTTATCACCAATCCCCTGCCAACTCACACTTCCCATTTTACCCTACAGTAACAAAGCTAGGAGCCAGCAGTACGGGGGCAGCACAAGACCAAGTGATTCAGGGATCTGCAATCACAGTTCCTCCCCTCCAGCTCTTGTCCTTCATAGAGAAAAAAAAAAAACCCAAGTATGACAGCAGGAGGGAAAGAAAACTAACCTAATTACATCTCCTGCTCAACTTTATAATACATTTCTTTCCCTTAGATATCCTTAGTTTGATCCATGCTGTCTTGTAGTATACTACCACCATCTCCACCACATTTGCAAGGAAGCTGTTACATGCATCCATCCTTTCTGTAAAGAAATATTTTTAGATTATGCCATCTATCCTTTTCAAGGATTAATTCCTTGTTTCTGAGCCTGTGTTATATTTATCCATTGGAAGTAATAAAATTGATCTCTCCCCCTTCTCTCCAGAACATGTTAGATCTAACATCTGTTCCCATATATGCTTTTGATTACTTGTCTATTTTAGTAGCTGCCTCTGGGATGATTATTTAGTTTATCTACTTTTGAATGTGTGCTCCAGAATTTTACACATACTTCCAAATTAGGTCTCAAATAGGCATATTACCTCCATTTTCCTGTTGGTTATTGGCTCTTCCTATGCACTCAGGCATTCTTCTGACATGTTTCAACATTTACTCAATTGTCGTCATAAGACCAGATGTGATCACTCCCTGATCCTATTCCCCATATACCACATTGCCTCCTTATGTTTTTGCAATTCATGTGTTTTTTGTATTAAAATTTTAGCTGCAAAACTAGACCATTCTTCAAGCTTCACAAGCTGTCAAGTTTTCCACATCTGACAGGGTATATATTGCCAATTTTGGTATTAGCAGTAGAGGCAAATGTTTCCTGATAGCTACTACTTTGCAATATTGTTTACAGAAATATTGAACAGAACCTGAGCAGACCAAGGACCAATCCTTAAGGCACAGCACTGGTAATTTCCCTTTATTTACCATTATTCTTGTCACTTCCCACTCAACCAACCAGTTTCTAACCCATTCTATTTAGGGCCCATAGTTTATTCATATGCTATTTGTGCAGAAAAGTGTCTGAGACCTTGATAAAATTTAGCATTCTGGTCATCTAGTCAAAGAAATGTCTTGTCAAATCTAATCTAGTAAAACAGGGCTGCCTTGGATCCAATAAACTGGTTGTATTCATTTCTGGTCCTTGAAGACCATAAACTGGTATTTTAAGGATAACGAATAGATATATATAAGTCCTGAAAAATCCAAGCCATATATGGCCTAGAGGACAGCATGTTTGCTTACCATAAGTTTTCATAGATAGCAGGATGAAATAGCCATTACACGTGTGGCATTCAGTGGCACCAAACTGACATCTCTCCAAGCTATAGATTTTTCAGCTCCAACCATGTGTGGGAGTCACTGCACAGATGTTGCCTTCTCAGACTCCTCAGTCAATAACCAAGCTAAAGTTAGCTATGTAGTCAACTCTAGGGAGGTGGGCAGGTATTCCATGGCTAATTCATCCTGCTAGCTAGGAAAACACCATTATAGTAAGCAAACATGCTTTTTCTGTCGATAAGTAGGAAGTTGCAGTGAAGAATTTTCTGAGAAAGCAATTTGACTCCACCATCACAAATGAATAGTGAACAGGTTTCTCAAGACTGCTTGTCCAAAACTAATGTCACGCTTTGAAACAGTATCAAGAAAGTAATGGGACATGAATATATGGACAATGATCACACTGTAGTTTTGCAGATATCTAAGGGTACTATCCTGAGACAAGCAAGAGAGGAAGCTATGGCTCATACTTTGAGCTTTGACCGAGTCTAAGCTGAATTCCTGCCAGATCATAGCAGAGATGGACACATTCTGCTACACAAATGGATAAAGTTCATTTGGTAACCTCTATACCAAGGCAGTTAGGGCCACATGAGAAAACCTCATTGAGCTAATCAGCTTTTAGTACACCATTTGTAATATGCCAATATTATTTTGCAGTACAGAGTATGGGGAGGCCTCTCTCTCTCTCATGCATTCTTGGGGAAGAAATGTAGGTAAAACAGATTAATATTTTGGTCAGACCAAATCACAAGTACCCAGTCTGAGGAGCTGGTTGGGTTTTTGGGAGTCTGTGCTGACTAGCCTGACTTCTTTGAGGGGATCTGGTTGGACAAGTCCGGGACAGAGGAGGGCAATACCTACGTGATTTATAGGTTAGCCTTCTAGGTTCTCGTCTAAGTGTTCTTTTGGCAGTAGAGAATTATTTGGTAGTGACTGTTGGAAGGGGCCCCTTGGGTTAAGACATTTAGGCATGATCCACTAAGCTATATCCACCACAGATCCAGGTGGACAGGGGGTTGCAGGAATCATGACCATTGATTTACTCCCCATTGAAGATGGTGCATTTGTAGTTGAGTGTGTGAAACATAAGTAGCCACTACCATGTGGCAATCACCACTACTCAGCATACTGTCACAGCCAATTGCTCTATAACAAAAAAACTAAACCAAAAAAAAAAAGTGATGCAGTCTGAGCTCTGGCCCCTATAAATTGTAAGACTAGAGATGGTTTGAGTACAGACTTTCTATAATTAGGAATTCTAGAGTCTTTACACATTGAATGGTCATCCTCAGATCTGACTGTAGAGCTTCTGGTTTGGAGAAGCTGAGCCAGTCATGCCTATAGGGGGTATATATATTTTTTCCCCTTTAAAGATGAGCCACAGCCACTGTTGGGCACACAAGAGTCAAGTATCTTGTATTAGTAACAGTTGGAACTTATCTGGAAGCAGAAGTATTGCCAACAAGGCTGGTGCATTGGAATGTGTGTATATGTATCCTTGATCTTGGCAAATGCGCCTCCTTCCTCCTATTGCAGCCAGGCAATCTTCTGGACCTGCTGACTGTCATAGTGACATACAACTGCAGGTGTGGTATGCAGCCCCAGGTATATATAACAATTATATCTATCCATGACATACTATGCCTGCATAAGCAAAATTTGGTTGGTGCACCAGAATTGCACAAATAAGTGTGTGCCATGAGAAGCAATTCTCTCCACATATCATGGCAACCTGCTTAGATGAGGGTGCATGGTGATATTCCAATGTTAAGTTCCATTGTGAACCGATGCAAGAGGACAGAGAAACAGGAGGAGAAGATGGGGGAAATAGGATAAGTAACAAGGCCAAGTGTAGAGCAGGAGAAGTTGAGGATATGTCATTTTCCCTGTCTGGGATATTGGGGGGGGGGGGGGGGGGGGGGGCATAGTTTGGAATTGCCATTGAAGCATCTGATAAAGGAGCACACAATTTTCTGAATCTCTGCTAGTGTTGCTTTGTGACAATGATGGCATGAAGCACTTGTCAACATGCTAAATAGCTAAAATACTTCCCTTTCAAAGCAATAGGGTTTTTAGGAGGCAGAGTTCTGAAAATACTAACCCAACATTGAAGTCATATTTACATTTTTCCTGCATTCCAGATTTGGAGAATTGTTTTTTGGGTTTTTGTTGCATTGTGTCTACAGAAACACTGAACCCTTTTATATGCTTGCCTGGATACTGTTGGTCAGGGGAGGGGGTGGGGGGGAAGGAATTCTGTCCTTCCTGACCAGCTCTAGTATGTTACCTTGCAATAGAGGGAGAGGACAAGAGGTGTCAGTTTAGAAATCACTCACCAGTTTGGACTGGTTAAAGTTCATTAACAGCTGGGCTATTTCCATGAAAGGCATCCAAAGTGCCATAAATAACACTGGGCAAGGGCAGCAACCCATGTGACATGAAATGTTCAGTAATCAGCCATGTCTTCATATCCTCTGTTGCTCAACCTGACACTGGAGATCTTCTGGATGTCAGAAGTGGTTAATTTCTTCTACTCCCTTTTAAATTATCTTCACTAATCCTATTATGTGTGGCAAACATTTACTTTCCTTTAGAAGATGGATTTGAACAAATTTAGTCTGTCCACTACAACACTAAGACTCATGTAACTAGTTTGAGAGACATTTTCTAGCACCTTGTTTAAACTAAGGAATGTTTTCCATGATATTCTAGTTTAAAAATACTGTAATATACCCATTCATGTAAATTTTCACACACAACATGTTTGTTATAATCAGAGCCCCTGGTATACTATGGCAGATTTTTCAAAATCCTGTGGCGAATTTGTATAATGTTTCACACCTTTGACCATTTGCAATTTATTGAAAGCCATTCATATTGTTTGATTTTATACAATATTTAAAGACTCTATACAAATAAAAATGTGCCATAAAAAAAAAAAAACACATTACAATCTTAACTGTGAAATGTCACTCATTTTGAATTGAAAAATAGTTGCACTCTTTATATGTTCCTGAGAAAAAATACTTGTCGAGTAGTTGAGCTTATGTATGCTAAAAGTGTCCTTCGCATCAGTAGTTTGTCATGCTGTTACACAGATATGTACACATAAATGGGCACACAGTAACAAAGAAAGAAGAGGTTGAATTAGCATATGGTTAAATTTGTCAGTAGTCTTGTCATCAAGGCTTCTATGAATTTAACTTAATGCCCTCTCTGCCAGTTGTGATACAACAGCAGTTGCTGACTATGCTCAGCCAGCTACAAAAACCTTTTCAAAGAATTTCATCTTTTATCAATCCACATTTATCTTTAAGGGCTCAAACATTTTGACTTTCTGTCCACTCCCAACTTCATCTTCAGGGCAGGAGGAAGGTAAATTGAGTGAACAGAAAAAAGGTTCTCTGGAGGTTGTTAAACTTTTCAGGAATGTTGATTGTAGCAAATGTTTTCCCGTCAATAGCCATGCTGTCTGGAAGCGCTCGCAACCTAAGTAGGCGGAGTTTCTTCAGTGAATCAGAGCTTTGACTCTGCTGCGCATGGATCTTCCCGCGCGTTTCCCCTCTTCTCCTCAGTTTCTTTTTTCCGTGAGCCATTCGCACGCAGGGTTTTCCTCTCAGGAAATTTTTTTGGCTATTTTCAAAACTTTTTTCAGAGATGGCTCTGAAGCCATCTGGATTTAAATACTGCCAGTGTGGCAAAGTGATGTCCACCACTGATGGACATAACTATTGCTATATTTGTTTAGGCCTGGACTTCGACCAAGCCTCATGTAGAGACTGGTCGGATGTCCCCTCGGGCCCACCGTGCTGAAAAGATGGAGTGTCGAACAGGCTCTTACGCCCCAACAGCCTCCACACATTCTTTGCCGGGACTGCTGAAGAAAGGTAAATCATCCATGAAGAGGGCCTCCTCCCTTGGACCAAGTGAAATGCACCATGCCGATTCAGGTACCTCTCACACACACACACAAAGGATCTCAATCATACACATACTCTTTCACCCAAACAGGTTTGCAATCTCAAACTTACACACAGGCTTTCAATCACACACATATATACTGTTTTTTTCTCTCACACACAGACTCATTCACATGATTACAACCATGCTCTCTCTCATTTACACACAGGCTTTCAATCACATACTCACATGCTCCCTCACCTAAACCAGCTCTCAATCTCAGACACACATGCTCTCTCACACACAAAGGATCTCCATCATACACACACAGGTTTCATCACAAACTTACACATATAGGTTCCCAATTATAAACTTACATTCATGCTCTCTCACAGGCAGGCTCTCAGACATACTCTTTCACATATACAGGCTCTCAATCACACGCATACACACATGCTTGCTCATTCAGTCTCTCTCCCTCCCCCCGGAACTAGCGGCAGCAGCAGCCTCCTCCCAACCCTAACCTTCATTTTCAGCCCTTGCGGAGGAGTCCCATCGGCCGCAGGGGTTGACATTCTTCCTCCTTTTTCTGAGCCGCGCTGCTCATTCTCTTCTTCAGGCCGACGCCGACACACTAGCATGGTCTCTTCTTCCCATGCATGCACCTGCTGCTCACCGCTTCCTCTTCCGGGCTGCAAGGGGGGGGGGGGGGGGAGGAAAAGAGACCATGCTGGTGCCCCTGACTCCAGCTGTCCTGCCTCGTTCTGACCGGGCTGACAGCATTTTTTTTTTTTTTTATAATTTAATCTTTATTGAATTTTCAATCACTCTTACATGATTAATAGTTTTCCTTCATAAAGTAAATAAATGTGCAATACATAAACATCAACAAATAATTTCACCATAATAATTATACAACTATTGCACTATTTAACATATAATAGGGAGCCATATTTCAATAAAACATTTAAGGAAAATATAGCTATGGAGATAAGAGGACAATTTCTTATCTATTTAACCCACTGTAGTTTCTGAAGCTTGATTCGTTTTTTCAGACTCTTTATCCTTTAAAAATTGTTCCATATGTTCAGGCAACGAGAAAATAAACTTATTTCCTTGATAATTTACAAAACATCGGCAGGGGAACTTTAAATAAAAAGTTGCCCCTAACTCTAATGTTTTTTTCTTCAACATTAAAAACTGTTTCCTATGGCTTTGCGTAGCCTTGGAAACATCAGGAAAAGTAAAAATTTTGACCACAAAATAATATGTCTCAATTTAAGGATCTTTCAAATATTAACTCCTTATCTCTTTCCTGAACAAAAGAAACAAACAAAGTTGTCCTTTTATTTACCATGTCTAAGGAATCTTCCAAGAAAGTTGATATTCCTGGGGACTGTATATCATCCAATCCCCCTGGCCTATCAGCCTTATATGGGAAATAATAAGTCTTAGATATAAAAATGAGGAAATTCCTCTTATAAGATAGATTTTCTTTAAGATATTTAACAAACATCTCATACGGAGATAATAGCCTTGTAACTGGGAAATTAACAAACCTTAAGTTTTTAATCCGCATTAAATTTTCCAGATTTTCAATATCATTATGCAGTACTAGATTATCAGAAACTCCGATTCCACACTCTGTATACTTTGAACATTAATTGACAAGTTTTTTACTCTCTCATCTATATCCAATAATTTTTTCCCTTGTTCAACAATTGATACCTTATTATTATTAACCATCATTGAAAGAGAGGAGTTCATCTGCGTAACATTTTTATCAAGTCTCAGCAACATCCTCCAAAGATCCCCCTAACGTAACTTTGGATGCATCCAAGTCTGCAACTTGAATGCTAGCTTGAAGTGGAGATGGATTTCCACCTTCACCTTCCTGATGCAAAGAAGACAAATAGTGTAGAGCTTCCGTTCCTCCACTTCGGGAGAGATTTCAGCTCTACTACGTTGGCAGTCTCATTTCCTATGGATCCTTCCACGGTTGCTGCTCCTGGGGGTTGGGAGGGTGTGGGTCCCTGACCGGGACTTAAAGAGACTTCAAAGAGTCTCTATCAACGTCCTCTACTGGTCGATTGAGGTCTATTTAGAAGAGTGTCCATCGGCCCGATTGTAAGGAGTAACCGGTGATGATGTATAGGCTTTAGCCTTCCTTTTTCGCCCCATAAATCCAATTCAATTCAAATCTAAATCCTACCAGCAGCCAAGCGGCCAAAGACGGTCAAAGCCAGTCTAAGCCGCACGCGCGGCTTAGGCGACGTGCCGGCGGCGACTAAGCGCCGCTTCTCGCGAGATTTTATAGTCCGACACAGGACTGATGACACCCGGCACACGCAGCCCTCACAGCTGCGCTCAGTTCTTTCAATTGCCGCCGCCTGCAGGACTCTGTGGGTCCTCCGCTCACCCTCGTTCGGCTCCCGGGCTGACAGCATTTTAAGCCCGGGCGGAGGAGGACCGGGGAACCGGGAAGTGTTGTGACACACCTGCGTGTTCTTGGCGACACATCGGTTGAGAACCACTTTTCTAGCATGTCCAGATATTACATTTATCCAGTCATCCAGTCAATATTGGGGTAATTGAAGTCTCCCATTATTGTACTACCAAATTTGGTTAGCTTCCCTAAATTTCTTAGTATTTCACTGTATCTCACCATCTTGGCCAGGTGGATGATAGTACACTTATCACTATACTATTCTGACACACAAGGGATTTCTACCCATAAAGATTCAATTGTGCATTTTGTCTCATGCAGGATCTTTAATCTGTTGGACTCTATGCCATCCCTTTGTTTTATGCCACATTGATTTTTCTTATATTTTCAATAATACCCCCCTTTTTTTTTTTAACTTATGTTTGGAACACACTTAAATGATCTGTATGTTCCAAATCCCCCCCCCCCCCATATATTTTCTCATGCACCCCTTTTTTTTTTTATACCTTCATCGCAATAATACTGTTTTTCTGTATGTCGGGATTTTACTTAATGCAGCTGTAAGCTGTCATTACATCTGCTTAGTCCCTGGTTCTTGGCACACTCTACCTAATTTAATGGAGAAATTAGGTACCTGATAATTTCTTTCCTTAGTGTAGACAGATGGCCTCAGGACCAATGGGTGTACAAAAGCTCCTCCCAAACCGGGTGGGAGGCTACCCATGGCCCCCTTAGTACTGCCTCTATGCGAATGCTGTGTCATCCCAGGCCTGCACATCCAGGTGGTAGAACCTCGAGAAGGTGTGAATGGAGGATCACATTGCTGCCCAACAGATCTCAGCAAGTGACAGCATCTTGGTTTCTGCCCAGGACTCTGCCTGGACCCTTGTGGAATGGACCTTGACTTGTAGTGGTGGAGGCTTTCCTGCCTCTACATAGGCTGCCTTGATTACTTCTTTGATCCAGCAGGCTATGATTGCCCGTGAGACCGCTTCCCTTTGTTTCTTCCCGCTGTGAAGTATGAATAGGTGGTCAGTCTTTTGTACGGATTCCGATCTTTCCAGGTATCTGCCGACATTCAGATGGTGAAGGTAGTGTGAGTTTTCAGAGTCCTTATGCTCGTCTGGAGATGGCAATGAAGATAAGAACATAAGAAATTGCCATGCTGGGTCAGACCAAGAGTCCATCAAGCCCAGCATCCTGTTTCCAACAGAGACCAAAACCAGGCCACAAGAACCTGGCAATTACCCAAACATTAAGAAGAACCCATGCTACTGATGCAATTAATAGCAGTGGCTATTCCCTAAGTATAATTGATTAATAGCCATTAATGGGCTTCTCCTCCAAGAACTTATCCAAACCTTATTTGAACCCAGCTACACTAACTGCACTAACCACCTTCCTCTGGCAACAAATTCCAGAGCTTTATTGTGTGTTGAGTGAAAAAGAATTTTCTCGATTAGTCTTAAATGTGCTACTTGCTAACTTCATGGATGCCCCCTAGTCCTATTATTCGAAGTGTAAATAACAGAGTCACATCTACTCGTTCAAGACTTCTCATGATCTTAAAGACCTCTATCATATCCCCCCCTCAGCAGTCTCTTCTCCAAGCTGAACAACCCTAACCTCTTCAGCCTTTCCCTATAGGGGAGCTGTTCCATCCCCTTTATCATTTCGTTTGCCCTTCTCTGTACCTTCTCCACTGCAAACTATATCCTTTGAGATGCGGGCAACCAGAATTGTACACAGTATTCAAGGTGCGGTATCACCATGGAGCGATACAGAGGCATTATGACATTTTCCGTTCTATTAACCATTCCTTCCTAATAATTCCTAACATTATATTTTTTTTGGCTGCTGCAGAACACTGAGCCGACAATTTTTAAAGTATTATCCACTATGATGCCTAGATCTTTTTCCTGGGTGGTAGCTTCTAATATGGAACCTAACATCGTGTAACTACACCAAGGGTTATTTTTCCCTATATGCAACACCTTGCACTAGTCCACATTAAATTTCATCTGCCATTTGGGTGCCCACTCTTCCAGTCTTGCAAGGTCCTCCTGTAATGTATCACAGTCTGCTTGTGATTTAACTACTCTGAATAATTTTGTATCTGCAAATTTGATAACCTCACTCGTATTCCTTTCCAGATCATTTATATATTGAAAAGCACCAGTCCAAGTACAGATCCCTGAGGCACTCCACTGTTTACCCCTTTTCCACTGAGAAAATTGACCATTTAATCCTACTCTCTGTTTCCTGTCTTTTAACCAGTTTGTAATCCACAAAAGGACATCGCCTCCTATCCCATGACTTTTTAGTTTACATAAAAGCCTCTCATGAGGGACTTTGTCAAACGCCTTCTGGAAATCCAAATATACTACATCTACCGGTTCACCTTTATCCACATGTTTATTAACCCCTTCAAAAAAATGAAGCAGATTTGTTAAGCAAGACTTCCCTTGGGTAAATCCATGTTGACTGTGTCCCATTAAATCATGTCTTTCTATATGCGCTATGATTTTGATCTTGAGAATAGTTTCTACTATTTTTCCCGGCACTGAAGTCAGGCTCACTGGTCTATAGTTACCCGGATCGCCCCTGGAGCCTTTTTTAAATATTGGGGTTACATTGGCCTCCAGTCTTCAGATACAATGGATGATTTTAATGATAGGTTACAAATTTTAACTAATAGATCAGAAATTTCATTTTTGAGTTCCTTCAGAACCCTAGGATGCATACCATCCGGTCCAGGTGATTTGCTACTCTTTAGTTTATCAATCTGGCCTCCTACATCTTCCAGGTTCACAGTGATTTCGTTCAGGTCATCTGACTCATCACCCCTGAAAACCATCTCTGGAACTGGTATCTCCCCAACATCCTCATTAGTAAATACGGAGGCAAGAATTCATTTAGTCTTTCTGCAATGGCCTTATCTTCCGTAAGAGCCCCTTTAACCCCTCTGTCATCTAATGGTCCAACCGACTCCCTCACAGGTTTTCTTGCTTTGGATATATTTTAAAAAGTTTTTGCCTCTATGGCCAACTTCATTTCAAATTCTCTCTTCGCCTGTCTTATCAATGTTTACACTTACCTTGACAATGCTTATGTTTTATCTTATTTTCTTCAGATGGATCCTTCTTCCAGTTTTTGAAGGATTTTTTTTGGCTAAAATAGCCTCTTTCACCTCATCTTTTAACCATGACTAATAGTTTTGCCTTCCTTCCACCTTTCTTAATGCGTGGAATACATATGGACTGCGCCTCTAGGATTGTATTTTTAAACAATGTCCAAGCCTGTTGAAACACTTAACCTTTGCAGCTGCACCTTTCAGTTTTTTTCTAACTATTTTTCTCATTTTATCAAAGTTTCCCTTTTTAAAATTTAGTGTTAGAGCTGCAGATTTACTTATTGTCCCCCTTCCAGTTATTAGTTTAAATTTGATCATGTTATGATCACTGTTGCCAAGTGGCCCCACCACAGTTACTTCTCTCACCAAATCTTGCGTTGCACTAAGAATTAAATCTAAAATAGCTCCCTCTCTTGTTGGTTCCTGAACCAATTGCTCCATGAAGCTATCATTTATTACAGCCAGGAACTTTATGTCTCTAGCAAGTCCTGATGTTACATTTACCCAGTCAATATTGGGGTAATTGAAATCTCCCATTATTATTGCACTGCCAAATTGGTTTGCTTCCCTGATTTCTCTTAGCATTTCATCATCTGTCCATTTTGTCCAGGTGGACGGCAGTATACTCCTATCACTATACTCTTACCCAACACACATGGGATTTCTACCCATATAGATTCTACTGAGCATTTACTCTCTTGTATGATCTTTATCCTGTTGGACTCTATACCCTCCCGGACATAAAGTGCCACACCCCCACCAAGTTGATCCTCCCTATCATTGCGATATAATTTGTACCCTGATATAGCACTGTCCCATTGGTTATCCTCCTTCTACCAGGTCTCAGATGCCAATTATGTCAATCTCATCATTTGCTGCTATACACTAACTCTCCCATCTTACTTCTTAGACTTCTGGCATTGGCATACAGACATTTCAAAGTGTTGTTTTTGCTTGTTTTAACAACCTGCTTTTCAGTTGTTTGGGATATTCGGAAATCATTAGCTTTGGTGATTTTTTACATATAGGCATATGAACTATGTTTGCTTTTGATGGAACCCTCTCTGTTGGGATGCCCCTGTTTCATTAGTATCCTTCAAGGATACATTTTCTCCGAACCATGCACTGGTGAGTGACTGTCGGCTTTCCCCCTTGTTCTAGTTCAAAAGCTGCTGTCTCTCCTTTTTGAAAGTTAGTGCCAGCAGCTTGGTTCCACTCTGGTTAAGGTGGAGCCCATCCTTTTCGGAAAAGTCTCCCCTTTCCCCAAAGTTTCCCCAGTTCCTTACAAAAGCTGAATCCCTCTTCCCTGAACCATTGTCTCAATCACGCATTGAAACTCTGGAGCTCTGCTTGCCTCTGGGGAACTGCACGTGGAACAGGAAGCATTTCAGAGAATGCCACCCTGGAGGTTCTGGATTTCAGCTTCCTACCTAAAATCCTAAATTTGGCTTCTAGAACCTCTCCCACATTTTACTATGTCATTTGTGCCCACATGTACCACGACAGCTGGCTCCTCCCCAGCACTGTCTATAATCCTATCTAGGTGACGCGTGAGGTCTGCCACCTTCGCACCAGTTAGTCCTCACGTCCAGGCACCCTACTATCTACATTTCTAATAATTGAATCACCAACTATGATGGCCGGCCTAACCCTTCCCTCCTGGGCAGTAGCCCTGGGAGATTTGTCCTCAGTGCGAGAGGACAATACATCACCTGGAGAGCAGGTCCTTGCTACAGGATCACTTCCTGCTACACCAGGGTGATGTTCTCCTACTGGGAGACCTTTCTGATCCAAGGCAGCACTGGGGCTGCCAGAATGGATTTGGGACTTGGCTACTATGTCCCTGAAGGTCTCGTCAATGTACCTCTGTCTCCCTCAGCTCCTCCAAGTCTGCTACTCTAGCCTCCAGAGATCGGACTTGTTCCCTGAGAGCCAGGAGCTCTTTGCACCGAGTGCACACATACAATCTCTCACCGGCGGGTAAAAAAAATCATACATTGTAAACAGGTACGATAAGACCTGGTCTTGAGCGTCGGTATATTAAAAAAATTTAAATAAATAAAATGTGGCATTCAATGTAAAAGGCCGGAAAGCCCCCCTCTTGCTGCTGGACTGCTGCCTTCATCTTAGTATTATTGAGTTCCTAGTTAAGTTTAGAATACTAAGGGAGTTGGAATGAGAGTACTTTAAATTTACAGGTGAATTTAGTAATTAATCAGCAAGTGTCCTACAAGGGGATAATTAAACTTTCAATAAGGGCTGGTACAATATTATGTTTTAGATAAGACCCTGATTGATATTTAATGAGAAAGTGTCTTTTGCCTAAAAATCAGGGGTTGAGTGGGTGGGAAAGAGACACTAGAATTAACTATCTCTGGCTTGCTTATTACTTCAGACAGACACAAACTCTAAAGAATATATCCCTTAATTTCACCATTCAAACTTTTATAAGCCCAAAGATTTCTGAAAACTTTTACCAATCCTCTTAAACCACGGTTAAATTAATCTTCACTCAATCAAAGGAGGGATTTGAGATTCCGGTCCTTCTCTACTGCAAACCTTGCGGGGCCCTCTGGAAGCTGGGGCGTGGAAGTCAATCCCTGGATTGCTTGCAGTGACCTCTGGACTCCTCTCCCGGGGGATGCTGGGAGCAGTATGCAGATGAGCCTGCCGGCCCTCCTCTACTGCAAACCTTGTGAGGCCTCTGGAAGCTGGGGTGTGGCAGTCAATCACATCTAGAAGAGATACATCGCGGAGATAAGCTATTGAAGCAGCCATAGCCATGGTGTGACTTAGGGATGGTGGACAGGATCTCCTAATGTTTTTGATAGCAAAATTGAATACAGTTAGAGATCCAGGATGAGAGAGTGTTCTCTTGGAAACATCCCGGGGCATTTGGGTTAAAGGAGACAAAGAACTGGGAGGCTCTGCAGTCAGAATGAGTGTGGCATTTATAGTAAGCAAGTGTTAGTTTACAATCCAGCGTGCGGAGGCCATGCTCGCCCTCATTAGCTTGAGGCTTTGGGTAAGATGTTGGGATGGCGATGGATTGGATAGGATAATGTGGAAAGTGGGATGCGTACACAACGTAACCTTGTCATGATAAAATCATAGGTAGGCTGTGGATAAAGGTGAACCGGTAGATGTAGTGTACTTGGATTTTCAGAAGGCATTTCACAAATTTCCTCACGAGAGGCTTCTAGGAAAAGTAAGTAAAAAAAAAAAAAAGTCATGGTATAGGTGGTGATGTCCTTTTGTGGATTACAAACTGGCAAAAAGGCAGGAAACAGTAGGATTAAATGCATAATTTTCTCAGTGGAAGGGAGTGGGCAGTGGAGTGCCTCAGGGATCTGTATTGGGAACCTTACTTTTCAATATATTTATAAATGATCTGGAAAGAAATACGACTAGTGAGGTAATCAAATTTGCAGATGATACAAAATTGTTCAGAGTAGTTAAATCACAAGCAGATTTTGATAAATTGCAGGAAGATCTTGTGAGACTGGAAAATTGGGCATCGAATTTAATGTGGATAAGTGCAAGGTGATGCATATAGGGAAAATAACCCATGCTATCATTACAGTGCTAAGTTCCATATTAGGTGCTACCACCCAAGAAAGATTTAGGAGTCATAGTGGATAACACATTGAAATAGTCTGTTCAGTGTGCTGTGGCAGTCAAAAAAGCAAACAATGTTGTGAATTATTAGGAAGGGAATGATGAATAAAATGGAAAATGTCTTAATGCCTCTGTATCGCTCCATGGTAAGACCCCATCTTGAATACTGTGTACAATTCTAGTCGCCACATCTAAAAAAAAAAAAGAAAAGATATAATTGGGATGAGAAGGTACAGAGAAGGGCGACCAAAATGATAAGGGGAATGGAACAGCTCCCCTATGAGGAAAGGCTAAAGAGGTTAAGACTTTTTAGCTTGTAGAAGAGAACAGCTGAGGGGGGATATGATAGAGGTGTTTAAACATTATGAGAGGTCTAGAATGGGTAGATGCGAATCTGTTATTAGTCTTTCGGATAACAAGACTATTGGGCACTCCATGAAGTTAGCATGTGGCACATTTAAAACTAAATCTGAGAAAGTTCTTCATTCAACGCACAATTAAACTCTGAAATTTGTTGCCAGAGGATGTGGTTAATTTAGTTAGTATAGCTGTGTTTTTAAAAAGGATTGGATAAGTTCTTGGAGGAGGAGAAGACCATTACCTGCTATTAGTTGACTTAGAAAATAGCCACTGCTATTACTAGCAATTGTTAACATGGAATAGACTTAGTTTTTTAGGTTCTTGCCATGTTCTTATGGCCTTGATTGGCCACTGTTGGAAACAGGATGCTGGGCATTGGATAACCCTTGGTCTGACCCAGTATGGCATTGTTCTATGGTTAGCATACTAGGGCTTGTAGCTTGCTGACATGTCTTGCAGAGGTGAGGGCTACCAAGAGCACTTTCTAGGAGAGGAACCTGGGTAGACAAGCGTTCAGCGATTCGAAGGGTGGGTAGCATTAAACATTTATATCCCATGGGACTGGAGGCCGGAGATGTAGACCCCCCCCCCCCCTTCATGAATCTGGAGACGAGCATGGTGACGGGAGAATGGTGCCTCATTGAGGCAGAGAGTGGTAGGCAGCTATGGCACTGAGGTGAACGCGAACTGAAGCTTTGGCCAGCCCCCTCCAGTAGAGCAGATGGAGGTAGTCCAGGAAATATGCTCCAGCAGACAGGTGAGCGGGTGTGCGCCATTATCCAAGCACCAGGAAGCATAGTGTCCCCATTTCTGCTGATAGTTGAGTCTTGTAGAGGGTTTCCTGGATGAGACAGCATTCCTGAAGCAGAGGAGAAAGGTTCAGGTGGTGGAAAACCAGCCTCTCAATCTCTGCACAGTGAGATTCAGAGATGAGGTGAGCAGATGAAGCAGTGAGCACCTTTCCTGGGTGAGGAGGTGTGAACTGTTGCCCAGGGGAATTTGGTTGGTCCACCAATAACTAAACTAGGTAGGCATACCACAGTTGCTAGGCCCATGCTATTAATCGATGCACTCCAGACTGAGAGAAATGAGAGGTATCTGAGGGAAAGTGTAGAGTAGACTCTGTATCCCATTTACCACAGTCTAGCACAGGATGCATTCCTCAGACTGGACAGAGAGCAAAAAGCCTAGACCTTCCTGTTCTGCTCTGTTGCAAAGAGGTCAATTCTGGGAAGACCATGTGCGAAATATCTGATCTGCTACTTCCTGATTGAGTTCCCACTCATGGGGGGTGAAATATCCTGATCAGTCTGTTGGCCCTGAAGTATGTTGATCCCAGGCAGGGAAGTGGTCTGAAGGGAGATTGATCTGCTCCCTGCCCATGCCAGGATTCTGACAGCTTCCCTGCAAAGGTTCCAGGAAATTGATCCTTCTTTGTTGATGTAGAACATAGTGACTATTATCCCATGTAAGACCATGACAGTTTTTTCCACGGAGGGTATGCTCGAAAGCCCGAAGACAGTTCCCAATGGCACAGAGTTCCAGGAGGTTTTGTTGTGACCGTTCCCAGGCAGACCACAGGCCCAGAGTCTGTAGGTTGATGAGATGGGCACCCCACCTCTTGGTGGGAAGCGTCTGTGGTGAGGATTGTGTGATATCAAGGGGGCTGGAGAGGAAGGCCAGACGTGACCAGATGGCATCAAACCACCACTCCAGATCCTCCTTCATGCTGGCCGTGAGAGGTGACAGGGGTGGAGTAGCCCTGGTGGAACTATGAGGGGGCAGCTCCTTAATGCACCACTGTTTGAGCAGGATGTTGATCTCCTGCAACAGGGGTCTGCAGTGTGCATTGGGGAGTTTTTTGGCAGACTAGGTGAAGTTGAGATGGGAGAATATCCGTCCTGAATGATGTGTAAAACCCAAAGGTCTATGTGATGGCTACCCAGGCTAGAAGAGAGTGGGAGAGCCTGCACCTCCCACCAAAGCAGTGGTGGGGACTTGAGCCCTAGACAACCCTGAGGGGCTTTAGAGGTTCTGGGGTCCAAAGATGAGTGAGGCTGTCGAAGGAGGCGATGATGCTGCCAAGGTCCCTGCTGTTGTGAAGGCTGCAGACGACATTGATGGGAATGAAGCAAGCCTGAAGTATGAATATGGCCTGTAGCAGCGTCGTGGGAAATAGTGTTTGTTTTGCAGGGGAAGGAGCAGTTAGGGACATGACGGCCACCTTCTGCTCTTTAAGTTGTGCAACTTAAAGACACAAGGCAGGTCCGCCAGTTTCTCATGGACATCTTCACAAATGGCGCTCACCCATAGCCATGCAGAAGCGCCAGGCAGAATAGCATTGGCGGTGGTCTTCGCAGAAGTGGCAAAACCTTCATCCATCATACGGAGGTGTTGTAATCATCGGGAGGACGGTTGTCCGGAAACGCAGCTTCTAGCATGGCCTTGAGAGACTGGTACAGTTGTATAAATACTGCGTGATATAGAATTGATGTTGAATATTTGCATTCAACATGTTGGATTGGAATGCCTTTTTTTCCAAAATCGTCCAAAAACTTCAAGTGCTTGTCTGGAGGAGTATTTGAATGGAGCTGGGACTTTTTGGCCTTCTGCATGGCAGATTCCACCACTACAGCAGCAAGCGGAAGCTGTACCGTTGAGTAATAAGGTGACTGGCACATACAGAATTTTAAATACATTTTCTGTAATATTGGTGCCCCACAAAGGGGGATTCCCAAGCATCATCCATTACTGTGTCCAGGACAGCGTGGGAAGGTAAGGCTGTAGGCTCTTAAGGTGCGTCAAAGACTGAGGATCCCCATAACCTCCTGCCTGGGGTCAGGTATTTTTCAAGTCTCTACATTGAGGTGTTGCCCCACCCTTTTCCAGGAACTTGGCATAGGAGGATGCTCCAGTGGAATGGCTGGCTTGGGTGGTAACTCAGCAGGGTCTGAGGGTATCCTGTGGAGGAGCCTGGTTAAGTGGATGGCTGGGAGTTGCCAAGCGAGGAGATTACAGAGGAGGCTTGGACTGGGGCATGTCTGCGGTGACATAGGGGCATCCAGGGGCTTATGTGGATATTGACCTTGCTGTTCTACAGTTGAGGAAAACAGTATGAGGGAGATTTGTTGACCTTGCTTGAGAGACCAAGCTGTTATTAGGAAGTGGTCCGGCTGTCAGAGCATCACTGTAGGCACTGCCGCTAACAGTATGTCACTGTACAGACCCCTGGGCCAATGGTGTCCTGCAGGAGGTCATACGTCTTGCTGTGTAAAGGCTCCTGAAGGCCTGTTTTGGTCCGATAGCTGGGAGGCCATAGAAACCTTGTAAGACTGCTGATGAAGAAAGGTCCCACATCAGAATCTACCACCAGAAGGTGGGGGGGGGGGGGGGGGGGAGGCTCTCTGGGCTTCGGTTTGTGTGCGGGGGCCAATGTGTGTCACTCAGCGCTGACACAGACGATGTCTTCAACCCATGTCTGACGCTGTATGCACTCACTTTGGCGCCAGCCTGGACATACTTGGGAGCCCAACCGAGGCCTGCTTGATGACTGGGAGGGCTCCTTAGAGGTCTGCATAATGACCCAGCATTTTGATTTACATGCATGCAAACCCACACCCAAGTTATGATAGTTTTGAAAGCCTTTCCTGCCAAGTGGAATGGGCTTTTAGAAGATTGCTTGCCCATATAGGTATTTGTATGCATGTTGTCTCATAGCAAATACACCTGTAGAACACAGATGGTGTATTCTAGGGGCTGGGATAAGGTCAGGAAGGGGGCAATGTAATTTGGCCCAGAAAAGATATCTGGAAAAAAAATTAAGTTTCACACCCATCTACAGCTTTGCTTCTACTTTGGGCAACAATGCAAGTCAAGTTTTACCTGTATTTACCCCCATTGTGAGTTTAATTGCCCCATAAGTAGATACACAATCCTGATATGTATAGTAGTGTAGCTCAATCTACTTGTAGAAGGTCTAAGATGGAAAGTACGATATTAAAGAGCCTTTCACACAAGTCTATTACCCCCCACAGCCCCAGCCTTTCACACAAGTCTATTACCCCCCACACACCCCAGCCCCTCACATAGGCCCAGGACTCACCAGCAGCATGCTTCCCTATTCAGAGTTTATGGATTCCATTACTGCTTATTCCAGGGATAAGCAGTGTATTTCTCCCAGTCCATGAACTTTTCTCCAGAAACATGTGTCCAAAACCTTTTTGGGATCCAGCTACAATAGCTTTTACCACATCCTCTGACAACCTAAGTGCTATGCTGGGTCAGACCAAGGTCATCAAGCCCTAGCATTGTCTGACAGTGAACCAAGTCATGAGTACCAACCAGGTCCTAATACTTAAAATTTATTTCCTGTATCTCACTCCCAGGGATAAGGGCTGGCTCTCCCAAGTTCAACTGGCTACAGTTATTTATGGACTCTTCCTTCAGGAACTTGCTCAATCCTCTTTGGAACTCCACTGTTAGTTACGTTCACCATGTTCCTCCAGCAACAGATTCTATAGCCTTGATTGTGTACCAAGTGGAAAGAAAGGAATAATTCCTACAATTTGTTTTAAACCTGTCAGTTTTGCAAGTATGCCCAAGTGTTTGAAAGGGTAAATATACATTCACTATCTACCTGTTCCACCCCACTCATGATACAAATCTTGAATTCCTTCTCAGTCATTTGTTTCCAAGCTAAAGAGCCCTAAAGTGTTTAGCCTCTCGCCAATAAAGGGAGCTTTTACATCCCCTGTATTATGTCACCCTTCTCTACAAAAAAACCTCTGTGCCCACTGTCATGTTTGAGATGAGGCAACCAAGAACTGCACATAGTACTCAAGTTTGTCACACCATTCTCAGTTTTGTTCTATATTCCTTTCCAAAAAGTTTCTAAACATTCTATTGCCTATGACTGCTGCTGCACACTGCTGAACTGATGGTTTCTAGGTATTGTCCACAAGGATTCACAATCCTTTTCCCTGGTGATTACTCCTAACAGGGAACCCAGCATCATGTACCTGTAGCTGGGATTATTTTTCCTCCCATATGTACATTACTTTGCACTTACCAAAATAGTCTACAGTTCTTCACAATCTGCCTGCTCTTAAAAACTCAAACACAATTGTGTCATCTGCAAGTTTGGTCAATTCATTTATAAATGCTAAATAGCACAGGTCCCAATACAGAACCCTGAAGCACTCCACTAAGCTTTTCTACACTTGGAAAACTGGTCATTTACGCCTATCTTCTTGTTTCCTGTCTTTATCCAGATACAATCCATAGAGCATTGCCTCCCAATCCCATAACCTCCTGAGAAGTTTCTCATGAGGGACTGTGTTAAATGCCTTCCAAAAATCCCAAATAAACTGGTTCACATCCTTAAAAACAAACAAGTCTAGTAAAATTAGTAAGGCAAGAGTTCTCTTTGAAAAACCTATGTTGAACTCTCCCCCATTAAGCCAGGTCTATTTATATGATCAGTAATTGTTAATAGCTTTGACTATTTTGCCCAGCACCAATGTGACTCAGTCTAGTTTCCCAGATTCAACCCTGGAGCACTTTAAAAAAAAAAAAAATTCTTGACATCAGATTGGCCACCCTCCAGTGTTCTGGTACCATGGCTGTTTTAAATGTGAGAATATAATCCACAGAAATACATCTGCAATTTCATTTAGTTCCTTCAGAACTCTGGTATGAAAGCCATCCAGCCTGGTCAATCTGACCATGTGTTTTCTGCCACTACACTTATCCACTAGCGACTGAAAAGTTACAACTTGAGGGGAAGCTGTTCTGCTGCTGCTTCAAAATATCTGGCACGTACTAGGTGTACCGCAAGGATCGGTGTTGGGACCGGTCCTGTTCAATATCTTTGTGAGACATTGCGGAGGGATAGAAGGTAAGGTTTATCTTTTTGCGGATGACCACTAAGATCTGCAACAGAGTAGACACGCCGGAAGGAGTGGAGAAAAATGAGATGGATTTTAAGGAAGCTGGAAGAGTGGTCACAGATATGGCAGCTGAGATTCAATGCAAGAAGTTGCAGAGTCATGCATATGGGGAGTGGAAATCTGAATGAACTTTATTTGATGGGGGGAGAAAGGCTGATGTGCATGGAACAGGAGAGAGACCTTGGGGGTGATAGCGTCTAATGATCTGAAGTCGGCGAAACAGTGTGACAAGGCGATAGCTAAAGCCAGAAGAATGCAGGGCTGCATAGAGAGAGGAATATCTAGTAAGAAAAGGGAAGTGATTATCCCCTTGTACAGGTCTGTGGTGAGGCCTCACCTGGAGTACTATGTTCAGTTCTGGAGACCATATCTCCAAAGAGACAGACAAGATGGAGTCCAGAGAAGGGCGACCAAGAAGGTGGAGGGTCTTCATCAAATGACTTAGGAGGAGAGATTAAAGAATCTAAATATGTACACCCTGGAGGAAAGGAGGAGCAGAGGTGATATGATACAGACTTTCAGATACTTGAAAGGATTTAATGATCCAAAGACAACAAACCTTTTCCAGCGGAAAAAAAAATTAACAGAACCAGAGGTCACGATTTGAAGCTCCAGGGAGTAAGACTCAGAACCAATGTCAGGAAGTATTTCTTCATGGAGAGGGTGGTGGATGCCTAGAATGCCCTTCCGGAGAAAGTGGTGAAGACCAGAACTGTGAAGGACTTCAAAGGGGCGTGGGGATAAACACAGTGAATCCATAAAATCTAGAGGACGTGAATGAAGAGTGGGTGGCTTGCAGGAATGATGGCTACTACCTGAGATAGTACCCTTATTCGATAAACATACACACAGTTAATGCGACTCCAACATTGCTCTAAGCTTCATGTGGAAAAAAGGATTTGCATTCACAAAAAAAGCGGGGAGTAGCTTGCTTGTTATGGCAGTTACTACCCCAAACCAAATAAGCCTGATACTTCACTTTCAATGCATGTCCAGCATAGCTCTCTGCTTCAACGGCAGGGGGAATGAAGAAAAGTGGATCTATATACAGACAACAACCAACAAGGACTGAATTACATAGTCTGGGTTAACAAATAAGCATGGGTGTAGCTTGCTTATTGCAGCTGTTACTACCCCTAACTAATTAAGCTAGATATTTCACTTAGATGCAATTCCAACACTGCTCTCTACATTAATGGTGGGAGTAGAAGGGAAATAGAACCAAAAGAAACAGATAAGTATGAGAAAAAAAAAGTGCAAAGCTTACTGGGCAGACTGGATGGGCCGTTTGGTCTTCTTCTGCCGTCATTTCTATGTACTGGCCTATGAAGACCTCAAAATCCATACAAGCATTAAGTAAAATTCTGTGGAAATACCTTTCACAAGTCCAAAGTTCTGAAATCCTTCCTTCAGATGCACAGTCATGCATTCTGGTCCTTGAGAGCAGAACTAGCAAATTGGTGTGGCACCTATTTTTTCAAATCTAGGAACCTTCTGGACAAAATATTGTCTACCTTTGTGTTCATGGGAGCAACAGAGAATGTTTTCCATAAAGTGAAGATAAAAGCAAGTTTGCTTACCGTAAACAGTGTTTCCGTATATAGCAGGATGAATTAGCCCTGCTGTCATGGGAACTGTCAATCAGGCCCGGGAAACAGCTTCCAAAGTGATGTCAGAGCTTTGCTCTGAGGCTGTGTGTGGTTTCCCGCGCTCGGATCAACTCTCCTCAGTCTATGATAAAGCAAGTGTGGTCGTGCAACAATAACGGTTGACTGTGCAGGGAGGTGGGTGGGTCAGCATGGCTAATTCATCCTGCTATCTACGGAAACACTGTTTATGGTAAGCAAACTTGCTTTCCCCCCCCCCCCCCCCCCCGTTGATAGCAGGGCTGAATTAGCCATGCTGTCATGGGAGTCTGAAGCTCCCTAGCACGCTGCACTGAATTGTCCTAGCTCATGTAGTGGGTGCAGCGTGCTGGTAGTTACGTGCCAGTCGACCCTGCCGGTGACTTATGCAATGACTGTTTGTCCCAACTTGGCATCATCTGCCAGTCTAAGCAGTATTGGGAAATGAATGTGTGAAGAGATGCCCATGTGGCGGCCTTGCAAATGTCCAGTGGTGGAACGTGTTTTAAGTGAGCCAATTAAGCTGCCAACTCCCTGGTTTGGTGAGCGGTGGAAGAGAAGGCAACTTGGACTTCTGTTTTTCATAGCAGAAGAGTATACATTGAGTAATCCAGCTAGAGATTAGTCTGCTTCGCTACTGGAAGTCCCAGAGCATTGGTTTGAAAGATACAAATAGCTGTGAAACTATTAGGCGAGTGTGTTCGTTGCTTATAGCAAGCCAACGCTCTCTTGCAGTTCAACGTGTACAGAAGTTTCTCGTTCATTCTGATGGGGTTTTGGACAGAACATTGGTAGTTCTATGGATTGCTTCAGATGAAATTCTGATACCACCTTTGGCAGAAAGGTGGGATGAGCTCTAAGGAGTACCTTATGGTGGTAGAACTGTAGATATGGGGTATAGTGTACCAAGGCTTGTAATTTGCTAACTCAACAAGCTGAAGTGACCGCAACCAAGAAGACTACCTTCCAAGTTAAGTATTTGAGATGCGCCAATTCCATTAGTTCAAATTGTGGTAGCATTAGTTGTTCTAGGACCAGGTTGCGGTTCCAGGGTATGTGCAGGATTTGGCTACTGGAAGGCAAAGGTGAGTAAGCCCTCTGAGGAAACGCGAGACCATCGGATGAAGGGAAATCTGTTGACCTTCATGTAGCTTGTGGAAGGCAGCTGTGGCAAGACCTGCCACGTATAAGGTATGCAGATAATTCAGGAGTATGGCTGGGACAAAGGTGAGCAGGTCTGTCCCCTTTGATGCACACCATGCGGCATATCGCCGCCACATGAGCTGATTATTATGTCTTGTGGATGGTTTCCGGGATGCCAAGAACACGTCTTGTACAGAAAAGGAAAATCCTTATTCAGAGAGAAGGAGCCTCTCAACCTCCATGCTGTGATGTTAAATCACAAGCAGATTGTGATAAATTGCAGGAAGACCTTGTGAGACTGGAAAATTGGGCATCCAAATGGCAGATGAAATTTAATGTGGATAAGTGCAAGGTGATTCATATAGGGAAAAATAACCCATGCTATAATTACACAATGTTGGGTTCCATATTAGGTGCTACAACCCAAGAAACATCTAGGCGCCATAGTGGATAACATTGAAATAGTCGGTTCAGTGTGCTGCGGCAGTCAAAAAAGCAAACAGAATGTTGGGAATTATTAGAAAGGGAATGGTGAATAAAACGGAAAATGTCATAATGCCTCTGTATCGCTCCATGGTGAGACCGCACCTTGAATACTGTGTACAATTTTGGTCGCCGCATCTCAAAAAAGATATAATTGCGATGGAGAAGGTACAGAGAAGGGCTACCAAAATGATAAGGGGAATGGAACAACTCCCCTATGAGGAAAGACTAAAGAGGTTAGGACTTTTCAGCTTGGAGAAGAGACTACTGAGGGGGGATATGATAGAGGTGTTTAAAATCATGAGAGGTCTAGAACGGGTATATGTGAAGCGGTTATTTACTCTTTCGCATAGTAGAAAGACTAGGGGGCACTCCATGAAGTTAGCATGGGGCACATTTAAAACTAATCTGAGAAAGTTCTTTTTTACTCAACGCACAATTAAGCTCTGGAATTTGTTGCCAGAGGATGTGGTTAGTGCAGTTAGTATAGCTGTGTTTAAAAAATGATTGGATAAGTTCTTGGAGGAGAAGTCCATTACCTGCTATTAAGTTCACTTAGAGAATAGCCACTTCCATTAGCAATGGTAACATGGAATAGACTTAGTTTTTGGGTACTTGCCAGGTTCTTATGGCCTGGATTGGCCACTGTTGGAAACAGGATGCTGGGCTTGATGGACCCTTGGTCTGACCCAGTATGGCATTTTCTTATGTTCTTAGCGGGTGCAGGAGGGAACCCTCCTCTTGTGACAGGAGGTCCTCTCGATTTGGTAAGCGAAAGGGCTCCGCTGCGGAGAGCTGGAGAAGGTGTGTGTACCACAGTTGTCGTGGCCAAGCTGGTGCCACTAGGATTAGTTGTGCGCCATCCTGCATGCACATTTGTACGGTTCTGGTAATGACAGGAATGGGAGGGGGGGGGGGGGGGGAACACATACATTAGGGTTTCCATCGATGGCATCATGGGCGGTCCGGTATGGGCTTGGCCAGACAGAGCAGAAATGAGTCGCCTTTCTCTTGGATTACATGGTGAAGAGTTAGGGGAGGAAGGAGCACTGAACTCCAAGGGCAGAAATCCCTGGCCGTGTGATGTGTGGTGTCTTGCATGAGAATGAGGGGCGAGAGGGTGTCATTCCTCATCCCTTTCCCTCTTCTTGGTGGACAAAGAAGGCAATTGCGTTGGTGAGGTTGAATCAGTAGTGCCCACTGGCACTTGTGTCGTGTCCTCAGTGGGTGTCTTTTTGTGTTGATGCCAGGAGATGCGTTGACAGCGCAGATGTGGCTGGCGGTCGATGTGTCGGCATTGCGGTTCTTTCCTCCCCAGCGCTGTTGACGCATGCATCGCTGGACGAGATGGCGCAAACGGCATCTGCGTCACATCAATCCCAGAAGGAGTAGATGTGTCCTGCGCCATGTTACTCCACGCAGAAGGCCCGTTAGCACTAGGCCCCATTGTCAGTCGTACCATCAACGCAGACGACGCTTTGTGGCTCTTTCCCTTATCCCGAGTAGGGTCTCTGCCCCGGGATGTCTCCAGGCCAGGAGGTAGAGGGCTCAACGGAGGCTGCTCAATGCTGCTGTCATACGTTCGGGACATGACCTTGCCACAGGCGCAAGGTCTGAAGCTGGAGGTTAGAGGAATATCCTCCTTTCTGTCCTTAATCTGTGGTTTTGTGTTGTTTTTTTGTTTAAACAAAAACTGAGGAGGTTGGAGCTCTGTGTGCGATCCTGCGCACGGATAAAACAGACTGAGGAGAGTTGATCCGAGTGCGGGAAACCACGTGCAGCCTCAGAGCAAAGCTCTGACCACTTTGGAAGCTCTGCTTCCTGGGCCTGATTGACAGTTCTCATGACAGCATGGCTAATTCAGCCCTGCTATCAACAGGAAAACATAAGAACTTGCCATACTGTGTCAGACCAAGGGTCCATCAAGTCCAGTATCTTGTTTCCAACAGTGGCCAATCTAGGTGAAACACCTGGCAAGATCCCAAACAGTAGACAGATCCCTTTCTACCACATCACTGATAACTAAGTGGCCTTGGGAAATAGCCATTACTTAACAGTTTGACTTCTCCAGGAATTTGTTCAAATCTTTAAACCCAGCTGCACTGTCTTAACCACATCTGCTGGTATTTAATTCAAGAACTTTATTGTACAGTGAGTGAAAATGTTCTCCAATTTGTTTTGAATGTGCTACATACTAACTTCACAGAATGTCCATTTTTTGAAAGTAATAACATTTATATTTACCAGTTTTATTCCACTATTTTATAGACTTCTTCATATCCACCCTTCAGACATCTCTTCTCCAAGCTGAAGAGACCCAACTTTTTTAGCCTGTCCTCATTGGAGCCATTTCATCCCCTTTATCATTTTGGTTACCTTTCTACGTAGCTTTTTCAATACAACTATATCATTCTCAGATACAAAGACCAGAACTGCACACAAATGCAGCCTCACCATGATGTCCAGCATCTTGTTCCTGGACAACTGCTGCAAAGCAAATGGAATGGCCGAAGTCACTCTTTGGCTCAATTTGGTAAAGGACAACTTCTGCATGATCTTTCATTTCCTGCAGAGGAGAGTCTTGGGTAGTTAATCTGTTCAGTCTTTCAGAAAAATCCCCAAATCTGTAGTTGAATCCCCAGAAACAAAGTCCAAGCCCAAATGGTATGCTGGTGGCAAGAACTCAAGATCTTGCCTGGTTAGATTAGACCTGTTGCCTAGACTCTGAGGAGCTCCTGTATCTCAAGGAAGCTTCTTCTACCCCTCCTTCCCCCAACAGGCTGGAGATCACCATTGGTGCAGCAGACAGAATGCCAATGCCCCTCCAGGAATACTCAGCTTCCAGGCAGCTAAAGGTCTCAACTGGTTGAACATTAGCTGCTTGCTTTCTGGAAAAAGGAAATACTGGTACTCATATACAGGATGCATGTTTTGAGGGACCACAGTATATCAAGCTGATAGGGAAGGGGAAAAAAAAAATAGTGCCAGCACATACCACCTGAAAAAGAGCCCTGCTCTTGATGCTGGTGCACAGATACACAACAGTGCTCTGTCCAAGGCCTACCAGATCTTTCTTTCCAGCTCATAGTTAAAGATTGCTTGGGAAGCAGGAGTGATATCACATGTGGCCTATCAATGAACTATTGTGATTCCTAGAACAAGGAAGATGAACTCTTCAGGGGTTTTACAGAACATCCACACCCTTAGCATTGTGCCTAGACAAAACCCAATGCTTCTTGGCCTTTGCTCAAGAACAGTACACTCCTTGATTATGGACCCAAAAAGGCTAAATCCTGTGTCTTCTTCAGATGAAAGGAGACAGACTGAAGTCTAGTGTTTCCCAGTGCTTGATGCTGAGTGAGTTCAGTGTGCTCTTGATGTCTGACAGCTCAGGAGTCCATTGATTTCAATGCCTCCAATACAGATTCTGGTTGACTAGTATTACAGTTCCTGAAGTGTTTTTCCATTATATCAAATTGGGACCTATTCCCCCCTAGGTGTCATGATTATGCAGACATGCCCCTAGACATGACTAGCCCCCAAGGCACAAGACACATAGGACCTTGTGAGAGACTGACCCTGTTGTACAGGGGGCACCCTTTGAAGCTTTTGGTATTTATCCATTTGGGGAACCAGCAAAAAAAAAAAAAAGTACAGCAAAATTAGAGGTAGTATGACCCAACAATTGATGCCACCTCTTGTATAGCAGCACACTGTGCTGGCACTGAAAAGGGAAACTAACTGACCAAAAATTCTACCTAAGGATGATTTTAAAAAGTCCCATGATAAAGTAACTCCTGTCCCAAAAGAAAAACTGAGGGACTCCATGGAAGAGATGAGACTGAAGGTGCCTCCATATGAACACATGCTATGCTCAAAGTTCTATAACACGAGATAAAATTCCATGCCAGGCTCCATCAGATGTCACCTGCTTGCAAGGACTGCCATCTACTTTAACCTCAGAAAAATTCACACTGATAGTACAACCTACAGGACAAGACTATACCCATTCTTGGGTTTCAATACTAAGGCTAATAATGATAGCAATAGATCAGTATTCTTCAGATCAAGATAATCTAACTATTTGGTAGATTGTAGGGAGAGAAGGCACTGAGGTATCAAAATGTTGCAGCCAGACCCAGAAAGGGGTAGATACAGAAATAGTCCCAATTGTATTGGATGGGCCAATGGCCTGATTAAAAACAGCTTCCAGGCACATTTAGATATGTTGCTGGTGCCTACAACACCTTATAAATGCCAGAAGGAAGCTCCCTGGTACAATGTAAGACATATGCATTAGTAGTGGAGAGGAGAAGTACAAACTAACCAGGAAAGCCAGGGTTTGAATCCCACTACTGTTCTTAGAAAGATGGCAGAATAGACCACATGGTCCATCTAGTCTGCCCAACCGCCCAATTGATTATTCTTTATAATGCACATCACTCTAAGATCCCTTATATTTATCCTACGGTCTTGAATTCAGATACTGTTTTTGTCTGTCACCTCCACTGGGAGACCATTCCATGCATCCACTACCCTAAATAAATATTTAAGCTTATTTCTTAATCTATTCCCTTTCACATCATTCTAAAGCTTCCTTTCCATTGAGAGATGCTTGCCTCTTGTAAAAGACATTTAAATATCTCAAATGTTTCCTATATCTCCCCTTTCCTCTAGAGCAGTGGTTCTCAACAAGTGTCGGGACACACTGGTGTGTCGTAGGGCCAGCAGGAGGCTGCAGTCTCCTTATCAGCCTGGGTGGGAATTGGTTGATTTCTCTTATACTGAGCCTTACAGGAGGCTACTCTCACTTCCTTCTCTTTCTGACCCAATGGGAGGCTGTTTCTTCTTTCATCCAGATCAGAGCGAGACATTGCCAACACCTGCTGTTCTGGGCAGATGGGACAAGCTTTCTCCCCCTGGGAGTGATGCTGATCTCTTCACCCTGTGAAGGGTGGGGGAAAGGAAGTTGGGGATGCTGAGCAGATAGAGGTTGAACAGGTGGGAATCGTCAAGCAGGGCAAGGATGTGAGTGTGAGATGAAGAGTAATTGGGAGACGTGAAGGATGATGGAGGCATGAAGGGGAGTGACAGGGAGCAAGAGATGACAGTTTTGGGAATGTTCATGTCTTCTCTTTGTATTTTGCTTAGTGTGGGAAGAAGTTATTTCTGTTTCTAGTTCTCCAGTTTTACACTGCATACAGAAAGAATTTTTGAGGTTTCCATTCCAGCTTTTGTCTCCACATTTGTAATCTTTTATTTTCTATTTGGTGAAAGTCTGATCTGTATGTGTGACTGAGGTATTTTACTAGTAGGTAGGGATTTGTATCAAATCTTATTTGTTGCATTTCTCAATAGGACATGCATTGGTGCTGCACTGCTGCCTTTCCTTAGGAAGGGCTATTGCTGTTTTAGATCTTGTAATTAGTGTTGCAGTGGTATGGAAGGTTTGCTACACATGTGCTGAATGGTTTTCTTTTCTCAAGTTTTGTATTTTACAACATGCCAGGTAGTAAGGGAGTTTGTGTTTCTGTTACTGAGACAGCACCAGAATCAGAATATCTTTTTATATGGCAAGTTGTATGGAGAAATCTCGTCTGCATTCATTCTTTGGGGACCAAGGGGCGAGGTCCTATAGATTCAGAGTATATTTTTACATGTATCTCTGTAATGGTCAAGTGTTCAGTGTGTCAGGTATGTAAGCATTATCTGTCAGGTGTCCCCCAGTAGAAAAAAGGTTGAGAACCACTGCTCTAGAGCAACAATTCTCAACCAGTGTGTTGCAATAATGTCACCAAGCACCAGCAGGTGTCATGGCTCCTGGTTTCCCACTGCCCCAGTTGTGATTCCCTTCTCCCAGGGACAAATTGGCCTATCAGGGGATCAGTCATCCCCAGGTGGGCCGATGCAGTTTGTTGGAGGAATGCTATGTGCTGCCCCTGGAGGCCAAATTGCTGAAGAGCGGAGGCCAGTCTTATTGGGCCAAACAATGAGAATGGGCTCCACGTGAGAGGAAGCTTGCTTGTGCATATATGCATGTGCGCGAATGGCAGCTTTGTGTGTGGTAGAATGGGAACAAGAGCATTTGTGTGTGATTGAAAGCTTTTATGGGCAGGTGACCAGTGTCTGCGTGTGAGAGAAGACTGAGTGACTGGTTGTGGGGCCCTATGGAAGACGACCATGAGGACAGAGCTTCAGCAGTCACTACTGCTTCTGGTGTGTGCTACTGGCCTGCAAGAGAAAGGAGTAGAAGAGATGCTGGAGAGGGTAAGTAAAGATAGCTTTAAGTTAATTAAAATGGCAGTCAAGAAAAATTGAGTATTATGTGATGTGTCTGCTGTTTTGAAATATTTTGATATTTGGACAATTAATTTTTATGAGTTTTTAAATTGTTGGATGTTATTCTGTTCAGCTGTTTAACATTTTAGTATAGCTTTACAATTATTTCTATTTGGAGGGGGGGGGGGGGGGAATCTATAGCAGCTTGGCTTATTCTGTTTTCCTAAGAGGCGGTCTTAATGTTTAGGGCCTGGTTTAATATTTTTAGTGTTGCCTTTTCATAGATAGGGTTGTTACTGTTTGTGTTCCATAATACAGGTGTAACTTTGTGCAGATTAGTTTGTGTGCATTATTGCAGATCCTGGGATTACATTATGTTAGGTGCTATATTTCTCCATGTTTGCACTGCATGCAGAGTGGCTTTTTTTGTTTTCCATACCAGTTTGTCTCCATAGTTATAATTTGTGGTCTTTCTGTACTTGAAGGTCAGTTCTGTGTGTGAGGTGAGGTATTTTACTAGCATGTAGGCATTTGTATCAATCTTATTTGTTGTGTTTTCTCAATAGGACATGCATTAGTAGTAAATTACTGTCTTTTCATAAGGAGGGCTATTGTGTTTGGTAGTGAAATGAGTTTGTTTTGCTTTTACTGAGATGTCATCAGAACCAGAATATCTTTTTTGAATGGTGAGTTGTATGGGCAATGCCCTAGCTCTGCTTTGCATCCATTGCTGGAGGTCGTGGGGGTCCCTGAGGATGCAGAGTGTATGTTTACATTTAGCCCCATGTTCAGCATGTCATGCATTTGAGACCCATCTGTCAGGTGCATCCCTGCCAAAAAAAAAGGTTGAGAACCACTGCTCTAGGGTATACATGCTTCTTTAAAATGTACCCCATATACTTTAGAACAAAAGCCTGACCATTTTAATAGTCACTCTGGACTGACTTTATCCTGTTTATATCCTTTTGAAGATGTGGTGTCCAGAATTGTATGCACTACTCCATGTGAGGAATAAGCAAGAACTATAAAGGGGCAATATCACCTCCCTTTTTCTGTTTACTATTCCTCTCCCTATGCACCCAAGCATCTTTCTGGCCAGCTTCAGATTAGATACAGTGATCCCACTCTTCTGTACTTAGAAGAATTTCACCTTCAATACTATATTTCTCCTTTGGTTTTTGCCATCTAAATGCATTACTTTGCTTTTTTTTTTTGCATTAAATCTTAGCTGCCAGACACTAGCCCATTCTTCAAGCTTCACTAGATCCTGCCTGTTTTTCCAAACCTTCCTGGCTGTCCACAGTTACAAATTTTGGATTCCTCTGCAATCAGACAAACTTTTCACAATAATCCTTCTGCGATGTCACTCATGAAAGTTATGAAGAGAACCTGTTCAAGGATCATTCCCTGAAGCACCTCATTAGTAACCCTCCCCTCCTCAGAGAAAACTCCATTTGCAACTATTTTTGTCACCTCCCTCTCACCCAGTTTCTAACCTATTTATTTTTTAATTTTCATAGGTCATATACCAAGGGCATTCAATTTATTTATAAGTCTCCTATGCAGAACCATGTCAAAGGCCCTACTGAAAGCAAAGTATACTACATCTAGCACTCTCCCTTGATCTAACTCTCTGGTCATCCAATCAAATTAACCAGATTCGTCTAACAAGAATTATCTCTGGAAAACCATGTTGCCTCAGATCTTGTAATCTATTGTGACCTTGGGAAAGTCACTTCACTCTATTGACTCAGGTACAAACATTTACTCTACATTTTTCTTCATACACAGAATGGGAGAAAAGCCTTAGTAAATCCAGCCCTTGGACTGTAAGCCCTTTGGGGCTAGAGAAATACCTACAGTACCTACTTTGACATGCTGAAAAGTGGTATATAAATCAAATAAATGTAATGTAATGTAATCTGGCATGTGAAGAGCCATAAAACTTAATCACCTATTCAATCTGACAATCAAAATGCCTTGCAGATTTTAATATCTGATAAGTTGGTCTTCATCTTAAGGCAATTCATTAAGAAAATTAATGAGACAGTTATTTTAGAAGTCAGTTTGCTCTAAACCAGCTGCAGAATCTCACAGGACAGACAAGATGCAATCTGGCAACTTGTTTCCTTACATTGTTTTGTGTAATTGGGGGGCGGGGGAAGAGAGAAGGGAAGACAGGAAAGTAGAATGTCTAAACCTAAAAAAAATAAAATCAAGAATGTTACTGTTCTAGTCAATATCAGCATATCAGCAGAAGAGAAAACCAGATCAGATACCAATGCTGTTCTCAATCTCTGGTCTTGTGCCTGAAATGAGCTTTAGAGCAGATCATACAAATGCACTGAATTTTTAATCTTTTACAGGTCTCCTTTCCATACCAACCATTGCTTAATAAAACTTCTAAATTCTTAACTATAAAAATATCACAAAACATTACAGTAAGCCACAACATTTTAGCTCAGAAAACCAGAGATGCATATTACCTGTTATTTATGTGCTATTAGTATGTCTGGAACCCCACATGACTCCCCCAACCCCTGATGTTTTGACACTGTCTGCTCAGGGGATCATTCGAAAATATCTTCTAAGAAAATGTCTTGAGTATTTAGAAGTTTATTAAGAGGGTACGGCAAAGGGAACTGTAAATGACAAATTCTATGCATTTATTTTATCTATTCTAAAGCCCATTGTGGGCATAAACCACAGATTATCTTTTATTAGGAGGATTTGCCCAAGGACTATTCGGTCCCCTCCCTCTCCACCATCAAGACTCCTTGCAGATACAACTTCAGTGGCAGAAAAAACTCCCCACCTACCCTGTAATGTCACCACACTACACCCACAATGAGTCTAATCAGGATCTCTTCCATTTACCCCACCCCCTTTTGACTAACTTTTTTTTTGGGGGGGGGGGGAAGGTGATAAGAAAAACCCTTAGCCTTTGTTTGTCAACCATTCATTATTGCCTACTTTGAGTTTTCTATGCAGACCTTAACCTGCATTGCATATTCTATTTCATAAAGATACATCAATAGAAAAGATATAAGTGATGCAGTGTAACAAGTATTTAATTCTGAAATTGAACCATAAAGCAGAAAGTGTCCTAAGTAATGTTTAAGTACAGTACCCAGCAGTTACCAACCTTACTAATTTAAAGACTAGAAGTGTTGTGATGTATGTGTTAGAAAAATCTAAACTTCACACCAGACATCTCACAATCTCAAATATGACAACCATTTCTGCACACCTATCCACATTAGCCAAGACATCGTTCTTTCTACAAAAAAAGTTTCTTTGTACCCATAGACAGCAGCTGAGAAACAGTAATTATGATAGCAGCTGTTAGGATGTAACCACTGCACAACATTTTTACAGTAATGTATCATTTTGCATGATCTTTAAGTCACACCACTTATGCCAGCAACATTTACAAACTCCCTCATAAATGAAAAAAAAAATAATCACAATCTAAACGTATTACTCTTCCTGCTATAATTCTTGGATTACAAAGGCACTATTAAATAAGACTAAAAACAAAAGAAAGAGTACTTTAACCAAGAACCTAAAACCCTTGTCACCAGCTAAGCTTTAAAGAAAAAAAAAACAAGGGGAGGGGTTAATTAGAAAGTACAGTTTGTCCAACATTTCTCAGCTCCAATCACTGCTCCCCGATGAGGTAAAAGAAATATACAGAGCCTCGGCAAAGCTTACAAAGTACTTTTTACCCCAATATAGCAATAAGAGAAATCTGTCATTGGCTGCTGACATTTGATCTAATATATGCATCCTAGTGTGAGGGGGAGAAACAAAGTAAACATCTCGTGCAAACAAAACCAAAGCAATGTAAAATGAAATTTACCTACAACAAAAGGAACAGAAAAGCACAAATGGCTACCTAAGTATTAAATTAAGGGGCTAGTTTAGACCTTAGATCGGGCCTTAAGAGAGGTGCTCTCTTCCTCCATGCAGTGGATAGCTGGCGGGGGTGACGAATGTCATAGCCATGGGCTAGAGGCCTCAGGAGCCCCCAGCTTTTCCCTAAGCAATAGTAACAGCACGAGGAGCCTCTCCACCCACCCCCAGAGGTCCCGGTTTTGCCCATTACAGCCACCAGCAGATATATGCCGGGAGCCTCCCCGCTCCTCCGTCATACACCACTGCCCCGCGTCGCCGGCATCCTAGAACCGGGGGGGGGGGGGGGGGGAAGAGAAGATAGCGCCGCGTTTCATGCAGACTAAAACCTTTAACAAGCGTCCCTCCACTAGACAAAGAATGCGGTGGGAGCCGGAGGTGTGGGCACGCGCATAGAGCCCGTCGGCGGGACACACGGAGCAACGGCCAGAGCCGCGCGACCTCGGGGTGGGGGCGGGAAAACCCCAGAACTAAGCCAACTATGAAGTGACCTCCCACTCCCGGGTCCGCGCGCGCCACTGATAGCGGAGAGGAAGGGAGGATCTCACCCCCGACACCACACAAGAAATAAGCAAACAGCGTCCCTCCTCCGCCCCGCCATCCCATAACCCTCACCTCGGCTCTCCGTGCTCTCAAACCTCTGGCTTCCTCAGTCTTCTGCCAGTTGCCACCTTCACGAATACCCCCTAAAAAAATGCACTTAAAAACAAAAAATAACACTAGAAGGTTGCTACAAAACACAGGAAGGGGGGAAAAAAAGAAAGCAACCGCAGGAACCCTCTCTCAATCGTTCTTCCTTTCTCCAGCGTGTGAAATGGTCAGACATATCCCTCAGCCGCCATCGTCAAAAAAACCGAATGCAGGAAACTAGTGCCGGAGCTAGAGCTGAGAAGCTCTCTTATAGCTACAGTAACACACGCGCGCGAGAGAGCCTAACCTACACGGGCCGCAGAGACTCTAACCACGCCCCGTGGGAGTGGAAAAGGCGGGCAAAGCGATGTTGCACTGAAGAGACATATAAATAGGGGATAGCAAGCACGACGGTGCAGATGTGTATGTAAATATTGACTGCCGAGACAGATCTATTTTACCTTGCTGTAGCTATATTATGAATAAACAGGGTTTGTCTGGGAAGAAAGAGATTGTATGGCTAGTTATACGCTAATTTTTTTTGCCAGATCAGGCTTGGCTATGTTCTCGACATGGAACCTTTTTGAACACGTTTCCTTATTTCACATCGCAGCTGGAGTGGAAAGTGGAGGCCCCCCCACCCAGCAGTCCTATTTTTATTTATTTATTTTTTAGAAAATTACTACTGTAGATGTGCATAGTTATTAATAAATATATATATTAGGGAGATAAAAATTATATAGATATAGCTGCATAGGTATAAATTAGCTTTCCTGTACGTACCCAGATCAGTCCAGACAGTGGGTTGAGCCTCCTTTCCAGCAGGTGGAGACAGACTAAAACTTGCAGGATGCCCTATATCAGGACAGAGCCTATCCTCTAACCCTTCAGTATTCGCCTGTCTCCAGCAGGTGCAGCATCTCCCCTTCGGTTCTCTGCTGTAGGCTAGTCAGCCTCTTCTTTCTCTTTAGGCTCAAGCAAGTACTTCTTTTGGTTCTTGTTAAAAAAAAAAAAAAAAGGATCTCTGAAGGAAATTTCTGCCTTCTTTAGTGCCTTTACTGTTTTTGTGTGGGAGACGTCCATCTCCCAGCTCTTGCCCGGCTCAGGGGGGCTTGTCCCCTTTTGCAGGAGGGGGTTCCCTGCATAGTCCTGAGTTCGTGGACGCTTCCAGGTGTGGGGACCGACGCTCTCTGGGCCTCGTTCCCCCTCTGGCTGCCGAGAGGGTTTTGAAACCGGCTGCTGTGCTCAGTAAAAAAAAAAAAAGGAGTTAAAAAGTGTTAAACTTTCAATAAGTTGCAGGTACTCACCTACCTCTAACTTATTTGCAGCAGTTGACCAGCTTTTTTATTTTTTTCTGGTCAGAGTAGGGCTAGAACAGGCAGTCAGAGAAGCAGAAGGCAGCAGGTTTCCCGCCTGCTCTCTCCTGCTGTGCAGGCTGTCAATCAAGGTTTTTTTCAACTTTTTTTCTGCAGCCAAGGTTTAGCTATGTCCCGGCTGACAGCCTGTCTTTCCTGTGGGCTGTCCTTTTCGCGTTTTTCGCATCAGGGCCTCTGCACTGCTTGCCTGCCGGGTGGGGAAGGTCCCTCCTCGGCAGGACAAGCAAATTTAGCCCGGGGCTCCACTCCTCCCAGCATGGCTAGGCCTTTCCCGGGTCGGCAGAGCCCGGGAACGGCCGCCATCTTGGATTTTTCATCGGGGCCGATTTCAGTGCTCCCTGGGGCTGGGGGGCCGGATTTTTTTGGTTTAACCCCCGATTTGGCCCCCACGGGTCCCCAGGAGGGGGGTCCTGTCCTTCCCTCGCCCCCCTCCCTCCCCGGCAAATCCAGGGTCCCTTTTTCCGCGGATTTCGTCCTCCTCATGAACAAATCTTATCTAGCTAGCCTGCATGAGCAGGATGAAAGCCCCCCCTTGCCCCCCCCCCGCCAAAAATCCCTTGTTCAGCGCCATTGACCACTGGACAGGCCACGGAGCCTCAGGGACCAGTTCGGGTGCGGGTTGTCCCGGGGGTGCCCCCCCCCCCTCGGTGTCTCCCGAGTGCTCGGACCCAGCTGCTTCCTCGGATTCGATGGATGCCCCCCCCCTAGAGGGGGATGACCCCAGAGCCCTTCGTCTTTTTCGTAAGGAGGAGTTAGAGCCCCTCCTCCCTTTTGTTTTGGAGGAGCTGGGTCTGGAAAGTCCCTCCGTGGATAATCTCATGGCCTCACTCCCTAAGGATATGAACCCGGTTTTGGGAGGGCTCTGGGCTCCGGCCTCGGCCTTTCCCTTCCACCCCATGCTTAAGCTCCTTATCCTGCGGGAATGGGAGGCTCCTGAGGGTGCGCTCCGGGTGGGGCGTGCAATGGATAAGCTCTATCCCCTCCCGGAAGAGGGCTTGGAGCTGTTGCGATATCCATCGGTGAATTCTTATGTTTCTGTAGTGGCCAAGCACACCACGATTCCAGTGGAAGGTTCCACAGCCTTGAAGGATTCACAAGATCGTAAGCTGGAGGATCACCTGAAGCGCATCTTTGACGTCCTAGCCCTCGGGGTTCGGGCGTCTTGCTGTAGCAGTCTCATGATGCGGGCGGGCCTCCAGTGGGTCCAACAGTTACTCTGAGCCTGGGAGCTTCCGCCAGGTGAGGCAGAACAAGCCGAACGTCTGGAGGCGGTAATCGCTTACGTGTCAGACGCCCTCTACGATTTGGTCCGTGTGCAGGCAAAGGCGATGGTTTTGGCAGAGGCTGCCCGGAGGCTCCTTTGGCTATGCCACTGGTCGGCTGATCAGTCCTCGAAGACCCGGCTGGGCACGCTTCCCTTCAAAGGTAAGATGCTCTTTGGCGAGGACCTCGACAAGCTTATGGACTCCTTGGCTGACAACAAGGTCCATAAGCTTCCAGAGGACCGCCCTGAGTCTTCTCGGTCATTCGCAGCCTCTCGCTTTCGCTTCAGGGGTCAGCGTCGCTCGGCTTCTCGCGGGTGGGGCAGTGCAGCGAGGGGGTCTTCTCGTGCACAGTCCTGGTCACAGTCCTTTCATGGCAGGCGGCCTTTTCGTGAGGGCCAGCCCATACGTACCACTGCTAAACCTGCCATGCAATGAAGTTTAGCCGACCCATTCCTCGGTCCCTTACCTCAGCGGACGCCTCTCCCTGTTTTTCGAGGAATGGGTCAAAATCACGTCAGATCAGTGAGTCCTCGACATTATCAGAGACGGGTACACTTTCGACCTCGTCAGGGAACTTCCAGATCTCTTTCTGTTCTCCCCTTGCGGCCGGGCCAAGAGGGACGCGGTGGTCCAGACTCTCTCCAAGCTTCTGGATCTGGGGGCGGTGGTCCCAGTCCCAAAAGGGGAAATTGGCGCCGTCCAGTATTCTATTTACTTCACCGTTCCAAAAAAGGACGGGTCCTTCCGCCCAATCCTGGACCTCAAGAGGGTCAATCGGGCCCTCAAGATCCCCCACTTCCACATGGAAACCCTACGGGCGGTCATTGCGGCGGTCCGTCCTGGAGAGTTCCTTGCTTCCCTCGATCTCGCAGAAGCATATTTTCATATTCCCATCCACCGCGACTACCAGAAGTATCTCTGATTCCACATTCTCAACCAGGACTTCCAGTTTCGAGCTCTCCCCTTCGGCCTCGCGACCGCTCCTCGCACCTTCACGAAGGTCATGGTAGTAGTGGCAGCGGCCTTGTGCCAGGAGGGGATTCTCGTCCATCCCTATCTGGACGATTGGCTCATCAGGGCCAAGTTGGAGACCTCTTGCCGGCGGGCGGTGGATCGCGTCTTGGAACTCCTTGCCTCTCTTGGGTGGATAGTGAACTTTTCCAAGAGCAAGCTTCAGCCCTCCCAGGAATTGGAATTTCTGGGAGCACACTTCGACACCCGAGTAGGCAAGGTATTCTTACCTCGGGCGCGAGCCCTCAAGCTGATCGATCTGGTCCAGAATCTGATTGCGCTATCTTCCCCGACAGCCTGGGATTATCTCCAAGTCCTGGGCTCCATGGCTTCTACCATCGATCTGGTCCCCTGGGCATTTGCTCATATGCGTCCGTTACAGAAAGCTTTGCTGTCTCGTTGGAGTCTACTGCCGACGAATTACAGTGGTGGCTGTCTCTTCCTCATCTCCTGCAAGGGATGCCTCTTCAAGCTCCATAGTGGGCGATAGTAACCACGGACGCCAGCCTGTTGGGCTGGGGTGCGGTCTGCCTTTCTCAGTCCACCCAGGGGACATGGTCCCAGACTCAGTTGCCCTGGCACATCAATCGACTGGAAACTTTGGCGGTCCGCCTGGCCCTTCAGGAGTTCCTTCCCCTGATCTGCGGCAAGGCGGTACGAGTCCTGTCCGACAACTCCACCACAGTCACCTACATCAATCGCCAAGGGGGCACTCGCAGTCCCCTGGTAGCCTTAGAAGCCAGCCGTCTCCTCGCTTGGGCGGAGCGTCACCTACAGTGCCTTGCGGCTTCTCACATCGCCGGAAAAGACAAAGTTCAAGCCGACTTCCTCAGCTGGCAGTCGCTCGATCCGGGAGAGTGGGAGCTCTCGGACGCGGCCATGGCTCTGATAGTAGACAGGTGGGGTCCTCCTCACCTCGAACTCATGGCGACTCTGCGCAATGCCAAGGCCAATCGGTTCTTCAGCCGCTGGAAGGAGCACGGCTCAGAGGGCGTGGATGCTCTGGCTCTACCTTGGCCAGCGGACGTCCTTCTGTACGTGTTTCCCCCATGGCCACTGGTGGGGAAAGTTCTCAGGAGAATCGAGCTCCACCGGGGACCGGTAATTCTCGTCGCTCCTGAGTGGCCACGAAGGCCGTGGTTCGCGGATATCATCAATCTAGCGGTGGAAGGGCCCCTGCGCCTCGGTCATCTCCCTCATCTCCTCCGGCAGGGGCCTGTATTTTTCGACCAGGCCGATCGCTTCTGTCTTGCGGTTTCTCTCAGGACAGTTCCTTCCTTCTTGCCTAAGGTTGTCTCCGCTTTTCATGTCAACCAGTCGGTCAAACTCCCAGCGTTCTCTCCGGAGGAGATTGCGGGTACGGCGGGTGGCGACCTTCGTCGGCTAGATGTGAAACGAGTCTTGCTTCGCTATCTCCAGGTCACCAATGTCTTCCGGGTATCAGACCATCTCTTCGTCCTTTGGAGTGGTCCCAACCGCGGTAAGCAGGCTTCTAAGACCACGATTGCGCGGTGGTTGAAGGAAGCCATTTCCTCGGTGTATCTTTGTCAAGGTCGTCCGCTTCCTGAGGGTTTGAAGGCCCATTCTCTGCGTTCTCAGGCTACTTCATGGGCGGAGAGTCAATCTGTCTCCCCACAGGAGATTTGCAGGGCCGCCACTTGGACGTCTCTGCACACTTTTGCTTGGCACTACCATCTGGATGTACACGCTCCGGTGTTCGGTTCCTTTGGGCAGCAAGTGCTTCGAGCGGGACTGTCTTGGTCCCACCCAGGTTAGGGAAGCTTTGGTACATCCCACTGTCTGGACTGATCAGGGTACGTACAGGAAAGGAGAATTAGTTCTTACCTGTTAATTTTCGTTCCTGTAGTACCACGGATCAGTCCAGACGCCCTTCCCTGTCTGTCTTCTGTCCTCTCAAAGCTTGTGTTCTTGCAGGTCTGCAGACTTTCATATTTTCCTTGGTGCAAAATTACTGAGCATTTACACCAGAAGCCTTGGTGGTTATTTTATACAAAGTTTATGCAAGAGCGTATAGGTATACCATGCTTCTACATTAATCTATGGTTGCTCCGTTGAGCTTTTTGGTTACTTGCTTGATCCTATTCTTGGGTTTATTGTTTTATGCTTTGACATACGTTATACTGAAGGGTTAGAGGATAGGCTCTGTCCTGATAAAGGGCATCCTGCAAGTTTTAGTCTGTCTCCACCTGCTGGAAAGGAGGCTCAACCCACTGTCTGGACTGATCCGTGGTACTACAGGAACGAAAATTAACAGGTAAGAACTAATTTTCCTATGTGTAACCCCTTCTTTGGAGTTAGGAACCTCTTAATGGCTCATAACAAATTTATATCTTCAGGGGCTGCTCGGCTAACCATTCCATCCCAGCAGACTCTTAATTCTTGGGGGGGGGGAAGGGACTCTTTATGGGAGGAAACTCTCGCTTATTGCCCAAACATTGAGAAAAGGTCTCCAAAGAGTGTGTTGTCATCTGGTGCTTCCCATGAGGTGAGAGGCTGAAATGATTCAGACAGGTCCAGGTCTGGGTGTTAAATAGAAGTCTACTGATTAATACTTGAAATTAAAGTCCATTATCCAGAAGTGTGAATTTACATCTGATGATGGTACAGCATTATACTGGGTAGGTAAATGTCCTTTTACCGGACCTCCGGGTAGAGCCCATGGTGATTTTTATATATGCAAACTCTCCCAGCAGCTGGGTGGGAACCCTAGTGGAGGGGGTCCCCTACTTTATGAAAAACCCTACCTTTGGACATCTTCTTCTCAAACATCTAGTCCATCCTGGTCCTTTGGTGGTAGAGATCTGGTTGGGATCTCCTGCTCTTATTCTTCTTTCTTTAAAGATTTTGTTATCCTGATCATTTTGGGGAACTTCTCTTGGGGGGAAAAGTTGGTGGAATCAGGCAAGTTCTCCGCTCTGAATCCCAGTGGGGAAGGGGAATCCAAAACCTCCCCACTCTTCTTAAGTCCAAAAAATATTTTAATACTGGTTATCTTTAATATTTAAACTGGATATCTTGTCTGCCTTCACTGTCTCTCGCAGCAGGATCCGTCACTGGTGCTTGCACACTAAGGGTTTAGAGTAGGCTTACAGGTCTTTGGTCCCCTGCTGAGAGCCCTTTTGTCCCTAAAGAATATCATGTTTAAAAGTCTGTCTCTCTGTAAATTATAAGAAGTACCCTCAGGCAGGGCGTGCACTAGGATAATTCAATTCTAATATAAACTCCTTTGGGTGAGACTGGGAGGCCCCACCAGAATGTGGAAAAATACATTTTGTTCTCTGACTTCTCTCTAACAGAATCCCATGGTGTTTTAAAATGGCTGGGCTAAATAATAGGGATGTGCAACAGGGATGGATTCATCCCATTCGGTATTTGTATTCATCGGGACCCAAATCTGTTGCATCCGTTCTCGGGGAACCCTGATCCGTTCATTGGTTACATATGCATTCGTTTCCCAAAAAAAAACCACATCCCAACCCTTTACATTTAGTTTACTACAACCCCCCATCCTCCTGACCCCCCCCCCCCAAGACTTGCCAAAAGTCCCTGGTGGTCCAGCGATCTCCTGGAAATGGACGTGCTCCTACCTTGTGACAGGGGCCGACCAAAGGCACCGGTAGCCCCTGTGACATAGTAAGGGCAAAGTCTATCGGCGCCATTTTGAATACCGGCAGCCGACAGCCCGAGTGCAGGAGATCGCTCCAGTTCCACTGCTGGACCACCAGGGACTTTTGGCAAGTCTTGGGGGGGGGGGGGGGTCAGGAGGGGGGGGGGGGTTGTAGTAAATTAAATTTAAAGGGTTGGGATGGAGGTTTTTTTGGGAAATGAATACATATGTAACTAATGAACGGATCACTGTGGTGGGACAGGCCTGTGAGCAGCTCTCACCTCCTGTCCAGCGATGCTGGCTGTGCTGCTGCTACTGCTGCTGTTTGCCGCTCCCATGTGGCCTGGATGCCCGACGCCGCCTGCCGCTGCCGTTTGCCGGCGGCGTGCCAGCTCTGGCCTCTCCCTGACTGCACGGCTTCTGCCCTTCTTCCCTGGTATGTTTAAGTGGCCGGGAGCCACCCCTGAGGTCTCTTGTTGTGGCCCCACTGCCGTTTCCATCCCTGTGTGGTGGGAGGAACTGCCATCAACACTGCCTCCACATGGCAGGGAAGCCGCCATTGTTCCTTCTCCCTAGGCAGCCGAGTACCGCCGTCGACTCCTTTATCATGTGGCAGGTATGCTGCTGCCTGCTCCTGCCTCCCCGGGCCCCTCTAGGCGCACTTGAGCACCTCAGCACAATATTTAAAGGTCCAGCAGCGGGAAAAGCCTGTGTCCCCACTAGATGACCTCATCAGTCGTCACCTTCACCAGCCCTATAAAAGGGCTCAGCCTTCATTCCTTGGGGCCTTCAAACCGGACCCACGGTCGTCCATGCTTCTCTCTCTCTGGTCAAGGTCCTCCGTGGTCTTCTCGTGTCTTGATGGCTCCTTGTTTGATGTTCTAGATGTTGCTGGTCTCCTTTGTCTTATGGCCATGGTCTTGTTCTTCGTCAGAGCTCCTTTGTCGCCTGTTCCTGAAGTTCCTGATGTTTCATGTTCCTGACATTCCTGATGTTCCGTGTTCCAGTCCTGGTCCTGATGTCCTCATCTCTGGCTCTTCATCCTTCCAGGTTTCCTGCCTGTCCACCTTTCCTGGCATTCAACCATCATGGTCCAATACCAGCCCATGGGAGGCTGTGTAGGGGACTTCGTGGCACAAAGCCTGTCTTCATGTCTGCAGCGCAAATCTCTGGAAGGCCCATTGTTTTTAATTCTGAGGTCTGTTCCTGAATCTGAGTTCCGAGTCTTGAATCCTGTTCCTGGTCTTCGGAGTATCTTGTGCCTGCTTCCATCCATGCCCTAGACTCAAGCCAGAACCTGCTCTGCTTCAGCGTGGTCCGCACGCCTCTGTGCAGGTCTCTCCTGAATGTTTGACATGTTTTCAGTTCCAAGCCTTTACTTTCTCGCCTGGTGTCTGCTTCACTTTCAGCGTGGTCCGCGACCAGCCATGGGCGGCTGTGTAGGGCAATCTGCAGTGCAGTACTCACCCTGTTATAGTGCCTGAATCCTTGCCCGAGTCTTCCAAGTATCCTGGATCCTTGTCTGAGTCTTCCAAGTTCCTCAAAACCTTGTCCTAGTCATCCAAGTATCCTGAAACTTTGACAGAGTCTTCCAAGTTCCTTTAGTCCTTGTCCGAGACTGTTATGGTTTTGTAGGAAATTGTGAACCCCGGGCCGAGATGAGAGATGTCTCCACCCACAGGGAGGAGCCCTGTGAGCCTCATCATCAGTGGGCATGGTCTCAGCGATGTAGGACACAGCTGTGAGAGAGATTTTATTAGAGAGAAAAGATAAGACATAACCAGAGGAGCGGGAAATGCAATAACACTGTTCTTGAGTAATGGATATACTCAGGGTGATACTGTAGAAGAGAAGATCTGGTAGTGGCCCGCAGTGCGGGGTACACCAGGAGGTTCTTGCAGGCTGGTGGAGATACCTCAGAAGTACAAATCCAGTAGTGGCCCGCAGCACGGGTTATGCTGAGGATGACTGTACTGTAGAAGACGAGGCAGATAGGTCTTGAGATACAGGAACCAAGCAGAGGATCTTAGAGTAGCTGCAGCAATACCCTGTAGCTCAGAATAGGTGAAAGCGATAATGCTGAAGAACAGTAGTGGCCCGAGACATGGGGTACACCGTGGAGGGTTCAGCAATGTTGGTATCATAGAAAACTGAAGAAGATACTCACACAAGGAAGTCCCATAAGATAGACCTGAGGATTGGGTCAGGAGAAGTCCAAAGCAGGAAGGCCCTCTGAGGAACGGATAGCCAAGACGCTTTAACTACTCTGAATAATTTTGTATCATCTGCAAATTTGATTACCTCACTTGTCGTATTCCTTTCCAGATCATTTATATATATATTGAAAAGCACGGGTCCCAGTACAGATCCCTGAGCACTCCACTGCCCACCCCACTCCACCGAGAAAATTGTCCATTTAATCCTACTCTCTGTTCCTGTCTTTTAACCAGTATGTAATCCACGAAAGGACATCACCACCTATCCCATGACTTTTTACTTTTCCTAGAAGCCTTTCATGAGGAACATTGTCAAATGCCTTCTGAAAATCCAAATACACTACATTTACCGGTTCAACTTTATCTACATGTTTATTAATCCCTTCAAAAAAGTGAAGCAGATTTGTGAGGCAAGACTTACCTTGAGTAAAGCCATGTTGACTTTGTTTCATTAAACCATGTCTTTCTATATTTTCTGTGATTTTGATCTTTAGAACACTTTCCACTATTTTTCCTGGCACTGAAGTTAGGCTAACTGGTCTGTGGTTTCCCGGATCACCCCTGAAGCCCTTTTTACATATTGGGGTTACATTAGCCACCCTCTAGTCTTCAGGTACAAGTACCACCCAGATGACCGTCTTGCCCTGAGAGATTGGGAGGTCTACGATGAAGTCAGTGGATATGTGTATCCATGGTTTCCTTGGAGATTGGCAGCAGCTGTAACTTTCCCCAAGGGTATACTACCAGAGCTTTCTGTTGCACGCAGACTGGACAAGAGTCCACATATACCTGGATGTCTTTGCACATATTAAGCCTCAAATAGAACTGCTGAAGTAAAGCCAGGGTCCTGGCATGTCCTGGATGACCAGTGACGCGGGAGTCATGGGACAAGACAAAACCTTATTCCAGAGTCTTTTGGGAACCACTGTTTTCCTCAGATGGATGGTCCCAGTGGCAGAGAGGAGGATTCAAGCTGGATCAATGATATGTTGGGAAGGCTCAGCAGCTTCTTCAGAGCTGAATGAGCGGGAAAGAGCATCCACACGGAGATTCTTGGTTGCAGGTCTGTAGCGAAGCTCGAAGTCAAAACATGTAAAGAAGAGAGCCCAATGAGCCTGACATGGGTTGAGGTCTTGAGACTGCTGGAGATGCACCAGGTTTTGTGGTCCGTATAGACGGTAATTCGATGTTGAGCTCTTTCGAGCCACTGGCGCCACTCTTCAAATGCAAGTTTGATCGCTAAGAGCTCTTATTGCAATGGCATAGTCCCACTCGGCTGAGGAAAACGTCTTGGAGAAGAAGGAGCAGGAGTGCAAGGTTCCTAGGGAATTGTGTTGACTGAGCACTGCTCCTACTCTTTCGGATGAGGCATCCACTTCCACCACGAAAGGAAGTCTCAGATCCAAATGTCGGAGACACGGTTTCTGGAGAAAGGCTCCTTTGAGAGTTTGGAAAGCTACCACAGTCTTGGTGGGTCATTGCTTAGTGTTGGCTTCCTTACGTGATAGGGCTGTGAGTGGTGCGGCCAATTTGGAATAGTTCCGGATGAAGCTGCAGTAATAATTCTCGAAGTCCAGGAACCTCTGAAGGGCCTGCAAGCTGCTGGGTTGCGGCCAGTCCTGAATGCCCTTAAATTTCGCTGGGTCCATATGAAAACCTTGGTTAGAGACTATGTACCTTAGGAAAGCAAGGGCCTCTTTTTCGAAAACGCATTTTTCTAATTTAGCATAAAGGCGATTCTCCCGCAGCAGTTGCAACACGATAGCGACATCCTGGCGAAGAGACTACAGATCCTTGTAAAATACCAGGATATCATCTAAGTACACTACCATGCAGTTTAGAGGAGGTCGCGGATAATCTCATTCATCAATGGCAGGGGCATTGCAGAGTCCGAACAGCATGACCAGATACTTGTAGTGGCCATCCCTGGTGTTGAACTCAGTTTTCCATTTGTCACCTTCACATATCCGGTCCAAATTGTAGGCTCCACGGAGATCCAGCTTGGAGAATATTTTTGCCCTTTGTAAGCGGTCAAACAGCTTGGCTATGAGTGGTAGCAGGTACCGGTCCTTCATGGTGATTGCATTCAGGCTACGATAATCAGTACATGGATGAAGGGTACCATCCTTCTTGCCCACAAAGAAGAAGCCTGCTCCACCAGGGAGGAAAACTGTCGAATGAAGCCCTTTTGTAGATTTTCCTCTATGTATTCTGACAGTTGTACTCCAGATGTGGGGGCAGCATGTCCTCAGTTTTCTTGGAGAAGACGTCTGCAGGTCTTTTGGCAACCAGGGCCCCATTGGGTCATCTGAAGTGAGGACCAGTCAAACTGGGGATTGTGTAGCTGTAGCCAGGGAATGCAAAGCACCACTGGACGGATGGCCTTCCAAATGACATAATAGGTGAGACGTTCCAGATGGTGCAGATTCATATGGAATTTCAGCAGAGTGGTGATGTGTTTAATCTTCCCTGGGAGAGGATCCCTATGAATGGAGAGAGTCAATGATACTGGGCAAGAACGAGTAGGAATTAACAACTGCTCCACAAGATCTTGCATCAGAAAATTCCCACCAGCTCCAGAGAATACCAAGGCTACGGTGGAGAAGTCACGATCTCCCATGGAGAGCATTACCTGCAACGTTAATGGGGGAACAGGTGAGGTCAGACCTAGGATCAATCCTCTGGTGAGTCCTAGGCCCGGGAGTTTACCAGATGGACAAGACAGCGAGCGATTAGATGACCGGGTTCTCCACAGTACAGGGAGAGCCCAGCCCGTTGGCACCTCTGATGTTCCTCAGGAGACAAGCAACCACGACCCAACTGCATGGGTTCTTCCGTTTGTTTTTCAGAAGACGAAGGTGGACGTGAGGTGGGAGAAGAATGTCGGCGACAACTGACGGCAGTCCCACTCCTCTTCGGACCCTGTAGCTCATGGGCTCTCTCCTGCAGGTGTCGGTTGATCCTGCCTGTTCACAGGCCGGAAGTTCACAGGTCACCAACTCATCCTTGATTCTGGGTGCTAGCTCATCCAAAAAGATAGACTGGAGGCAGTCCTCTCCCCAATGGAGTTCAGTAGCTAGGGTATGAAATTCAACTATATAATCCGCCAGGGAATGCCCACCCTAGGATGGTATTTTTTAACAATAACCACGTCTCTTGCACACTTTTTATCTTTGTAGCTGCTCATTTCAGTTTTTTTCTAACAATTTTTCTCATTTTATCAAAGTTTCCCTTTTGAAAGTTTAGCACGAGAGCCATGGATTTGCTTGCTGTCCCCCTTCCAGTCATTAAATCAAATTTGATCATATTATGATCACTATTGCCAAGCAGCCCCACCACCGTTACCTCTCTCACCAAATCTTGTGCTCCACTGAGAATTTGAATCTAAAATTGCTCCCTCTCTTTGCTTTATAAATAAGATTAATGTCTACAGGAATTTTAATACCCAAATACTTCATCTCTGCTGTACCCAACGTAAAGGAAACATTTTCTCTTATTGGTTTTTTCAGGTTACCACTTATCTCTAAGGCCTTCAACTTATCTTGATTGATCTGTAATCCTGCAAATTTACCACAATTTATCTGATGCTCTAGTACTTTAGACAGGGAGCTCACTGGAATAGTAAGAAAAATCAAAATGTCATCTGCAAAGGCCACTGTTTTAAAAGATGTGCCTCTGACCTCAAGTCCTGTTGTTAAGCGATCCTCTTCAATTTTCCTTAGTAAAGAATAGGGATGTGCAGCCGGAAAGTATTCGTTGGATTCAGGATACGTATTCGTTGGGGCCCAGATACGTTGCATTCGTTCAATGGCACCCCCGATACGTTGATACGTGCATTCGTTTTTTGGTTCCCATTAAAGTCAATGGGGGAAGTATTTGCAGCCTATTTTTGGCTGCAGAATTGGGGTTTTATTATCAATTTTGATGAAACTTCTGGGGAGCAATCATCAGAACAACAAAACAGCTCCAAGGTACTAGACTGTGGCAAAGGTGGCACCAAAGTGGCATGAATAGCCTAAGGTTCTTTAAAGGGGTACCAGGACTGGCAAGAAGAGTGCTTTAATAGAGATGTAAAGCAGCAGTGAGAGTGTCAAAAACACACCACAGCTTCAAAAGAGAGCATCGATAACAGATGCATGAACCCTCGAAGGCAGCATGACAGGCAAAGTGGCAAGACAAGTGGCATCAACATCCTACAGCACAATGAAGGAGGAACATAGCAAGCAAAAAGACTAGCACCAACACACTGAGCAACCACGATAGTGGCCAGAACACCACAAGGAGTTGAGTGAGTCATCTGGTGTATGGCAGCAAGGCACAGAGGCAGAGGGTAGATACAGGCTGGCTACACCCAGGGAGAGTTCCCTTTCCTTTGTGCAGGAAAGGGCTCCCTAGAATGGATTCGCCACTAGAGTGTTCCACGTGTTCCACGTGTCTCTGCTCAAGCCGGTGGTTCTCTCAATATTTCATGCTAAGCCTCCCGAGCCCGCCATCGCCACTGCCGACCAAGATGTCATCTGCACCGTGAAAGATGTCCTGGACGTTCGGTTCCACCATTGCTGTTGGAGGAGAATTCCTGGGAACCTTCGTCCCATATCCTGGACAAGAACCTCCTCCACCAGTTTCATCTGAACCACCCGGCTAAGCCCAGACTCCCGAGAAGGGGGTGTAAGGGCGGGGGGTGTACTTAAGCGGACCCGGGCCATGCCCCGGTCCCTCCACCTACCTCGGGGATGGCCTGGGCCATTTCAGGGCCTCCTCAGGCCTGCATGGCCTCCAGCGCGTCTCTCCCTCCTCGGGAGAGATGCCAATGATCCGCCGCAGCTGGGCCCACCCCCTAGATGCACACGCGCGAGGAGGAGTCCCTCATAAAGGGGCCAGCGCAGGAAAACCCTAGCCTTGCATTGGATGACGTCAGAACGCTATCAGGATATTTAAACCCGGCTTCTGACATCTTCAGTGCCTTGCAACGAGGTTCTCTCAGTCTTCTGAGCTACTAGTTGCTGCATCCAGATCTTGGATCACTTCTTCAGACTTCCTGGCTTCCTGACCTGGCTTGTCTCCTGACTTCGTCTTCAGCTTCCACCCCTGGTTTTGGTTTGACTTCTGACTTCTGCTTTCCGACCTAGCTCCATCCTATGACTCTGATTCCACCTTCTGCCCCTGGCTTTGGTTTTGTACCTCTGGCTTCTGACCCAGCTTCGTTCTTGGATTCCATCTTCGGCCTCTTCCACCTCCTCAAGTATCTGGTACCCACTGGTCAGAGGATTCAAATAAGTCCCCAGCGGCTCGGGCTCTCACGGGCTCCTCCCGGGGGAGCCACGGGCTTCCAAGGGTGAAGATCCTTCCAGGCTCCTGGGCCCAGTCAGTCTCATCGTCCACCTCTTTGGCCGCTGCCTGGATCCTTGGTCGCATAGGGTCCCGCCTAAGTCCAAGAGGTCCGGGTTAATACTAGCTCCTCCTGGGGGGACTGCAGGCTTCCAGTGGTGAAGTCTTCTCTGGAGTATCTTCAGCGCCGCCTCCCGGCTGAGATGCTTCCTGTGGGGTCCCACAGTATACCATCTACAGTCTCAACCGGCTCAAGGGTCCACGACCGTAACACATAAAGTTCCTGGATATAATAAATGATTGCTTCATGAAGCAATTGGTTCAGGAACCAACAAGAGAGGGAGCTATTTTAGATTTAATTCTTAGTGGAACGCAGTATTTGGTGAGAGAGGTAACGGTGGAGGTGCCACTTGGCAACAGTGATCATAACATGATCAAATTTAAACTAATAATTGGAAGGGGGACAATAAGTAAATCCACAGCTCTAACACTAAGCTTTCAAAAGGGAAACTTTGATAAAATGAGGAAAATAGTTAGAAAAAAACTGAAAGGTGCAGCTGGAAAGGTTAAAAGTGCTCAACAGGCTTGGACATTGTTTAAAAATACAGTCCTAGAGGCGCAGTCCATACGTATTCCACGCATTAAAAAGGTGGAAGATTTGTTGGAAAATATAAAAATGGGAATGTTCATGCTACAGTTGCTGTATTTTGTGTTTAAATGTTTTGGAAATGGTGACTGTTCCCAATAAAACATGGTTTAAAAAAAAAAAAAAGGTGGAAGGAAGGCAAAACGATTACCGTCATGGTTAAAAGGTGAGGTGAAAGAGGCTATTTTAGTCAAAAAAACATCCTTCAAAAATTGGAAGAAGGATCCATCGGAAGAGAATAGGATAAAATATAAGCATTGTCAAGTTAAGTATAAAACATTGATAAGACAGGCGAAGAGAGAATTTGAAATGAAGTTGGCCATAGAGGCAAAAACTCATAATAAAAACTTTTTAAAATATATCCTAGGGATGTGAATCGGGCTTCGGACGATTGAAAATATCGTCGATATTTTCAAAATCGTCAGAAATCGGGGGCTCCCCCAAAATGATAGGAAAAACCCCACGATATTGTTTGTGGGGGTTCTCTTATCGTTTTGGGGGAGGCGGGAAAAACGGCACACAAAAGTAACCCCTAAACCCACCCCGACCCTTTAAAACTAATCCCTTAGCTTCCCCCATCCTCCCCGACCCCCCCAAAACATTTTACAGGTACCTGGTGGTCCAGTGGGGGTCCCGGGAGTGATCTCCTGCTCTCGGGCCGTCGGCTGCCACTAATGAAAATGACACCGATGGCCCTTTGCTCTTACCATGTGACAGGGTATCCGTGCCACATGGTAGGAGCACTGGATGGCCTGCGCCATTTTTAAAGATGGCGCCGGCCATCCAGTGCTCCCTCCATGTGACAGGGGCCGGCCAATGGCACGGATACCCTGTCACATGGTACGGGCAAAGGCCATCAGCGCCATTTTTATTAGTGGCAGTCGATGGCCCGAGAGCGGGAGATCACTCCCAGGACCCCCACTGGACCACCAGGTACCTGTAAAATGTTTTTGGGGGGGTCGGGAGGGTGGGGGAAGCAAAGGGATTAGTTTTAAAGGGTCGGGGTGGGTTTTTTGTTTATCGGCTCGGGCGCAGCCGATAAAACCGCGATCAGGCTGGACGAAAAAAAAACCACAATGTGATTCAGAATCCGAACCGATTCCGGTTCCGATTCACATCTCTAATATATCCAAAGCAAGAAACCTGTGAGGGAGTCGGTTGGACCATTAGATGACCGAGGGGTTAAAGGGGCTCTTAGGGAAGGTAAGGCCATTGCAGAAAGACTAAATCAATTCTTTGCTTCCATGTTTACTAATGAGGATGTTGGGGAGATACCAGTTCTGGAGATGGTTTTCAGGGGTCATGAGTCAGACAAACTGAACGAAATCACTGTGAACCTGGAAGATGTTGTAGGCCAGATTGACAAACTAAAGAGTAGCAAATCACCTGGACTGGATGGTATGCATCCTAGGGTACTGAAGGAACTCAGAAATGAAATTTCTGATCTATTAGTTAAAATTTGTAACCTATCATTAAAATCATCCATTGTACCTGAAGACTGGAGGGTGGCCAATGTAACCCCAATATTTAAAAAAGGCTCCAGAGGTGATCTGGGTAACTATAGACCAGTGAGCCTGACTTCAGTGCCGGGAAAAATAGTGGAAACTATTCTCAAGATCAAAATCGAAGAGCATATAGTAAGACATGATTTAATGGAACCCAGTCACATGGATTTACCCAAGGGAAGTCTTGCCTAACAAATCTGCTTCATTTTTTTGAAGGGGTTAATAAACATGTGGATAAAGGTGAACAGGTAGATGTAGTGTATTTGGATTTTCAGAAGGCGTTTGACAAAGTCCCTCATGAGAGGCTCCTACGAAAACTAAAAAGTCATGGGATAGGAGGCGATGTCTTTTCGTGGATTACAAAGTGGTTAAAAGATAGGAAACAGAGAGTAGGATTAAATGGTCAATTTTCTCAGTGGAAAAGGGTAAACCGTGGAGTGCCTCAGGGATTTGTACTTGGACCGGTGCTTTTCAATATATATATAAATGATCTGGAAAGGAATACGACGAGTGAGGTTTTCAAATTTGCGGATAATACAAAATTATTCAGATTAATTAAATCACAAGCAGACTGTGATACATTACAGGAGAACCTTGCAAGACTTGAAGATTGGGCATCCAAATGGCAGATGAAATTTAATGTGGACAAGTGCAAGGTGTTGCATATAGGGAAAAATAACCCTTGCTGTAGTTACCCGATGTTAGGTTCCATATTAGGAGCTACCACCCAGGAAAAAGATCTAGGCATCATAGTGGATTATACTTTAAAATCGTCGGCTCAGTGTGCTGCAGCAGTCAAAAAAGCAAACAGAATGTTAGGAATTATTAGGAAGGGAATGGTTAATAGAACGGAAAATGTCATAATGCCTCTATGTTGCTCCATGGTGAGACCGCACCTTGAATACTGTGTACAATTCTGGTCGCTGCATCTCAAAAAAGCTATAGTTGCAATGGAGAAGGTACAGAGAAGGGCAACCAAAATGATAAAGGGGATGGAACAGCTCCCCTATGAGGAAAGGCTGAAGAGGTTAGGGTTGTTCAGCTTGGAGAAGAGATGGCTGAGGGGGGATATGATAGAGGTCTTTAAGATCATGAGAGGTCTTGAACGAGTAGATGTGACTCGGTTATTTACACTTTCAAATAATAGAAGGACTAGGGGGCATTCCATGAAGTTAGCAAGTAGCACATTTAAGACTAATCGGAGAAAATTCTTTTTCACTCAGTGCACAATAAAGCTCTGGAATTTGTTGCCAGAGGATGTGGTTAGTGCAGTTAGTGTAGCTGGGTTCAAAAAAGGTTTGGATAAGTTCTTGGAGGAGAAGTTCATTAACGGCTATTAATCAAGTTTACTTAGGGAATATCCACTGCTATTAATTGCAACAGTAGCATGAGATCTTCTTAGTGTTTGGGTAATTGCCAGGTTCTTGTGGCCTGGTTTGGCCTCTGCTCGAAACAGGATGCTGGGCTTGATGGGCCCTTGGTTTGACCTAGCATGGCAATTTCTTATGTTCTTATGTTCATACCAGAGGCAGGCGTAAATAACAAAATAAACAGGTCGATCCAGTAAGGCCGCGGTAGAAACAGTGCGGTAGTGTCAGGTAGTGTCAGGCGCACCCTTCCTCCCCGCACGCACAGTTCTCTTCACTAACTCCCCGATACTCTCCTCTAATCGCATGGAAATGCATGCCGCGGCTTTAAAGCGGTAGGGAAGGGTTATAGCCGCGTAACCCTGGTTACTGTATAGGCGCGGTGCGCCGGTACCTGTCATTTCAAATGTCATTTCAAATGACATTTGAAATGACAGGCACCATGAAGTGAAAAAAAAATACCAAAAATATATAGCTGAGTGTTCAAATTTTTAAATACCTGTCACTTTCATGCGGTCATCCAGGCAGCGGCGTGGGTCCAGGCGGCCGGCGGGCGGCAGCGGGAGTCGAGGGGCGGGGGGGCGGGTGGGCGCGTGTTCAAACGAGCCGGCGGCGAAAGCGGCCTCCGGTAACCCCCACCGAAAGGCGCGCATTCACTGCTGTGGGGGGATTCCGGAGGCCGCTTTCGCCGCCGGCTCTCTCCGCCTGAATTAATGCGCGCCCCGGCCGGGTCTCACAGGTGCGCATTAATTCAGGCGGAGGGAACCGTGGGCCGTTTTCGCCACCGGTTCCCTCTGCCTGGATGAATGGCCATGCGAAATCGAGAGGAAGGGAGAAGGGCCTGAGCCCTTCCCCCTTCCTCTCGATTTTGAGAGGAAGGGAGAAGGGCCCGAGCCTTGCTACTTTTTTGTATTTTGTTTTTTTTTTGCTTCGGGAGGATGGGACCGGACGGGCTGCAGGAGACCGGATTGGGGCTGGACCGGAGACCGGACGGGACCAGGGCGGGTAAGCAATGTTTTTAACACTACACTACACTACACTACACTAACTCCTACTAGGGGGAGGCGGTAAACTAACACGTTAAGGCGCTCAAGGCAGTCGGTGGGGGGAAGTGAATGAATGCGCGCCTGTGCGACCCCTGCCATTCGGCGCTCAAGGCAGTCACATGTCGTGACCCCTGCCTTGAGCGCCGAATCGCAGGGTCGCACAGGCGCGCATTCATTCATTCATTTACACGTGCATTCACTGGCGGCAGGGCCTGGATGAATGCACGCCCATGCCGGCAGTGAATAAATGCCCGTGCGATTTCGGCGCTCAATGTGTGACAGGCGCGCATTCATTCACTGATGGCGGCGGATTGACGAACGCACGCAAGTGTCCACTTTGTGATTCAGTTCAGATGCAAACATGTCTATTATTGGTTGACCCCAGCATTGTAAGATTCTGGTCATTACCACAGGATCCAGAGACCACTCGTGGGGATGGAACTGTCAGCTGAGGCAATCTGCTGCTATGTTCCACATGCCTGCCAGATAAGTGGCTCGTAGATGCATGGAGTGTGCAAGGGCCCAAATCTGCATAGCTTCTTGGCAGAGAAGATAAGAGCCTGTGCCTCCCTGTTTGTTCAAGTACCACATTGCGACTGTGTTGTCCGTTGTGTGAGAAGTCTTTGATGAAAGTCAGTCCTTGAACGCATATAGAGCATAACGCATAGCTGGAAGCTCTAGGAAGTTGATCAAACGTTGCTTTGAGCTGTGTCCAAGTACCTTGAGTTTGAAGGTTCTTCACATGAGCTCCTCAACCTTGGATACATCTTTGGTTAAAGTTACTTGTGGAATTGGTTGCTGAAAGGGTAGACCTTTTAGTCTGAAAGGCAGGACCCGGTATTGCAAATGTTGATGTCCCACTAGCAAAAGCTTGTATTTACAGCGGGGAGGGAAGATTGGAATGTGAGCATAAGCGTCCTGAAGAATCAAAGAACAGAACCAATCTCGTGTTTGGAAGTAGGGAAGCATGTTGCCGGGAAACACCATCCTGAATTTTTCTTTTTGGAGAAATATGTTGCGATTGCAGAGGTCTAAGATGGGGCGGAGGCCTCCTGTTTTCTTTGGAATGAGGAAATAGCGGGAGTAGACCTGGCTGCTGGCTCAGATCCAGACATCAGGACTTGTCCTTCATCTTCTGTATTTTCAATTCTGCTAGCTGTTTGAAAATAGTAAATCCTGGAGATTGCGGCACTGCTTCTAATTAGAATGTCTGTATCAAAAACTTCTCTTAAGTGATAGCAGCCTCATCTTGGGATCAATGAATGGTTGACAGGAGCGGGCGGGTTTGAAGGACACCAGAGAGAGAGCCAAACAGATTAGACAGGAGATGGAGGGAGGAGAGAGCAGGTATCCACAACGTGGAGAAAACAGGATTCTGTATTTATATTGTATAAAATGTTATATTATATATTTTATATTCAACAAAACAGAAAAAATTACAGACAGGACTAGGGGATATTCCATGAAGTAAGCGTGTAACATGTAGCACATTTAAGTTAATCATAGATAGCTCTTTTTCACTCAACGCACAATTAACTTGTGGCCAAGGTTTTAGTACAGTAAATGTAGCAGGGTTTCAATAGGGATTGGATAAGTTATTGGACGAGAAGTCCATTACCTGCGATTGGGAAGTGCTTTGTTTTGAGGTATTTGGCCGGTATTTGTATATCCTGAATTGTATCTAGGATACAACACATTTGTAGCTCGGATGCTGGGCTTGATGGACCCATAGCAAAACCACCGCTAACAACTCTTTTATGGGTTGCATAGCCTTCTAGTTGTGGGCTTTTTCCCTAGTGTCTATCAGTAGCCAGTAACCAGTAGCCAGAAAAATTAAACAGTGTCCAATTCCTATTTTGCCCCCGCCATCTACGTAGAGAGCAATGTAATACTTGTGTCTATCCTCAAACAATCATCAAGATTAATTGGTCAAGGTTATTTAGCCCTATGCTCAGCATGCTCTACTCTACCTTGGCTGTCTTTCCAATATGGCCGCAGCAGTAACACATAAGTCGCATGCTTAGAGTAGAAAATAAATCAAACACATTTTTGAGCATTAAATATATATATTTTAACCAAAAAAATAAACAAGTATTTACAAGTATCATATTATGATACAAATTTTACATGGGGGGGGGCCAAAGGGGGGGGTTTTAAAAAAAAAAGTGGGGAAAGCATGCCATGGGAGAGGAGGAGGAGCGCTGTCAGTGTTGGCCCCCCTGTGCTGATGCTCCTGCAGGAGCCCGCGCCAAGACCAGCAGTGACTGAGCGTCAGTCACTCCTGCAGGATGCTGATGCTCCTGCAGGACCAGGACCTGCTGATGCTCCTGCAGGACCAGGTCCTGCAGGATGCTGATGCTCCTGCAGGACCAGCGTCAGAGCCTGCTGGCTCTGACGCTGGTCCTGCAGGAGCATCAGCACACGCAGTGAGTTCCCCTCCAGGGCGTGTAAGGTGCTGGTGATCTGCGCCAGGAGGTACAGCATTGAGTCCATACAGCCCTCAATGCTGCCCTCTGGCCGATCGCCAACCCTGGAAAGCCCTGGAGAGGCTGGACCAACGACATCGACGTCGCTGTCCTCCTCCTCTCCAATGGCAGGCGGGGCGGGGCTGGGCGAGGTGGGTAGGTCGGGAGACAGTTGGGGTTGAAAATCAGGGGGGGTTTGGTGCGGTGGGATATAGGCGGGGAGGGGCAAAATAATGGGTAGGCGCTCCAAAATGGGGGTGGGTGGGGAAGCAGGGGAAGCAGGAGCCATTTGGGGGGGTGAAGGAAATGGGACGGGATGGATTACAGTGGGACGGTCCATGTGTGGGGGGGGGGGGTGGAATGGGCGTGGCCAGCATTTCTTCATCAGAAGTATCTGAAAAGAGAAAAATCAAGGCCTCAATCCCATCCAACATTAAGTCATGCACAACAAGAAACAGAACAGAGCAACATTTTTTAACAGGAACAATAGTGGATTCAATTTAACACATGTACACATGCCAATTCCCTTGTCGTGAGCAATGCAGAAAGTAAGCCAATGCAACTGAAGGCTCACCATGGGGGGGTGCCAGCTCTTCCTCCGTAGTTTCTCCTTCATCGGAAGTATCTGAAAAGAGAAAAATCAAGGCCTTAATCCCATCCAACATTAATTCATGCACAACAAGAAACAGAACAGAGCTACATTTTTTTACAGGAACAATAGTGGATTCAATCTCACACATGTACACATGCCAATTCCCTTGTCGTGAGCAATGCAGAAAGTAAGCCAATGCAACTGAAGGCTCACCATGGGGGGGTGCCAGCTCTTCCTCCGTAGTTTCTCCTTCATCAGAAGTATCTGAAAAGAGAAAAATCAAGGCCTTAATCCCATCCAACATTAATTCATGCACAACAAGAAACAGAACAGAGCTACATTTTTTTACAGGAACAATAGTGGATTCAATCTCACACATGTATACATGCCAATTCCCTTGTCGTGAGAAATGCAGAAAGTAAGCCAATGCAACTGAAGGCTCACCATGGGGGGGGGGGGGGGGGGTGCCAGCTCTTCCTCCATAGTTTCTCCTTCATCGGAAGTATCTGAAACAGAAAAATCAAGGCCTTAATCCCATCCAACATTAATTCATGCACAACAAGAAACAGAACAGAGCTACATTTTTTTACAGGAACAATAGTGGATTCAATCTCACACATGTACACATGCCAATTCCCTTGTCGTGAGAAATGCAGAAAGTAAGCCAATGCAACTGAAGGCTCACCATGGGGGGTGCCAGCTGTACCTCCATAGTTTCTCCTTCATCGGAAGTATCTGAAAACAGAAAAATCAAGGCTTTAATCCCATCCAACATTAATTCATGCACAACAAGAAACAGAACAGAGCTACATTTTTTTACAGGAACAATAGTGGATTCAATCTCACACATGTACACATGCCAATTCCCTTGTCGTGAGCAATGCAGAAAGTAAGCCAATGCAACTGAAGGTTCACCATGGGGGGGTGCCAGCTCTTCCTCCGTAGTTTCTCCTTCATCGGAAGTATCTGAAAAGAGAAAAATCAAGGCCTTAATCCCATCCAACATTAATTCATGCACAACAAGAAACAGAACAGAGCTACATTTTGGACAATGGTAAATACTTTTTTCACTTTCTGCTCAGCCTTTAAATCTGTTAAATGCACCTACCGTCCTGTTGGTGGGCCCGCAGGGCCCTCAGGTACTCCGGCTCCTCCTTCCGGATCCTGCGCGCCCGCTTCTTCAGTGCCTCTATCTGTGGGTTATATAATAGCCAAAGGAAAGGGAAGTTGAACTACAAGTAGAGGGGTGGAATGAAATTTTAGCCCTACCAGTCTAATAGGTAGTGTTATTTTTACATTTGTCATCCGCATCCCAATAGATACCTAGTGCCCAAGCACATGTAAAAGTAAAGTTAAGTCAAGTGCCATGTTTCATGCTGTGATGCACAGCTCTACAAAGCGAACACCCCCAAAAAAAATTGCTCTTGCAAGTGAAGCATCACTTTACCACCGTCAGATTCAACAATACTAAACAAACAAAGCGAAGATGTTAAACTTAAATCTTTACTCAAAAAACAGAAGCAAACACCTCTCAATTAGATACGCACACAGCACTCTAGAGAGGGAAAATAGTATTTAGACTATTTACCAATACCATATATCAAAAAGTAGACTAGAGACAATATCATAGGCTCTATGAAACTTTAAACTTTTGCATGCAGTTACAAAATTTACTACAGGCCTATGAACTTACCTCCCGTGGAAAATCCGCTTGGGCGTTGAATTGCGCCCTGAGCGCCCGCCAGACCTCGTCCGCCCTCTCCTGGTCCCGCGGGCGCCCAGGGCGGAAGTACAGGCGATGCATGTTTGCCGTCACTAGCTCCGCCAGCAGCCGGACATCGCCGGCGGAAAAATTGTGGCCTCTTCCGCGAGGCATATTCGCTGCGATTGCAAAATGGCCGCCCGGATGTTTCATTGCACGTGCGAGCGCCGTGCATCCGGCTTCAGGCGCCTTTCCCTCCGCCATATTCCTACAGTCAAACACAACTGGCGATCTAGCCTAGATTTCAGCGTGCCTTCGGTTCACCATTTTGCTACGGCTAAACATATGGGTGCTCTATCCTAGGTTTAAGCTTTGTTTTCGGTTCGCCATTTTGCTACGGCTAAACATATGAGCGCTCTATCCTAGGTTTAAGCTTTGTTTTCGGTTCGCCATTTTGCTACGGCTAAACATATGGGCGCTCTATCCTCGGTTGAAGCTTTGTTTTCGGTTCGCCATTTTGCTACGGCTAAACATATGGGCGCTCTATCCTAGGTTTAAGCTTTGTTTTCGGTTCGCCATTTTGCTACGGCTAAACATATGGGCGCTCTATCCTAGGTTGAAGCTTTGTTTTCGGTTCGCCATTTTGCTACGGCTAAACATATGGGCGCTCTATCCTCGGTTGAAGCTTTGTTTTCGGTTCGCCATTTTGCTACGGCTAAACATATGGGCGCTCTATCCTCGGTTGAAGCTTTGTTTTCGGTTCGCCATTTTCCTACGGCTAAACATATGGGCGCTCTATCCTCGGTTGAAGCTTTGTTTTCGGTTCGCCATTTTGCTACGGCTAAACATATGGGCGCTCTAATCCTAGGTTTAAGCTTTGTTTTCGGTTCGCCATTTTGCTACGGCTAAACATATGGGCGCTCTATCCTAGGTTTAAGCTTTGTTTTCAGTTCGCCATTTTGCTACGGCTAAACATATGGGTGCTCTATCCTAGGTTGAAGCTTTGTTTTCGCTTCGCCATTTTGCTACGGCTAAACATATGGGCGCTCTATCCTCGGTTGAAGCTTTGTTTCGGTTCGCCATTTTGCTACAGCTAAACATATGGGCGCTCTATCCTAGGTTTAAGCTTTGTTTTCGGTTCGCCATTTTGCTACGGCTAAACATATTGGCGCTCTATCCTAGGTTTAAGCTTTGTTTTCGGTTCGCCATTTTGCTACGGCTAAACATATGGGCGCTCTATCCTCGGTTGAAGCTTTGTTTTGGGTTCACCATTTTGCTACGGCTAAACATATGGGCGCTCTATCCTAGGTTTAAGCTTTGTTTTTGTTTCTCCATTTTTCAACGGACAAAAATAGAGGCGCTCAATCCTGAATTGCCGCCATTCTTGCCGCATTCCTATTACTGGAGTTTAGTGTTGGTGAAAACTGGTGTTTCAAGAAGGTCTTTGAAACCGGAGTTTCCTATTGGTTTTGAAACTGCAGTTTCCTATTGGTTTTCAAACTGCAGTTTGAAACTGGAGTTTCCTATTGGTTTTCAAACTGCTGTTTCCTATTGGTTTTCAAACTGCAGTTTGAAACTGGAGTTTCCTATTGGTTTTCAAACTGCTGTTTCCTATTGGTTTTCAAATTGCAATTTGAAACTGGAGTTTCCTATTGGTTTTCAAACTGCATTTTCATTTCGGTTTTATAACTTGCTTTTCCAATTGGCCAGCACGGCATAATAATCGTACCATGGGCGTGTATATAGCTCGCTTCCCTTGGATGGAAAAGTCCCTTTACATATTTCGTTTGGACAAGGACACACCGTGTACAACTGTTTCGTCGGATATCGTCAAGGCTTTAAGCAGGTAAGCATTGCATTAAACGCTTTTGGTTCGGGCATCTAACCGTGTGACTTTGCAACTGTCCCTCTTTTTTTCTTTGTCTTTTTTGCCCTGTTATGTTTCCCTCTTTTTTGCATTTCTAACAGCGCAGATGTTTCCATTTTAGCGCTTGGCTTTAAGCTTTCCGTTGTATTGTGCCTGGTAGCCTAGTTTCCCGGTTCTTTGCATTCATGCTGTGTTTTATGTTTATCGCTTGCCATCCCTATATCTAATGGAGATGTGAATCGTGTGATCAAGTCGGTAGATGGTCGCCCGAATCGCGATGGCCGCCCATGAACATAGGCGTCCGTAAGGGCATTCTCGTCCACCCTTGATTGGCGCCCATTTTCCTGCGACCGCTTTGTCTGTTCTGCCCTACGGATGCCTCCTGCGTGATAATCGCCGGCCGTATTCCCGTACGGCAACACGATTCGAGTGCAGGAAGTAGTTCCTGGACCCCCGCTGGACTTTGGTCTAGTCCTGTGGGGGTTTTACCGCCCTAACCAAGATTAACGATTTGTTGCATTAAATCGGGGGAATTCTTATTATTTATCTCTCCACCTGGAGTTAATCACTAATGTTCACAACAGCTGAACACAGTTAATGGAAAGGCTCTTAAACAAGGCTATACAGGGGCCTAAATATGTTACAGTATATATTACCGATTTCATCTCCTCCATGCTGTTCATTAATCACGTTCTCTTTGTTACCGTCCAGGTTGAACTATGCCGGGAAAGCGAGTTCTGGCTCAGGTAGAGGACCATGCCACGGACCAGCAGCCAGAGGAGGACTCAAGCGCCTCCCAGCCATCCCAAAAGCGAACCCGTAATGCGCGCTTTACGGATGATGAGAAAGAACTCTTGTGCCGTGCTGTATGTGAAAAACATCACCTTCTCTTTAAGTCCAAGCTTTCGTGGTGCAGCCGAAAGAAGATTTGGGAGAAGATTGCACAGGATGTAAGCTCCCTTTCGGTTATGCCAAGAGATGTTAAGCAGGTGCAGCACCGGTGGCGTGACACCAGAAAAGAGGTTAAAGAGAAGGCCGCTAAAATCAATGCCCACGCAAAGAGGACTGGTGGAGGGCCACCGTGCAGCATCGTGCTGACACCAGTGGAGGAGATGGTTCTCAGAACCATGGGTGCGGAGGTAGTGGTGGGCGTGCAGATGGAGTATGGCGGTGAAACGGAACCATGTGCACCTTGTGCAGGTATGTATTTAGCTAAATTCAGATGTGAGCTGTATGGTAGCTCAGTGGTCAGCCGATGTGTGATCGCTCCTTTCTTACAATTTACTACTGTAATAGAAATGTGCATCATTGATTGCCCTACCGTCACTGTACTTGTCGCAATATTGTCTGATAGCCATAAGTATTCTTGTTTCATGACAAAATAGAAATCGGTACTGTTATAAATTATGATTAACTCTCCACAGTTATGTAATGACGTTGACCTCTCTATCTTTGCCCACAGAAACAATGGACAACGGTGACGGTGACAGCGGAGAATCCGAACACCAGGAATCATTGTTTCCGCAGCCTAGCGCAGACCCCCCCAGCCAAGCGATGTCATCAGGGGACATGGATACACAGGATCAGTACGATGTCCCTGTGATCGGAGCGGAGGATGTTGTACTGGACCTACAGTATTTGAACACCCCCCTGGCATTTCAAGAACCCGACCCATCACAGCAAAGCGATGAAGCTACAGTGATTGAGGAATCTGAACCAGTGTTTCCTGACACGGAAATTGCACCAGTATTTGGCATAGAGACCGTGACCGATCAATTACTGGCTGGAATAGGCTCGCGCCTGGATGGTCATCATGCTCTAATCCTCCAGGAACTGCGTTTGCTCAGAGCTGACTTTAATCAGTGCATGGCGTCACTGATTGGCGCAATCCAGTCACTTGCCCCGAAACCTCCCGCCGGGAACAAATCCTAAAACGTTTAATAAAAGTTATATTTTGTTTTCAATTTGAGTAAGCGTACTTTTGTTTTTATTAAAACCGTTGTAAACTGATGTCTATAACGTGCCGCTGTATAAGAAGACTTTAAATATATTAATAAATAAACAAACTATAGCCCTTGGCTCAATAGCTGCAAATAGACAGACACTGGTCTCTAAGGCGCCCATTACCGGCGCCCGTTACCGGCGCCGTGAACGGCACTTTACGGGCGACTGCTTTCTCGTCCGCCTTACGGCGGCTATATCGACCGGCGACCATCGACCGGCGCACATCCTCCGGTGCCCATCGACCGGCGTCAATAGAGGCACCAGAAGGCATGGGCGCCGTTCTTACAGAAAATAACAGATCACCTACCTCCGGTCTTACAGCTGGGTTCTCGGGTCGGTTTGGTTCTCCATGCTGCGGCAGCCCCCTGTTCACCTCTCCAATCTGCCGAGCGTTTCCTGGGTTTCTCAGTCGAGCATACATTCGTCTCCTTCTCCACTGAATCATTATTAGCGTCAGAGCAAAAAAAAACAGCTCGTCCATGGTGCAGTCCGGTACCTAACTGTTCGAACACCACACTAACACCACGTAGAGGTAGGCGCTAAACGAGCATGTTAAGGCCGCGGCTAAACAGTGGGTTACAAAGGAGATAATCTGAGCGCGCTTTACGGTATCGGAGAGGAAGAGCTAATTCCTTCATTATACAGCATTATACAGCTAATTCGTTCATTTACATGCCGGGTGCGGAAAGGGTTATGCGTCTGTTTTCAGAAGCGATACGGACGCGTGAAACTGGAGACTGTATCGCTGAATTGCCTTGCGCGCCCGAATTGTGCGCTACGAGCACGTTACAGACGGGCAATCTTCGACCGGACGATACTGGATCGACCTGAAAGGTAGGGGGGGATTTAGGTAGGGCTGGGGGGCGGGTTAGATAGGGGAAGGGAGGAGAAGGTGGGGGGAGCGGAAGGAAAGTTCCCTCCGAAGCCACTCCAATTTCAGAGCGGCCTTGGAGGGAATGGGGAATGCCGTCGGGGCTCCCCTAAGGCTCAGTGTGCGCAAGATGCACAAGTGTGCACCCCCTTACGCCCCCTTACGCCCACCGACCCCAGATTTTATAACATGTGCGCGGCTGCAAGCGTATGTTATAAAATCGGGCGAAGATTTGTGTGCACCGGGTTGCGCACACAAATCTACGCCCGCGCGTAACTATTAAAATCCGGCCCTATGGGTGAGAAGGCTGGGATCTATACAGGATAGGAAAGAATCCCAATATAAACCCTACACCTTAAGTGCTATAATACCCTGTAATCACACAGAAGCTCCTTCAACAAAGAGTGCAAAGCAGAACTCTAACACTTCCCTATGCCACTCACCATAGAAAAGTAATATTCAAATTCTGGTGTAACCTCACTGTAACAGCAACACATTAATACACCTCAGTAACACTGTGTAATCATTTAAAACCCCACAAAACATGTATTAAAAACCTATAGCAAACCTGCGATATCATAACACACTAACTACCAGACTCATGATAATAACCCTACCCATGAAAAGGCAATCCTGCAAATATAATACCAGACCCTAATATACCAATACACCGCCTTCCAGAAAAACAGAACAAGTCAGGCTGCTATAGATCCCTGCACAGAAACTACATACCAACAAAATAGCTCACCTTGGTCACACATGCAGAACACAGGCAGACACTAGCCAAATACAGAATAAAGAAACCATAAATTATTAATAGGGACAGGCAGACAAAAAAGGAACTGAAAACTGCAACAAGCCTGATTTTCTATGTAGTGCAACAATAGAAAAAAAAATATCACCATTCCTCATTAACCATCAAGTATAATTAAGACATATAAAACATCAACCATGCCAATAAAAAGAATAAATATTTTTAAAAAGCTGATAATTAGAATAATATTTGATAATTAATAATGCATATCAAATGCTTAAAAATTTACCAACCACCAATAAAATATTTAAAAATAAAAGACACAACAAATGCCCAATAATTAAAACAAGGATTAAAAAAATGCACCACACTCCATACCTGGGAACTTTATATTTCCAGTCATACTAAGATTGTCTTGGATTCGCACACTCACAAGCACTCTCTCGCACATTCTTACATACTCTCTCACACACACAGACAGGCTCTCTGACACACAGGCACTCTCACAAACTCACACATTTTCACATTCACATACACTTTCTCACACACACTCATAAGCACTCTGCCTCTCATGCACACATTTTCTCACATACTCGCGAGCACTTTCTCATACACATGCTCTCACTCACTCACACCCCTATCACAAAATACTCGGTGTTATATGTTTGAATCAAATATTCACTGATAATCAATCCAAATTTTAAGTCCAAAAAGGATCTTTTTATTATTTTTATTTTTTTTTTAAATTTTTGTAGAAGATGGGAATGGTTTCATACATTATATCCGGCAACCCCCTTGGTGTCTTTATCTCTTTAATCATAAACGCATCCACCAACCTCCGTATTTCTTTTATTTTAATTTAAACCAATGATTAAAAAGATATTTTCTTTTTGATTTGATTTGAATCTCAGTGAAAATCGCTTTTCTTATATATATTCATTATTTATTGCATTTTTCATTGACTTCTCTCTGTACCACATACTACTGAATATTTGTTATGAGCCGTCAGCGAGTGACTAGTTTATACTTAGCTTTGGATAAATTTCTGAATAAGTCCCGACTTGCGCAAGTTTCGACATAAAAATGTCTTCATCAGGGTTCATTCATATCCTTTGCTCTTTCTTCAAAGACTCTCCATCCATTATATTCTTCGGTGCTCTGAACAAGCCTCCGTTCAACGCTCTTCCTGACGGCGTCGGGACTTATTCAGAAATTTATCCAAAGCTAAGTATAAACTAGTCACTCGCTGACGGCTCATAACAAATATTCAGTAGTACGTGGTACAGAGAGAAGTCAATGAAAAATGCAATAAATAATGAATATATATAAGAAAAGCGATTTTCACTGAGATTCAAATCAAATAAAAAAGAAAATATCTTTTAATCATTGGTTTAAATTAAAATAAAAGAAATACGGAGGTTGGTGGATGCGTTTATGATTAAAGAGATAAAGGCACCAAGGGGGTTGCCGGATATAATGTATGAAACCATTCCCATCTTCTACAAAAATTTAAAAAAAAAATAAAAATAATAAAAAGATCCTTTTTGGATTTAAAATTTGGATTGATTATCAGTGAATATTTGATTCAAACATATAACACCGAGTATTTTGTGATAGGGTTGTAGTGTACACTTGGTGTAAAATCTCATTTTGAAATTTAGTCTCACTCACTCACAGGCACTCTTTCTCGTACACCCTCACAGACTCTCTCACACACACTCTCAGACAATTGCTCTCTCACACACTTGAAGGCAGTTCTCTCATATGCAGGCAAGCATTCACTTTCACACAAACGCAACCAGGCTCTCACACACACTCACTCACACACTTGCAGGTACTCTCTCTCACACACATACAAACAGGCTCTCTTTCACATTCACAGGAATGTGTTACTCTCTCTCATATAAACAGGCTCTTTCTCACACTCAACTCTCTCTCACACAAACAGTCACATAGGCTCACTCCCAGCCTTTCCTTCTCTTCTTCAGCTGGTTTTAGAGGAAATTCTAGTGACTCCACAGGATCTCATCAGCTGCTGGCTGCAGGAGAAACACTGGCAACTTCACATGGCCTCTTCCTCTTCTTCCACTAGCTCTAGGGATAATGTGGGCATTCCAGCAGGAAAAATGCTGGCGGTCTCACAGGGCCTCTTCCTCTGTTGACTCCAGGAGTAATGTAGGCATTCCAGCAGAACCTCTTCTTTTGCTCTACCAATAGACAAAGTCACAGAGAATTAGGACACGGAACTCATGTACCTGCTGCTAACAATATCCTTGAATTTGGCAATGAGAAAGGGATGTAAGGAAAGGGGATATATTTACGTGAGACAATTTTACCTAACTCTGTGGAGTCAACCATTAATCTGACTTTTATAAATTCTATTGCACTTTAGCTCTAAGCACTGTTTTACCCACAGAAATGGACTGTTTGATTATTGCCCACCCTTTATGTGGATATATCAATAATACACAGATTTTTACACATAGATTTTGTGGGCATATTTGGGGATGGATTTAGGTTGGGGAAGGCAATTGCATGCATAGTGTTGTATATTCAAAACTAATAGGGTTATTCATCAAAATGCATTATGGAGTTAAATTTTGAACTTATGTACACTGTTCCAAGTTTCATAACCTTGTTCTATGTAATGCCTTTTGGCAATTTTCATGTTCTGTTTCAATGTAAACTGATGTGATCTTTATTTCATATAGGAACACCGGTATATAAAAATCTAAAAATAAATAAATAAATAAATAACGCACGTGATAATGCGTTAATGCATGCATTAATGCCATAATGCATGTGATAACACTAATGCACAGCATGAATGCAAATTTTTGGGAGGTGTGGGATCAGGGAGGCATGTGGGAGGGATTTAGGGAAATGAGGGGCAATATCTGTAGCGACAGTCGGTCTTCGATGGCTTCGCCCCGCCTAGCTCTCACTACTTGCGGCTCCTCCCGCTCACCTCGGACTACTGGCTGCCACGGCGTCTGTTTCCCATCCTCTCTGGCGTCCCCGGACTGGCTTTGGTTCTGCCTCCCACCATACTCCTCCAAGGTACCTTAGGGTGCGCGCACACACGCCGCCCTCATCTTTATTTCCACGTTGGTGCGAACCTTAGGGGCGTCCCCCTGATATGAAGCCACGCTGCCCAGTTATTTAAGCCTACAGTATTTGCTAGCTCATCGAGTTAGCAACAGAAACTCTACGGATGGGATTCACTCTTTTTACCGAAGCTGTTCTGCCACTCCAGTGTTATCTGGAACTCTTACACCCTTTGGGGTTGCTAACGAGGTACCTGCTCCTCGGGGGCCTCTTCTGCTTTTTTCAGGTGCTATCAGGAAACCGGTACTCGCTCCTCGACGGCCCATGTTCCCTGAGTCGCTGCCTGCATCTTCAAACCTTTCTACTTGGAAGACTTCACTAACAGTTTCCATCTGTGAGTACAACTACCATCTATTCCACAGTACTGCTTCACTGGAACCAGGTACTCGCTCCTCAAGGGTCTGCCCTCTGTTCCGGTGCCAGACCTCTCGTCTAGTGGAATCTCTGTTACTGCTACGTGAGTACAATACAACTGAGTCTCTCTGTTCTAAGGGATCAGGTACTCGCTCCTCGAGGGCCTGCTCTCCCTGTCTCGGAGCTTCTCCTAATTCTACCTGGGACTCTGAATGCTTCTCATTGTGTACTCATAACGCTCAGAATCTTTCCACTACAGCACAGCCTAGCAGAGAATTCGCTGTTCCAGCATTCTGTGGGAGACCTGCCCAGCCGGGCTCAACATCCACTACTCACTACTGCCACCTTTGGTGGGTTCCAAAACTGTTTAATAAAAGATTCAAATCTGTGTTTGTGTGTCCAGAGTCTAGCCTGAAACTGTGGTCCCTCACGGGACTGCCCCCTGTGGGTGTGGTCAGCTGCCACAGTGTCCAAGGATCCACCCAAACATCAATAACCATAACAGATTGCTAACTCCATGGATCTGGCTCAGCTCAATGCTTTGCAGGCCATTACATGCCTGGCCCTACGCATTGGAAAAACTTACTACTGTGTTTTATCAGCTGCACGCACAGAAGAATCAAGGCTCTACTTCCAGTAATGAAGGTAAGTTACCTGAAGTAACTGTAAGGACTACTGTGCCTCTTGCTGCTCCAGTATGCTTCTCTGGCTTCTTAAACCAGTGTTGTATGCATTTTGCATTACAATCATCTCACTTCCCTACAGCCTATGCCATTCTATCTTATCTTGATGGAAGGGGCTTGCCTTGGCCTTCCTCACTGTGGGAATGCAAAGACCCTATATTTCAGGATTGAAGGATTTATGGGCTTGTTCAGATCCGTTTTTGATGATCCTGTCCGACATACTGTTGCTGGTTCTGCCTTAGTTGACCTGAAGAAAGGCAACCGACCATTGGCTGATTTCGTTATAGAGTTCAAGACTCTTGCAACTGAGTTACTTTGGGACCCTAGATGCCTGAAAACTCTCTTCTTCAGAGGTTTGGATTCCCGCTTGAAGGACGAGCTGGCCACTCGTGAGACACCTGACTCGCTGGATGAGCTAGTGGCCTTAGCTACTAGAATTGATCACCGGCTTCGTGATAAGGTGCAAGAACTCAAGCTTGGTTCAGAAAGAAGTTCGTGCTAAGCCTGCACTCAGGATGGTTCCTATAACTCCTGTTGCCAGTGGTGAAGAACCGATGCAACTTGGTCGCAGTCACTTGACATCCAAAGAGAGAAGACTTTGGAAGAAGAATGATTTGTGCATGTACTGTGGACAAGCTGGTCATGCAGTCCAAATATGCCCCATATGTCCGGGAAACGGACGGGCCTAAGTCCTGCGGGAGGACTTTTCTTAGGCTTTACTACGCCATCTCCTCCTCTCTCTCTCCCTGTCTCTCTGATCTGCGGACCTTTGGAATTCCAGACCCTTGCCCTGGTGGCCTCAGGGGCAGGAGGTAATTTTATTCTACGATGATTAGTGGAACATTTGAGGATTCCCCTCACCACTTTGAAGACTCCACTAATCTTATCGTCTACACATGGAGAGCCGTTACCGGGTGATGTTACCTGTTGTACCAAACCGGTATCCCTCCGCACCGGAGCCCTCCATACAGAGTAAATTTCCTTCTTTATGTTAGAGAAGGCCATGCACCCTATCGTTCTGGGGTTACACTGGTTGCAGCTGTACATGCCACAATTTAACTGGGCTACGTTGGAACTCTCCCGTTGGGGCCCAGAATGTCATGGCACATGCCTAAAGGAGGTCTCTCCTATTCTCTGCATGCCTACAACTCCAGTGATGCCAGGACTGCCGCCTCAGTATGCATCATTTCATAATGTTTTCTCCAAAGAAGCTGCTGACATCCTTCCGCCACATAAATCTTATGACTGCGCAATAAGACTGAAACCTAACGCTGAACCTGCTAAGGGACATGTCTACCCACTGTCAGTGGTAGAGAACAAGGCCATGTCCGAGTACATTGAGGAAAACCTGCAAAAAGGTTTCATTAGACCGTCCAAGTCTCCTGCAGGTGCAGGCTTCTTCTTCGTGGGGTAGAAGGACAGCACTCTGCATCCTTGTATTGACTATCGAGGTCTGAATGAGATCACGATTAAAGATCGATACCCCTTACCTCTGACCTCAGAGCTGTTTGATCGACTTCAAGGAGCCAAGATATTCTCAAAACTTGACCTAAAGGGAGCCTATGACATGGTTCGCATCCGTGATGGTGACGAGTGGACAACAGCTTTCAACAGTCGAGATGGCCATTTCGAATATTTGGTAATGGCCTTCAGCCTGTGCAATGCTCCCGCTGTGTTTCAGAACATGATGAACGACATTCTGCGGGACCTTCTGTACAAAAGTGTCGTTGTTTACCTACATGACATCTTGATATTCTCACAGGATATGTCTACTAATCTAGTAGATGTCAAACCAGTATTACTGAGAGTTCGAGATCATCGCCTCTACGCCAAATTATCAAAGTGTGAATTTCAGTCTGTGACTTTCCTTGGCTATATCCTCTCGAAACAAGGCTTCCGGATGGATCCCCAAAAATTAGAGAGTATCAAGAATTGGTCTTAACCTACCAGTTTGAAGGCCCTGAGACGATTTTAGGGGTTCACAAAATACTATAGAAGCTTTATAAAGAACTATTCTTCTTTGACAGTGCCCTTAACTGCAATGACACAAAAAGGGGCCAACGCTTCTAAATGGTCTGCAGAGGCCATTTCCGTGTTCGGGAAATTAAAGACTGCCTTTTCCACTGAGCCATGTTTGCATCACCCGGATCCCAATAGACCCTTCATCGTGGAGGTTGAGGCTTCAGATGTTGGAGTAGGGGCCATGTTAAGCCAAACTGGAGATTTTAAAGCCTTACAGCCCTGATCCTTTTTCTCACGACGCTTTTCTCCTGCAGAGAAGAACTATGGGATTGGAGATAAAGAGCTCCTGGCTATTAAACTGGCATTCGAGGAATGGCGGCCTGGGCTCGAAGATGCCCAACATCAAATTACCGTATTCTCAGACCACAAGAATCTAGAGTACCTCCGTCATGCACAACGTCTTAACAACAGACAAGCCGGATGGTTCTTGTTTTTTAATCGCTTTGACTTCGTGCTCAAATATCGCCCCGGAGACAAGAATATCAGAGCTGATGCCCTGTCACGCTCTTTCCTCTCTGAGGATGTCCTGAAGAACCTCAGCACATCATCGACCTGAAGAAAGTCATCATGGCGGCTACCCATTCTGTGCCTGCCTGTAAAACAATTGTGCCTAAGAACCTCAGAAAGAAACTTCTATACTGGGCTCATGATTCCAAATTGGCTGGCCATCCTGGACAACGCCGTATCCTGCTGAAATTACAGAATTACTATTAGTGGCCTACTATCAAGGAAGACACATACTCCTATGTAGCGCCATGCTCCAACTGTGCCAAACATAAGTCTACTTCTGGTCAGCTTTGGGGATTGCTACAATCACTGCCAGTTCCAGAACAGCCATGGACTCACATCGCTACTGACTTTGCAGTTGATCTACCTCTTTCTGGAGGAATGAATAATATCTGGATGATGGTTGACCGTTTCAGCAAGATGGCTTATTTCGAGGCACTGCCTGGCTTACCCTCAGCCTTGGAGCTTGCAAAGTTCTTCATCGCACACATCTGTTGCCTTCATGGCCTAACAAAGCACATAGTCTCGGATAGAGGATCTCAATTTATGGCAAAATTCTGGAAGGCTTTGTGAAAGCTATTTGAAGTCTCTCTGGATTATACATCTGCCTATCATCTACAATCTAATGGCCAAACTGAAAGGATGAATAGGACCCTAAAACAGTTCATTCGGGCCTATGTGAGTTGCCGTCAGAATAACTGGGCTGAGCTGTTACCATGGGCTGAATTCGCCATTAATTCATATCCAGCATCATCCACTGGATCAACACCTTTTGAAGTGGTATATGGACGTTTACCTTCACCGCCACTTCCACTGAAGCTCTCAGTGTCGTCCTCAGAAGCTCAATCCACTGCTGATGATATCCATCAATTATGGACTCAGACTAAGATATGCTAATCAAAGCGGGTGATCGAGCAAAGAAGTCCTACGATGCTCACCATTCTAAAGCGCCTGTGTTTCAACCTGGTGACAAAGTCTGGCTATCAACTAAGCATCTGAGACTAAAGTTACATAAGAACATGCCATACTGGGTTAGACCAAGGGTCCATCAAGCCCAGCATCCTGTATCCAACAGTGGCCAATCCAGGCCATAAGAACCGGCAGGTACCCAAAAACTAAGTCTATTCCATATTACCGTTGCTAGTAATAGTGGTGGTTATTATCTAAGTCAACTTAATTAATAGCAGGTAATGGACTTCTCGTCCAAGAACTTATCCAATCCTTTTTTAAACACTGCACTAACCACATCCTCTGGCAACAAATTCCAGAGTTTAATTGTACATTGAGTGAAAAAGAACTTTCTCCGATTAGTTTTAAATGTGCCACATGCTAACTTCATGGAGTGCCCCCTAGTCTTTCTATTATCCGAAAGAGTAAAAAAACGATTCACATCTACCCATTCTAGACCTCTCATGATTTTAAACACCTCTATCATATCCCCCCCTCAGCCGTCTCTTCTCCAAGCTGAAAAGTTCTAACTTCTTTAGTCTTTCCTCATAAGGGAGCTGTTCCATTCCCTTTATCATTTTGGTAGCCCTTCTCTGTACCTTCTCCATCGCAATTATATCTTTTTTGAGATGCGGCGACCAGAATTGTACACAATATTCAAGGTGCGGTCTCACCATGGAGCGATACAGAGGCATTATGACATTTTCCGTTTTATTCACCATTCCCTTCCTAATAATTCCCAACATTCTGTTTGCTTTTTTGACTGCCGCAGCACACTGAACTGATGATTTCAATGTGTTATCCACTATGACGCCTAGATCTCTTTCTTGGGTAGTAGCACCTAATATGGAAACTAACATTGTGTAACTATAGCATGGGTTATTTTTCCCTATATGCATCACCTTACACTTGTCCACATTAAATTTCATCTGCCATTTAGATGCCCAATTTTCCAGCCTCACAATGTCTTCCTGCAATTTATCACAATCTGCTTGTGATTTAACTACTCTGAACAATTACCCTCCACTCGATTTGCTCCTCACTACGTTGGACCGTTTCCAATCCTCCGACGTCTTGGCAACATTATATACAGTCTGAAGCTACCGCCTGGATTGAAAATCCACAACGTATTCCACGTTTCGGAAACCACTCTTTCTCAGTGAGTTCTCATCCAAGTCATCTGAACCAACTTCTCTCAACTCGGAAGATGACCTTGAATATAAGGTTGAAGCTATTCTAGATGTAAGAAGATGTGGCAAAACTTGGGAATACCTTCTGTCTTGGGAAGGTTACGGCCCCGAAGAAAATTCTTGGGAGACGATGTCTAATATCCTGGATAAAGAGATGCTTCTTCAGTTTCACCAGATGCATCCTCAAACCAAGACCTGGTACAAGAGTTGGAGTCCGCCCTTTGAAGGGGGGTACTGTTGCGACCGTCGGTCTTCTCGCCCTCGCTCTGCCCTCTCTACCTTAGTGGCGACTCCCTTCGGGTCTGACGGACAGATGCTGTCGTGGCTTCTCCTCACCGCTTCTCCCTGGAATTCCCGGGCTGGCCTGACGCTGCGGATCCGCCATGTTCCTCATGACGTAGGGGCGCGCGTGCTCCAGAGTTTGTGCCGGCGGGGGTGACGGCCTTGGGGGTGTCCCCTCGTAGTGACGTCTTCCGTTTCCAACATAAAAGGTCTTTGCTTGCAACTGCGAATCGAGTTAGCAAGGGGAATTCTTTCTCCGCTGCTCTGCCTCCACACACTTACCTAGGGGTACCCACTCCTCGGGGGCCCTGCTCTCTCATCTTTATTTCAGATTGCTAAGATGGGATCCGGTACTCGCTCCTCAAGGGCCTACGTCCCTGAATGCTCAGAAGACTCCTTACTACCTGGAAGCGATCGCAGATGTGAGTACTGTGAGTTCTATTACAGATAGGAATCGGTACTCACTCCACAAGGGCCTATGTTCCTAATCTCCAAAGACTCCCTTCTAAGAAGTTATCGCAGGTACAGAGATCGTGAGTCATTATTGCAGATTGCAGATAGGAACCGGTACTCACTCCACAAGGGCCTATGTTCGTAAAACCCTCCAAAGACTCTTCTATTCCAGAAGCCATCTCATACACAGATATTGTGAGTTCTTATTCCAGACTGCATATAGGAACCAGTACTCGCCTACGGCTCCTGTTCCTGAATATACTGAAGACTCTCTGCTGCATAGAAACTATTACTGATATCTACAGTTGTGAGTGTATCATCTGCTACTGGTTATGTATCCTGCATACCCTGTCTACTCACTACCTATAGTCTCTCTCTACAGCTCAGCAACCCAGAGACCGCAATTCCAGTACCTGAGGGACTTCAGCCCTGCCGGGCACATCAGCTCACTACTGCCACCTCTGGTGGTTCTACTTCCTGTCTAATAAAGAAGTATCTGTGTTTGTCTCCATACTCCAGCCTAGCTGGTGGTCCCTCTCAGGATATCCTCCTGGGGCGCTGTCATCTGCCATCGGCCCAGGAATTCACCAATTTACATTAAGTATTTATTCCTTACACTGCTGAGCAGTATCAAACAGACTGCCACTCTGTGGGAGCCAACCCACAACAGATCATTAACTCGCCTATGGAGTATTACAAATTACTAGCTCCTCCCCTTGGGGGAGCAGCATTGAACAAATTGCTAACTCCTCCCCTTTGGCAGGGTCACATTGAACACACGCATAGAAGAATCAAGGCTCTACTTCCAGTAATGAAGGCCAGTTACCTGAAGTAACTGTAAAGACTACTGTGCCTCTTGCTGCTCCAGTATGATTCCCTGGGGAGATTCAGAGAACTAGAGGCTTCTTAAACCAGTGTTGTATGCAATTTGCATTACAACCTTCTCACTTCCCTACAGCCTACGCCAAGACTACTTACATTCTATCTTATCTTGATGGAAGGGCCTTGTCTTGGGCTTCCTTGCTGTGGGAACGCAAAGAACCTATACTTCAGGATTGATGGATTTATGGGCTTGTTCAAATCCGTTTTTGATGATCCTGCCTTGGTGGACCTGAAGCAAGGCAACTGACCACTGGCTGATTTCGCTGTAGAGTTCAAGACTCTTGCAACTGAGTTACTTTGGTACCCTAGATGCCTGAAAATTCTCTTCTTCAGAGGTTTGATTTCCTGCTTGAAGGACGAGCTGGCCGCTCGTGAGACACATGACTTGCTGGATGAGCTAGTGGCCTTAGCTACTAGAATTGATCACCGGCTTCATGATAAGGTGCAAGAACTCAAGCCTGGTAAAGGACCTGATCAGAAAGAAGTTCGTGCTAAGTCTGCACTCAGGATGGTTCCTGTAACGCCTGTTGCCAGTGGTGAAGAACCGATGCAACTTGGTCGCAGTCACCTGACATCCAAAGAGAGAAGACTTTCGAAGAGGAATGATTTGTGCATGTACTGTGGACAAGCTGATCATGCAGTCCAAACATACCCCATATGTCCGGGAAACGGACGGGCCTAAGTCCTGCGGGAGGACTTTTCTTAGGCCTTACTACGCCCTCTCCTCCGCTCTCTCCCAGACTCTCTGATCTGCGGACCTTTGGAATTCCTGACCCTTGCCCTGGTGGACTCAGGGGCAGGAGGTAATTTTATTCTACGATGATTAGTGGAACATTTGAGGATTCCCCTCACCACTTTGAAGACTCCACTAATCTTATCGTCTATACATGGAGAGCTGTTACCGGGTGATGTTACCTGTTGTACCGAACTGGTATCCCTCCACACCCGAGCCCTCCATACAGAGTCAATTTCCTTCTTTATGTTAGAGAAGGCCATGCACCCTATCGTTCTGGGGTTACACTGGTTGCAGCTGCACATGCCACAATTCAACTGGGCTACGTTGGAACTCTCCCATTGGGGCCCAGAATGTCATGGCAAATGCCTAAAGGAGGTCTCTCCTATTCTCTGCATGCCTACAACTCCAGTGATGCCAGGACTGCCGCCTCAGTATGCATCATTTCATGATGTTTTCTCCAAAGAAGCTGCTGACATCCTTCCGCCACATAAATCTTATGACTGCGCAATAAGACTGAAACCTAATGCTGAACCTCCTAAGGGTTGTGTCTACCCACTGTCAGTGGTAGAGAACAAGGCCATGACTGAGTACATTGAGGAAAACCTGCAAAAAGGTTTCATTAGACCGTCTAAGTCTCCTGCGGGTGCAGGCTTCTTCTTCGTGGGGAAGAAGGACGGCACTCTGTGTCCTTGTATCGACTATCGAGGTCTGAACGAGATCATGATTAAAGACCGATACCCCCTTACCTCTGATCTCAGAACTGTTTGATCGACTTCAAGGAGCCAAGATATTCTCAAAACTTGACCTAAAGGGAGCCTATAACTTGGTTCACATCTGCGACGGCGAGGAGTGGAAAACAGCTTTCAACACTCGAGATGGCCATTTCAAATATTTGGTAATGGCCTTTGGCCTGTGCAACGCTGTCGCTGTGTTTCAGAACATGATGAATGACGTTCTGAGGGACCTTCTGTACAAAAGTGTCATTGTTTACCTAGATGACATCTTGATAGTCTCACAGGATATGTCTACTCATCTAGTAGATGTCAAACAAGTATTACTGAAACTTCGAGAACATCACCTCTACGCCAAATTGTCAAAGTGCGAATTTCACAAAGAGTCTGTGCCTTTCCTTGGCTATACCATCTCATCTCGAAACAAGGCTTCCGGATGGATCCCTAAAAATTAGAGAGTATCAAGAATTGGTCTCAACCTACCAGTCTGAAGGCTCTGAGATGATTTTTGAAACATAGAAACATAGAAATGATGGCAGAAGAAGACCAAACGGCCCATCCAGTCTGCCCAGCAAGCTTCACACATTTTTTTCTCATACTTGTCTGTTTCTCTTAGCTCTTTGGTTCTATTTCCCTTCCACCCCCACCATTAATGTAGAGAGCAGTGATGGAGCTGCATCCAAGTGAAATATCAAGCTTGATTAGTTAGGGGTAGTAGGGGTAGTAACCGCCGCAATAAACAAGCTACACCCATGCTTATTTGTTTTACCCAGACTATGTTATTCAGCCCTTATTGGTTGTTTTTCTTCTCCCCTGCCGTTGAAGCAGGGAGCTATGCTGGATATGCGTGAAGTATCCGTTTTTCTTCTCCCCTGCCGTTGAAGCAGAGAGCTATGCTGGATATGCGTGAAGTATCCGTTTTTCTACTCCCCTGCCGTTGAAGCCGAGAGCTATGCTGGATATGCGTGAAGTATCCGTTTTTCTTCTCCCCTGCCGTTGAAGCAGAGAGCTATGCTGGATATGCGTGAAGTATCCGTTTTTCTACTCCCCTGCCGTTGAAGCCGAGAGCTATGCTGGATATGCGTGAAGTATCAGTTTTTCTTCTCCCCTGCCGTTGAAGCAGAGAGCTATGCTGGATATGCGTGAAGTATCAGTTTTTCTTCTCCCCTGCCGTTGAAGCAGAGAGCTATGCTGGATATGCGTGAAGTATCAGTTTTTCTTCTCCCCTGCCGTTGAAGCAGAGAGCTATGCTGGATATGCATTGAAAGAGGTATCAGGCTTATTACCATTTGTTTGAACAAAGCTACTTGCAGGGCATCTATTATTTCTCTACTATTATTAGATTCTGCAGATGGGATTCTCCAGTCTACATCTGGCATGTTAAAGTCTCCAACGATCACCACTTCTCCTTTCTTTGCTATCCTGTGGATGTCTTCAACCAGATCTCTGTCCAGCACAAATTACTATAGAAGCTTTATAAAGAACTATTCTTCTTTGACAGTGCCCTTAACTGCAATGACACGGAAAGGGGCCAACGCTTCTAAATGGTCTGCAGAGGCCATTTCCACTTTCGGGAAATTAAAGACTGCCTTTTCCACTGAGCCACGTTTGCGTCACCTGGATCCCAATAGACCCTTCATCGTGGGGGTTGACGCTTCAGATGTTGGAGTAGGGGCCGCGATAAGCCAAACTGGAGATTCTAAAGCCTTACAGCCCTGCTCCTTTTTCTCACGACGCTTTTCTCCTGCAGAGAAGAACCATGGGATCGGAGATAAAGAGCTCCTGGCTATTAAACTGGCATTCGAGGAATGGTGGCCTTGGCTCGAAGGCACCCAACATCAAATTACTGTATTCTCGTAGTACAAGAATCTAGAGTACCTCCGTCATGTGCAACATCTTAACTACAGACAAGCCGGATTGTCCTTGTTTTTTAATCTCTTTGAATTCATGCTCAAATGTTACCCCGGAGACAAGAATACCAGAGCTGATGCCCTGTCACGCTCTTTCCTCTCTGAGGATGTTCCTGAAGAACCTCAGCACATCATCGACCCGAAGAAAGTCATCTTGGCGGCTGCCCATTCTGTGCCTGCCGGTAAAACAATTGTGCCTAAGATCCTCCAAAAGAATCTTCTATACTGGGCTCATGATTCCAAATTGGCTGGCCATCTTGGACAACGCCGTATCCTGCTGAAATTACAGAATTACTATTAGTGGCAAAATGGCGCCGGCCGTACAGCAAAACGATTCGAGTGCAGGAGGTCGCTCCCGGACCCCCGCTGGACTTTTGGCAAGTCTTGTGGGGGTCAGGAGGCCTCCCCAAGCTGGCCAAAAGTCCCTGGGTGTCCAGCGGGGGTCCGGGAGCGATCTCCTATGCTCCTGGCGTCGGGGGACAAAAAACAAAATGGCGCCGGCGCTACCTTTGACCTGTCATATGACAGGGCAAAGGTAGCGCAGGCGCCATTTCTACAACGCACCGCAGGCCCGAGAGTAAAAGATCACACCAGGACCCCCGCTCTGGACCCCAGGTAATTTAAGGCATTTTGGGGGCGTTCGGGAGGGTGGGGGATTTATTTTAAAGGGTCAGGGTGGGTTTTAGGGATGTTTTAGTGTGCCGGTTTTCCCGCCCTCCCCCGATTTACGATTTACACGATATTTACAAAAACAAAACCGCGACGATCCGATTCCCTCCCCCCCCAGCCGAAATCGATCGTTAAGACGATCGATCACATGATTTACATCTCTACTGGTCAGCCTTGGGGATTGCTACAACCTCTGCCAGTTCCGGAACAGCCATGGACTCACATCGCTACTGACTTTGTAGTTGATCTACCTCTTTCTGGAGGAATGAATACTATCTGGGTGACGGTTGACCATTTCAGCAAGATGGTTCATTTTGTGGCGCTGCCTGGCTTACCCTCAGCCTTGGAGCTTGCAAAGCTCTTCATCGCACCTCTCTGTGATAATTCTAAAATTTCCCTAAAGATGCCCCTTTTTCTTAACACTGGCTGAATCTAGGGGTAAGTGTGCTGTTTTGTCTTTAAAAAGTACCCACGCAAAATGGAGGCACACATTTGTGGAGGTGCTTTTTCAGAGGGGTTGGGGGGGAACGTATTAAAAAAAACTACTTGCATAGTTCTACTTTGATTATTACAGTAAACCCTGTGGGAAAAAAAACCTAACAATGGGGTTTGCCAGACTGCGACTAGTTTGATTATCTATCCCCAAATTACTATTCAGCTGTTGTGGAGTTGGAGTGATTTTTGGATTGTGATCCAAAAGGGGAAGGCCTTATCTGTTTAATTTGTATAGACAAGTGTAATATGTTGGATCATGGTCTGTGATTACTTTGTAGCAATGTCAGAAATCAAGTTTAGAAGAACTTAGTCTTCAACCATAATCCAAAAATGGAATCATTTCTAATATATTATTGTCGAAATATGAAAAAATAGGGATAGTTCTGGAAGTTTAATCTCCATATAATACATATAATTTCAGTTGGCATTCTGGGTGCTATTACATAGGAATTAGACTGTGAAGTTTTCCCATAATTATGAATAATTGCCATGGTTTTCTTACTTATAACTAATAAGAATTTGGTTTCACATGGGAGATTTTGTTTTCCAGTACCGGATTCTGCCTAGAACTGGTAACAGAGTAGGCTAGAAATATTTCAAACAAATAAATAAATAATCATTTTAGTTGATATACAACAGTACCTAGTGTGAAGAGAGGAAGACAAGACAAATTCATTACTATTACTTTGAACTAACTTTTTTGTGTAATGGATTGTGTACAAAATTTTGCACATCTCGGCCGTGCTAGTGCAGCGGCCAGACCTCCTCACCCCACTCCGGCAGGTCCTGGTGTGTCTTCCTTTGCAGTCGCAGCCAGCTCCTCTCGCCCGCGGCGTTCCCGGTGTTATGGTTTCGAGGTGTTTGAGTGGATTCTTGGGTACTGAGGTGATGACCACTCCCACGGGGAGAAGCCCCATGAGGAACCGCCGTAATAGGCTAGACCCTATACATGCAGACACAGAGAATTTGTGTTTATTATACAGCTTGGTGGTACTGTCCAGGGGTGGCAGCAGTGATGTACCCAGTAGAGTAGTCCAGGGGTCCTCGGCAGAGGAGACCCGTCCCACACTGCAATGATGATAGGCTGCGCTGGGTAGAAGAGAGAGTCCCGGATGTAGACTCGCAGTGCTGAAGCTGAAGGTTGAGACAAGCTGACAAGGTTAGTTTATTCAGTGAATAGATAGCTGTATTTAATGAAGATCCTGGCAGGCAGAAGATCCTGGCAGGCACCAAGGCAGGGAGAACAAGTCCTTGAGGAGCGAGCACCCGGCATCCCAGATAGGCACCTGAAAGAAAGCATAGGGCCCCCGAGGAGTGGGTACCCAGGTTAGAGGTGAATGGCCCCAGAGGGCAGAGAGAACTTCCAGCGGCAGCAAGGAAGCGGCAGAGTAGCTTAGACCGGAGGCATTCCCATCCTTGCTAACTCAGTTTGTTAGCAAACGAAGGACAGGCTAAATACCCAGATGGCGTGACGTCAGTCAGAGGGGCTGCCCCCGAGGTTCCAGCCATGACGTGGATAAAGATGTGGTGACGTGCGCGCGTGCACCCTAGGAGGCCCTCAAGAGAAACATGGTGAACACCGTCACCGTAGCCATTCCTGGGAGTCGGAGAGAGCGGCATGATGACGTGGCAGTAGCCATCTTCCCAAGGCTTGTGGAGAGAGAAGGAAGAAAGGTGAGGCACGGAAGTCAAAGCCATCTGAGACTGACGGACGCAACAGTACCCCTCTTCAAAGGGCCCCCTCCCTTGGTTTTTGAGGATGTGATCGATGAAATTGATGAAGCATCTCTTTGTTCATGATATTAGCCAATGGTTCCCAAGAGTTTTCTTCTGGTCTGTATCCCTCCTATGACAGGAGGTATTCCCAAACTCTGCCTCTCTTTCTTACATCAAGGATGGCATCAACCTTATACTCAATGTCTTCTTCTGCATCAACAGGAGTAGGTTCAGGTATCTTGGTGGAAAACTCGCTAAGAACAAGTGGTTTCAGCAGCGAAACATGGAACACATTATGAATCTTCCTAGCTGGAGGAAGTTTCAGACTATAGGTAAGTGAGCCCAATTGTCGGAGAATGGGAAAGGGTCCAACAAAGCGTGGAGCAAATCGAGCAGATGGATGCTTGAGTCTTAGATGTTTGGTAGACAGCCAGACTTTATCACCAGGCTGAAATTCAGGAGCTTTGTAATGGTGAGCGTCACAGCCTTTCTTTGTTCTTTATCCTGCTTTTTGGAGCATCTCTTTAGTCTCTCTCCAGAGCTGCTGTATATCTTTGGCAGTAGATTGAGCTGCTGGGGACAATACAGAAAGTGGAAGTGGTAAAGGTGGTAAGGTTTGTCATCCGTAGACCACTTCAAATGGTGTAGATCCAGTAGATGATGCTGGATGCAAATTGATGGCGAATTCAGCCCAGGGCAACTGTTCAGCCCAGTCATTCTGTCGTGTACTAACATAGGCTTGGAGGAACTGTTTGAGAGTTCTATTCATTCTCTCAGTTTGGCTATTCAACTGAGGATGGTATGCAGAGGTGAAGTCAAGTGTGATGTCGAATTTCTTACACAAGGCTTTCCAGAACTTGCCTGTAAATAAGCTCCTCTGTCAGAAACAATGTGTTTTGGCATGCCATGTAGGCAAAAGATGTGACTGATGAATAGTTTAGCAAGTTCCATGGCTGAAGGCAAGCCAGGGTGAGCCACGAAGTGAGCCATCTTCGGGAATCGATCCACTGTCACCCAGATGGTATTGTTACCTCCAGAAAGTGGCAAGTCTTAAATTGCGGGGTTCAATGGTGTTGCCTGTGGGTACCAAATGTGTAGCACGTAAGTCCAAGCACCTCGGGTCCTCACGGGCTCCTCCTGGGGGGACCTCGGACTTCCAGTGGTGAAGATCTCTCCGGTCTCCTGCCCTGTGCCGCCTCACAGCTTCGACATCCACTGTGGGTCTTCCCACGGTGAGTCTTCATCTGTCCCAGCCAGCTCAAGGGTCCACGAATCCAACAGTTTGCAAGGCCATGGACCCGGCGGACGTGGCAGGCTTAAAGGCCATCCCCGGAATTGTCCAACATTTGCAGCAACAGCAAGTATGCCTTGATGCTCTGATTGTGACAGTAGACAGACTGGCCAATTGTATTGATGGAACACCTGCACTTGTACCTCCTGCACCAGTTGCCGCGACCAATCCTGGACCAGCAACGCCCACACAACTGCCAGCACCCTCACTTTACTCGGGAGAAGCGAAGTACTGCCACAGATTCCTCAATCAGTGTTTCATCCGATTCAATCTGCTGCCTTCCCAGTTTTCTATGGATCAGATCAAGAACAGTTATATTATTTCTTTGTTGGACAGGAAGCCCCTGGCCTGGGCCTCTCCGCTATGGGAGCGTAAAGATCCCCTTCTTGGGAATCTGGAACAGTTTGTCTCAGCCTTTTGAAATATCTTTGATGAGCCTTCTCGCAGACCCACTGCCGCCTCTGAGCTACTCCAGCTACGCCAAGGCACTCGGTCCCTAGTCGAGTATGCGGTGGAATTCCATACCCTGGCAGCCGAGCTAGACTGGAGGGACGACAGCCTCTATGGCATATTCTTGGAAGGGATCTCTTCAAGTCTCCAAGACGAACTAGCAGCGAGGGACCTCCCAGATGACCTGAATAGCCTGATTGATCTGGTTGGACGGGTGGACCGCTGAATCCAACACCATTTTTGGGAAGGGAGGTCCGGTCGTAAACTCAGTAACTCTGGGTCTACATTACCCTGACCGGTACTCTCCTTCTCTGCTTCTCCCGGAGACCAAGGCGTAGAGCCTATGCAGTTTGGTCGAGGTCCAATCTCGCAGGAAGAGAGAAGATGGCGCCGCACTCAAGGTCTGTGCCTGTATTGCAGCGGCAAGGGGCACTTCCTACCCCGATGTGGTGAGCGGCCGGAAAACACCAGAACCTAGGGATCATTGAGGAGCTGACCCTAGGTAATACAAGTTCTGCCTCCTCATGCACCGTACCTGTTACCCTCGTCTACCCTGGGGATACCTTTGATACGCTGGCTTTGATCGACTCAGGAGCGAGAGGGAATTCCATCCTCACAGACCTCATCCTACAGTTGCAGATTAGGGTCCAACCCCGAATTCCTTTGATCCGGGTATCTTCGATTCACGGTACTCTCCTCCTGGGGAGTATTTCTACCTGGACCAAGCCCTTGATTCTTCGTACTGGTCTCCTACACATGGAAGAAATCACGTTTCTTATACTGGAGAGGTCCATTCACCCTATCATTTTGAGCTTGCCCTGGCTGTAGAAACATTCCCCAGTTATACACTGGGATACTCTTCAGATTGCATCCTAGGGTCCGCCTTGTTTTGACTCCTGCCTGACAGGTATCCCTCGTCCCAGTGTGCCTCTCCTGACCACGCCCTTGGCATTCCCGCCACAGTACCAAGATTACGAAGGGGCCATGTTCTTCTTTGTGGCCAAGAAGGATGGGTCACTCTGACCCTGCATTGACTACCGCGGCCTCAACACCATCACATGACGGGACAGGTACCCTTTGCCTCTGATTCCTGAATTACTAGACCGGCTTCAAGGGGCTAAGGTCTTTACCAAGCTGGACCTCCGGGGTGCGTATAATTTGTACGCATACGACCTGGCGACAAATGGAAGACCGCATTTAATACTAGAGACGGGCACTATGAATATTTGGTCATGCACTTCGGCTTATGCAATTTCCCTGCAATCTTTCAGAACCTTATGAATGAGGTCTTGAGGGACACGTGGCACACCTCTGTCATAGTATACCTCGACGATGTATTGGTGTATTCGAAAGACTTGTCTACGCACTGTGTACAAGTGCGGAAAGTGCTGCAGAAACTCCGGGACAATCCTCTCTTTGCCAAGTTAGAGAAGTGCCAGTTCGAGCAGGAATCCTTGCCGTTCCTTGGATATATATAGTCTCATTCATGGGCTTACACATGGACCCTGATAAGCCATTTGGGATTGGCCACAGCCGGTAGGGGTCAAGGCCCTACAATGCTTCCTAGGCTTCGCTAATTTCTACCGCCAGTTCATACCCCATTACTCCCAGATGGTGGCACTGCTTACGGTCCTTACCAGGAAGGGTGCCGATGCGAAGAATTGGTCCCCGACAGCAATAAATGCTTTCCAGAGGCTGAAGGAAGCCTTTTTCCTTGATGTCTGTCTCCACCATCCAAATCCGCAATGTCAGTTCATTGTGGAGGTAGACGCATCTGATCTTGCGGTAGGGGCTGTCCTGAGCCAGTTATCCACTAAAGGCAAACCCCTACCATGTTCATATTATTCTCGAAAATTCTCTCCGGCAGAGAGATATTACAGAACCAGCAATAAGGAGCTCCTGGCCATCAAGCTCGCGCTGGAAGAGTGGTGGCAGTGGCTGGAGGGGGCCCAATACCCCGTAATTGTCTATACAGACCACAAGAACCTGGAATCTTTGTGCCGAGCCCAACGCCTTAATTCTCGACAAGCCCGATGGTCGCTTTTCTTTAGCCGGTTCAATTTCCTCCTCCGGTACAGGCCAGCCTCCAAGAACATTAGAACACACGGCTGAAACTGAGGATAACCCTAATCTGCCCCATTATATCCTCGATCCAGCCAAAGTCCTTCTTGCAGCTCCAGAGGTGGTTCCTATGGGTAAGACGGTCGTACCGATTCGCTGCACAAGAAGGTCTTGTCATGGGCTCATGACTCGCTGACTGCAGGGCATTCGGGAGTCGCTCGGACCTTGGATCTGCTGACTGAATATTACTGGTGGCCTCAGGTACTGAGAGATGTTCATCTTTACGTCAGCTCCTGCCTGACTTGTGTTCAACAGAAGATGTTGACTGGTCACCCGGGGGGGCTCCTTCAACCATTGCCTATCCCCACCGAGCCATGGACCCATTTGTTGACCGACTTTATCGTGGACTTGCCACCTTCTGAAGGGAAAACAGTGATATGGGTCACGATCGACAGGTTTTTGAAGATGGCCAACTTTGACCCCCTCACTAAGTTACCAACGGCACCTGAGTTCACTAGTCTTTTCGCTCAGCACATCTTTCGCCTACACGGACTTCATCTTCATATTGCCTCCGACTGGGGCTCACAGTTCACGGCTAAGTATTGGAGAGCACTCTGCAAAAATTGGGTGTCCAGATGGACTTCATGACTGCCTTTTATCCCCAAGGCAGTGGCCAAGCGGAGCGCACAAACCGGACCTTGAAAGCCTTCCTCCGAGCCTTCGTGGGAGACCTACAAGATGATTGGGTGGCTTTACTCCCGTGGGCAGAATTCTCCTACAACTACCATAGGCATTCGGCCACCAGTAGGCCTCCCTTCCAGGTAGTCTATGGGAGACGTCTCTGACCTCCTTTGCCATTGGCAGTCCCATCACCGGCCGTGCAACTCACAGCCCAACAGCTTCACAGCCTCTGGGGCTCTACTCGGGAGAAACTTCAATGCACGGCAGTCATGGCGAAGAGGTACACGGACCGTCTGCGACTTCCAGCTCTTTCATTCCTTCCTGGTCTTTGACGGCTTCGCCCTACCTAGCTCTCACTACTTGCGGTTCCTCCTGCTCACCTCGGACTATTGGCTGCCGCGGCGTCTGCACGCCACCCTCATCTTTATTTCCACATTGGCACGAAACTCAGGGGCGTCCCCCAGATATGACGTCACGCTGCCCGGATATTTAAGCCTACAGTATTTGCTAGCTCATCGAGTTAGCAACGGAAACTCTACGGATGGGATTCGCTCTCCGTACCGAAGCTGCTCTGACACTCCAGTGCTATCTGGCACTCTTACACCCTTCGGGGTTGCTAACGGGGTACCCGCTCCTCGGGGGCCTCTTCTGCTTCTTTCAGGTGCTATCAGGAAACTGGTACTCGCTCCTCGATGGCCCATGTTCCCTGAGTCGCTGCCTGCATCTTCAAACCTTTCTACTTGGAAGACTTCACTAACAGTTTCAATCTGTGAGTACAACTACCATCTATTCCACAGTACTGCTTCACTGGATCCAGCGCTCCCGTTGTGTTTCAGAACATGACGAACGACATTCTGTGGGACCTTCTGTACAAAAGTGTCGTTGTTTACCTGGATCACATTTTGATATTCTCACAGGATATGTCTTCTCATCTAGCAGATGTCAAACAAGTATTACTGAGACTTCGAGAACATCGCCTCTACGCCAAATTGTCAAAGTGCGAATTTCACAAAGAGACTATGCCTTTTCTTGGCTATATCGTCTCGAAACTAGGCTTCCTGATGGATCCCCAAAAATTAGAGAGTATCAAGAATTGGTCTCAACCTACCAGTCTGAAGGCCCTGAGACGATGTTTGGGGTTCACAAATTACTATAGAAGCTTTACAAAGAACTATTCTTCTTTGACAGTGCCCATCAACAAAAACTTTATTGAGAATTCGATCAGACCCCAGTAGGCCACTACCAGACATATAGTGAATTCACTAATACATTTAAAGGAACTTAGACACATTCCTACTCCCATAGCAACCTAAAACTTAACTAGGAACTGATCAAAATTGAGATGAAGGCAGCAGTCCAGCAGCAAGAGGGGGGCTTCCCAGTCTTTTGCATCGAGTGTCACATGTATGATTTTTTACCCACCGGTGAGAAGTTGTACATGTGCACGCGATGCAAAGAGCTCCTGGCTCTCAGAGAACGAGTCCGATCTCTGGAGGCTAGAGTGGCAGACCTGGAGGAGCTGAGGGAGACAGAGAGGTATATAGATGAGACCTTCAGGGACATAGTAGTCCAGTCCCAACTTCAGACTGGCAGCCCTGGTGCTGCCTTGGAGGAAGAAGGTCTCATAATGGGAGAGCACCAACCAGATGTAGCAGGAAAGGATCCTGTAGCAAGGACCTGCTCTCTAGGTGATGCATTGTCCTTTCGCACTGAGGATATCTCCCCAAGGCCTACTGCCCAGGAGGGAAGGGTTAGGTCGGCCGTCATAGTTGGTGATTCGATTATTAGGAATGTAGATAGCTGGGTGGCTGGTGGGCGTGAGGATCGCCTGGTAACATGCCTACCTGGTGCGAAGGTGGCGGACCTCACGCGTCACCTAGATAGGATTTTAGACAGTGCTGGGGAGGAGCCGGCTGTCGTGGTACACGTGGGCACCAACGACATAGGAAAATGTGGGAGGGAGGTTCTGGAAGCCAAATTTAGGCTCTTAGGTAGAAAGATTAAATCCAGAACCTCCAGGGTAGCATTCTCTGAAATGCTCCCTGTTCCACGCGCAGGTCACCAGAGGCAGGCAGAGCTCCGGAGTCTCAATGCGTGGATGAGACGATGGTGCAAGGAAGAGGGATTCAGTTTTGTTAGGAACTGGGGAACCTTTTGGGGAAGGGGGAGTCTCTTCCGAAGGGATGGGCTCCACCTTAACCAGGATGGAACCAGACTGCTGGCGCTAACCCTTAAAAAGGAGATAGAGCAGCTTTTAAACTAGAACAAAGGGGAAAGCCGACAGTCGCTCAGCAGCGCATGGTTCGGAGAGATGTATCTTTAAAGGATACTAATGATGCACTAGAATTAGGGCATCCCGACAGTGAGGTTCCAATAATTAGAAAAGTAGTCCAAATGCCTGTAACTAAAAACTCACCTGAGCTAAAAAATTCTAACTTATCCCTATCAATTAAAAAGCAGAATAAAAATACAATCAAAAAACAAACTTTGAAATGTTTGTATGCTAATGCCAGAAGTCTAAGAAGTAAGATGGGAGAATTAGAATGTATAGCAGTAAATGATGACATAGACTTAATTGGCATCTCAGAGACATGGTGGAAAGAGGATAACCAATGGGACAGTGCTATACCGGGGTACAAATTATATCGCAATGACAGAGAGGAGCAGTCGGGAGGAGGTGTGGCGCTTTATGTCCGGGATGGCATAGAGTCCAACAGGATAAACATCCTGCATGAGACTAAATACAAAATTGAATCTTTATGGTTAGAAATCCCTTGTGTATCAGGGAAGACTACAGTGATAGGGGTATACTACCGTCCACCTGGTCAAGATGGTGAGATGGACAGTGAAATGCTAAGAGAAATTAGGGAAGCCAACCAAATTGGTAGTGCAGTAATAATGGGAGACTTCAATTACCCCAATATAGACTGGGTAAATGTATCATCGGGTCACGCTAGAGAGATAACGTTCCTGGATGGAATAAATGATAGCTTTATGGAGCAAATGGTTCAGGAACCGACGAGAGAGGGAGCAATTTTAGATCTAATTCTCAGTGGAGCACAGGACTTGGTGAGAGAGGTAACGGTGGTGGGGCCGCTTGGCAATAGTGATCATAATATGATCAGATTTGATTTAATGACTGGAAAAGGAACAGTGTGCAAATCCAAGGCTCTCGTGCTAAACTTTCAAAAGGGAAACTTTGATAAAATGAGAAAAATTGTTAGAAAAAAACTGAAAGGAGCAGCTACAAAAGTAAAAAATGTCCAAGAGGCGTGGTCATTGTTAAAAAATACCATTCTAGAAGCACAGTCCAGATGTATTCCACACATTAAGAAAGGTGGAAAGAAGGCAAAACGATTACCGGCATGGTTAAAAGGGGAGGTGAAAGAAGCTATTTTAGCCAAAAGATCTTCATTCAAAAATTGGAAGAAGGATCCAACAGAAGAAAATAGGATAAAGCATAAACATTGGCAAGTTAAATGTAAGACATTGATAAGACAGGCTAAGAGAGAATTTGAAAAGAAGTTGGCTGTAGAGGCAAAAACTCACAGTAAAAACTTTTTTAAATATATCCGAAGCAGAAAGCCTGTGAGGGAGTCAGTTGGACCGTTAGATGATCGAGGGGTTAAAGGGGCACTTAGAGAAGATAAGGCCATCGCGGAAAGATTAAATGATTTCTTTGCTTCGGTGTTTACTGAAGAGGATGTTGGGGAGGTACCCGTAATGGAGAAGGTTTTCATGGGTAATGATTCAGATGGACTGAATCAAATCACGGTGAACCTAGAAGATGTGGTAGGCCTGATTGACAAACTGAAGAGTAGTAAATCACCTGGACCGGATGGTATACACCCCAGAGTTCTGAAGGAACTAAAAAATGAAATTTCAGACCTATTAGTAAAAATTTGTAACTTATCATTAAAATCATCCATTGTACCTGAAGACTGGAGGATAGCAAATGTAACCCCAATATTTAAAAAGGGCTCCAGGGGCGATCCGGGAAACTACAGACCGGTTAGCCTGACTTCAGTGCCAGGAAAAATAGTGGAAAGTGTTCTAAACATCAAAATCACAGAACATATAGAAAAACATGGTTTAATGGAACAAAGTCAGCATGGCTTTACCCAGGGCAAGTCTTGCCTCACAAATCTGCTTCACTTTTTTGAAGGAGTTAATAAACATGTGGATAAAGGTCAACCGGTAGATATAGTATACTTGGATTTTCAGAAGGCGTTTGACAAAGTTCCTCATGAGAGGCTTCTAGGAAAAGTAAAAAGTCATGGGATAGGTGGCGATGTCCTTTCGTGGATTGCAAACTGGCTAAAAGACAGGAAACAGAGAGTAGGATTAAATGGGCAATTTTCTCAGTGGAAGGGAGTGGACAGTGGAGTGCCTCAGGGATCTGTATTGGGACCCTTACTGTTCAATATATTTATAAATGATCTGGAAAGAAATACGACGAGTGAGATAATCAAATTTGCAGATGACACAAAATTGTGCAGAGTAGTTAAATCACAAGCAGATTGTGATAAATTGCAGGAAGACCTTGTGAGACTGGAAAATTGGGCATCCAAATGGCAGATGAAATTTAATGTGGAAAAGTGCAAGGTGATGCATATAGGGAAAAATAACCCATGCTATAATTACACGATGTTGGGTTCCATATTAGGTGCTACAACCCAAGAAAGAGATCTAGGTGTCATAGTGGATAACACATTGAAATCGTCGGTTCAGTGTGCTGCGGCAGTCAAAAAAGCAAACAGAATGTTGGGAATTATTAGAAAAGGAATGATGAATAAAACGGAAAATGTCATAATGCCTCTGTATCGCTCCATGGTGAGACCGCACCTTGAATACTGTGTACAATTCTGGTCGCCGCATCTCAAAAAAGATATAATTGCGATGGAGAAGGTACAGAGAAGGGCTACCAAAATGATAAGGGGAATGGAACAACTCCCCTATGAGGAAAGACTAAAGAGATTAGGACTTTTCAGCTTGGAGAAGAGACGACTGAGGGGGGATATGATAGAGGTGTTTAAAATCATGAGAGGTCTAGAACGGGTAGATGTGAATCGGTTATTTACTCTTTCAGATAGTAGAAGGACTAGGGGACACTCCATGAAGTTAGCATGGGGCACATTTAAAACTAATCGGAGAAAGTTCTTTTTTACTCAACGCACAATTAAACTCTGGAATTTGTTGCCAGAGAATGTGGTTCGTGCAGGTAGTATAGCTGTGTTTAAAAAAGGATTGGATAAGTTCTTGGAGGAGAAGTCCATTACCTGCTATTAGGTTCACTTAGAGAATAGCCACTGCCATTAGCAATGGTTACATGGAATAGACTTAGTTTTTGGGTACTTGCCAGGTTCTTATGGCCTGGATTGGCCACTGTTGGAAACAGGATGCTGGGCTTGATGGACCCTTGGTCTGACCCAGTATGGCATTTTCTTATGTTCTTATGTTCTTATGTTCTTATGACACAGAAAGGGGCCAACACTTCTAAATGGTCTGCAGAGGCCATTTCCGCGTTCAAGAGATTAAAGACTGCCTTTTCCACTGAGCCATGTCTGCATCATCCAGACCCCAATAGACCCTTCATTGTGGAGGCTGACGCTTCAGATGTTGGAGTAGGGGCCATGTTAAGCCAAACTGGAGATTCTAAAGCCTTACAGCTCTGCTCCTTTTTCTCGCGATGCTTTTCTCCTGCAGAGAAGAACTATGGGATCAGAGATGAAGAACTATGGGATCAGAGATAAAGAACTCCTGGCTTTTAAACTGGCATTCGAGGAATGGCGGCCTTGGCTCGAAGGCGCCCAACATCAAATTACCGTATTCTCGGACCATAAGAATCTAGAGTATCTCCGTAATGCACAACGTCTTAACCACAGACAAGCCAGATGGTCCTTGTTTTTTAATCGCTTTGACTTTTTGCTCAAATATCGTCCCAGAGACAAGAATACCAGAGCTGATGACCTGTCACGCTCTTTCCTCTCTGAGGTTGTTCCTGAAGAACCTCAGCACATCATCGACCTGAAGAAAGTCATCTTGGCGGCTACCCATTCTGTGCCTGAATGTAAAACAATTGCCTGACTCTAGTCTCCCGAGCCGAGTCTGACGACAGTATCTGCACCGCCATTCCGTTGCCCACCTCCTGGGGTCACCCTCTCTTCTCCATCTACTCATCTGCTGTATATTATACCACAGCTGAGACTCTGAGGGCCTCACTATGTCATACGGGTCATATGACATAGTGAGGGCAAAGGTAGCGCCGGCGCCATTTTGAATATTGGCAATACGGCGCGAGTGCAGGAGGTCGCTCCCGGACCCCCGCTGGACTTTTGGCAAGTCTTGTGGGGGCAGGAGGCCCCCCCAAGCTGGCCAAAAGTCCCTGGGGGTCCAGCGGGGGTCCGGGAGCGATCTCCTGCACTCGTGACGTTGGGTGACAGGAACCAAAATGGCGCCGGTGCTACCTTTGCCCTGACATATGGTAAGGGCAAAGGGCCACCGGTGCCATTTCTATTAACGCAGCCGTGGCCCGAGAGTGGGAGATCGCGGGAGATCGCGCCGGGACCCCTCCCACTGAACCCCAGGTAATTTAAAACATTTGGGGGGGTTCGGGAGGGTGGGGGATTTGTTTTAAAGGGTCGGGGTGGGTTTTAGGGTTGTTTTGGTGTGCCGGTTTTCCCGCCCTCCCCCGATTTACGATTTTTTACGATTTAAAAAAAAAACAAAAAACCACGAGGATCAGATTTCCCTCCCCCCCAGCCAAAATCGATCGTTAAGACGATCGATCACACGATTCACATCCCTAGTCTATATATCTTTATTTTATTAGCTACATGTCCTCCATAACAGAAGTAAAGTTGCTTTGCAGGTGTCCCCAGCGCACGCCCAAGCACATAATTATTTATGTGCTAATTTGAAGCTGAAATTCAGGAATGCCTATGCCCCTTCCAGATCATGTCCATTCCCTGCCCCTTTTTTGAAACCTTTTATTTGTGCGTGCAGCGGGAGATATGAGCGTACCTAGGTGGCTTTTAAAATCCACCCAGCATACACTGTTGCGAGCAAGGAGGCGCGGTTACTTCTCAAGGGAGATTGTGAGCCCTTGGATCACGACACGGCTCAGGGTGGAGCCCCAAGACACACCGCAAGAGGTGAGCAAGTACAAGCACGGGCAAAACAGGAGCAAGGCTGGACTGAAGACAAAGCGAGGAACGTCTGAAACAAAAATGTTATAAATCTGCTGCTCGGAGTTAACAATCTGTTATCGAGCTCCTCCTGTAGATGGAGGAGTTAGCAATCTGTTATGGATCTCCTCCTGGAGAGTGAGGAGTTAGCAATCTGTATTAATCTCCTGCTGCTAGGAGTAGCAATCTGTGGAAACTGCTCCCCAGGGGGCGGAGTTAGAATCTGTAATAAATCACCCCGCCAAGGGGAGGAGTTGGCAATCTGTTATAAGTCCACCAGGGAGTTAGCAATCTGTTATGGATCACCCTGCCAAGGGGAAGAGCTAACAATTGTAATACTCCGTAGGCGGAGTTAATGATCTATGGTGGGTTGGCTTCCCACAGAGTGGCAGTATGTATAATACCGTTCTAGTAGTGTAAGGAATGAACACTTAAGGTAAATTGGTGAATCCCTGGGCCGATGGCAGATGACAGCGCCCTCAGGAGGATATCCTGAGAGGGACCACTGGTTAGGCTGGAGTATGGAGACAAACACAGATAGTTCTTTATTAGACAGGAAGTAGAACCATCAGAGGTGGCAGTAGTGAGCTGATGTGCCCGGCAGGGCTGAAGTCCCTCAGATACTGGAATTGTGGTCTCTGGGTTGCTGAGCTGTAGAGAGAGACTATAGGTAGTGAGTAGTCAGGGTATGCTGGATACATAACCAGTAGTAGATGATACACTCACAATTGTAGAGATCTATAATGGCTTCTATGCAACAGAGAGTCTTCAGTATATTCAGGAATAGGAGCCGTAGGCGAGTACTGGTTCCTATATGCAGTCTGGAATGAGAACTCACAATACCTGTGTATGAGATGGCTTCTGGAATAGAAGAGAGTCTTTGGAGGGTTTTAGGAACATAGGCCCTCGTGGAGAGAGTACCGGTTCCTATCTGCAATCTGCAATAATGACTCACGATCTCTGTACCTGCAATAACGTCTTAGACAGAAGGGAGTCTTCGGAGATTAGGAACATAGGCCCTCGTGGAGCGAGTACCGATTCCTATCTGCAATCTGCAATAATGACTCACGATCTCTGTACCTGCAATAACGTCTTTGACAGAAGGGAGTCTTCGGAGATTAGGAACATAGGCCCTTGTGGAGCGAGTACCGATTCCTATCTGTAATAGAACTCACAGTATTCACATCTGTGATCGCTTCCAGGTAGTAAGGAGTCTTCTGAGCATTCAGGGACGTAGGCCCTTGAGGAGCGAGTACTGGATCCCATCTTAGCAATCTGAAATAAAGAAGAGAGAGCGGGGGCCCCCGAGGAGCGGGTACCCCTAGGTAAGTTTGTGGAGGCAGAGCAGCGGAGAAAGAATTCCCCTTGCTAACTCAATTTGCAGTTGCAAGCAAAGACCTTTTAAGTTGGAAACGGAAGACGTCACTACGGGGGGACACCCCCAAGGCTCGCGCCCCCGCTGGCACAAACTCTGGAGCGCGCGTGCCCCTACGTCACGAGGAACATGGCGGATCCGCAGAGTCAGGCCAGCCCGGGGATTCCAGGGAGAAGCGGCGAGGAGAAGCCACAGCAACATCTGTCCATCAGACCCAAAGGGAGTTGCCACTAAGGTAGAGAGGGCGGAGCAAAGGCGAGAACAGGCATGAACACAACAAGAAACAATGCAGGCTCAGCCCTCCACTAGACCTACACGCACCAATGAGACCCAGAAATGCAATGCTGGTCTTGGGAGTAGCCTTACGGCCACTCGATAGCCCTTCCGGACCCACCGCTTGGGAACAACGAGTCCGTGAGGCCAGACGGAGGCTGACGGCAGGAACAAGAATAGACAGGAATTAGAAGGCTCAGAAAAAGACTCAGGATACTCGGAGGACTCAGACAAGGATACAGGTTAATCAGAAGACTCAGACAAGGTTTCAGATTGCTTGGAGGTCTCAGGGAAGGATTCAGGATACTTGGAGGTTTCAGGCAAAGGTTCAGGATTCAGGAGAAAGTACTGGGTGAGTGCTGCATCGCAGCGTGCCCTCCACAGCCATCCATGGCTGGTCACAGACCACACTGAAAGTGAAGCGGACTCCAGACGAAGCAGTGGAACTTGAAGCCAGGACATGACGAAGATTCAGGAGAGACCTGCACCGGGGCATGCCCTACACAGCTGCCGGTGGCTGGTCACAGACCACGCTGAAGTAGAGCAGGTTCTGACAGAGTCTTGGGCATGGATGGAAGCAGGCACAAAGAACTGAGAAGACCGGGACAGGATTCTAAACTCAGGATTCAAGACTCAGGAACTTGGAATTAAAAACAGGAGCCTTCTGGAGGCTTGTGCTGCAGACGAGAAGGTAGGCCTTGTACCACGAGGCGCCCTACACATCCCCCCATGGGCTGGTCATGGACCATGATGGTGGCACATCAGGAAAGGTGGACAGACAAGGAACTTGGGAACTGGACGAAGAGCTGGAGATGAGGAAGATGGATTCAGGGCTAGAACATCGGACATCAGGACATGGGACATCAGGACCAGGAACAAGGAACAAGCGATGAAGGACGAGACCAGGAACATCAAGATGAAGGAGACCAGGAACATGAAGAACATGGAACAAAGATCCATCAAGATACAGGAAGACCATGAAGGACCAGGACTGGGAGGAAGACCACAGACGCTGTGAAGACCGGATCTGAAGGCCCTGAGGAACTGAAGCAGGGCCCTTTTATAGGGCTGATCCAGGCAAGGGTGGATGAGATCATCAGTGAGGACCGCGGGCTTTTCCCACCGCTGGCCCTTTAATAGAAGAGAAGAGGCACGCGCCCTCACCTAAGAAGGTCAGAAGAGCATAAGCCTGCAGCGGCGTCCTGCCACGTGGGAAAGGAGGCAGGCAGTGGCATTGGCTGCGGCACCCTTGCCATGAAGAGGAAACAGGCAGCGGCAACAGCGGCTTCCTGCTTCCCAAGCAGAGGACCCCGGCGGTGGCTCCATGCCGCGACGGAGCAGGAGTGGCAGCAGTCCAGGTAGTGGTGCTAGGCTGCGGAAGACGGAGGAATGTGTTGGCGGTGGCCTGCCGTGAAGGTGAGGGACTGCCTGCGGGTCTAGCCGCAGGTAGGATCCTAACACACTGGCCCAACATATTTGCATATCTCCCAGTTTTGGCGCATATAAGGCTTTTAAAATTCACCTTTATGCATGTAAATCCATATTTTAAATCCGGTGGACACAGCGCCCAGCAGGCTGTTAGCAGCAGATGTTTACTTCTGCTTTTGATGAGGTGTAAGTCTGCATAAATCTCTGTTTAGGCCTAAAATGCCTGGGTCAACTGAAGGGAGTGCTTGCTGATAAACTAGAGAGGTCTGGATGCCCTCAAAATGGACTCGGCAAATTGGTAGACGAATTCGTAAAACTATGAATGTCTTTCACGCGAGCATGTTTTAAAATATGCTTACTTGGGTGCAATAAATTTGACAGAGGCCTAAGGAGCATATGCAAAATACGTTTGCTCGAGTAACTGCTTAAAATTAGCACTTATATGCGTGGTAGGTGTAACAGATGATGTATAACCTTTGCGTCCCCAATTGCAGCAACAACCGGAAATCTGATAGAAACATACAATATACCATGTTACTCAGCATTCAAAATGGAATTAAACAATATATAATTAATTAATAGTTGGTGTGCCCAACGTTATCTTGCAAAATGACTTTAAAACAAGTAGGGTAAAAGCTTTTTTTCTGCTTGTTGCTGGAATTTTCAATAATTTTTTTACTTTCTTGAGACAATTTTAGTGGTTGATCATCAACAAATTCCGTAAAACACTCATTGGCAGTCTTGACCCATGTCTTCTGAACTCAGCTTTCACTTCGACCTAATTTTTAAGCAATCCACTTTTTCATAATCAAGGTTGCTCCAGCATCATGCGCCTCTCAAAATGCAATACACTTAATACGGTCAATCTGATGCTGTTTTTCGCTATCGTACATTCCAGTCATAATTAATAAATTTAAGTAATGTGTAAGGTACTATTAAATTCCAAATTGAATGGCCTACAAAATGGTACTAAAATTATATTAGGGGGGTAAATCAGTGGGGCGCTAAGGGGACAAAGGTTATGCAGTACCCAGTATTTTAAATCATACATGCACATCTGCATGCCACGATTTAAAATTCTAGCGTATATGCGCTTCCATACCCATACACATGTGTATGGGTGTCCACATGCTTGTTTTAAAATTACTATCTAGTTTTGTAAACAGCACCAACTATATTATGGGTGACTGCCCATCTCTGAGCTTTCAACTGTGATCAATGTGAAATTCTGAGACAGCTGCTAACTGGATTCTTAGTGTTTATGCCTGTGGCTTTGCTGCTTGCTGCTTTGGTTATCTCCTTTGCTGCCCCTGTCAGCTACTTGTATTGCTCGGCTGTTATTATTTGTGATAATTGTGGGTGGATCCTTGGGCTGGTGGCAGATGACCACACCCACCGGGGAAGTTCCCGAGAGGGACCACCGGTCAGGCTCAGAGTTGGGAGACAGACACACACTAGTTCTTTTATTAGACTGTTTTAGAGAACCACCAGAGGTGGCAGTAGTGAGCTGAAAGAGCCCGGCTGGGCTGTTGTCCCTCGGCACTGGAACAGCGATCCCAGGATGGCTGAGCTGTAGAGAAACTGAGATAGTGAGTAGGCAGAGTATGTAGAGTTCAGGAACAGAACCTTGATGGTAACACTCATACACTAGTCTCTTGGAACAGCCCAGGAGCTGGAATGAAGTAGGCCCTCGAGGAGCGAGTACCTGGTTCCAGGGAAAGCTCTGAGAGAGAGATGGTAACTCACTGGTGTTGTAGGCAGCTGTGTAGGCAACTCAGGAACAATGCTCAGGACAGTGAGACGATCTGATGCTTGCCTTAAAAACTCTAGGCCATTGACGTCATCAGAGAGGGCCATGGGAGCTTTTCCCGTCACGGCCCCTTTAAGTCTTAGTGCAAGGAACGTGCGCACGCACCTAAGAACAGGGTGCCGAGGATGGCAGTGGCAGTGGCGTGGGCCACCAGAGGAGAACCCCCCCCCCCCCGCCACACCGGAGGGTCCGGGGTGTGCGGCAGCGGCCCGGCCACACAGGGGGCAGTCGACTGCCATGAGGGCAGGAGGGACTGAACTCGGGGCCTGGCGCCAGAAGATAGAATGCCCTGGCCTGAGGCCTCCTTGGCCCAAATTCATAACAGCAATTTATCACAATCCTCTTGTGATTTAACTACTCTGAATAATTTTGTATCATCTGCATATTTGATTACCTCACTCATCGTATTCCTTTCCAGATCATTTATAAATATATTGAAAAGCATCGGTCCTACTACAGATCCCTGAGGCACTCTACTGTTTACCCTTTTCTAGTAAGAAAATTGATCATTTAATCCTACTGTTTCCTGTCTTTTAACCAGTTTGTAATCCACAAAAGGACACTGCCTTCTATCCCATGACTTTTTAGTTTCCTCAGAAGCCTCTCATGAGGGACTTTGACAAAAGCTTTCTGAAAATCCAAACACACTACATCTACTGGTTCATCTTTATCCACGTTTATTAACCCCTTCAAAAAAATGAAGCAGATTTGTGAGGCAAGACTTGCCTTGAGTAAATCTATGCTGACTGTGTTCCATTAAACCATGTCTTTCTATATGCTCTGTGATTTTGATCTTTAGAATAGTTTCCACTATTTTTTCCGGCACTGAAGTCAGGCTCACTGGTTTATAGTTTCCTGGATCACCCCTGGAACCCTTTTTAAATATTGGGGTTACATTGGCAACCCTTCAGTCTTCAGGTACAATGGGTGATTTTAATGATAGGTTACAAATTTTAACTAATAGATCTGAAATTTCATTTTTTAGTTCCTTCAGATCCCTGTGGGTACAAACCATCCAGTCCAGGTGATTTGCTACTCTTTAGTTTGTGAATATTGCCTACTACATCTTCCAGGTTCACAGTGATTTGGTTCATTTCATCTGAATCATCACCCTTGAAAACCATCTCCGGAACCGGTATCTTTCCAACATCCTCATTAGTAAACACAGAAGCAAAGAATTCATTTAGTCTGTCTGCAATAGCCTTATCTTCACTAAGAGCCCCTTTAACCCCTCAGTCATCTAACAGTTTCTTGCTTCAGATGTTCTATGCCGTACCTGGCAATATGGGATAGGTGGCCAGGCTGGTATATAAGGAGTTTGAAGTAAATGAGGGGGCACCGGTACGGATATTATATGTGGTTTCAAAGCCTCCTTTTTTTGAAGGTCTTTTAGATATGGTGGTAGGAGATGGGATGGGAGAGGAAACAGGTTGGGTGGGAGGGTAGGGAAGGGAAGGGGGAAATGGATGGGGCTATGGATATAGCAGACAATAAAATGGTTCTGAACTGGCACGAACTTCTGGGATTGAGTTCTCTGAGGTGGTTGGGGAGAATTTCAGTAGGTGCTGATTCCCTAGGCTGGGGGGGGGGGGGAGAGGGAGATTAGAATCATTTTAATGAAGATGTGGTTTTGCAATAGACAGTATCTCCTATATTGGATTAAATATGGTTGATAACCTGAGAATACTTTCATGGAATATAGCTGGCCTGGGAACGCCTCTGAAACAATACAAAATGTTAACATCACTCTGCAGATGCAAAGCCAGATTGCCTGTTTACAGGAGACACATTTAAATGATCGGGAGCATGATAAACTAGAGATTTGCTGGGCAGTGTCTTCTATTCCTCAATGGTAAACAGGAAGGGAGGAGTCGTGATCCTTTTGGGTAAGCAGGTGGCTTTTGAGCATATCTCCACTCATAAAGATAGTGAAGAAAAATATGTTTTATAACAGGAAAACTGTATGTTCAGTGCCTATGCCCCAAATGTATATACTCATACCTTCATCAAGGAGCTGGAGAGAGCTTTGATAGTTTACACCAAGGGTACATTAATACTAGCTGGGGACTTCAATTGTGTGGTAGATAAGAACATAAGAACATAAGAAATTGCCATGCTGGGTCAGACCAAGGGTCCATCAAGCCCAGCATCCTGTTTCCAACAGAGGCCAAACCAGGCCACAAGAACCTGGTAATTATCCAAACACTAAGAAGATCCCATGCTACTGATGCAATTAATAGCAGTGGCTATTCCCTAAGTAAACTTGATTACTAGCCGTTAATGGACTTCTCCTCCAAGAACTTATCCAAACCTTTTTTGAACCCAGCTACACTAACTGCACTAACCACATCCTCTGGCAACAAATTCCAGAGCTTTATTGTACGTTGAGTGAAAAAGAATTTTCTCCGATTAGTCTTAAATGTGCTACTTGCTAACTTCATGGAATGCCCCCTAGTTCTTCTATTATTCGAAAGTGTAAATAACCGAGTCACATCTACTCGTTCAAGGCCTCTCATGATCTTAAATGCCTCTATCATATTCCCCCTCAGCCATCTCTTCTCCAAGCTGAGCAGCCCTAACCTCTTCAGCCTTTCCTCATAGAAGAGCTGTTCCATCCCCTTTATCATTTTGGTTGCCTTTCTCTGTACCTTCTCCATCGCAACTATATCTTTTTTGAGATGTGGCAACCAGAATTGTACACAGTATTCAAGGATTGGTCTCATCATGGAGCGATTTAGAGGCATTATGACATTTTCCGTTTTATTAACCATTCCCGTTCCTAATAATTCTTAACATTCTGTTTGCTTTTTTGACTGCTGCAGCACACTGAGCCGACGATTTTAAAGTATTATCCACTATGATGCCTAGATCTTTTTCCTGGGTGGTAGCTCCTAATATAGAACCTAACATCGTGTAACTACAGCAAGGGTTATTTTCCCCTATATGCAACACCTTGCACTTGTCCACATTAAATTTCATCTGCCATTTGGATGCCCAATCTTCCAGTCTTGAAAGGTCCTCCTGTAAGGTATCACAGTCTGCTTGTGATTTAACTACTCTGAATAATTTTGTATCATCCGCAAATTTGATAACCTCACTCGTATTCCTTTCCAGATCATTTATATATAAATTGAAAAGCACCGGTCCAAGTACAGATCCCTGAGGCACTCCACTTTTTACCCTTTTCCACTGAGAAAATTGACCATTTAATCCTATTCTCTGTTTCCTGTCTTTTAACCAGTTTGTAATCCACGAAAGGACATCGCCTCCTATCCCATGACTTTTTAGTTTCCTCAGAAGCCTCTCATGAGGGACTTTGTCAAGCGCCTTCTGAAAATCCAAATACACTACATCTACTGGTTCACCTTTATCCACATGTTTATTAACCCCTTCAAAAAAATGAAGCAGATTTGTTAGGCAAGACTTCCCTTGGGTAAATCCGTGTTGACTGTGTTCCATTAAATCATGTCTTTCTATATGCTCTATGATTTTGATCTTGAGACTAGTTTCCACTATTTTTCCCAGCACTGAAGTTAGGCTTACTTGTCTGTAGTTACCCGGATCGCCCCTGGAGCCTTTTTTAAATATTGGGGTTACATTGGCCACCCTCCAGTCTTCAGGTACAATGGATGATTTTAATGATAGGTTACAAATTTTAACTAATAGATCAGAAATTTCATTTTTGAGTTCCTTCAGTACTCTAGGATGCATACTATCTGGTCCAGGTGATTTGCTGCTCTTTAGTTTGTCAATCTGGCCTAGTACATCTTCCAAGTTCACAGTGATTTCGTTCAGTTCGTCTGACTCATCACCCCTGAAAACCATCTCCGGAACTGGTATCTCCCCAACATCCTCATTAGTAAACACGGAAGCAAATAATTCATTTAGTTTTTCTGCAATGGCCTTATCTTCCCTAAGAGCCCCTTTAACCCCTCTATCATCTAATGGTCCAACCGACTCCCTCACAGGTTTCTTGCTTTGGATATATTTTTTAAAGTTTTTATTATGAGTTTTTGCCTCTATGGCCAACTTCATTTCAAATTCTCTCTTTGCCTGTCTTATCAATGTTTTACACTTTATTTCCCACGGCTCTTTCGAAGACTACCTACATCCTGTCATACTTGGATGGAAGAACCCTGTCTTGAGCATCTACCTTGTGGGAATGCAAGGACCCTATTTTGCAGGACATAGAAGGATTTATGAACTTGTTTAAATCCGTTTTTGATGACCCTGCTCGTATTTCTGTTGCTGGTTTTGCTTTGGTGGACTTGAAGAAGGCAACAGATCACTGGCTGAATTTGCCATAGAATTCAAGACTCTTGCAGCGGAACTTCGCTGGGACCCCAAATGTCTCAAGACTCTCTTCTGCAGAGGCCTGGATACCCGCTTGAAGGATGAGCTGGCCGCTCGCCAGACACCTGACTTGCTGGACGAATGAATTGCCTTGGCCACTCGGATTGATTACCGGCTCCAAGACAAGGTGAAGGAACTCTGGCCTAAGGTATTACCTGGGTTGAAACAGGCTTGTACTACCACTGCACCTCGGATGGTTCCAGTAACTTCTGCTGCTGATAAAGATGAACCGATGCAACTTGGTCATGGCACTTGACCTCCAAGGAGAGAAGATTTCGGAAGAGACGCGGCCTGTGCATGTACTGTGGTCAGCCCGGCCCTGATGTCTCTACATGCCCCATTCGTCCGGGAAATGGACGGGCCTAAGTCCTGCGGGAGGACTGTTCTTGGGCCATACGGCATTTTCTCCTCCGCCCTCTCTTCCAGTCTCCATGATCTGCGAACCAGCTACGGTTCAGACTCCTGCCCCGATGGACTCAGGGGCAGGAGGCAACCTTATTCTCAGACATCTAGTGGAAGACCTGAGGAGTCCCTTCATCAAATTAGAAGATCCATTATTGCATCACAACTTGAAGTGGGCTTTGGACGTTCCTTTACATCGCCACTTCTCCTGAAGATCTCAGTGATGTCCATGGCAGTTAAACACTTGACTGCTGATATTCATAGCACCTTCTACGTTCACCTTGGCTCAAAGGCGTTCAACATCTATCTACATTCATGGACTATAAACCTAGAGATATCTGTCACTTTCCAGCCTTTCGGAGGATGTGTCTGATGAGCCACAGCACATATTAGATCCAAAGAAGATATCTCTGGCAACCAGCTAGACTGTTTCTGCTGGTAATGCCACCATCTCTAGAAGTGGATTTTAGACGTACCTCAATATCTCCACTTCCGCTGAAGCCTCAGCGATGTCCAGAGCAGCTACTTATTACTGCTGAATTCTACATCATCTCTCATCTAGCAACCTCTACCGGAGAGTCATCTTTAGAAGTGGATCTTGGACGTACCTCAACATCACCACTTCCACTGAACCCTTCAATGATGTCCATAGTAGCTCAATCCATTGCTGCTGATATCAATAACACTCTGCAAGATTCTTCAAAATCTCAAGATCCATCTGTCATCAATGCAGAAGATGACTTAGAAATTAAGATGAAAGAGATTCTGGATGTTCGTAACAGAGGCAAGACTTTTGAAAACCTTCTGATTTGGGAAGGCTTCAGCCCCGATTTAATCTCTTAGGAGCCTCAGACCATTATCTTGGACAAAGAGATGCTTCATCAGTTCCACCTTGTGCATCCTTCTAAACCTAAGCCTGGTACCCGAAGAGGAGATCGCCTTTTGAAGGGGGGGTACTGTTGCGACCATCGCTGCTCGACGCCCTCACTCCGCCCTCTTTACCTCTGTGGCGACTCCCTCCAGGTCTGATGGACGGCTGGCTGCCGCGGCGTCTCCATGCCGTCTCCCTCTGGCATCCCCGGACCGGCTCGACATTGCAGATCCGTCATGTTGCCTGAAGACCTAGGGCGCTTGCGTGCACGCGCTCTGATTGAAGTACCAGCAAGAGCGCGAACCTCAGGGGCGTCCCCCTGAGATGACGTCATCCGCTTCCAATATTTAAAGGTCTCTTTTTTGCTAACAAACTGAGTTAGCAAGGACTCGCTTTGGCTGTCCAAAGCTACTCTGCCTCCTCGGACTTACCAGAGGTACCCGCTCCTCAGGGGCCTCGCTCTTTTTCTTTCTTTCAGATTACAGATAGGAACCGGTACTCTCTCCTCGAGAGCCCATGTTCCTGGACACTCTGAAGATTCGCTACTGCTTGGAAGCTATTGCTGCTGCAAACAATTGTGAGTTACCATCGCTCTCTCAGAGCTTTCCCTAGAACCAGGTACTCACTCCTCGAGGACCTAAACCTTTCCAGCTCCTGAGCTTCCTTGACACCTTATGTGAATTTTGTCATCTAGTTCTGTTCATGAACTCTGCCTACTCTGCCTACTCACTTTTTACAGTTTCTCAACAGCTCAGTCTTCCTGGATCGCTGTTCCAGTACCTGAGGGACTACAGCCCTGCCGGGCATACCTGCTCACTACTGCCACCTCTGGTGGTTTAAAAAACCTGTTTAATAAAAGAACTAATGTGTGTCTGTCTCCATACTCAAGCCTAGCCGGTGGTCCCTCTCGGGATATCCTCCCGGGGTGTGGTCATCTGCCACTGGCCCAAGGATTCACCTACAACTATATCAGATTCATTACAGATTCCTACTCCTTAGCAAGATGATATCTGAGACACTACAATATTGCTACCTCACAGCTCCATCACAGAGCTTTCCTAACAGATTGCTACTCCTATCTGATTGCTCCTCCCATCAGATAGCAGATCTATAACCGATTGCTAACTCCTCCCTCTTTCAGGAGCCCGCAACACAGATTCATAACATCTATTCAGCCAAGACAGTTGTTCTGTTACCTTTGGCAAGGTTAACCCTTGGAAAAATAGATCATCTGCCTTGCTAGCTCCATCAACTGCAGCATTACAATACAGCCGTTCATAGAAAGACAAAAAAATCTTACATATCTCCTCAGCAGAAGTCTGTCTTACTCCACAATGATCTTTCAGTGCCTCAATATAATTTTGTCCCCTCTTGACTTTCACTAAATTAGCCAATAACTTACCAGTTTTATTCCCAAAGCGGTACAATTTATGTGAGGTCTACAATAAGTTCCTCATAGTCTTTTGATGTAGATAACAATGCAAGGAATACAGTGACTCTCTATAATGGTTCTTCTTGGCCACTGAAGGAAGCGCAGTGTATTGTACTTTAGCTTTTTGAAACTCTCTCTCTAGTTCCACTATACACTTATTAAGCGGTTTTGTTTTCCTGAACATATAAGCCATAATCTCCCCTCGCATTACAGCCTTCCCAGCTTCCCAAAATAATATGGGGTTAAATTTATGATGAGAATTATGATCCTGAGGGGGGATATGATAGAGGTGTTTAAAATCATGAGAGGTCTAGAACGGGTAGATGTGAATCGGTTATTTACTCTTTCGGATAATAGAAAGACTAGGGGGCACTCCATGAAGTTAGCATGTGGCACATTTAAAACTAATCAGAGAAAGTTCTTTTTTACTCAACGCACAATTAAACTCTGGAATTTGTTGCCAGAGGATGTGGTTAGTGCAGTTAGTATAGCTGTGTTTAAAAAAGGATTGGATAAGTTCTTGGAGAAGAAATCCATTACCTGCTATTAATTAAGTTGACTTAGAAAGTGGCCACAGCTATTGCTAGCAACAGTAACATGGAATGGACTTGGTTTTTGGGTGCTTGCCAGGTTCTTGTGGCCTGGATTGGCCACTGTTGGAAGCAGGATGCTGGGCTTGATGGACCCTTGGTCTGACCCAGTATGGCATGTTCTTATGTTCATATTCCTTCCATTTAACTTTGAGATATGCCTGGAATTCGCCATCTCCTGTAAGATGTGTATAAAATCTCCATCTATGCTGTCCTCCCCACCACCAAACAATTGTGAGTTACCATTAGGGATGTGAATCGTTTTAGGACGATTAAAATTATCGTCCGATAATTTTAATATCGTCTTAAACCGTTATGGAACACAATACAATAGAGATTCTAACGATTTATCGTTATAAATCGTTAGAATCGTGAGCCGGCACACTAAAACCCCCTAAAACCCACCCCCGACCCTTTAAATTAAATCCCCCACCCTCCCGAACCCCCCCCCCCAATGACTTAAATAACCTGCGGGTCCAGCGGCGGTCCGGAACGGCAGCGGTCCGGAACGGGCTCCTGCTACTGAATCTTGTTGTCTTCAGCCGGCGCCATTTTCCAAAATGGCGCCGAAAAATGGCGGCGGCCATAGACGAACACGATTGGACGGCAGGAGGTCCTTCCGGACCCCCGCTGGACTTTTGGCAAGTCTTGTGGGGGTCAGGAGGCCCCCCCCAAGCTGGCCAAAAGTTCCTGGAGGTCCAGCGGGGGTCAGGGAGCGATTTCCCGCCGCGAATCGTTTTCGTACGGAAAATGGCGCTGGCAGGAGATCGACTGCAGGAGGTAGTTCAGCGAGGGTTCCGGCGCCTCGCTGAACGACCTCCTGCAGTCGATCTCCTGCCGGCGCCATTTTCCGTACGAAAACGATTCGCAGCGGGAAATCGCTCCCTGACCCCCGCTGGACCTCCAGGAACTTTTGGCCAGCTTGGGGGGGGGGCCTCCTGACCCCCACAAGACTTGCCAAAAGTCCAGCGGGGGTCCGGAAGGACCTCCTGCCGTCCAATCGTGTTCGTCTATGGCCGCCGCCATTTTTCGGCGCCATTTTGGAAAATGGCGCCGGCTGAAGACAACAAGATTCAGTAGCAGGAGCCCGTTCCGGACCGCTGCCGTTCCGGACCGCCGCTGGACCCGCAGGTTATTTAAGTCATTTGGTGGGGGATTTAATTTAAAGGGTCGGGGGTGGGTTTTAGGGGGTTTTAATGTGCCGGTTTTGCGATTTTACCGTTTTTTTGATTTTTCACGATTTTTTCACGATTTTTCACGATATTTTACCCCCCCAAACGGCAACAATACGATTCCCTCCCCCTCCCAGCCGAAATCGATCGTTAAGACGATCGAGGACACGATTCACATCCCTAGTTACCATCACTTCACTCTCTCAGAGCTTTCCCTAGAACCAGGTACTCGCTCCTCGAGGGCCTAAACCTTTCCAGCTCCTGAGCTTCCATGAGACCTTATGCGAGTTTTGTCATCTAGTTCTGTTCATTTATTTATTTATTTATTTATTTTATATACCGACATTCGATCGAAATATCACATCGGTTTACAGGAAACTAAGAGATAGGGCAGAGTCCGCCCTATTTTACATTGTAACATGGAAGAATATAACTATATTACATTATAACACGGTAACAGTATAACAAGGTAGATTATAACTGTATTACAATATAACATGGTACTATTATATCATGGAAGCAATGTTTACAATGAAGATGTCTGGCCGCGGAAAAGGAGGTAAAGGTCTCGGGAAGGGTGGCGCCAAGCGGCACAGGAAAGTGCTGCGGGATAACATCCAGGGGATTACGAAGCCTGCTATCCGCCGCCTCGCTCGTAGGGGCGGTGTAAAGCGCATCTCCGGGCTCATTTACGAGGAGACCCGCGGCGTGCTGAAGGTCTTCCTGGAGAACGTGATCCGGGATGCCGTCACCTACACGGAGCATGCCAAGAGGAAGACGGTCACGGCCATGGACGTGGTCTATGCCCTGAAACGGCAGGGTCGCACTCTCTACGGCTTTGGAGGCTAATCACCCTCCCTTTCCCCGAACTCTGCCTACTCTGCCTACTCACTTTGGCAGAGTAGCTGCCAAAGTGAGTAGGCAGCTACTCTGCCAAAGTGAGTAGGCACTTTGGCAGAATAGCTTTGGACAGCAAGGTTGCCCACTTTCTCTGCTGTTATACATTCTATCCTTAGACCCGTTATTGCAGAAAATAGCTGAACCTCAGGATATTCAGAGATTCGAGGTGGGCAGAGAGAAATTTAAGATAGCAGCCTTCGAGGATGACATCTTAGTTTTCTTGACAGTTCCAGTTCATTCTCTGCAAGCAGTGATGTATCTGCAGAGACAATTTGGCTTCTTTTCCAGCCTTAAAATAAATCTGGACAAGTCAGAAACCTTGGATGTCATCGGGTTCCTGAAGACACAATGGCCGGGGCCCTTTTCCTCTGCGCTAGGTGGAAACAGAGATGAAATATCAAGGGGCTAAAATCCCGGTTAATATTCTTAATATCTATAATTGTAATATTCTTCCTTTACTTTCAAATACCAAAAGAAAATTGGCTGAATGGCAGACATTGCCTCTTTCTATCTATAGTAGAATTCACCTGTTTAAAATGATGGAACTACCTAGGTGGCTATATGTGCTACAGATGTTATCTGTCTGGATTAAGCAAAAACATATAATAGATAAAGATCTCAGAAAATTTTTACCTGAGTTAAAAGATTCCAATTTATCCCTGACAACTGAAAAGCAGAATGTTAATACAAACAAAAAACACACTTTGAAATGTTTGTATACGAATGCCAGAAGTCTAAGAAGTAAGATGGGAAAATTAAGAGTGTATAGTAGTGAATGATGATATAGACCTATTTGGCATCTCAGAGACATGGTGGAAAGAGGATAACCAATAGGATAGTGCCACACCATGGTACAAATGAAATTATATTGCAGTGGCAGAGAGGAGCATCTTGGTGGTGGGATGGCAAAGAGTCCAACAGGATAAAGAACCTAATGTACATTTGATTGTACATTAGGTTCTTTAGGTACATTTGATTGTACCTAATGTACATTTGATTGTACATTATCAAATCTTTATGGGTAGAAATCCCTTGTGTGTTGGGGAAGAGAATAGTGATAGGAGTATACTACTACCATCCACCTGGCCAAAATGCTGAGATGGACAGTGAAATGCTAAGAGAATTAGGGAAGCTAACCAAACTGGTAGTGCAGTAATAATGGGAGATTTCAATTACCCCAATATTGAATAGAGATGTACTTATGCCGAACCTTTTGGTTTGGCCTTTATTATCGGCCTGCCGCTGGAAATTTTGTTTTCCCGCAGTCTGGGCCTTTTTTTTCTGGCCGCCCCGTATTTCGGGTTAGTGCGCGCTAACTCCTCGTTAGCGAGCACTAACCCCGAAAAACGAATCTTCCCAAAGTTTTGTGAAAATTTGCTTTGTTTTTTGAGGTTGCCGAAACAGGATGAGTGCACATCTCTAATATTGAATGGGTAAGTGAAAAATCAGGGCATGCTATAGAGATAAAGTTCTTGATGGAATAAAAGATAGATTTATGGAGCAATTGGTTCAAGAATCGATGAGAGAGGGAGCAGTTTTAGATTTAATTCTCAGTGGAGCACAGGATTTGGTGAGAGAGGTAACAGTGGTGGGGCCGCTTGGCAATAGTGATCATAATGGGCCGAATTTTCAAAAGGTTACGCATGTAAATGGCCTTACGCATGCCAGGCCTATTTCCAAAAGGCCCGGCAGTGTGCGTAAAGCCCCGGGATGCGTGTAAGTCCCGGGGCTTGCAAAAAGGGGTGGGGAGGGGGCGGGGAATGGGCTGTCTGGGGTGTGGTGGGAGTGGGGTCAGCAGCGTCCATTTGCCACTGTGTCAGAGATCCCGTGCCGGCAATCGGCCAGCGCGCGCATCTTGCGCCTGCCTGGAGGCAGCCGCAAAAGGTAAAACAAAAATTTTGGAGGGGGTTAGAGTAGTGCTGGGGGGGAAAGGTTAGGGGAAGGGGTGGGAAGGTCAGGTTAGGGGGAAGGGAACGGGGAAGGCTGTGCGGCTCAGCGCGTGCAAGGTGCACAATTGTGCACCCCCTTGCACGCGCCGAGTCCGGATTTTATAACTTGTGCGCACCGGCTTGTGCAAGTTATAAAATCGGGTGTACATGTGCGCGTACCAGGTAGCACGCATACATGTACGCCCGCATGCAACCTTTTAAAATCTACCTCAATATGATCAAATTTGAATTAATGACTGGAAGCGGGACAGTATGTAAATCCATGGCTCTAGCGCTAAACTTTCAAAAGGGAAACTTTGATAAAATGAGAAAAATAGAAAAAAACTGAAAGGTGCAGCTACAAAGGTAAAAATTGTGCACATTGTTAAAAAAATTGTGGACATTGTTAAAAAAAATACCATCCTAGAAGCACAGACCAGATGTATTCCATGCATTAAGAAAGGTGGAAAGAAGGCAAAACGATTACCAGCATAGTTAAAGGTGAGGTGAAAGAGGCTATTTTAGCCAAAAGATCTTCATTCAAAAATTGAAGAAGGATCCTTTAGAAGAAAATAGGATAAAGCTTAAGCATTGGCAATTTAAATGTAAGACATTGATAAGACAGGCTAAGATAGAATTTGAAAAGAAGTTGGCAAAGAGGCAAAAACTCACAATAAAAACTTTAAAAAAATTGTCCAAAGCAGAAAGCCTGCAAGGGAGTCGGTTGGACCGTTGGATTTCTTTGCTTCAATGTTTACTGAAGAGGATGTTGGAGAGATACCTGTTCCAGAGAAGGTTTTCATGGGTGATGATTCTGATCAACTGAACCAAATCACGGTGAACCTGGAAGATGTGGTAGGCCTGATTGACAAACTGAAGAGTAATAAATCGGCTGGACTAGATGGTATAGTCCCAGGGTTTTGAAAGAACTAAAAAATGAAATTTCAGAACTATTAGTAAACAATTGTAACCTATTATTAAAATCATTCGATATACCTGAAGATTGGAAGATGGCCACTGTAGCCCATATATTTAAAAAGGGATTCAGGGGTGATCCGGGAAACTTCAGACCGGTGAGCCTGACTTCAGTGCCGGAAAAAATTGAGGAAACTGTTATAAAGAATAAAATCACAAAACATTTAGATAGACAAGATTTGATGGGACACAGCCAACATGGGTTTACCAAGGGAAGTCTTGTCTCACAAAACTCCTACATTTTTTGAAGGAATGAATAAACATGTGGACAAAGGTGAAGTGGTAGATGTGGTGTATTTGGATTTCCAGAAGGTGTTTGACAAAGTCCCACATGAGAGGCTTCTAAGCAAACTAAAAAGTAATGAGAGAAAAGGCGATGTCCTTTTGAGGATTGCAGGTTGGTTAAAAGACAGGAAACAGAGAATGAGATTAAATGGTCAGTTTTCACAGTGGAAAAAGGTAAACAGTGGAGTGCCTCAGGTATCTGTACTTGGACTGGTGCTTTTTAATATATTTATAAATGATCTGGAAACGGGTAATTTGAGTGAGGTGATCAAATTTGTGGGTGACACAAAATTATGCAGAGTATTTAAACTCAAGCAGATTGTGATGAATTGCAGGAGGATCTTGTGAGACTAGAAGATTGGGCTTCCAAATGGCAGATGAATTTTAACGTGGACAAGTGCAAAATGATGCATATAGGGAATTACCAGGAAGCAAAAGGGGAATTGAGAAAGGAAAAATCCATAGTAGAAAACTAAATTAATTATTTGTTTCACATTTCACTTTAGAGGTTGTTGGGGACATACCCGTAGCAGAATCATTCTTTGTAGGTGAAGATTTGGAGGAACTGAAACAAATCAATAGAAATATGGTATGACAGAAGTTAGTAGATGGTTAAGGGAGAATCATTTAGTTTTGAATTCCAAAAAATAAAAAACAGAAATTTTGCAGATTGGCAATGATTTGGGGAAAAATACAGATCTTCAATGATAGAGATCTAGTGACTATTTTGGAAGAGGTAAGGTACAATGGGAGAGAGAGAGTAGCCCTATGGGAGGGCCACCTAGTAACTCGAGGTGGGGATTAGGTATGAGCGTAGGGGGGTTGGGGGCCACTTTCACATTCAACATGAGACCTACGGAAAGAACAGTGGTCTCTAGTGAAGATTTGCTGGCCGTCGGAGTGAGGAAACTCACTCCAAGAAGAGATTTGGGCAACGTTCTCTCCACCTAGCTTGATGGACACTCTACCTGGGCAACAACAAGCTAGGTGAAGAGAACGTTGCCCAAATCTCTTCTTGGAGTGAGTTTCCTCACTCCGACGGCCAGCAAATCTTCACTAGAGACCACTGTTCTTTCCGTAGGTCTCATGTTGAATGTGAAAGTGGCCCCCAACCCCCTACGCTCATACCTAATCCCCACCTCGAGTTACTAGGTGGCCCTCCCATAGGGCTACAAATACCTGTCTAGGGCATAGGCATGATAGCAAGGTGCTCTCTCTCTCTCTCTCTCTCTCTCTCTCTCTCTCTCTCTCTCTCTCTCTCTCTCTCTCTCTCTCCCTCCCCCCCCCCCCCCCCCCCCCCCCCCCGTTCGGAATTGTTGTGGACCGCGATACCCCTTTACTGACCTGTAGCACACAAGGTACCGCAAATTAAAGTGTTGTAGCTATTAGCCGTGCTAACACTGCGGCTGTTTCGCGTTTTACATATACTCCACCCCCTGAATATAACATTACGGATTTGCATTCGCAACTCGCGTTAATGGCTGTTAGCGTGATTTGCGAATTTATCTCCCGCGATAACACCTTGGAAAATGACCCCCTAAGTCTTCTAAGAGTCATGTGTTTGGCATATCCTTCCCTTACTTTTAATGATATGTGTTGTTTCAGGTTAAGTTGTGTGCCTATTATCACTCTGAGGTAGATCTTAAAAAAGGACTTGCGCGCGTACTTTTGATCACGCAACCGGCGCAAACAAAAGTACGCCGGATTTTATAAGATATGCGCGTAGCCATGCGTATCTTATAAAATCCGGAGTCAGCGCGTGCAAGGCTGCGCAAAATCGGCAGCCTGCGCGCACCGAGCCGCGCAGCCTGCCTCCGTTCCCTCCGAGGCCATGCTGAAATCGGAGCGGCCTCAGAGGGAACTTTCCTTCCGCGTCCCCCCACCTTCCCCTCCCTTCCCCTATCTAACCCACCCCTCAGCCCTACCTAAATCCCCCCCTACCTTTGTTGTGCAAGTTACGCCTGCTTGAGGCAGGCGTAACTTGCGAGCACCGCCTCGGCATTCCCCGGCACAGGCCGCAGTGCCGGGGCACTCGGAACCAGCCTCCCGGCCCGCCCCCAAACCGTCTCCATGCCCCGGACCCGCCCCCTGACCCCAGACATGCCCTGGACACTCCCCCAGCCTGCCGACATGTCCCCCGGACATGCCCCCTCCCGCCCCTTTTACGAAGCCCCGGGACTTACGCGTGCCCCCGGGCTTTGTGCGCACCGGCAGCCTAGGCAAAATAGGCGTGCAGGGCTTTTAAAATCTACCCCTAAGGTTTCTTACTTTCTCCGCTAGTTCTATTTTTTGCTTGTTTTTGAATGTGATTGGGTTTTGGGTGATTTCAATGTTTTTACGTTCCAAGTGTAGGAATTCTGTTTTTTCTATGTTAATAACTAATTCCATCTGGTTTAGTAATTGTTTGATGATTTCTAGATACATGTTGGCTATATTTAGTGTCTTTTCAATTGTGTCATCAATGGGTAAGTAAGTTGAATATCATCAGCGTATATGTAGTGTGAGATGCCTAGACCAGCTAGTAGGTGACATAGTGGTAGTAGGTATATGTTAAATAGGGTGGCCGATAAAGCTGATCCCTGTGGGACTCCTGTTTGAAGGTCTATTTTTTTTGACATTGTGTCTTTTATCTGTACTTGGTAGTATCTATTATTTAGGTATGATTGGAACCATTTGATTGTTTTGTTACTTAATCCTATTTCTTCTAATCTATTTAGTAGGATGTTATGATTTACAGTATCAAATGCCGCTGATAGATCTAGCATCATTAAGATATACCGTTTACCGCTGTCAAAGCCTCTCATGATGTTATCTGTTAGAGCGAGCAATAGAGTTTCTGTGCTGTAGTTTTTACAAAAGACGTGTTGTGATGGGTATAGGATATTGTTGTTCTCTAAATATTCAGCTAGCTGCTTTTGTATCGATTTTTCTATTAATTTTGCAATTAGTAGTAAGTTAGATACTGGCCTATAATTGCTCAGGATGCTCGGATCACTGTATTTTTTCTTTAAAATTGGTTTTACGATTGCCCCTTTTAGTGTGTCTGGCATGGTTCCTTCTGTTAAGGATAGATTAATAATCTTTGTTAGAATCGGGGAGACTGTGTTGGCTACTTTTTTTTATGTCCATGGTTGGTATTGTGTCTTCTGCATGTGGGGCGGGGTTTATTCTTTTTAGCATGGTTTCAACTTCTAATTCTGAAATTTCATTGAATTCTGTCCATTGATTAACGTCTTTTTTGCATTTTAATATTTTGTTTGGTTGTGTTTGGGATTTTATTTTTTAGGTTCATAATTTTTTCATTGAAGAACGTTGCTATTTCATTACATCTATTTACTGGTAGGTTTTGGGGAGTATCAGTTTTATCATTAGTGAGATTTTTTACAATGGTGAAAAGTGTTCTTGGGTTATTTGCAAATTTTTCTATTTTAGTACTGTAATATTGTTTCTTTGCATTGTGGATAACTTGTTTATAATAGGCCAGGTGTTTTCTGTATTTAGTTAGATTTTCAGGTGTTTTGGTTTTTCTCCATTTTTTTCTTTTTTTCTCAGATTTCTTTTGGCTTCCTTTAATTTTTCATTATGCCAGGGTTTTGTTTCTTTGGGTTCATTTATTTTAATATATTTTATTGGGTTTATCTCATCAGCTAGTTTCTTAGTGGTTTGCATCTATTTGTAGTTGCGGAGTAGCAGTTGGTGTAGTCCATTTTAGTTAATTTTTCTTCTAATTTGTCTTTCAGGGTTTCTATGTTAAATGGTGGGCGATATTTGAATTCGATGGGTTCTCTTTTTATTGTTGCTTGTTGTTCTGTGAATTTGATGGTGGATTGTATGAGAAAGTGATCTGACCAGGGGGTTTGTGTGTAGTCTGTTTTAATGTGTTGTAAGTAGTTGTGGTTAATAAACGATAAGTCAAGAGAGTGTCCGGCTTTGTGGGTGGGCTCATTAGTAGTTAGTGTGAAACCAAGTGCTGTCATGATGTCTAATAGTATTTGAAAGTTATTTGATAAGGGATTTGTGTCCATATGTAGGTTAAAATCACCTAGTACAATGGTGGGTTTTGAGGTTTTTAAGTACATTGTTAGGAATTCAATTAGTGGGGAGATGTTTAATTCTAGCAGACTAGGGGGGGCAGTATAATAAGCAGATTTGTAGGTTATTGGTTTCAAATAGTGTGATTTTGTGGTTTCTGGGGGGTGTTATCAGGATTAGTTTACATTTAAACTTTTTTCCAATTATTAGGAGTAATCCCCCCCCCCCCTCTTTTATTTATTCTGGGGATTGAGAAGACATCATAGCTTTTGTGGGCTATTTGGTTTTTTAAAACAGTGTCTGATTTTTTTTAACCATGATTCTGTAACTGCAATAAAGCTCGGTTTCATGTCGTATAGTAGGTCTGTAATTATTGGGAATTTCTTAGTGATTGATTGTGCATTGACTAATAGGAAGGTTAACATCACTAAATTACTTGAAATAGCATTGTTTGTGATTTTGGTCTTTTTTATTTGTATGATATTACTAGATACTGTTTTCTGGGTTTTGTTTGTTGTGTGTCTGTTTTTGTGATTATTTGAGTACGTTTTCCCATATTTACCTTTGTTTAGGCAGGTTTCGATAGGCTGTATTCCAAGTTCATTCTGTTTGATGTCCATTTTCATTGTTTGATTCAGTATTGTCATCTGGACTTCTTGTATTGTGGTGTTTTCAAGGGGTGTACGAAGGGGCGTACAAAGGGTCATGCCCCTTTGTTGCACCCCTTCGGAGCGCAATGTCGGTGCGCAGCGCCTCCGGGTTGGGACCTGGTTTAAATCCCTTCTCCTTGGCGTGCTTTTCCAGCATCGGTGATGTCGGCGTCAGCGTCAGCCAAGGGGGGGAGGGACCCAGGTCGACCTCAGAGGTTTTTGTACCAGCGCCTGTAGAGAAAAAGAAAAAAAAGAAAAAAGACAAAGAAGAGAAACACCGGTTCTGCAGTGGAGCCTAGGGAGAGAATGGAGAAAGCAGGTGGGTTTCAGCCTGGATGGTTCATTGGCAGGGTGGACGGCAGACACACTCCTTCTTCCGGGTTGGGACCTGGTTTAAATCCCTCCTCCTTGGCGCGCTTTTCCGGCATCGGTGATGTTGGTGACGTCTGTGATGTCGGCATCAGCGTCAGCCAAGGGGGGGATGGGCCCAGGTCGACCTCGGAGGTTCTTGTACCAGCACCTGTAGAGAAAAAGAAAAAAAGACAGTGAAGAGAAACATCGGTTCTGCAGTGGAACCTAGGGAGAGAAGGGAGAAAGCAGGTGGGTTTCAGCCTGGATGGTTCGTTGGCAGGGCGGTCAGCAGACACACTCCTTCTTCCGGGTTGGGACCTAGTTTAAATCCCTCCTCCCATGTTTCTGTTAAGGGTGGTTAATATTTACAATCAAAATCAAACAACTGTCAAACCCATAACAAAATTATTGCTAGCAACATTTTTACAGGATTAGCAGCCTACTTGATAATTCAGACAATGCTGCTTGAAAGTGCTTTGTTTTTGGACTTCGCTGTAGAAGCAGTCCTGTGCTTTCTCCCTAATGTCTGCATATCAGTACCTTGGACCATAAAAGTCAAGGCGCAGGGATGGCTGCTGTCTGAATCCAATTCCTTTTTTTCCTGCACTCAAAACGTCAAAAGCATCAAGGCTAATTGGTTAAGGGTAGTAATCCCCATGCCTTCTGTTTTAAGGGTAGTAACTGTTGTTCCGTGCAGGTTATCCTCATGCACCCTTTTCTTTATTTCTAACCTCTAGCCTTTAGGGATCTACAGTCTATCCCATGCCCTTTTGAATTCCTTTATTATTTTTGTCCTCACCATCTCTCCCAGAAGGGCAGTCCAGGCATCCACCACCCTCTCGGTGAAGAAATATTTCCTGATGTTGCTTCTGAGTCATTTCCCCTAGAGTTTCATTTTATGACCCTTATTTCTACTGTTCCTTTCCAGCAGAAAATGTTCAAGTTCTTGCATTATTAAAAACTTTAAGATATCTGAAGGTCTATATCATATTTCCTCTGCATCTCCTCTTCAGTGTATACATATTCAGATCCTTCATCTTCTTTTCATAAGTCTCTTGATACAGACCCCACACAATTTTGCTTACCGCTTCCATCCTGTCTCTATCCTTTTTGAGATATGGACTCTAGAACTGAACATAGCATTCCAGGTGAGGCCTCACCAAGGGCCTATACTAGAACATTATCACCTCCTTTTATTCCTAGCCCTGTACAGCCTAGCATTCTTCTGGCTTTAGTTATCACCTTTTCACATTGCTTCATTGCCTTTAGATCACCAGACACTATTACCCAAAGATCCCTCTCCAAATCCATGCATATTACTCTTTTATTCCCTATAACATGCAGCTTATTTGGATTACTGCACACTAGATGCATGGCTCTGCACTTCCTGGCATTGAATCCCAGTTGCCAAATCTTCAATCACTCTTCAAGATTTCTTAAATACCTCACACAGTTAATTAAAATCATCTCTTGAGAGGGATTTGATTTCATTAACAAGAAAGGTATGGGATAACCAGTTAGGTATTCATGATACCCAATAACAGATATTGTTCCTAATGACACTAGTCATGATACTTAACCATTAGAGACTGCAGAAATAGGTCTTAAATATTTATTTATTTATTCATTGTGTTTTATATACCGTCAGTCGGTTTCACCATCACAACGGTTTACAAAATTATGATGATTGACAAGATTTCAAAAAAGTTTCATATGGTTGTTATAGAAGAAATCAATTTATAGTTATTTTTTTGGTTAGTCTTTACATGATTCAATTTTTTGTTATAATATCATCTAGTATGGAGTTATTCAGATTTCCTAGGGAGTGGTTGGTGGGGTTTTTTTTTTTTCTTTATTGGGTGAGTTGATATGCTTTGGTGAACATCCATGTTTTTAGTTCTTTTTTGAAAGTTTTTAAGTTTTCTTGTGATCTGAGTTCGATTGGGAGGGTGTTCCAGAGTTTAGGGCTGCCAAGAGAAATTGCTCTCTTTTGAGTTGAGGTGAGTTGTTTAGATTGAGCAGGTGGAGTCTTTAATAGTCCTTTATGTTGCGGTCGCCACCGCTTCCCCTCGCCTTGGGCTCAACCCTGCATACCTCCGCTTCAGGAACCGCCGCGTTCCGCTGACTCTGGACCCTGGGGCCTTCTCTCACTCCATGTGGCGGCCGCCATTACGTGCCTGCTTCTCTTCAGTCTCGCGCGAGGACGCCCGTCTTGAACTCTCATCTCCCGGAAGCTTGGCCCTGCCCGTGCTGCTGACGTCATGTCCAAGTCCCAATATAACCGGCACTCAAACTCTCCCTCATCGCCTTGCAACGAGGTTCACAACTACTTAGTTGTTCTGAGTTGCCCTCTTGTTGTTCTCTACAGTTTCCTGCTCCTGACTCCGGTTTGCCTACGACTCCGCTTCTGCCTGCTGCCTGCCTCTGACCCTGGTTTGCCTATGACTCCACTTCTGCCTGCTGCCTGCCTCTGACCTTGGCTTGCCTACGACTCCGCTTCTGCCTGCTGCCTGCCTCTGACCTTGGTTTGCCTACGACTCTGCTTCAGATACAGCCCGTTCCAGTCCTGGTTTGCTACAGACTCTGCTTCAGCTACAGCCCGTTCCAGTCCTGGTTTGCTACAGACTCTGCTTCAGCTACAGTCTGTTCCAGCCCTGGTTTGCTACAGACTCTGCTTCAGCTGTAGCCCGTTCCAGTCCCGGTTTGCTACAGACTCTGCTTCAGCTACAGCCCGTTCCAGTCCTGGTCTGCTACAGATTCTGCTCCAGCTACAGCCTGCTTCAGCCTCCGGTTTGCTACAGTTTCCGCTGCCGCCCGCTGCCCTGCCATCAGCTGGTCCTCGGCCCTGTACTACCGGTCCCTGCCTCCCGGGTACCTTGGACTTCCGATACTTCCACTTTACTCTGGTCCCAGCCTAGCGCACCTCTGTCTCTGGACTCTGACTATATTCCAAGTCCTGAGGTCCCAGGACCCTACGGGCTCCTCCTGGGGGGTTCCTGGTTCTCGGGTGAACACCTCCTGTCTGAGGCTCCGCCTCCCGGCCTACCCCGTCACCCTCGGTGGGCCGGCCCAAGGGTCCACTACCTCGCCAGCAGTGTCCGACTGCAACAGTTTGCAAGGCCATGGACTCGGCAGAGGCCCCAAGCCTACAGGCCATTCCAGGGATGGCACAGCGCCTCCAGCAGCAACAGCATTGTATCGACACACTCGCAGCTACCGTGGGGCAAATGGTCTCCCGTCTGGAGGCTCCTTCTCCTGAGCCGCCTCCAGTTTCTCCACCGGCGCCCAGTTCAGCTTCAGTGACTCAGTTACCAGCGCCTACCCGCTATGCCAGAGATATCAGGATATGCCGTGGCTTTATAAATCAGTGCTACGTCCGTTTTTACCCTCCTACCTGAGCAGTTTCCCACGGACGCTGTTAAAGTAGCGTACATATTCTCGCTACTGGACGGTAAGGCCCTCGACTGGGCTTCACCCATGTGGGAGCGTCAGGATCCCTTGCTACAGAACCTAGAACAATTTGTCCTCAACCTCCGCCTCGCCTTTGACGATCCTGCACGCCAGACCACAGCGGCCTCTGATCTCTTGCACCTCAGGCAAGGGACACGCTCGGTGGCCGATTACACCATAGACTTTCGCACGCTGGCCATGGAAGTTGGCTGGCGAGATGACTGCCTTAGGGGAATCTTCCTGGAGGGGCTTGCCAGCCGCATCAAGGATGAGTTAGCAGGCCGGGACCTCCTGGAGGACTTGAATGACTTGATTGACGTTGCTGGCAGGGTGGGTCGATGCCTTCAGCAGCGGGATAAGGAGGTCCGTCCCCATCGTAAGGCATCACCACAGTCGTCCACTGCCTCCAGAACCCCGGCTCCTAAGGTTCCCCCGACCTCAGTCAGCAGTGGGGAACCCATGCAGTTGGGTAGGTCTCCACTGACTCCTGAGGAAAGGAGGAGACGACGCTCGCTAGGCCTTTGTCTCTACCGTGCCTAGGTTATACCGAGGAGCTACACCTAGGCTCTACAGGATCAGCTCCTCTCTGTACCTTACCAGTGACTGTAAATACCCCGGTGGGGAAATTCAGATCCGCGCATTCATAGATTCAGGTGCTGAGGGGAATTTCATCGTGGCTGACCTGGTGAACCAGCTATCTCTCCCCACGCGACAGCAGGTCCCCTCTCTGCGGATTTCATCCATTCGGGGCACCCTGCTCCCCGGGACCATCACCTGTTCCACGGCCCCTGTGACCCTCCAAACCGACCTGTTCCATTCGGAGGAGATCTCTCTGCTAGTTCTAGAGCGAGCGGTGCACCCCTTGGTTCTTGGGCTACCTTGGTTGCGGCAACATTCGCCCGTAATACAGTGGGATAACTTTCAGTTGGTCCGATGGAGTCCCTTTTGTTTCGAACATTGCCTGCCGCTCCCCCGACCACAGAAACCCCTGCACCTCTGCTCCTCGCTTCTGCTGCCTGAACCATATCTGGGTTTTGCTGATGTCTTTTCCAAAGAGATGGCTGAAATACGTGGCAGCCGTTTGACTGCCCAATTGACTTACTGCCAGGCACCACGCCTCCCCGTGGCCGGGTGTGTCCTTTGTCTTTGCCCGAGACTACCGCCATGTCCCAATATGTGACAGAGAACCTTGCCAAGGGTTTTATTCGCCCTTCTCGCTCGCCTGCCGGAGCCGGTTTCTTCTTCGTGGCCAAGAAGGATGGCTCTCTCCGTCCCTGTATAGACTATCGTGGCTTGAACGCCATCACAAAGCGAGACCGGTATCCGCTTCCTTTGATCCCTGAGCTGTTGGACCGCCTTCAGGGAGCACGCATCTTCACCAAGCTTGACCTCAGAGGGGCTTATAACCTTGTCCGCATTCGCCCAGGGGATGAGTGGAAGACGGCCTTTAACACCAGGGATGGGCATTACGAGTACCTGGTAATGCCCTTTGGACTCTGCAATGCCCCAGCCGTCTTCCAGAACCTCATGAACGAAGTTCTACGCGACATGCTCCACTCACATGTCATAGTTTATCTCGATGACGTGCTCATCTTCTCCAAAGACCTGAAAACACACCGTCGCCACATCGCGCAAGTCTTGCAAGCTCTCCGGGATAACCACTTGTACGCCAAGCTTGAAAAATGCGTTTTTCAGGCAGAGGCCCTGCCCTTCCTTGGTTACATCATATCCTCCACAGGCTTCCGTATGGACCCCGAAAAAGTAGCTGCCATAACCACGTGGCCACAACCTAGGAGTCTCAAAGCCCTCCAGAGATTCCTAGGCTTTGCTAACTTTTACAGACACTTTATTCCCCAATACTCGCACCGGGTCGCCCCTCTAACGGCCCTGACTCGGAAGGGAGCCGATGCTAAAAACTGGCCAGACGCTGCAGTTGCAGCCTTCTCCGACTTGAAAGAAGCATTTCTCTCAGACGTCTGCTCCGTCATCCTGATCCCACCAGACCCTTTATTGTTGAGGTCGACGCCTCTAGCATTGCCGTCGGAGCAGTCCTCAGTCAACACTCCGACTCCGGACAGCTTCTGCCATGTTCCTATTTCTCCCGGAAGTTTTCCCCCACCGAGATCAACTACTCCATTGGCGATAAAGAGCTGCTGGCGATCAAACTTGCCTTTGAAGAATGGAGGCAATGGCTCGAGGGGGCCCGACACACGACCACCGTATATACAGACCACAAAAACCTGGAGTTTCTGTCTCAAGCACAACGACTAAACCCGCGTCAAGCCCGCTGGGCCCTGTTCTTCAGCCGGTTTGACTTTGTCCTACAGTATCGGCCGGCATCCAAGAATCTCCGAGCTGATGCTCTCTCTCGAACCTCCTTCGCCGAGGAGGACCAAGAACCCCCTCAGTATATTGTTGATCCAAGTAAGGTTCGCCTGTCCGCCTTGACAGTCCTCTCCCAAGATAGGACTGTGGTTCCTCGACGAGACCGCTTAAAAACGTTACGCTGGGCTCATGACTCCCTCACGGGAGGGCACGCAGGACGTGAGAGAACTTTGGAACTCCTTAACCGCTTCTACTGGTGGCCTAACATCCATCAAGATGTGCACACTTACGTGAGTTCCTGTCCCACCTGTGCCCGTCAAAAACCCAGTCCTGGTGCCCCGTGCGGTCTCTTACAGCCTCTGCCGGTTCCTACAGAGCCCTGGACCTATCTTGCCACAGACTTCATGGTGGACCTGCCCCTGTCTCGCAGTCACACGGTTATCTGGGTTACCGTCGACCGCTTCTCTAAGATGGTACACCTAGTTCCGCTGCCTAAGTTGCCTTCTGCACCTGAACTAGCTCTCCTCTTTGCCCAGCACATTTTCAGGCTACACGGTCTACCACAGGACATTGTGTCTGACCGAGGACCCCAATTTGTTGCACGCTATTGGAGAGCCCTCTGCAAATGTTTCAAGGTGAAGCTCAGTTTCTCTACAGCTTTCCATCCACAGAGTAACGGCCAGTCCGAAAGGATGAATCGGTCTCTGAAGACCTACCTTCGAGCCTTCACCAATGAGAAACAAGATAACTGGTCGGAGCTACTGCCCTGGGCTGAGTTCGCTTATAATAATCAAGCCCATACAGCCACCGGACTCTCACCCTTCCAGCTAGTCTGTGGAAAACAGCTGAGGCCTCCACTTCCACTCGATACCCCCAATGCCTCACCAGCCGCCCAGTTGACGGCGCGTCAGCTACAAACATTGTGGCGGAGGACCCAGAACAAGTTACTTCACTCAGCCTCTTCCGCCAAACAAGCGGCTGACTGCCACCGACGACCAGCTCCTACTTACCAGCCAGGAGACCGGGTATGGCTTAGCACGAAGAACATTTGCCTCCGTCTTCCCTCACGAAGATTTGCGTCCAGATTCTGTGGGCCATTCCAGGTCGCCGAAAGGGTGGGGTCAGTTTCATACCGGCTAAGACTGCCATCCTCACTTCGAGTTCACAATGTCTTCCACGTATCCCTGCTCAAGCCCGTAGTCCTCTCCCGCTACCACCGCAAACCTCCGGACTCTTCATCTACCACCATTGACGATGACCCCACCTACCAGGTACGCGAAGTTCTCGACGTGCGTTACTACAACCGCAGGTGGGAGTATCTACTCGCTTGGGAAGGTTGCGGTGATGAGGACAACACCTGGGAACCCAGCCGCAACATTTTGGACAAGTCGTTGTTGTGGCAGTTCCATCAAGACCATCCTGAGAAGCACGGTCCTCTCGAGAGGGGCCTTAAAGGGGGGGGGGTACTGTTGCGGTCGCCACCGCTTGCCCTCTCCTTGGGCTCAACCCTGCATACCTCCGCTTCAGGAACGGCCGCGTTCCGCTGACTCTGGACCCTGGGCCTTCTCTCATTCCACGTGGCAGCCGCCATTACGTGCCTGCTTCTCTTCAGTCTCGCGCGCGCGAGGACACCCGTCTTGAACGCTCATCTCCCAGAAGCTTGGCCCTGCCTGTGCTGCTGACGTCACGTCTAAGTCCCGATATAACCGGCGCTCAAACTCTCCCTCATCGCCTTGCAATGAGGTTCACAACTGCTTAGTTGTTCTGAGTTGCGCTCTTGTTGTTCTCTACGGTTTCCTGCTCCTGACTCCGGTTTGCCTACGACTCCGCTTCTGCCTGCTGCCTGCCTCTGACCCTGGTTTGCCCTCGACTCTGCTTCTGCCTGGTGCCTGCCTCTGACCCTGGTTTGCCTACGACTCCGCTTCTGCCTGCTGCCTGCCTCTGACCTTGGTTTGCCTATGACTCTGCTTCAGCTACAGCCCGTTCCAGTCCTGGTTTGCTACAGACTCTGCTTCAGCTACAGCCCGTTCCAGTCCTGGTTTGCTACAGACTCTGCTTCAGCTACAGTCCGTTCCAGCCCTGGTTTGCTACAGACTCTGCTTCAGCTGTAGCCCGTTCCAGTCCCGGTTTGCTACAGACGCTGCTTCAGCTACAGCCCGTTCCAGTCCTGGTCTGCTACAGATTCTGCTCCAGCTACAGCCTGCTTCAGCCTCCGGTTTGCTACAGTTTCCGCTGCCCTGCCATCAGCTGGCCCTCGGCCTGTACTACCGGTCCCTGCCTCCCGGGTACCTTGGACTTCTGATACTTCCACTTTACTCTGGTCCCGGCCTAGCGCACCTCTGTCTCTGGACTCTGACTATATTCCAAGTCCCGAGGTCCCAGGACCCTACGGGCTCCTCCTGGGGGTTCCTGGTTCTCGGGTGAACACCTCCTGTCTGAGGCTCCGCCTCCCGGCCTACCCCGTCACCCTCGGTGGGCCGGCCCAAGGGTCCACTACCTCGCCAGCAGTATCCGACTGCAACACTTTATTTGCTGATCTTAGGTTTCTGTTTGGAGCATGCAATTTTATGGAAGAACTTAGCCAGTTTGTTTTTCGTATATAATTTTGTGTAGTATGGATAGTATTTTGTATTCTATCCTGAGTTTTATTGGGAGCCAGTGCAGTGATATAAGTGTAGGAGTAATATGATCATGTTTTTTAGCTCCAGTGAGAATTCTTGCCGCTGCGTTTTATAGGATTTGGAGTGGTCGGATGGTGTTCAGAGATAAGTTGAATAGGAGTGAGTTACAGTAGTCCAGGTTGGAGAATATGAGTAGTTGAAGGACTGATCTGAAGTTGTTGGTGGATAGGAATGGTTTTAATTGACGTAGTGTTAGAAGTTTATGATATCCATTTTTGATTTTTGTTGTGATGTGGTTTTTGAAAGAAAGTTCCTTGTCAATTATTACTCCAAGATTGCGGGCATGATTGACCGGAGAGATAGCTACTTTTTGGTTCATTATGTTGAGAGGTGGTAGTTGAGGAGTGTTGTTCTTTCTGTCCAATATGAATATTTCAGTCTTATCGAAGTTAAAGATGAGTTTCATGTTGCTTAGTATTTGCTTTATTCTGCTTAGGTAAGTGGCTGTTATTGTGTAGGTTTCTTCCAGCGAATTGCGTATTGGAATTAATATTTGAATGTCATCTGCATAGATGAAGTGGGTCAGATTAAGGTTTGATAGGAAGTGGCATATTGGGAGCAGGTAAATGTTGAAGAGTGTCACTGATAGAGCGGATCCTTGGGGAACTCCAGTGTCTAGGTTTATTTTCTTTGAGAGGGTATCATTGATCAGCATTTGGTATGTTCTTTGTGATAGGTATGAAGTGAACCATTGTATGTTTTTTTCCTTTGCCCCAATTTCTGATAGACGGTCAGTCATGATAGAGTGGTTTACCATGTCAAAGGCTGCTGATAGGTCAAGTAGGACTAGAAGGTAGCTGTGGCCATTTTCAAAACCTTTGAGTATGGTGTTATTCAATGATAGTAGTAGGGTCTCCATGTTCAGTTGTTTCCTGAAGCCAAATTGTGTGGGTAGTAAGATGTTGTTTTCTTCCAGGTGGTCACTGAGATGAGAGTCGACTATTTTCTCAATGATTTTGGCAATGAATGGTAGGTTTGATATGGGTCGGTAGTTCAGTGGGTTTTCTGGATCAAGATTGTTCTTTTTCATAATGGGTGGGATAATTGCAGATTTTAGGCATTCTGGGTAGTTTCCTTCAGTGACTGAAAGGTTTACGATGTCAGTTAGCGTCTTAGTTATTGATGGCTCAAGATTTTTTATCGTTGTAATTGGTATGGCATCAATAAGATGTTTAGCTGGGTTCATTTTTTTGATGATTGTTTAGATTTCCAGAGATGATGCTGTTTCAAAATTGGTCCAGCTTGATGTTTGGATGTTCAGTATTTTCTGGTCCTGTGATTTGTCGTTGAGGTTGTTATTTATCAGGATTTTGATTTTTTCATTAAAGAAGTCTGCGAAATCGTTACTGGTGATCTTTGGTGATGATTGTGATTGGTCATCATTGGATGATTTGGTTAGGCTTTTTACAATGTTGAAAAGCATCTTTGAGTTATGTTGGTATTTATTTTGTTTGAGTAGAAGTCTTTTTTTGTTTTAAGGATGAGTTTTTTGTAATCTGCTAGTTGTGCTTTGTATGTGTTAAGTAGTGTGGTTGTTTTGTTGTTGTTCCTCCATGTTTTCTCTTTTTTTCTGAGTTCCCGTTGATCTGATTTTGTCGTTGTACCATTGGTTCTGATTTTTTGGTTCTTTTATTGTTTTCTTTCTCATGGGGTTTATCTTGTCTGCTACTGTTTTAGTTATGTTGAGCCAGGATGATGTTGCGTTTTCTGCATTTGATAGGTCTATGTTTGTTAGTTTGTTTGTAGATTTGCTTGGAGTGTTTCGATGCAGAAAGGTGGACGGTATGAGAAGGATTTAGGTGGGTTTTTTATTGTTGTGAGTTTACAGTTTGAGTATAAGTTTGTGTGGATTAAAGAGTGGTCTGACCATGGTATCTTTGTTATCTTAGTTTGGTGGTTCGTCCATAAGTCAGTATTGATAAAGACTAGGTCTAGTGTATGACCTCCTTTGTGGGTTGGGCCATCGATGATGTGAGTAAGGCCCAGGGATGAAAGGGCATCAATGAATGAGGAGCAAGTGGGAGATTAGGGGGCAATGTCCATATGTATGTTGAAATTACCTAATATAATTATGGGTTTGTTGATAGATATTCTAGTCAAGAAGAATTCAATAAGTGGTGAGCAGTTCCAATCCAGCGTATTAGGGGGGCAGTATACCAGACAGATTTGTAGATTTGGTGAATCAAATAGGACAATTTCCAGTGGTGAGTATTTGTTTGTTGGGAGAAATTTCATCTGTAGGTTTTTTTTTTTATGATTAGCATTAGGCCTCCACCTTTCTTTTTTGGTCTGGGTATCTGAAAGAGGGACTGCCAGGACAGTAACCTGGTAACTATTTTTAATGAAACTTGACTGTTCTCCAATAATGACTAAATGAGAATCTATACCATTCACAATACAGTGTTGTCATATTTATAGCAGTAGTAATTAATTAAGACATCTACACCCATTAAGGTCTAGTTCCAAACCTGTTACTCAGATAGCACACAGACATTATAGACCAGTGTTTTTCAAACTCAGTGCAGAAAACCAGTAACTAGGTCATGACCCTGGACCCACATCCAGCTGTTCTGGAAATGAGGAAGCACAGCATGCAGCAGCATTTTACAGCCAATTCTAGGATTCACATGGCTCTCAAGAAGTTTGAGCTGTGCAATAACCATATTCCCATGTTGTTTTCCTGATTATCACAGAACAGAATGGGAGCACAATCACTATGCAACTCACAGTGACTCAGCCACATGGATCTAGGCTGGAGCTGGCGGAATCATCAGATGGGTGAGACAGTAGGAAGCTGGAAGGGAAGGTAGAGTGAACAGTGGAGGCTGGGGAAGTAGGGTTAGGAATAAGCAGTGGGGGCTTAGAAGAGGGGATGGGAGTGAGCAATGAGAGCTGGGGAAGGATGGGTAAGTTTGAGCAGTGAGAGCTGGTGAAGGGAAAGGGTGGGAGTGTGCAATTGGGACTGAGAAATAAGAAATTGAACAGAAGGGGCTGGGGAAGACAGGGAGTGAGTAATAAGGACTAGGGGGAAAGGGGTGAGCATGAACAGTGGTGGCTGGGGAAGGGGTGAGAGTGTGAGCAGTGGGGGCTGGGAAAGGGAAAGTTACCTGAGAAAGTTTACCTGGGTAATTTTAGGAAAGAAATTCAGTGGGACGTACTGAGATTAATCCATCTATAGTTACCCAGGTAACTTTATGACATTTTTCCTACCACACTTATCCAGGTAAATTTAGCCAGGTAGTGCACAAAATTAGCACCAGTTAGCTAAACTGAAGCTCTAATATTGGAATGCCCACCACCCTTCCTGTTTTATTTGGATAAAAAGTTCATGGGTGAAATTTAACTGGTGAGAAGGGGAAATGTTTGAGTAAAGGTTTTTGTTAGGTAAATCCTTTTAAATGTGATCCTCTTAGTGTATTTTATAACAAAAAGACACTGCCTAATTGGAATTCCTTTTTTGTAAACTAATTATAAGTTATTTTTTAAAACATAAACTGTATTTCTCACAAGGCCTGTGAAAGAATCAAAATGTATTTGTATAGTAGGTTTTCAGCTGGATCACAACACATGTGAAAGAGTCCAGGAGCTATTTCCATAAGATACAAGGAAGTTATTTCCTTTCTGTATCACATTATCTTTGAAAACAATTACAATTAAAGTATATAAGTTTTGTTCATACATTATTTGCCACAGAGAGATTAAGCAAAGATAGAAATGATAAGAAAGACAAGTCCACTATGGTGGTATAAAGGGAATGGTAGGTAGGTGCTAGCAAGTCCCCTCTGGTAGAATTAGGGGCAAAGCAGATAGGCATCAAGCAGCAAGTTCCCTATTCTGGTATTAGAAGTATGGCAGGTACACATCAGGCAGCAAGTCTCCTATGCTTGTATTAGGAGCATAGCAGGTAGGCATGTGCCAGCAAGTCCTCTAAGGTGGAATTAGGGGTATGGCAGGTAGGCTTGTGCCAGAACGTTCCCTTTGGTGGAATTAGGGTAATTGCAGTTAGACATGTGCCACTACCACCAATTAACCTATAGTGGAATTAGTGGATTGGTAGTTAGGCATGTGCCAGGAAGTCCCTTATGGTGGTACTAGGGGCGTGGCAGCTTCCCCTTTGGGTCTTCTTCAGAGGACTTTGTAGCATGGTACAGGGAGCCCTCATCAAGAGCTGTCTTCAACACAGCAAGGCTGATCCATTCAGCAGCTAATCCAGTGACCTGAGCACAGATGTGGTACAGGCCCTTTCTCCCAAAGGTCAGGGAAAGAAGAGGGTCGGTTTCTGGCATGCACACATTTATCCAGCTTTCGTGACTGCTGTCTCTTCAGAGTATGGGACTGCCCAGGGAAGACGAGGGTGGCCCCTCTTTTTATTCTCAGATGCAGCAATACCTTCCCTTCCATCAGGGAGTAAAGTGTGGGCTCCTGTCTGGTGCATGGCAACTTGCAGCAATGTGGGGTGCATGTCCCAGTCGTAGGCATGGCTATCTTGTTGATCCTACCAGTAGCATATGCTTGTGTCAAGAAGTAAAGATTGAGCCATGCAAGTGTTACATGCACACAGTCAATACAGTGAAACTGTGAACAGCTCATGTTGTGGGTTCTTTTTGGGTGGGGGGCACACAGACAAACTAAGAAAATAACACTGACTATGTCTTAGGTGAAATAATAAAAAGCTATATTATCTGTATAATTTATTAGAGATGTGAATCAGGTGCCGGAATCAGTTCCGGTTTCGAGATCATGGATCCAAGGGAAATTCAGTTTCCCGCGGTCCGGACGGTTTTTGTTTTCAGCTGTCCAGAGCCGAAAAAACCCCAAAACACCCTGACCCTTTAAATCTAATTATTTAGAATCCCCCCCCTCCTGCCCCCCCCCCAAACGTTTCTAAAGTACCTGAGGGTCCATTGGGGGTCCCGGGAGCAATCTCCTGCTCTTGGGCCATCGACTGCCAGTAAACAAAATGGTGCCAGTGGCCTTTTGCCCTTACCATGTGACAGGGGCTATCGGTGCCATTGGCCGGTAGAGATGTGAATCGTGTGATCGATCGTCTTAACGATCGATTTCGGCTGGGAGGGGGAGGGAATCGGATCGTCGCCGTTTGGGTTTTTTAAATATCATGAAAATCGTGTAAATCGAAAACCGGCACACTAAAACATCCCTAAAACCCACCCCGACCCTTTAAAATAAATCCCCCACCCTCCCGAACCCCCCCCCCCCCCAAATGCCTTAAATTACCTGGGGTCCAGTGGGGGGGAGGGCGGGAAAACCGGCACACTAAAACAACCCTAAAACCCACCCCGACCCTTTAAAATAAATCCCCCACCCTCCCGAACCCCCCCAAAATGCCTTAAATTACCTGGGGTCCAGAGGAAGGGTCCCGGTGTGATCTTTTACTCTCGGACCTCCGGTGCTTGTAGAAATCGCGCCGGCGCTACCTTTGCCTTGTCATATGACAGGTCAAAGGTAGTGCCGGCGCCATTTTGATTTTTGTCCCCCGAGGTCAGGAGCGTAGGAGATCGCTCCCGGACCCCCGCTGGACCCCCAGGAACTTTTGGCCAGCTTGGGGGGGCCTCCTGACCCCCACAAGACTGCCAAAAGTCCAGTGGGGGTCCGGGAACGACTTCCTGCATGCAAATTGTTTTTTCCGTACGGAAAAACGATTCGCGGCAGGAGATCGCTCCTGGACCCCCGCTGGACCCCCAGGGACTTTTGGCCAGCTTGGGGGGGCCTCCTGACCCCCACAAGACTTGCCAAAAGTCCAGCGGGGTCCGGAACGACCTCCTGCAGTCGAATTGTGTTGTCTACGGCCGGCGCTATTTTGCGCAAAATGGCGCCGGCCGTAGACAACACGATTTGACTGCAGGAGGTCGTTCCGGACCCCCGCTGGACTTTTGGCAGTCTTGTGGGGTCAGGAGGCCCCCCCAAGCTGGCCAAATGTCCCTGGGAGTCCAGCGGGGGTCCGGGAGCGATCTCCTGCCGCGAATCGTTTTTCTGTACGGAAAAACCAAAGGTAGCGCCGGCGCCATTTCTACAAGCACCGGAGGTCCGAGAGTAAAAGATCAACACCGGGACCCTTCCCTCTGGACCCCAGGTAATTTAAGGCATTTTGGGGGGGGGTTCGGGAGGGTGGGGGATTTATTTTAAAGGGTTGGGGTGGGTTTAGGGTTGTTTTAGTGTGCCAGTTTTCCCGCCCTCCCCCTTCCCCTCCCCCCTTCCCCCGATTTACGATTTTTTTTTGACGATAAATCAGGGGAATTGTTATTGTATCGCGGCTCTAACGATTTTTGACGATTTAAAATATATCGGACGATATTTTAAATCGTCAAAAAATGATTCACATCCCTATTGGCCGGTCCCTGTCACATGATAGGAGCAATGGATGGCTGGTGCCATCTTAAAAAATGATGCACATCCCTATAATTTATATATACACATACACATACATACATACACACACACACTCACACACACACACACAAACACAAACACACACAACAGGTGCTTATGAGAACATCTGCGACAAATAACAAAACAAACAAACAAAAATATACAAAGTAGAGATGCTGTGTCTCTGTCTCTGTTCAGTTCTGGTCAGTCAGCAGCCTCTCCCCATCCCGCCTTGCATCTCTTATAGTATATCTTTGCCTTGCACATGCGCAGAACAATTCTCTTTGTGTAACTTTTCTGAAATATTGCCAGACTACTGATAAGAGAACTTTGCTGCGTGCATTCAGGACCACTCATAAATGGTAAAATTATTTTGCTTTGTGCATATTCCCTATTTCTTATATGTGTTACTATGTGACTACAATCTAAAATATTCTTTAAACTTATCATAATTCTTAATCAAAATAATATCTAGAATAATATCTGCATTAATATAAATGAAGCAATAATATAATAATTCAAGCAGGAACATAAGAACATAAGAAATTGTCATGCTGGGTCAGACCAAGGGTCCATCAAGCCCAGTATCCTGTTTCCAACAGAGGCCAAAACCAGGCCACAAGAACCTGGCAATTACCCAAACACTAAGAAGAACCCATGCTACTGATGCAATTAATAGCAGTGGCTATTTCCTAAGTATAATTGATTAATAGCCATTAATGGACTTCTCCTCCAAGAACTTATCCAAACCCTTTTTGAACCCAGCTACACTAACTGCACTAACCACATCCTCTGGCAACAAATTCCAGAGCTTTATTGTGCGTTGAGTGAAAAAGAATTTTCTCTGATTAGTCTTAAATGTGCTACTTGCTAAGTTCATGGAATGTCCCCTAGTCCTTCTATTATTCGAAAGTGTAAATAACTGAGTCACATCTACTCGTTCAAGACCTCTCATGATCTTAAAGACCTCTATCATATCCCCCCTCAGCCGTCTCTTCTCCAAGCTGAATAGCCCTAACCTCTTCAGCCTTTCCTCATAGGGGAGCTGTTCCATCCCCTTTATCATTTTGGTTGCCCTTCTCTGTACCTTCTCCATCGCAACTATATCTTTTTTGAGATGCGGCGACCAGAATTGTACACAGTATTCAAGGTGTGGTCTCACCATGGAGTGATTCAGAGGCATTATGACATTTTCCGTTTCTATTACCATTCCCTTCCTAATAATTCTTAATATTCTATTTGCATTTTTGACTGCTGCAGCACACTGAGCCGACGATTTTAAAGTATTATCCACTATGATGCCTAGATCTTTTTCCTGGGTGGTAGCTCCTAATATGGAACCTAACATCGTGTAACTACACGAAGGGTTATTTTTCCCTATATGCAACACCTTGCACTTATCCACATTAAATTTCATCTGCCATTTGGATGCCCAGTCTTCCAGTCTTGCAAGGTCCTCCTGTAATGTATCACAGTCTGCTTGTGATTTAACTACTCTGAATAGTTTTGTATCATCCGCAAATTTGATAACCTCACTCATTATATTCCTTTCCATATCATTTATATATATATTGAAAAGCACAGGTCCAAGTACAGATCCCTGAGGCACTCCACTATTTACCCTTTTCTACTGGGAAAATTGACCATTTAATGCTACTCTCTGTTTCCTGTCTTTTAACCAGTTTGTAATCCATGAAAGGACATCACCTCCTATCCCATGACTTTTTAGTTTCGTAGAAGCCTCTCATGAGGGACTTGTCAAACGCCTTCTGAAAATCCAAATATACTACACCTACCGGTTCACCTTTATCCACATGTTTATTAACCCCTTCAAAAAATGAAGCAGATTTGTTAAGCAAGACTTCCCTGGGTAATCCGTGTTGACTGTGTCCTATTAAATCATGTCTTTCTATATGCTCTACGATTTGATCTTGAGAATAGTTTCCACTATTTTTTCCCGGCACTGAAGTCAGGCTCACTGGTCTATAGTTACCAGCATCGCCCCTGGAGCCTTTTTTAAATATGGGTTACATGGCCACCCTCCAGTCTTCAGGTACAATAAATAATTTAATGATAGGTTACAAATTTTAACTAATAGATCAGAAATTTCAATTTTTGCGTTCCTTCAGAACCCTAGGATTGCATACTATCTGGTCCAGGTGATTTGCTACTCTTTAGTTGTCAATATGGCCTACTACATCTTCCAGGTTCACAGTGATTTTGTTCAGTTCATCTGACTCATCACCCCTGAAAACCATCTCCAGAACTCGTATCTACCTAACATCCTCGTTAGTAAACACGGAGGCAAATAATTCATTTAGTGTTTCTGCAATGGCCTTATCTTCCCTTCACCCCTCTGTCATCTAATGGTCCAACCGACTCCTTCACAGGTTTCTTGCTTCGGATATATTTTAAAAAGTTTTTATTATGAGTTTTTGCCTCTATGGCCAACTTCATTTCAAATTCTCTCTTCACCTGTCTTATCAATGTTTTACACTTACCTTGAACATGCTTATGTTTTATCCTATTTCTGTGAATACTATATGCATTTCTAACTGTTGTGCGGGCCAGCAGCGCAGCTATGTATGGCTGTCCCTACCTACCGGCACCTCTGACTCCCCCCGCAGCAATCCCCTGGTATCTTGACCGGGGCTCCTCCTCCGCTCAGGGCTCCGGCGAGGTCAGATGCAGGCGTGGGCAGGTCCTCAGATGCTCGCCCCGCCTCCTAAAGGGACCTGGGACCAGGAAGTGCCCCAATCCTGGGAAATGATGTCAGGCCCAGCACCTTTTTAACCCTGGGCCCCTGCAGTGTGCTTTGCCTTGCAACAGGACTCCTCTGCAAGTAGCTGTTTCTGTGTTGTCTTCTGCTTCTTGTCTGTGCCCTGATCTAGGATTACCGTTGGACTCTATCTACCTGCTGCCTGTCTCTGACCCCGGATTTCCCCTGGACTCTGCCTGCTGCTGCCTGTCTCTCACCTTGGATTGCCCCTGGATTCTGCCTGCCTGCTGCCTGTCTCTGACCTTGGATTGCCCCTGGACTCTGCCTGCCTGCTGCTGTTTCCGACCTTGGATTGCTCTTGGACTTTGCCTGCCTGCTGCTGTCTCCGACCCTGGATTGCCCCTGGATTCTGCCTGCCTGCTGCCTGGCTCCAACCTTGGATTGCTCTTGGACTTTGCCTGCCTGCTGCCTGTCTCCAACCCTGGATTGCCCCTGGATTCTGCCTGCCTGCTGCCTGGCTCCAACCTTGGATTGCACCAGGACTTTGCCTAACTGCTGCTCGCTCCTGACCTCGGACAGGTTTTGACACCATCGATTCAGGTAAGGGCTTTTCCGGTTCTTGTACACCCAGTTTCACCTACCGATGGTGAGGACCTGTGAATCATTCTCGCAGGTAGTGCAAACCTTGCCCTGTCCTAGGGTCCACTCCCCAGCTGGCAACAGCCAACACTAATATATATTTCTTAAAAAAAAAGGGTTACTAAAACTATTGGATATATGCCAGATGCTTCCATCTTCAGTTGTTTTTTCAGAACCTATGCTGTGCTTACTGATACAGTCAGCAAAGGTCAAGATTTAACTCTCAATATACTAGCTGACATTAAATAAGTAGCAATCTTATGACTTTAATTAAGTCATGTTACCATTTTGTGCTCAGTATCTATCTATTTGTGACCTTAGCACTTGGAGAAAGGGAGGGCAGTGTATAGGCATTAAAATGTTCCAAGCAGCTTCTAGCAAAGGGAGAGAAGGGAGGGGAAAAAGAGGAGGGGGCTACTATAGCCCACAAGCTTCTGTGTTTTCTTTTCCTATACAGTACTCTCTACTAGCTATGTGCCTGTGGGTGCACAGCAATGGAGACTACTTTCTGTGAAGAAAGGGTGGGAGATGCAAAGCACAATGCATTTTTCAGTGACACAAATTTTATACAAAAAAATCATAACTATATGACAGTATTTTTCTCTCAAAAAGACAGAACACATACACAAGATAACACACTAATAAAGCTCATTAAATCAGTTAAGGTTCCATCTGTTAATTGGATAACTGTGGTAACTGTAGAGTTAGTTTGCCAATAAGGGCTGACCCCCAATATATAGTGTAGTCAATCACAAACAACACAAAGATGTGCACATCTCTAAGACATATAATGTGGTCAATCACAAACAGCACAAAGACCTAGACAGTAAGAAGGAAAACCAGAAAATGGGTAAGGTAGAAAAACTCCCAAGGTGTTACATTGGGGATATGGAAAGTAGGTATAGTGGCACCAAGACTCCTAAGGTGGTACTTCAGGATCATAGCAGCTAAGCAGAGGGGCAGCAAGACCTCTAAGGTACTTTTAGTCATCTTGCCACTCACATAGAAATTCTGAAAAGCTCAGCAAAGACAGATTGACTTTCAAAAACACCAACAAGTCTAGCAGCAGCCTGGAACGATGAGGGCTCATAATGTCCCCTACTATTGAGAAGACATGTTCACTGGGTACACTGATTGGTGGATACAAAAGATAGTGCTGAGTCATCTTGACTAGGTCTGGTAAGAATGCGTATTTATGTGCCCAATATGACAGTGCATCTGTGTTCATGTCTTTGATGGGCTCTATCACACACATTTCTGCTGTGGTCTCCTTTGCTGGGGTGAACTGAGGGTCTCTCTTGCCAGCTCTCTGTGTTAGAAGAAAAGGTTTTGTGTGAGCAATCTGGCTTTGGTGTATTGAGGTGGGAGAGGAAGTGGTAGCAGAGAGTGTGCTGCTCCTGTTTGCACTATTATCTGGGGTGGTCACTCTTTCCTGTGCAACATCCCTACTGTGTATATCTGCCTCTGGCACTTCTTTTCACACACTGTACCTGCCAGTATCTCCTTCATGTATGTGAGATTCTGGGAAGAGAGTGTAACCCCAACTCTGGGTGCAGACTGCTATCCAATGAGGCCATAAAAGTATTTGTTGTTGTTGTGGGGACAGGAACCTTCCCATGCTAGCTGATCCCTGACTCTTCCTTCCAGGGCCTGGATTCTTTGTTGAATGGAAGAAAAGATGATTCCCAAGGTCCGAGTGCTAAGGGTGGCTCCCGTGTATCCTTTACCTTTTCCCTGAGGCAACCAATGTATATCTGTCCCACAGTGTGCTGGGTGTGCCAAAGAAAGACTGGAGTCATTGTATAGTGTCCAAACAATTCTTTACTGATGAAATTGATGAAAAATGGCACAATCTTAATCCACAGCAGCACAATGATTCCTCTTGTCACAATTTCCTCTTCAATCTGTCCAGAAAGGACAAACACCAGCCAGGGGAATTCCTACCCTCCAGAGCAGGGGTCAGGAACCTTTTTGGCTGAGAGAGCCATAAACGCCACATATTTTAAAATGTAATTCCATGAGAGCCATACAATATGTTTAAAACTAAATACAAGTAAATGTGTGCATTTTATGTAAGATCACACTTTTAAAGTACAATAGTCTCTGAAAATATTACACCAGGCCTTAAGACACCAATACATCTCCTATTAGGAAAACGGACCAAGCCAGGCTGCTATAGAGTCCTACACAGAAAACTACACGCCAGCAGAAAACCTCACCTGAATCACGTGCTGTCCCTCACCTAACATAGAATAAAGAGACCAAAACGCATAACAAGAAGCATGCAGAAAAAACTGAATTGGAAACTGCAACAAGCCAGAGTCTCTGTATGCAGTGTAACAAAGGAAAAAGAAACATCACCCGTCCTTATAAAACAAATCAAGAAATATAAAATCATCAGCAGTAAAACTGTACTAACAAAAAGAACATATTTCGAAACAGCTGATGAGTGGAATATCCAATAATTAAAAACTCATATAAAACATTTCCAGATACCAACAAAATATTTCAAAATAGCAGACACAAAGACCCAGTAATGAAAAATAATAAGGATACAAAATTTTTTTTTGCTCTGCATACCTGGGAACGTTTGAATCCAGGTGTCCTGAGATTGTTCTGAATTAGCAGGAGGAGGGGTGGTTTGCTTGGAACTTTCTCCTCTCTCAGTCACATACCAGCGCTCTCTCTCACACTGGCTCTCAATTACACACCTATACACACATGCTCTCAGTACTCACATATACACATGTTTTTTCTCTCTCCACTTATATCGGCTCTTAATTACACATTTACACACATGCTGTCTATCTTTTCACGCTTACAACACACACAGGCTTTCAATCACATAAATACATGCTGTCTTTTTCTCTCACACACAGGACTCTCATTCACATGCTTACAAACATGTCCTCTCTTTCTCTCATTTACAACACAGGCTCTCAATCACATACTCCCATCACCTAAACCAGCTCTCAATCACACACAGACACACATGATCACTCTCTTACTTATACACAAAGGCTCTTAATCATACATACACATGATTTCTCTCACACACAAAGGATCTCAATCATACACACATACTCTTTCACACAAACAGTTTTTCAATCACAATCTTACACATACAGGTTCCCAATGGTAAACTTACATTCATGCTCTCTCTCTCACAGGCAGGCTCTCAATCACAGACATACTCTCTTTCACAGTACAGGCTCTCAATCATTCACATACATGCAATCTCACACACATACACACAGGCCCCAGGCTTCAATCATTCACATACATGCAATCTCACACACACACACACACACACACACACACAGGCCCCCGTGGCCCGGAAGAGGAAGTGGAGCGTATCGGGTGCGTGCGCGGCAAGAAGAGGCCACCAGTGCGCTCGGCATCGGCCCGAAGAAAAGAAGACTGCAGCGCGGCTCGTAGGAAAATGAAGAGCTTCAACCGCGGCCGATGGGACTCCGCCTTCGCGAGGGCTGAAATGAAGGAGGTTAGCGTTGGGAGGAGGCTGCTGCTGCCGCGAGTTCCCGGGGTGGGGGTGAGGAGAGAGTGAATGAATGAGCGAGCAAGCATGTGTGTTTGCTCGCTCATTTCACTTCTCTCTCTCCCCCACCCCCACCCCAGGAACTCGCGGCAGCAGCAGCCCTCCTCCCAACGCTAACCTCCTTCATTTTCAGCCCTCGCGAAGGCGGAGTCCCATCAGCCGCGGTTGAAGCTCTTCATTTTCCTCCGAGCCGCGCTTGCAGTCTTCTTTTCTTCGGGCCGATGCCGAGCGCACTAGCGTGGCCTCTTCTTGCCGCTCATGCACCCGATACGCTCCACTTCCTCTTCCGGGCCGCGGGGGGGGGGAGAAGAGAGCACGCCGGTGCCGCTGACTCCAGCTGTCCTGCCGCGTTCCGCCCGGGCTGACAGCATTTTAAGCCCGGGCAGAGGAGGACCGGGGAGCAGCTGGGTCAGCGGGAAAGTGTGGCGACACTTGTCTGCGAGCCAGATGCAGCCCTCAAAAGAGCCATATCTGGCTCGCGAGCCATGGGTTCCCGACCCCTGCTCCAGAGTTTGGAAAAAAAAGGGTCCCCATGTGGGTATAGTGTCGTTTTGATGGGCAGAACCACCTCTTCCAACTGACAAGAATATTTTATTGCAATCTCTGCACAGAGAGTTAAACTCTCTCTCTCCCAGGGTTTGGAAGCACTGGATGAATAACTTCCCGAATTTTAGGCTTCGCCTTTACTCACAGTTTGTTGGATTAGTCTTGATTATTGTTGCAGTCCTTATTATTTCCTTTGGGTCCCTGATCGGAGGGATCCCTTGGAGCAGGATTCTTAATGCTCCCAGCAGGAAGGAAGGGCAATCATAACTTCCTCCTGGATCTTGAAAATAGGTTTACCAAACTCAGAAAACACTGGGGTGGCTCACAGAAGGTCACTGATACCCCTTTCCTCACTGAGGCTAACAGAGAACAGGTCTTCCCTACCCTGCCCAGGCCCAGACCCAGGGTTCCTTGTTCCCTGAGCCAGAAGCTGAACAGGCTCTAGCAAGGACCCAAGTTGTAAAGGGTAAAGGTTCCAAAAAATGACACAGAGGGGAATAACCTGAACTAGCCAGTGAGTGAACTGGAAAGGAAAACCTCCTCATGACCCTGGCCAGGACCATCAAGCAGGGCTTGCTTGGGTAAACTGTGTGGGCCAGTAAAATGACAAAAATCTAACTCCTCACTACCTTCTGTACTCAGTTCTTAACGCAAAGGAATGCCTCCTCGGCTGTAGCTGGGAAGCTATTATATAGTATTACCCATGGGCAGGCCAAGACAAACCCTGCAGAAAGAGGGGTTGCATCTGCATGGACCTCCCAAAAATCCATCCTACTCTGACTAGCTGAGACTGTTACTGTTACCCAGGGCTTACTGATAACCCGATAAGTGTTCAGGTTACAAAAGGATGAGATTCCTTTTCACCCAAGGATCATAAAGTGTGGTAAGCCTATACATATTGAGGTCAATATTCAAAAAGCCATTTACATAGAAACAAAGAAATGATGGCAGAAAAGGACCAAATGATCCACCCAGTCTGCCCAGCAAGCTTATGCCAGTATCTGCAGCACTGTGCAGGTTAACGTGTGCTTATCAGTTTACCAGATCATAAAAGTCAGGGCGTTCAGACGCTGTTTGAATCCAGTTTCCTTTAACCATTGCCATGAAAGCAGACAGCAATATTGGAGTTGCATCAAAAGTATCAGACTTACAGGTCTATCCTGTAAAGTGCGGCCGCGTTTATCCTGCTCCTAAGCCGCGTTCTACTCACTTTCCGGCCGCGTTATCCCTTCCTGCGATCCCGAATCCACTTTAACCTACTCCTACCGCGTCCTAAAATCCCCGGCCAACCCCTTCCGCACGCGGCATGTATATTGCATGCAAACGAGCGAATTAGCTATTCCCTAGCATCCCGTAACCCGCGCCCCGACTATCGCTATCTTTCCCTGCCGTTTTGTCACGCGTTTAACCTGCTAACTTACCGCCTACCCTTACCCCTGCGGTAGAGGCAGGGGTAAGGGTAGGCGGCGACTTACTTTTTGTTTTTACGTTTTTTTCGCTTTTTTTTTTTTTTGCTTCGGGAGGGGGGGAGAGGTATCTGTCATGTCAAATGACATTTGACATGACAGATACCAGCGTGGCGTGAAGCGTTAGGCCCGCGCACCCAGGATACTGTATAGGCGCTCTATCCAGTAAAATGGGTTGCGCGGGCCTAAGGCTTCACGGACCCTTCTTAGTCGCGGTTTTCATTTGCATAAAATTACTGTTCAGGATCGAGCGGTAGGTGAGCTGCACTGTGCGTGCGGCAACCGCGGATGCCCTGGGCACTAACGCAGCTCTTCCTACCGCTCGGTACTGGATAGACCTGTTAGTGATTAAGGGTATTTGTTCCCCAAACTGTAAAAGTCAGGGCCCTTGTTGGTTGCTGTCTAAATCCAATTCCCCTTTTCTCACTGCCATTGAAGCAGAGATCAATGATGGAGTTGCATCAACAGCATCGAAGCTTAATTGTTAAGGGTAGCAACTGCCACACCAGCAAGTTACCCCCAGTTATCCCCATGCACTCTTTTCTTTATTTCCAACCTCTAGACTTTAGGGATCCGCAGAGCTTATCCCATGACCTTTTGAATTTCTTGACTGTTTTTGTCTTCACCACCTCTTCTGGAAGGGCATTCACCACCCTCTCCATGAAAAAAATATTTCCTGACATTGGTTCTGAGTTATCCTCCCTGGAGTTTCATTTCATTACCCCTAGTTCTATTAATTTCTTTCCAGTGGAAAAAGTTTGATGATTGTGCATCATTAAACCTTTCAGATATCTGAAAGCCTGTATCAAATCTTTCCTGCACTTCCTTTCTTCCAGGGTGTGCATATTTAGATCCTTCAGCCTCTCTTCATGCCTTCCAATGCTGACGCCCTAACCATTTTGATCACTTTGCTTTTAACCGCCTTGATCCTGTCTTTATTCTTTTTGAGATACAGGCACCAGTTTGAACACAGTACTCCAGGTGAGCCTAACCAAGGACCTGTACAAGGGCATTATCACCTCTTTTTTCTTACTGGTTATTTCTCTATGCATCCCAGCATTCTTCTGGGCTTTGGCTATCGTTTTGTCACATTGCTTCACCATCTTCAGATCATCAGACACTAACACACCAAGGTCCCTCTACCAGTCTGCGCACATTAGTCTTTCACCTCCCATCACAATAAAGCTCTTTTGGATTGCCACAGCCCAGATGCATGACTCTGCACTTCTTGGCATTGAATCCCAACTGCCAAATCTTCAACCACTCTTCTCTCCCACTCCTTCAGATGTGTCCACTCTGTTTGCAGATCTTAGTATCATCTGCAAACAGACAAACTTTACCTTCTATTTTATTTGTTTATTTATTTAAATCTTTTCTATATCGTCGTTAAGCAAGCTGCCGTCACAACGGTTCACAATAGGCACATAATTACATGTTTGCTTAAATACATTATATATATTAACTAAACAGGTGCCAACAAATACTGTAACAGTTTCATATTAAATATTACTTAGTGGTTGTGATAAGTCATGTCTACTTCTAACTAATGGGCTGATTCAGTAAAGTCTGCGGGAGAGCGGACGAACGCCTCCGACTTAATATCCGCCATGATATTAAGTCGGAGGGTGCACAGAAAAGCAGAAAAGCAGTTTTTTACTGCTTTCCGTGCACTTTCCCGGTGCCGGCAGAAACTAGCGCCTACCTTTGGGTAGGCGCTAATTTCTTAAAGTAAAATGTGCGGCTTGTCTGCACATTTTACTTACTGTATCGCGCGGGCATACCTAATAGGGCCCTCAACATGCATTTGCATGTTGAGGGCCCTATTAGGTGCCGCGGGTTGGACCGCACGTTTTCCTCCCCTTACTGAATAAGGGGGTAAGGGAAACGTGCGTCCAAGGAGCAAACTAAGAGGAGGTCCAAGCAGGCTAAGGTCAGGGCAGGCAGCAGAACAAGCGAAGTCGAGAAGATGAACCGTGATCTGGACAGACAGCAGAACAAATGAAGTCGAACGGAGATCCGAGGTCAGCCAGAGGTCAGTCTGGGAACAGGATGAGTCAAGGCAAGTCGAGGTCCAAACCAGAGAATCAGTCCTGGGAGGAGGGAGCCGAAGACAGGGGAGCATGAACACCAGGAGAAAACCAGAAGAGGTATGCAGAACCATGAACACAGGAACTAAGGATGCAGGAACTCAATCAGCTGATTGCAAGAGAGGAGACCTGTTGTACAGTACAGTACAACAGGTACAGTACAACAGGTCTCTGATACAGTACAGTGCGCTCCGATGGAGCGCACTGTACTGTATCGGCCTGTATATCAGCTATAAGATAAATTCACACTTAAATCTCGTCCTATGTTGTTGCAAATCTAATAAGAATAAATACACACAATTTTGAGTAAGCTGGTGTGTGTGTGTGTGTGTGGGAGTTCTGCTGACCGCATCCTACATTTCCCTGGATTCTACTCTCCATTCTCTTTGTGGTATGCTTGTTTAAATAGCCATGTTTTTAAACTTTTTTTGAATGTTTTGATGTCTCTTTGGATTCTGATTTCTGAAGGCATGGTGTTCTATATTATAGGTCCTGCTAGGGATAGGGCCCTATCCCTTACTTGAGTTAGTCTGGCTGTTTTTCTGAGGGAAATAGTTAGCAGGGCTTGTTTGCTGATCTCAGGTTTCTATGGGGACGTGTACGCGAAGGGCTGTGTTCAGCCAATTCTGCCTTTTCGTCATGTATTAATTTATGTATGGTGCATAGCATCTATATTGAATTGTTTTGTTCAATGGGTAGCCAGTGTAGTTCACTTAGGGTTTCGGTGATTTAGTCTCTTTTACTTTTACCAGTTAGAATTCTTGCAGCTGTGTTTTGTAATACCTGTAGTAGTCTTATTGGTGGTGTAGGGTAATCCCAGTAGCAGGGCATTACAGTAGTCCGTGCTTGAAAAAATTAATGCTTGTAATACTGATCGGAAGTCGTTTTTGTCGTTAGTAATGGTTTAAGTCTTCTAAGCATCATAAGTTTGGCATATCCTTCCCTTACTTTTAGAGATATATGTTGTTTCATACTTAGTTCTCTTCCACCAGGTCGCTCACAGAGATATTGAACAGAATCGTTCTCAAAAACTGATCCCTGTGGCACTCCACTTAACACCGTCAGAATAGGTTACATTTACCATTACATTCTGTCTCCTGTCAGTCAACCATTTTGCAATCCACACTACTACCTTGGCACCCACTCCCAAGCTTCTCATTTTACTCACAAGTCTCCTATGTGGAATCGTATCAAAAGCTTTACTAAAATCCAAGTAAATCACATCGAGTGCTCTTCCCTGATCCAATTCTCTAGTCACCCAATCAAAAAAATCAATCAGATTTGGTCTGACAGGACCTTGCCCTAGTGAATCCATGTTGCCTTGGGTTGAGTCAACCCAGCGGATTGTAGACAGTTCACTATCCCTTTTCTTCAGCAGAGATGTATTTCATGTCTCTCTCCTTAAACCCTTGGCATTATCCTGGCCAACCAAAAAACTTCCGGAACCACAAGGAATATCTTCTGAGGAAGACCACATCTATCAAGTCCAAGAGATACTGGACGTCCATCGACAAAATAAGAGATGGGAATATTTGATCTCCTGGGAAGGATATGGCTCAGAAGAGAAATACTTGGGAACCCACCTCAAACATCTTGGACAAAGATCTCCTAAAGGCATTCCATGCATCTCATCCCAGAAAAACCCGACCTCCTGGGAGGGCGACTAGAATGGAGGGTACTGTTACGTGCGGCCAACCGCAGACTGCCCCTGTTGTCAGCCGACCTTATCTCCAGCGTTGGAGTCACCGGCAAGACGTCCATCCTGACCAAGATGCAGCAGGCCACCACACAATGTTGTCTGTGCTGCACAGGGAATGCCGCTCAGCTGAGGATGTCCCTAGATGCGCGCATGTGTGCACAGTGCCTGATTCTTAAAGGGCTTGTGGCGGAAACTCTTTATGTTGCTCCTCCCACTGACATCATCAAGACGCCCTTTTTAAGCCAGTCTGAACCAGACTCTGATGCCTCTACAACAGGTCTCCTCTCTTGCAATCAGCTGATTGAGTTCCTGCATCATTAGTTCCTGTGTTCCTGGTTCTTGCATACCTCTTCTGTTGTTTTCTCCTGGTGTTCATGCTCCCCTGTCTTCGGCTCCCTCCTCCCAGGACTGATTCTCTGGTTTGGACCTCGACTTGCCTTGACTCATCCTGTTCCCAGACTGACCTCTGGCTGACCTCGGATCTCCGTTCGACTTCACTTGTTCTGCTGCCTGTCCAGATCACGGTTCATATTCTCGACTTCGCTTGTTCTGCTGCCTGCCCTGACCTTAGCCTGCTTGGACCTCCTCTTAGTTTGCTCCTTCTTCAGATACCATTCTTCTCAGAGGCTTGCACCTAAGTCCAGCTGATCCCGGTACTCAAGGGCTCAACCTGCGGGGAATGAGGACTGGTAGTGGTGAAATCCCTGTTAAGCCTCTGTATCTTCCTACCTCCACCTGCCGACAGTGGGAATCTTCAGGGCCCTGCCCTGTGGGTGGCGCTAACTCCACTTCGGCTCAAGGGTCCACCGATGTAACACTTGGACTATCTGGTTTGCATTTCTACTAGCTGAGGATCCTGGAAGGCATTTAACTGTTGTGTCACCATCAAAATGTGCTCCCGAACTGGTTCCTCTGATGATAGAGTCTCCCAGCAGAACCAGCTTTCTCTTTGACAGCTGATCCTGTTGAAGGGCTTCTGGGTGTATTGGGTAGCTTCACTATTAGAAATCACTTCAAAATCTATTGCTGAGATTTCTTCATTTTCTAATGCAGAAAAAGCATTATATAGGGGTATCAGTGGGGAGAGTGGGTGTCTCTTCATCACAGGCCTTATTCTGCCAGAGCCCACTGTTATCCCAATTTTTCCTGGGTTTTTGAATCCTGGATGTCTGACATCTCTGTGGGAGTGGGGGTTGATGCACAGGATGCTGTAAAGTTGGGGAAGGTGGGTGTCTGTCTGTCACACGTCTTGTTCTACCAAAGCCCACTGTAAACCATATTTTTCCTAGGTTTCTGAAACCTGTGTGGGAGATGGGCGAGAGACAGTGGATGGTTCATGGAAGGGGAAGTTAATTGAAACCTGGACAATTCTTCACTTAGATGAATCAGCTCTATTTTAATTGCAGACAGCTGAAGGCAAAAGGGACAACTTTTGAGTCTCCAAATGAGAGGCCTTGGGACAAAAGCACCACAATTGTTGCATTGAATGAAAGACATTTTGTTAAATTATCACTAATTCCTTAAAATCTTATAGTTAAGGTAAGGTAAAATTTAGTTTCTAGCCAAGATTTTTAATAGGTATTTGAAATAAAAACTAAAAGAATTAGTGCTAGCCAGTAAAGATTAATAGGTAGAATATGAAAACCAATTTTTACAAGCAGTATGACAGTTTAAGTTACAATTATCTGAGCTGTAAGGACTACTATGTAATGGGAGATGAAGTAATTGAAGCTAATTATCTAGAAGTCCAGGGAAGAGTATATAAGAAAAGTAAACCCAGGAGTTGGGTATCTAGGAGGTGGCAAGAGCTGCATCATGGATTCCGCGATCAGAACAGGAGTGGATGGAGGGTTCACAAGAACTGGTGCTGGAACTAGAGCTGGTAGTTGGGCCTGCACAGTGTCCAATCACTGGGCCAAGGCCTGAAGTAACCCCATCACATGGTCAAGCTGCTGTGGGGTTTGAAAGGTGAAGCCTTTCAGGAAACCAGCTAGGGAATTCAACTGGCATTTTTGCTACTGCACTTGGGAGGCCAATCTAGCAATGGCCTGTGCTGAGGCGAAATGGATCTATGCAGGCCAGCCCTATTTAGGGAGACTGGTGACATCATCAAGGCACGCCGATGCCTGGGTTTCCTGCCATAAGCCTAGAACAGACACACAGATGCATGCGTGCGTGCCTATGGAAGAGGTTTGGAGGAGGCACGATGGTAGCACTGGATATCATGGCAGGAGCAGGAGAGTGTTGGTGGCATCGGGAGGTGGCCACGGTGAGTGAAGGTGCTCACTAGTCATCCTGCGAGCGCCCGAGCATAACAAGTAGAAAAACAAAACAAAATAAAAATAAAACTAGGCAGAGATTGTTTTTCCTTTTCCTGGGGTCTCCCAGCTCCACTTACCCTTCCTTCATACAACAGGCAAAGGGGGCTAGCCCCACTCGTATAGTCTGGGTTCAAGAAGTGAGTCAGAGCCAGACAGGCTAGCAGGTTTTTATTTCTTACCTCTGCTCTCCTTTCCCTGGAAAATGACATAGTTTGGAAGGTAGTTCGAAAAAAGCGGAGATGGAGCAAGTAATCCAGGTCCTTGCTACAGGGCAGCAACAACTGCAGTATGTCCTGCAAGCCCAAATTAATGAGCAGCAGGCCCTGCGAGGACAGGTAGTACAGCAGCATATAGTACTAACCCAGATAGCACATGCTGTGCAAATCTCAGTAACTTGTCCTTAACCCATGTCATTGACATTACTTAAGATGACACCAGGAGAAGAACCCCAATCATTTCCTAAAAAAACTTTGCACATACAGCATGACTGGCAGGCTGGCCAGAGGACAGGTGGGCTGCCTATCTGGGAAATCTACTCACCGGAAATAGTCAAGATGTCTTTCAAACTGCCAATCTGAAAGGGAGGGTCACATTCCAGGAAGTCAAGCCACCATCCTAGAGAGAGTGGGACTCACCCATACTCCTACCAACAGTGATTTTGGTGGGGAGTTCTTCAGGCTGTTGAACACCATAGAAACCTCTTCCACAGACTAGAGGATGTTGCTTGGAAGTGGCTGCACCTGGAAGGGAAGACTTGGGTGGGGCAGCCAAAACGGTTCTGTTGGAACAGTTCCTAGATAGTCTAGAATGGCCTATGCGACAGTGGGTCTGCCAACACCCAAACCTCACATTGGAAAAGGAGCTAGAATTGGCAGAGACCTATTACCATGCCTAGACCATGCCTGAGTCACCACTGTTCCCAGAGAGGCCACCCAACCCAGGTAGAGGACAACAGTCCTAAGAGTCAGAGGTCCTGACAACCAGTAGTGCAAACCTGGTTGGACTCTATCTCTCAATGGTAAACCTCACCCGGGCCACCATGTTTCAACTAAGGAGAAATGGGCCATTTTGCCAGACACTGTCCCTACAGGGAAGATTTACCCCTGAACATTCATGCCATGGCCCCACACTTTAAATAATTATGTGGATGTTTCCAGTCAGGGAGTCTCTACTTTTGCCACTGCAGTTGAGCTAGATGGTATTCCAACCCAAACATTGGTGAACTCTGGGAGTGTGAAAATGCCCATTCAAAGAAAGTTACTGAATTGAGTCCAGATTGACTCTGACAGAGTAGTGACTCTGGCATGCATCCACAAGGACTAACAGCAGTATCCAACAAGCTGGTTACAACTAAAGATCCAAATCAGCCAAGACCAAATTGAGAGGGGAGTTCTTCCTTCGCTAATTTTCTCTGTGGTGATTTAATTGGACAACAGGCTTGTCCAATCAAAACAATTAAGAATTGAACGCTTTCAATTGGAGGATTCAGATCTATTTTATAAAGACTCTAAGACTCCTACGTCCCAGAGGCAATGCCAACAGGACAATACAGTTATGCTGCTAATTTAGAGGCAGCTGAGGAGACAAGGTTGGAGTCTGGGGAAGAACAACAACCCACTCAGAATGTTTTACCTGCTCCCTTTGAATGGGAAAAAGGGGGTGACCGAGGGAGCTTCAGGCGGGCCCAAAGGGAGCACAAATCCTTTAAGTGGGCCCAGGAGCACATACAGAAGGTGTATGGAAAGCTAGTCCCTGGAGCACAGATTACAGATCCTATTTCCCTTATTTTGTGAGAAAAGGGGATCTACTTTACCAGGTCACAAAGGGAAGTTTGGAAGGGGAAATGATAGAACAACTTCTAGCTCTCAAACTGTTATCTTAAGAAGGTCATGCAACAAGCACACCACTACCTGTTAGGGGGTCACCTGGGGAGGAAAGACCTGAGAGAAAATAATGGCACAGTTTGATTGGCTGGACTTGCATAAACAGGTCCAGTTCTATTGCTGGTCCTGACCTACCTGCCAACTCACAAAACCTGCCAGTGTATGGGTGGCATTACTTATACCAATGCCCATTAATTGAGACCCCTTTTCAAAGGGTGGGCATGGTCCTTATGGAGTCACTAGAGAGATCTACTTGAGGAAATAAATACATCCTTGTTATTCTGGACTATGCCACAAGATATCCGGAAGCAGTATTGCTATGGAATATGAAGATTCTGATGGTGATGACCGCCCTAGTATAGGTTTTTTTCACAACTTAGGCTGCCCAAGGCAATCTTGATGGATCAGGAACCACGTTCGTGGCCAAGGTAATGAAACAATTTTGCACCTTGCTCGAGGTAAAATGCTTGCGTACCTTGGTGTGTTACCCACAGACCGATGGCCTTGTTGAATGCTTCAGTCAGACATTCAAACAAATGTTGAGAAAGTTTGTGGATGGAGACAGCAAGAATTGGGACACATTGCTACCCTATGTGCTTTTCAAAATCTGCAAAGTACTAAAGAACTTGATGGGGTTTTCTACTTTTGAGTTTACTGTATGGGAGGAGACTAGGGGAATAAGAACATAACATAAGAACATAAGATATGCCATACTGGGTCAGACCAAATGTCCATCAAGCCCAGTATCCTGTTTCCAACAGTGGGCAATTCAAGTCACAAGCACCTGGCAAGTATCCAAACATTAAATAAATCACAAGCTACTATTGCTTATTAATTAATAGCAGTTTATGGATTTTTCCTCTAGGAACTTATCCAAACCTTTTTTAAATCCAGTTACACGAACTGCCTTAACCACATCCTCTGGCAATGAATTTCAGAGCTTAACTATGCGCTGAGTGAAAAAGAATTTTCTGATTTGTTTTAAATGAGCTACTTGCTAACTTCATGGAGTGCCCCCTAGTCCTTCTATTATCTGAGAGAATAAATAATCAATTTACATTAACCTGTTCAAGTCCCTAGTATTTCCTCATAGGGCATGCCCCTTATTATTTTGGTCATTCTTCTCTGCACTTTCTCCAGTACAGCTATACCTTTTTTGAGATGCTGGGACCAGAAGTGCACACAGTATTCAAGATGCAGTTTTACCATGGAGCAATACAGAGGCATTATGATATCTTTTTTATATACCAACATTTGATCTGAGATATCACATCAGTTTACATTCAGGTACTGTAGGTATTTCCCTATCCCCAGAGGGCTTACAATCTAAGTTTGTACCTGAGGCAATGGAGGGTAAAGTGACTTACCCAAGGTCACAAGGAGTGACAGTGGGACTTGAACGCTGGTCTCCTGGGTCATAGCCCACTGCTCTAACCACTAGGCTATTCCTCCTCCCCAAACTAGGCTATTCCTCCTCCATTGTTTTATTCGCCTTTCCCTTCCTAATACTTCCTAACATTCTGTTTTCTATTTTTTTCAATCATTTCGTTATTGTTTTCCAAAGGAAGGCAAACATTAATGTACAGAGAGCACCAATAAAATAAACGTATACAATGCTAACCTCTTACAACAGAAATCCGAACAAAACATCTCCCGCCCAACACCCCCCCACCCTCCTGAAAGTTATCAAAAATACATTAGTAGATGGTAATACTCTTACTGCTTGTTTAACTATCTGGCAAGATTACTGGGTCACGCTCTCTTCTGTAATTTTTTTTGATCACCACAGCACATTGAGCAGATAATTTCAATGTATTATCCATTATGATGCCTAGATCTCTTTCCTGGGTGGTAACTCCTAAGATAGAACCTAACATTGTGTAACTACAGCAAGGGTTATTTTTCCCTATATGCATCACTTTGCCCTTGTCCTAGTTAAATTTCATCTGACCATTGAAAGCCAATCTTCCAGTCTCACAAGGTCCTCCTGCAATTTATCACAATCTGCTTGAGATTTAACTACTCTGCATAATTTGTGTCATCCGCAAATTTTGATCACCTCACTCGTTGTACCCCTTTCCAGATCATTTATAAATATATTAAAAGCACCAATCCAAATATAGATCCCTGAGGCACTCCTCTGTTTTTCCACTGTGAAAACAGACTATTTAATCCTAATCTCTGTTTCCTGTCTTTTAACAGCTTGCAATCCACAAAAGAACATTGCCTCTTATCCCATCACTTTTTAGTTTTCTTAGAAGCATCTCATGTGTGGACTTTATTGAACACCTTCTGAAAATCCAAATACACCACATCTACTGATTCACCTTTGTCCACGTTTTATTCATCTCTTCAAAAAAATGTAGGAGATTTGTGAGGCAAGACTTCCCTTGGGTAAATACATGCTGGCTAGGTCCCATTAAACCATGTCTATTTAAATGTTTTGTGATTTTATTCTTTATAACAATTTCCATAATTTTTTCCAGCACTGAAATTGGGCCCATCAGTCTAAAGTTTCCCGGATCACCTCTGGAGCTCTTTGGGTTACATTGGCTACCTTCCAATCTTCAGGTACGATGGATAATTTTAATGATAGGTTACAAATTAATTGAAATATGCCTGAAATTTCATATTTTTGTTCTTTTAGAACACTGGGGTGTATACCAGTGGCCCCCAACCCTGTCCTGGGGGCCCACCAGCCAGACAAGTTTTCAGGATGAATATGCATGAGAGAAAATTTGCATGCACTGCCTCCATAACATACACATTTTCTCTCATGCATATTCATTGTGGATATCCTGAAAACCCGACTGGCTGTTGGGCCCCCAGGACAAGTTTGGGAACCACTGGTGTATATCATCCAGTCCAGGTGATTTACTACTCTTCAGTTTGTCAATCTGGCCTACCACATCTTACAGGTTCACCATGATTTGGTTCAGTTCATCTGAATCATCACCCCTTGAAAACCATCTCTTGAATGGGTATCTCCCCAACATCCTCTTCAGTAAACACCAAGTAAAGAATTCATTTAATCTTTTGCGATGGCTTTATCTTCCCTAAGTGCCCCTTTAATTCCTCGATCATCTAATGGTCTAACCGATTTAGCTCCCAGGACTTGGGAAGATGAAGAGAATCCTGGTGAAACCTTGTTGACTACATTCTCCAAGTGCAAGATCACCAAAAAAGGCTGGGGAAGTGGCCCACTTATTCCTAGAAAAGGTTTAGGGTATCAAAGCCCAAGCTTACAATCGCCCCATGATCCAAAGAGTATTCCAGCTGGGAGATCATGTGCTTGTCCTGCTCTTATCTTTGGAAAGCAAGTTGTCAGCCAGTTGGCAAGGATCCTATGAGGTTTTGGAAAAAACATATCCCATAGACTACAAATAGCCCAGCAAGGTGAAGAAAACTCAAATCTACCAGGTCAACCTCTGAAGAAGTTGGCTGTACAGGAGTGCAGAGTGGTACAAGAAGGAGAATTTGGCCCAGAGGTTGGACTTGAACTAGACCAAGCCCAAGTTCCTTTTGGAGAGCAGTTGTTTACTGCACAGACAGCTGACTTTAAGCAGCTAGTAAAGCAAAGCAAAGAGATTTTCCTCGAACTTGCCTTGGCAGACCCACTTGATGCAGCATGACATCATTACACCTCCTGGAGTTGTGGTATAGCAATGACTCTGTTGGATTCCTGAGGCCAGTCTCCATGTCATTGAGACCGAAGTAAGTAAAGGAGATGCTCCAGTTTTGGGGTTATAGTGTAGTCTAACATTACTTGGTCCTCACTCATAGTGTTGATGCAGAAGCCAGATGGAAGCACAAGGTTCTGCATTGACTTTGAAAGGGTCAGTGAGGTCTCAAAGCTTGATTGCGTACCTGATGCCTCAAGTGGATGAATTGATTGAGCATCTGGGATCAGCCCAGTTCATCTCCACTCTGAACCCTAGGAAAGGATATTATCAGGTTCCTCTCATGCCAACACCAGAGGAGAAAACGATGTTCTTGATTGCCAGGTGGACTTCTCCAGTTCACCATCCTCCATTTTGGACTCCATGGTGTCCCTGCAATGTTTCAAAGCTTGGTCAACCTCCTGTTCTGCCCACATAATGGTATACATCTGCCTACTTGGATGACATCGTGTTTATAGCCCAGATTGGAAGACACATCTAAGCCAATGCTAACCAGTCTGAAGAAAGCAGTAAGGGTGTGCAGAGAAAAATAATTTCTTTTAATTGTTCAGTTCATTTTTGGGAGTTTTTTTTCCCATGAATTTTGGTTCATGGCATGTTGCTTAAGAACATAAGAACATAAGAAAAATGCCATACTGGGTCAGACCAAGGGTCCATCAAGCCCAGCATCCTGTTTCCAACAGTGGCCAATCCAGGCCATAAGAACCTGGCAAGTACCCAAAAACTAAGTCTATTCCATGTAACCATTGCTAATGGCAGTGGCTATTCTCTAAGTGAACTTAATAGCAGGTAATGGACTTCTCCTCCAAGAACTTATCCAATCCTTTTTTAAACACAGCTATACTAACTGCACGAACAACATTCTCTGGCAACAAATTCCAGAGTTTAATTGTGCGTTGAGTAAAAAAAGGAACTTTCTCCGATAGTTTTAAATGTGCCCCATGCTAACTTCATGGAGTGTCCCCTAGTCCTTCTACTATCCGAAAGAGTAAATAACCGATTCACATCTACCCGTTCTAGACCTCTCATGATTTTAAACACCTCTATCATATCCACCCTCAGTCGTCTCTCTCCAAGCTGAAAAGTCCTAACCTCTTTAGTCTTTCCTCATAGGGGAGTTGTTCCATTCCCCTTATCATTTTGGTAGCCCTTCTCTGTACCTTCTCCATCGCAATTATATCTTTTTTGAGATGCGGCGACCAGAATTGTACACAGTATTCAAGGTGCGGTCTCCACCATGGAGCGATACAGAGGCATTATGACATTTTCCGTTTTATTCATCATTCCTTTTCTAATAATTCCCAACATTCTGTTTGCTTTTTTGACTGCCGCAGCACACTGAACCGACGATTTCAATGTGTTATCCACTATGACACCTAGATCTCTTTCTTGGGTTGTAGCACCTAATATGGAACCCAACATCGTGTAATTATAGCATGGTTATTTTTCCCTATATGCATCACCTTGCACTTATCCACATTAAATTTCATCTGCCATTTGGATGCCCAATTTTCCAGTCTCACAAGGTCTTCCTGCAATTTATCACAATCTGCTTGTGATTTAACTACTCTGCACAATTTTGTGTCATCTGCAAATTTGCTTATCTCACTCGTCGTATTTCTTTCCAGATCATTTATAAATATATTGAACAGTAAGGGTCCCCAATACAGATCCCTGAGGCACTCCACTGTCCACTCCCTTCCACTGAGAAAATTGCCCCATTTAATCCTACTCTCTGTTTCCTGTCTTTTAGCCAGTTTGCAATCCACGAAAGGACATCGCCACCTATCCCATGCCTTTTTACTTTTCCTAGAAGCCTCTCATGAGGAACTTTGTCAAACGCCTTCTGAAATCCAAGTATACTATATCTACCGGTTCATTTGTGTGAAAAAACAAATCAAATATTTTTTAAAAGCCCAAAATGAATAAAAAAAGCAAAAATGGGTCCTCCCAAAGCCTCCTGACCCTCCCCCTCAACCACCCAGAAAAATGCTGGGGCCAGGATTCCCCCCAGCCTTCACTTACATGGTCTGGTGGGGATCTGACAGGGAGGCCTAGGCCCAAGCCAAAGCTTCGGCCTTGCATAGGCCAAGGACATGGTAGATTGCCACGAACTTGGCCTTGTCCTAAGCAAGGCCATTGCCTTAGCCTAATCTGGGGCCCAGGCCTGATATTGCGGCCCAGCCCAGAGCAGTGGCGTAGCCAGATTGATTTTTTGGGTGGGCACAAGGTTTAACATAGGTGGGCACAAGGCATGCAGGTCTACTAGTTGTTTTTCTTACTGATAAATAATGCCATATACTGCACCCTAGAATGGCTTTCTAAGTAGTTTGCAACAGCCATTATGTGTCATGTATGAAACTTTAAAATAATTTACTTCAATTATTTCAAGTATAGAAAACAATCAATTCAATCATATAATAAAACAAAATTAATGTATTCTTTCATGACCACCATCTTTGCGAACCCAGAAATCTTCATAAATACAATAAAATATAATTAATCATCAGAACAGGGTGCAGCGCAAAGCTGCGGCAATTCACATTACAAGTAACATGAAAAAAAAAAAATTCAAAATTCTGGTGTAATCTCAGCAAAAAATAACCCTCCACTGCTATTTTGTGAAGTAAACAAACTCTTGCAAAGAAAGAGGCAATCTGGAACCTTGCCAAACAATCACAGCACTGACTCTCAGGATTCAAACAGCAACCTTATGAAAAAAGCAGCAATGCAAATACTACACCAGGCCCTAGAACATTAATACATCACCTACGGGAATAACAGAACAGGCTGGACTACTACTACAGAGAAACTATATGCTAGAAATACTCATTTCTGTCACAAACAGGCAAAACTGAGACCGACCCTTACCTAATATAGAAATAAGAGACTATAAATTAGAAACAGAAACATATAGATAAAGCCAAAATAGAAAGCCTGAGAAACTAAAATGTCTGAACAGTGGAATAATTAAGAAAGAGCAAAATACAAAAATATAAGAATGCACATTCCCAAAGATGACATATTTAAATTGCTAACATCTCTCTCTCTCTCTCTCTCTATATATATATATATACATATATTTTTTTTTACCTTTGTTGTCTGATCTTTGTATTTTTCTAATCAGTTGGTCCTGGTCTCTCTTTCCCATTTTTCCCTTGTCGCTCATTTCCTAATTCCTCTTCAGTGTCTTTTCTACTACTGTCTTTCTTCCCTTCCACACACACACACACATATATACATAAATGCTTTCTCTCACAGACTCCTCACACACTCAGGCTCTAACTCTCATATGCTCTCCCCCCCCTCCCCCCCCACAGCTCACATTCTCTGCAGACACACATACAAGCTCTCACTTTCTCACCCCTCCCCAGGCTTATATTCTTATGCACACACAGACGCACATCCAGGCAACCCATTCTCATCCACACACACAAACCCATTCTCCCATTCTCACCCACACATTTAAGGTCCCATTCTCACCCACACATACACACTTTCAAGCACCCATTCTTACCCACATATTCAAGCTTCCATTCTCACCCACACACACAAACCCAGGCTCCCATTCTCACCCATATATATATACACATTCAAGCTTCCATCCTCACCCACATATTCAAGCTTCCATTCTCACCCACACACACACACAAACCCAGGCTCCCATTCTCACCCATATATACACACATTCAAGCTTCCATCCTCACCCATATATACACACATTCAAGCTTCCAACCTCACCCACATATTCAAGCTTCCATCCTCACCCACATATTCAAGCTTCCATTATCGCCCACACACATTCAAGACTCCATTCTCACTCCCATACACACCCAGGGTCCGATTTTCACCCACACACACACAAGGCTCCCATTCTCATCCTCACATACACATTCAAGCCTGTGCACAGTTTCCGCTTCCTCCCCCCAGAGCAGGAAGATCAGCTGCCTCTCCTGCAGCCACTGGCCTCCTGCTATCTTCGGGCCGTATGGCCGACCGATCTTCCTGTTTGGGGGGGGGGGGGGGAGGAGAGCAGAAGCGCCGCGCACAGCTTCCGCTTCCTCCCCCCAGAGCAGGAAGATCAGCTGCCTCTCCTGCAGCCACTGGCCTCCTGCTATCTTGGGGCCGTATGGCCGACCGATCTTCCTGTTGGGGGGGGGGGGGGGGGGGAAGAAGAGCGGAAGCGCCGCGCACAACTTCCGCTTCCTCCCCCCAGAGCAGGAAGATCAGCTGGCCTCTCCTGCAGCCACTGGCCTCCTGCTATCTTCGAGCCATACGGCCGACCGATCTTCCTGCTGGGGGGGGGAAGCGGAAGCTGTGCGCAGCGCTTCCGCTCTTCTTCACCCCCCCCCCCCAACAGGAAGATCGGTCGGCCATACGGCCCGAAGATAGCAGGAGGCCAGTGGCTGCAGGAGAGGCCAGCTGATCTTCCTGCTCTGGGGGGAGGAAGCGGAAGCTGTGCGCGGCGCTTCCGCTCTCCTCCCCCCCCCCCCCCCAAACAGGAAGGTCGGTCGGCCATATGGTTGTAGGACCGCTTCCCCACGTGTGCCGTGATGGCGCGCGAGGCGTGGGTTCTCCTCTTCACTGTCGCGGGGATGGGATCCCGCGACAGCCTTGCAGTTCCGGTGTCAGTTGGGTGGGCCTGGGTCTAAATTGGGTGGGCAGCTGCCCACCCAGGCCCACCCGTGGCTACGCCACTGGCCCAGAGGCTGGGTACCGAGGTCAGGGCATTGGCCCAGACTCAGGCTTGATGCTGGGGCCCAGTCTAGAGGCTGAGTGCTGATTCCTGGACCTTGGCCGGGGCTGGAGCCCGAGCCCAAGTCCAATGCCATGGCCCAGCCCAGAGGCCAGGTTCTGAAGCCATGACCTAGATCCAGGCCAATGTTGGGGCCTGGTTCAGAGGCTGGTTTCTAATGCCTGGGCCTTGGCCTAGGCTGGAGTCTGGTCCTAGGCCCGATACTGCAGCTCAGTCAGGACCTAGGCCCAATGCCGGGGCCTGGCCTGGAAGTCTGGTCCAGATATCTTGGTTTCAGCCTAGGATCAGGCCCAGGTCCAGAGCCCAGTCCTTGGAGCTGCTATGATGACGTCCTCTGGGGTCATGCCAGAATTAATTAACTCTGGTGCATTCACCCCAGTGGACTTCATCATCATCAGGTTTGGTTGGGATGGTAATCTGGAAACCAAAAAATCAATTGCCTTCCATTGTCTTAACTTTGACATAGGATACTGAAGAGCTGACCTCTGTAAGAGGGAGTGAAATCAACTTTGAGCTTTTTTTTTCTGTATCTATCTGCTGGCAGATATTTCCAGATTTATACTACAGCTGCATTGCCAGAAAAATCTCATTCTTCCTTGGTTTCATTTATATTGTATTCTCTAATCCCACATGAAAAATCCTAGGTCCTTTCCTCCACTGTCCCCAACACCATGCTAGATCCTCCCTCTCCCCCATTTCCAACATAGATTGTTTCCTAATAACAGATTGGAAATGAAAAAGAACATTCTGAGTATAACCGTCTGAGATAAAAAGATCACTTATAATATGTATATTATATTTACATGCACTGCTATGGTCCCAATCATAAAACTCTGTAAAAAAGAAACTTGGAACCCATATGGAATTAGTCCTATTGTAATGCATGCTGAGTGTGGGCTTGGCTCTCAGAAAGCCATGAGCAACTGAATTACAATTGCAATACCATACCAAACAGGGCTAATTGCTAGCATTTATGCTGAACCAGAACCCCCTTCCCAATTCTCTAGTAGCAGCAATACTTTCGGCTTGACTTGTCACATCTTGTGACACTCCGCTGATCCTGCCTAATGGCTTGAGAGGAACGCCGCTGATCCCCCTGCTGCTGCCACCACCACTGATTTTGCCTAACTGCCTTGGAGGACAGATGCTAATGTATCACTGCAATCGCCTCTTGCCTAGTGCACTCTGAACCTTCTCCTCCTTGATCTACACGGTCTGCCCAGTTTGGCCCAGTGAGCCAGCGGCACAGCACGAGGTGTCATGGCTGATAATTTTGGCCCCTACTGGAGAAAAAAAAAAGCTGCAAAACAATTAAGTAATTTAGGGCAGGGGATTTGGTGAATTCTTTTGAAGGCCCTGACCACATGCTAGCACCTGATTACATTGACTGGCCCCACTTCTGAAGCACAGTGGTACAATACAAATGGCTCCTGGAGAAGTAGTGGAGGCTGCTATTCTGGAAAAATATGTGAGCTAGTCAGAGCACCACTGGATGCTGCCAGCAACATCAAGAATCTATCATGCTTATGGCAGCCTTGGAGGTTTTGTGGGAGTGGGGGGTTTCAGGTGGGGTGGGGGCCAAAGCCAGACCTGTGATTTTGCTTTTTTGGGAGGGGAGGTGTGATGGATTGGGACTATGTCCTAACATTTTAAAAAGTATTTTGGGGGTGGGGGAGTAGGATTGGCTCTGCCCTCCAGGAAGTTTTTTTTTAATTTTTTTAAATTACCTGGCTATATTCTGAATATAATCAGGTAGGTTTGAAGTTATCCAGATAATTTTAACACTGCTCTTGGGCACAACCAAACTTACCTGGGTAATTTCACCCCAGCCTGGAATACCCCTGATTTATTCAGCTAAATTTTACCTGTGTAGTGACTTACCTTGCTAAAATCTAGCCAGTTAGAGGGATGGGCTATTTAAACTTTGGGATTTGTCTGGGTACTCAAAAGTTACCTGGAGAAATCTCTTTGAATATGGACCTCTGATTTTAGAGATGAATTCAGGTCAAAGCAGAGGGTGAAGAATCCTTCACTACACTAACAAGTAGATGGAAATGTGTGTCGTGATTTATTTTAATGGCAGTACTTGGTAAAATTCTTTCTTTAGGCTTTAACAAATTATTCAGTGCATGCCCTGCTTTGCCTGAGCGTAGCTTTTAGACTAGTGTTACTTTGTTGAAGGAATAATAAGACAGGCTCGCAGTACAGAGGCATCAAATGCAGGCTGCATGACTAGTCTGTCTATTTGCACATAGCTACTCAACTGCTAGCAGCATTCCAAATGAATTCTTTGAAAAGCAGCTTTTGGACAAAGTCCTGCCTGAAAGGAGCAATAGAAATGCAAGCCTTTCCATTTGCTATTCCAGATGAGTCCACAATTTCCTTTTTTCATAGAGTGATTCAACACATTGTAAATGAATCCATAGAACAGCACAGAAGGTTTCGACATTCCTTGGACTAGTAGCATCTGAATGGCCATTTTTTCAGGCCTTCATAGTGAGGTTGTATAATGCAGTTTATTACTTTTTTGACTTTTTTCTAAAGTTTGACCTAATACTTTACAACTTTGGAAATATTTTTTACCATACTTAAATTATATATCTTTCAATATTTATATTTTTCCATATATTCATATGTGTATTTGCATGCATTTTTATCTTTGAGGACAAAATACAGATGCAGACCTTTTTAATGGCCATCTGAATAGTATTTGTATTTGAAATAATTTTCAAGTAGGTTGTTCCAACTCACAATTGCAAGGGTGAAGGTAATTTCAATGGAAAAAAAGATTAAATTCTATGCCCTCTTTGAGCTATTACACTCTTTATCTTGCATTCTTTTGACAAGCAGTTCAGTTATTCCTGAGCCACAAAACCACTGAATATGATCTTCTGACAGAAGGTTTTAATTCACTCAAGAATTAACTGCTGTTAATGCCATACTAAATTCATTTCTCCAAGACCTTGAGTTATTCCTATTCTTTCTTCAATTCTTTTCAATCCACCACTTCTCATGCACTCCTCGCTGATGATTTTAATATTTTTTTTGGATTTTCCCTTCTGAGTACCCCTCTCATTCACTCCATCAAATACAATCTCAACCTTATATTTTACATATCCTGCCTAAGTATCCTCTCCTCTCTTGTTACTCCCCCTCAGATCTATTTACCTCCTTCTTCTCTATCTTTCAGATTTATCTCCTTCTCCTACTCTATCTTCTTTTGATCATTTACAACTTGCAAAGTGCACTTTATGTTATGGCTGGGCAGTGGGCAAGCAAGAGGTGGACCCTTGGGCCGACCTGCAGGTTCTACACAGAGCAGGCCGGGAGGCGGAGTCAGAGCTTGGCAGGAACACCCGGAGCCTGGAATCCCCCCGGGAGGGGCTCGTAGGGACCCAGGCCCTAGGGACTAGCACAGTTCAAGATAGTCCAGAGAGGTCAGAAAGTTCAGGGATGGCTGCCGGTGGAGAGACAGAGGGCTGGCTAGCAGGCAGGTCACTGAAGAAGGCGGGGTCTGAACCGGCCGCGGGTAGGAGACTAGGCCGCGAAGCAGGCCGGAGCCACAGCAGGCGGCGGGTAGTAGAGCTGGCCGCGTGACTACCCGGGAGCAGGAGTGACGGCTGGCTGGCGCAGGAGTCCGAGGCAGACCAGGACCAAGGCAGGCGACTGGCTGGCAGAGAAGTCCGTGAGGCAAACCGGAATCAAGGCAGGCAGCAGGCTAGCGAGAAGTCCGTGAGACAAACCAGGGTCAAGGCAGGCAGCAGGCTAGCGAGAAGTCCGTGAGGCAAACCGGGGTCAAGGCAGGCAGCAGGCTAGCGAGAAGTCCGTGAGGCAAACCGGGGTCAAGGCAGGCGGCAGGCTAGCGAGAAGTCCGTGAGGCAAACCGGGGTCAAGGCAGGCGGCAGGCTAGCGAGAAGTCCGTGAGGCAAACCGGGGTCAAGGCAGGCGGCAGGCTAGCGAGAAGTCCGTGAGGCAAACCGGGGTCAAGGCAGGCAGCAGGCTAGCGAGAAGTCCGTGAGGCAAACCGGGATCAGGAACCAGGAGACAACGAGAGTAGCAAGTAAGAACAGGAACAGGAAGCAACTAGTCAGCAGGAAACCTCGTTGCAAGGCATCTAGTGGGGAACTGGACGCCGGTTAAATCTGGAGCAGGGCGTGACGTCAGCAGGCAAGGCGGAGCCAGGCTTCCGGGTGCTGTGCGCTTAAGAGAACCCTCCTTGTGCGCGCGCGAGGCCAAGCAAGGGTAGGCCTGTAATGGCGTCTTCCTCGTGGGAACTCCTCGGGCGGCGGCCCTGTCGAGCCTGGATTCAAGCGGATTCCTGAAGGAGCTGAAGCGATGGTAAGTGGGCCTGAGCCCGAACATGAGAGGGGCGGTCGGGACCGCAACACTTTATGCCTGCATTTGTGCACAGCCTCACCTAAGCCAGAAATTGTACATTTTAGATTTCTACTCACTCTAAAATGCTATCTTTTAACAGAGTGAAAACATTGATTTACTCTGTTAGGCAATCTTTAACATCTAGCTTTGATAACACCAATCATTCTTAAGTTTGTGTAGTGTACATTAATATTTGCTCATTACACAAAAAGACTGATATAGTTGCCACATTAGATAGATATATTGTGCTTGGTTGTCAGCAGCAGACATAGCCTTAATGAACATGATCTGTCCATCAGGATATTCTTTTTCTCACAGTACAAGCAGGATGGTAGTCCTGACATATGGGTGACATCACAGGATGGAGCCCAATCACGGAAAACTTCTATCAAAGTTTCCAGAACTTTGACTGGCCCCTACTGGGCATGCCCAGCATGGCACTAACCCTGCAGCCAGCAGGGGTCCCCCTTCAGTCTTCTTTTTTGCGCGCTGCAGTAGCCTCGCGGTTTAGGAGCTCTGTGGAGATTCCTGACAGGAATTTTCCTTACGGAATTAACTAACGTTAAATTGCCCCACAGGGGTCCCTCCTCTAACTTCTTTCTAGCCGCGGTACTCCGGTAAGTTTGACAGTTTTTCGTCGATTACCATTGAGTTTGGCCCTTGCGGCCTGCTGGCCGTCGTCCATCCTGCGGCTCGATTTTTTCTATGGCCATGGTGTCGGGGTTCCGCTGGTGCCCGGACTGTACTCGCACCATGTCTATCACAGACCCTCATGGCGACTGTGTAATGTGTTTAGGCCGGGAGCATGATGTCCTGACTTGCACCAAATGTGCCCTCATGACACCCAAAGATCGCAAGGCAAGGATGGAGAAGATGGGACTCCTCTTCTGTGCTCACACCCCGATGCCATCCATTGCATTGACGACATCGGAACCGGCACCGTCGACGTCGCACTAGCATCGACCACCGTCCGGTGACCGTCCGCCATCGACGTCTTCACGGCCATCGAGGATCGAGGGGATCGTAGGGAGAAACATCACCATCGGCATCGTAAGACTCGGACCGTCGAGGGAGTGAAATTATCAACCTCGCCACCGTCCAAGCCACCATTGAAGAAGCCCTGCCCAGGAAAGGCACCGACCATTCCTGCGACCGGGTCATCGAGACCACCCTCACCTGATTGGGGTTTGGGAGCCACGATTCTGCCTATAAAGGTGGTCCCTCCGGCTATGCCTCTGCCTCCCTCTTCTGTTCCGGAGCCGGGGCTGCTTGCTCCAGGCCTCCAAGAAGAACTGGACCGGCTGGTCCAGGAGGCCATCGACAAGGCGATGCAACGACTCCAGGGCCCTTCGGCACCGACACCGATTGTGGAACCGGTCATCGACCCGATTCCAGCAGCGCTGGCTCCGCTGCTATACCGGATGGAGGCGCTCATAACTGCCCTTCCACCGGTGATTCCCGGGTCTCCAATGGCTCTGGTGCGCTCCCCGTTGACAGCCTCATCGGGAGGAGAAACACCGTTCCGCATTCCTCCTTCAGGAGTTTTACCTCAGCCATCGATGCCAATTCGTCCCTCGCCACCGATTCATTCATCGGGGGTGATACGTACGTCGGCGCCATCGATGCCTTCGATACCGGCACCGATGCCCTCCAGGCCGTCCACGGTGCCCCCGGCGATTCCTTCGATTTTCTCGGAGCCTCAGCCGGGGCCTTCGGGTATCCAACCCCCTTCTCCTCCTACAGGTCAGTCTGCTGATCCTTATGACACTGGGGTGATGATACTTCTTCAGACACCGATGACTTACCTTCACCTCCCTCTCCTACTGAAAGTAGAAAGCGTTCTCCTCCAGAGGACCTTTCTTTCATTAATTTTGTGAAGGAAATGTCTGAGTTGGTCCCTTTTCAGCTTCAGACGGAGCAGGATGATAGGCACCAGATGATGGAGTTGCTCCAGTTTCTGGATGCCCCTAAAGTGATCACTTCCATTCCCATTCATCAAGTTCTTCTTGACCTCCTCAAAAAGAACTGGGAAAACCCTGGATCCATAGCCCCAGGCCATAGAAAAGCTGACACTACCTATTTAGTGCAGTCATCCCCCGGCTTTCAAAAATATCAGCTCGACCACCACTCAGTTGTGGTAGAATCGGCTTAAAAGAAAGCAAAAAGGACGAAGCCTCACTCATCTACTCCTCCTGTTAAGGATCACAAGTTCCTAGACAATATTATTCAACGAGTGTTCCAAGGGGCCATATCTCTAGAATTGCTGCTTACCAGCTGTATATGTCCCAATACAATAGGGTCATCTTCAAACAGATACAGGACTTCTCTGAAACCCTGCCTGAACAATTCCAAGACCAGCTTCAAATCCTTGTCAACAAGGGGTTTGAAGCAGGAAAGCATGAGATAAGAACAGCTTATGATATCTTCGACACCTCTACTAGAGTGTCTGCAGCTGCTATTTCAGCAAGACAATGGGCCTGGCTCAAATCTTCTGACCTTCACCCAGAAGTACAAGACAGACTTTCTGACCTACCATGTGTAGGAGACAATCTGTTTGGTGAGCAGATCCAGCAAATAGTGGCTGAATTAAAGGACCATCATGAGACCCTTAAACAGCTCTCATCAATACCTTCCGACTTCCCCTTAAGACAACCCTTCAGGAAGGACTCTAAGAAGTCATTCTTCCATCCAAGGAAGTACTATCCTCCACCAGCAAGGTCCCGAACTATGAGACCTTATCAAAAGCCTCAGCCTCGCCAGCCCCAAAAGCAAAAGCCGCAAGCAGCTCCCCAGCCGGGGCCTGCTTCCGGTTTTTGACTTTCACTTGGAGAGCAGCAGTCTGATTCCTCTGCCAAGCATACCAGTGGGAGGTCGATTGTGCCACTTTCACAACATGTGGCAATCAATCACAACCGACCAATGGGTGCCAGCAATCATTGCTCAGGGTTATCACCTAAACTTTCTCGCTCTGCCCCCGGACTCACCACCTCTGCAGGCATGTAGAGTATCCGACCACTCTGTTCTTCTGGAGCAGGAGGTTTCCCTTCTTCTCCAGTTAAGAGCAATAGAACCCGTTCCACTCTTGCAGCAAGGCCTAGGGTTCTATTCACAGTACTTTTTGATCCCCAAAAAATCCGGGGGGCTTCGTCCAATTCTGGACCTACGTGCTCTCAACAAGTACCTCCAGTTGGAAAAGATCAAGATGGTAACCTTGGGCTCGCTTCTACCTCTTCTACAAAGAGGAGACTGGCTCTGCTCTCTGGACCTCCAGGACGCATACACACACATTGCGATCACTCCTGTTACGGAACCGTGCTGTGCCCCGGTCCCTCCTCCTACCTTGGGGCCAGCCCGGCTCGCGCAAATCCGTCCCCAGCCTCCCAAGCCTGTTCCGCGGCCTGCCGCGGCGTCTCCACTGCGAGGGAGACGCCGCCGCCTTCCCGTTGCTGGCCCCCCCCTTTGGCGCGCGCGCACGCAGGGGCTCCACTCTTAAAGGGGTCAGCGCGGGAAACCTGGGACAGCTCCTAGATGACGTCAGACGCTGCAGGGTATATTACCCTGCAGCTGGGATAGGATCCTCGCCTTGCAACGAGGTTCCTCAGGACTCCCTGACTTGCTAGTTGCTGTGTTCACGTCTGACTGCTGCTGTCTTCAACCCGGCTTGCTTCCTGACCTGTCTCCTGCTTTCGCCCTTGGTTTGATATCGATGTCTGACTTCTGGCTTTCGACCCGGCTCCGTCCCACGACTCCGTCTTCAGCTTCTGTTCCTGGCTTGGCTTTGTCTTCTGACCTTCTGGCTTCCAACCCGGCTCTGTCCCTGACTCCATCTTCTGCTTTCTCCCTGGTTCTGGTGTGGATCATTGACTCCTGGCTCCTGACTCGGCTTCGCTCCTGGACTCCGACTTCGGCTTCTTCCTCATCTCAGGTATCTGGTACTCGCTGGCCCAGAGGTTTCTCCTAAGTCCCAGTGGCTCGGGCTCTCATGGGCTCCTCCCGGGAGAGCCGCGGGCTTCCGAGGGTGAAGACTCTTCATCCACCTGGGTCCAGCCATCGTCCAGCTCTTCAGCCGTTGCCTGGGTCCTTGGTCACATAGGACTCCACCTAAGTCCAAGAGGTCCGGGTCCCTACGGGCTCCTCCTGGGGGGACCTCGGACTTCCAGTGGTGAAGTCTCCTCTGAATCTCTCCCAAGCCGCCTCCCGGCTGGGACACTTGCTGTGGCCTTCCATAGCATACCTTCCTCTGTCTCAACCGACCCAAGGGTCCATGACCGTAACAACTCCAACTCATCGCAAGTACCTCAGGTTTTTAGTAGGCCCAAAGCACTAGCAATATCGAGTGCTTCCTTTCGGCCTAGTGTCTGCACCATGAGTCTTCACCAAATGTCTTGTAGTTGTAGCAGCTTTCCTCAGGAAAGAAGGTGTGCACGTCTACCCCTATCTAGATGACTGGTTAATCAGGGCTCCAACCCAGCAAGCCGCTCGGTCGTCCCTCGATTTCACTCTACACACTTTAATTTCTCTAGGATTTCTTGTCAATTACAGGAAATCCTATTTAACCCCATCTTAAAACTTGTCGTTCATTGGGGCAGACTTGGACACTTTACAGGCAAAAGCCTTTCTACCTCGACAACGAGTGCTAACACTCGTGGTCCTCGCTCACCAGTTGCAGTCTCAACATACAGCAACAGCTCGCCAATTCCTCATCCTGCTAGGACACATGGCGTCCTCCGTCCATGTTACTCCAATGGCCTGCCTGGCCATGAGACTCATGCATTGGACTCTGAGGTCACAATAGATTCAAGCTGTTCAGCCTCTGTCGACCATTGTCCACATCACCGACTCACTCCGTCTGTCTCTCGCCTGGTGGAAAGATCAAACCAATCTCCTTCAGGGACTGCCTTTTCAGGGTGCCAGATCCTCAACTCATTCTCACCACTGACGCTTCCAACCTCGGGTGGGGAGCCCACGTGGACAATCTACAGACACAAGGATCTTGGTCTCCACAGGAAGCCAAACATCAAATAAACTTCCTAGAACTTCGAGCAATGCGATATGCTCTCAGGGCTTTTCAGGAACGCCTATCAAATCACGTCATCCTGATTCAGACGGGCAACCAGGTAGCCATGTGGTACATCAACAAGCAGGGAGGCACAGGCTCCTTCCTCCTGTGTCAGGAAGCTGTGCAGATTTGGGCGGAAGCGCTCTCCCACTCGATGTACCTCAGGGCCACCTACTTGCCGGGAGTGGACAATGTCTTGGCAGACAAACTGAGTCGCGTCTTCCAGCCACATGAGTGGTCTCTCAACCCCTCGGTAGCGACCTCAATCTTTCGCCAATGGGGATACCCCCAGACAGACCTCTTTGCGTCCCCTCAGAACCACAAAGTGGACAATAGGGATGTGAATCGGGCTTCGGACGATTGAAAATATCATACGATATTTTCAAAATCATCAGAAATCGGGGGCTCCCCCAAAACGATAGGAAAACCCCACGATATTGTTCTGGGGGTTCTCTTATCGTTTTGGGGAGGGCGGGAAAAACAGCACACAAAAATATCCCCTAAACCCACCCCGACCCTTTAAAACTAATCCCTTAGCTTCCCCCACCCTCCCGACCCCCCCAAAAACATTTTACAGGTACCTGGTGGTCCAGTGGGGGTCTCGGGAGCGATCTCCTGCTCTCGGGCCGTCGGCTGCCACTAATAAAAATGGCGCTGATGGCCTTTGCCCTTACCATGTGACAGGGTATCCGTGCCATTGGTCGGCCCCTGTCACATGGTAGGAGCACTGAATGGCCCGTGCCATTTTTAAAGATGGCGCCGGCCATCCAGTGCTTCCTCCTCTGCAGTCCTTAGTATCTACCACCACAATGGACTACTGTAATGCATTATACATGGTACAGCACTCCTCTGTGAGATTGGCTGCTTTGATGAGCTCCAGTCTACTTAAAGTCAGGTAGAGTGGGAATTCATTGTGGCATTTTTATTTATACTTAGAAGTGGCATTGTCATTTTTCCTTTGATCCCCTATTTCTGGTGGGTCAGGCCTCACAACCTAGTATTCCCAGACAGTGATAGATTTAGGATTTTGCAATCCCTAGGTATTATTGGTGGTGCCATCCCTTCTTCCCACCTACCCCTCCAACCAGATAAAGTACAGCAGAGCAGAAGAGCAGAGTAAAGAATGCTGTGCCTATCAGCTCCAGGCTCATCTCCTCTCCTCATGTCCCTGGTTGACAAGATGAGAGGGGCTGGGTTAGGAATTAGGGCTTTTCTTTGTTCCCTGTTGTGTGCTCTGGCCTCAATCCTCTCCTCCTCTTCCCTGTATAGGATAGGGGTGATGTGGGCAGGGGGACTGTAATAGGGAACACTGTTGTTTTTCTTTGCTCTGTTCTTTCTAGCCTCACCCTTTCCATCTTGTTCTCTGTACTAGGAGGGGAAAGACTATTCTCACAGGACAAGCAGGATGGTAGTCCTCACATATGGGTGACATCACAGGATGGAGCCCAATCACGGAACACTTTTGTCAAAGTTTCTAGAACTTTGACTGGCACCTACTGGGCATGCCCAGCAAGGCACTAAACCTGCAGCCAGCAGGGGTCCCCCTTCAGTCTTCTTTTTTCCGCGCAGCAGTAGCCACGCAGGTTAAGGAGCTCCACAGAGATTCCTGACAGGAATTTTCCTCACGGAATTACTAAAAGCTTTCATACCCCACAGGGGTCCCTCCTTCGAATCTTTTGACTCCGCGGTACTCCGGTAAGTTTTTACCCGTTTTCGGTTGATTCCCATTAAGTTTGGCCCTTGCGGCCTACTGGCCGTCGACCGTACCGCAGCTCAATTTTTGCAGAGGCCATGGCGTCGGGGTTCTGTCGGTGCACAGACTGTACTCGCACCATGTCCATAAGAGACCCTCATAAAGTCTGTGTAATGTGTCTTGGGTGCGAGAATGATGTCTTGACCTGCACCAAATGAGCCTTAATGACACCTAAATGTTATGGCTAGCGTCAGTCTCGAGCAAGCACTCGAGGCTTGGCATACCAAGGCTCTCTAGGTGGAAGAGAAGTGAGGTGTGCCCTTGCAGTGGTGAAGACGGTCCAAGTCCCGGCCACTCCATCGACCTACACGCCCAGGGAGACCACACTATTATGGTGGTCTCTGAACAGTCCTCCGACCGTTCCCAGCCCTTTCGGACCTGCTGCAGGGAGCAGCAGAGGCGACAGGCCGGACGGAGTTCAGGTTGGCACAGGACTGAAGGAGAAAGCAAGGCCTTGGAGTTCAGGACGAAGACAGGAACAAGAGGGATGAGCAGGACCCTCAGACGCCCTACCAATCCATTGCCAACGGGCGGCCCCAATGGACGGTCACGGACCACACTGTCTTCTTCGCGCCCTACACAGCCAAGAGGCTGGTCGCGGACCACGAGAAGAGCGGGCGAAGCTCAGGAAGTCACTCAGCCCAGGGTAGTGGAAACCCCTCGGGTCCTCCAGAGTTGGAACTAGGAATCAGAAGCAAGAGTCTAGGAACTCGGAACAGAAGCAGGAACTCTCGGAGGCATGGGTCTCACATCCTGGAGCATCAGGACTGGAACATCAGAAGCAAGCAGGAACATCAGGACTGGAACATCAGAAGCAATCAGGAACATCAGGAAGTCCAAGGGAGACACAGCCTAGGTAGGCTAGCGCCATTGCCGAAGCAAGGACTGAGTGAAGAGGAAGTCCTTTTATAGGACAGGAACAAGCAACTCCCTGGGAGGAGTTCAGATGGGCCACACCTGACTGGCCCTATAACTGGAGAGAAGAGCTGCAGGCCGACCCCTAGGGAGAAGGGCGTGGCCCAAACCAGGAAGTCCAGGCGAAGACTGAAGCAGGCCTCAGGCCAGGCCCCGAGGACGTGGAAGGCCTCCCAGGCCAAGGTGCAAAACCTGGGCAACCAGATCAGGCGAGACCCCAGCTTCGGAGCGGCCTCCAGAAGAAGGTGAGAGGCCTCCCGTAGCTCCAGCTATGGGAGGAATCATAACAGTACCCTCTCCTTAAAGATCCCCTCCTCAAGTCTCTTATCAACAGCTAGAGGAAGAAGGTATTCCATATACCGACAGAGGGTAGTCAAGGATCCAAGGACAAGCTGGAACATCTTGGCGAGGAACTGAAGTGAGACAAGCACTGATGCAGGGGACATGAACACAGCAGAACAAGAGCATCAAAAAAGACAAGACAATAGGACAAGGGACAGGGAAACCAAGGACCAAGAACCACCGGACCAGAGAACACAAGACTAAGAGAACACGCGACTGACATTACAAAAAACAAAAGAGGGAGCATGAGAACAGGGAGCACGTGAACAGGGAACATGAGAACGGGGCAACGAGCAAAGACCACGGCACAAATGAGCAAATGAATCACAGCACAAACAAGCAAAGGAGTGAAAACAGCACAAACGAGCAAAGGAGCGAAAACAGCACAAATGAGACAAAAACACAGCACAAAGGAGCTAAAACAGCACAAACGAGCAAAGGGACGAAAACAGCACAAGCGAGCAAAGGAACAGAAGACCAGAACAAGACACGGGGGGGGGGGGGGGAGAATCCAGGGTGGGCTCAGGTATAGCAGCAAACATCAGGAGGGGCACAGGCACCTCCTGCAGGTTGTAGAACCCCATCCTGAAAACATCAAGGAACTGGAAGTCTGGGTGCAGGCGCCTCCTGCAGGTCGTCAGAACCAGACAGCTGGCGCCTCCAGCAGGTCGTAAAATCAAGAAGGTTGGCACCCCCAGCAGGTTGACGCCTGGCGTCGATGACTTCTCGGCCTTCGACTACCTCTACCCCCCCTCAGGACTGAGGGGATTGTAGAGAGAAACATCAGCATTGACACCGGAAGTCTCGGACCATTGATGAAGGAAAGTCATTGACCTTGCCATTGTCCAAGCCGCCATCAAAGAAACACCATCCAGAAAAGGCACCGACACTTTCTGCGACCGGGTTACCGAGGCAACCCTCACCCGGACGGGTATTGGGAGCCGCAACTCCTCCTTTAATGATGGTCCCTCCGGCTATGCCTCTGCCTCCTTCTTCCCTTTCGGAGCTGAAGCTGCTTGCTCCAGGTCTCCATGAAGAACTGGACTGGATGGTTCAGGAGGCCATCGATAAGGCGATGCACAAACTCCAAGGTCCCCCGGCGCCGAAATCGGTGCTGGTCGTGGAACTGACCATCGATCCCATTCCAGCAGCATTGGCACTGCTGCTCTCGAAGATGGAAGCGTTTATAGCCACTTTTCCACCGATGGATCCTGGGTCACCGATGGCTCCGGTGCCTTCCCCGCTTACCCTGTCATCGGAAGGAGAAACACCGTTCCACATTCCGCCATCGGGTGTCTTGCTGATGCCTCAACCATCGATGCCAATACGCCCATCGGCGCCACCGATCCATCCATCGATGCCCTCATTGCCTGCACCGGTGCCCTCGATGCCTTCAACGGTGCCTCCAGTACTTCCCTCAATGCCTTCGGAGCCTAGACCTGGACCTTCAGGAATACCATTGTCCCATCCTTCTCAGGTTCCTAGAGTGGCAGGTGCTGATCCCTATGACACCTGGACTGACGATTCTTCTCAAGACACTGATGACTTGCCATCGCCACCTTCTCCTACTGAAAGCAGGAAGCGTTCTCCTCCAGAGGATCTATCCTTCATACATTTTGTGAAGGAAATGTCTGAATTGGTTCCCTTCCAATTGCAGACTGAACAAGATGACAGACATCAAATGATGGAGCTGTTACAATTCCTGGATGCTCCCAAGGAAATAACCTCCATCCCTATTCACCAGGTTCTTTTGGATCTCCTCAAAAAGAACTGGGAACACTCTGGTTCTGTTGCTCCAGTCAACAGAAAATCTGATACCACTTATTTGGTCCAGTCAGCCCCAGGATTCCAGAAACCTCAGCTGGATCACCAATCTGTGGTTGTAGAATCTGCCCAAAAAAGGGCAAAAAGATCAAAACCCCACTCTTCCTTTCCCCCAGGTAAGGAACAGAAATTCCTGGATGCCATTGGCCTGCGTGTCTTCCAGGGATCGATACTTATCTCTCGGATTGCCTCCCACCAGCTGTATATGTTGCAGTCTGGGAAGCTGCGGTTCGAGAGTGGACCCTTGAGCCGAACCACCCTGGGTAGAGTAGCTCGGGAGGCGGAGCCACAGGCACAGATCTTCACCCGGGAACCAGGAACCCCCCAGGAGGAGCCCGTAGGGTCCTGGAGCCTTGGGACTTGGGAGTGCTGATAAGCTCTTCACCCGGGAACCGGAACCCCCCAGAAGGAGCCTGTAGGGTCCCAGAACCTTGGGACTTGGGAGTGCTGATAAGCTCTTCACCCGGGAACCGGAACCCCCCAGGAGGAGCCCGTAGGGTCCCAGTCCCTTGGGACTTATGCACAGTGTCAGTCTCTCTAGGAAGGCCCGGGCAAGGAGTAGCACAGAGTCCAGCAGCAAGAGCCAATAGGCCAGGGAGCACAGAGCAAGCGGAAGCAGGATCAGAGTCAGTAATGTCTGGAATGGAACTTGCAGGGTGCAATATGGGAGCCAGCAGCGAGTAGGCCAGAGCCTGGCAGGAAGTAGAAGGTATCAGGACCCAAGACAGTCTGGCAGTAGTTCCAGCCCAGGCCTGCGGGGGGCGCTGTCCGGAGGACAGGAGCGCAGCAGCTGCGGCAAGGAAGCCGTGGACTGAGGCAGGCGGCAGGCAGCGGTAGAGTCAGGAACGAGCAGAGGTCGGTGGCTGGCGGCAGGCAGAAGCCGAGTCAGGAACGAGCAGAGGTCGGTGGCTGGCGGCAGGCAGAAGCAGAGTCAGGAACGAGCAGAGGTCGGTGGCTGGCGGCAGTCAGAAGCAGAGTCAGGAACGAGCAGAGGTCGGTAGCTGAAGCAGAACAACAGAAGTGCAACTAAGAACTACACACTGTAGCAACCCTCGTTGCAAGGCAATGAGAGGACTGAGGAACGCCGGTTATATCGGGCTTGGGGCGTGGCGTGGCCAGCTCAGGTGGGGTCAGGCTTCCGGTGAGCGTACGTCCATAACGCGCGTCCCCGCATACGCGCGGGGCGGCAGCGAGATGGCCCAGCAATGGCGGACGCCCTGAATACTCAGCAGAGCCGCGGAGGCGGCATTCCCGGCCTCGGAGGTGAGCCCTGATTACAGCTAGTAAGGGGGAAGCGGTGGAGACCGCAACAGTACCCCCCCCCCCCCCTTTACGGCCCCTCTTGAGAGGACCGGGTTTTTCAGGATGAGCTTGGTGAAATTGACGCAGGAGATCCTTATCCAAGATATTCCGGCTGGGCTCCCAGGTGTTATCCTCGTCACCACATCCTTCCCATGCTAGCAAGTACTCCCATCGGCGATTATGAAATCGAATGTCCAGGACGTCCCGTACCTGGTACATTGGGTCCTCATCAACGGTGGTGGTAACAGGATCCAGAGGTGCAGGGTGATACCGGGAGAGAACCACTGGTTTGAGTAAGGAGGCATGGAAGACGTTGTGTACCTTAAACGAAGAGGGTAACCGAAGTCAGTAAGATACCAGTCCAATTCGCTCAGCCACTCGGAAGGGACCGCAGAACTTCGGTGCGAATCGCCGTGAAGGTAGACGAAGGTGCAAGTTTCGGGTGCTGAGCCAGACTTTGTCTCCTGGCTGGAATACAGGTGCAGGTCTACGATGGCGATCGGCCATCCGTTTGGCCCTGGCAGTGGCCTGTAGGATCTGTTTTCGGGTTGCGTGCCACAAGGTCTGGAGTTGCTGGGCTGTAACTTGAGCAGCAGGAGAGGCACTGGGAGCATCTAGCGGAAGTGGTGGTCGTAGGGGTTTTCCATATACAAGATGGAATGGCGATTTGCCCGTGGCAGCATGAACCTGGTTGTTATAGGCAAATTCAGCCCAGGGTAGAAGCTCGGCCCAGTTATCCTGTTTTTCATTAATGAAGGCCCTTAGGTAAGCTTTAAGGGTCCGGTTCATTCTTTCAGTCTGTCCGTTGCTTTGTGGATGGAATGCCGTAGAAAAGCTAAGCTTCACTTGAAAACACTTGCAGAGAACTCTCCAGTAGCGAGCCACAAATTGTGAACCTCTGTCGGAAACTATGTCCTGTGGAAGGCCATGGAGCCTGAACACATGTTGGGTGAACAGGAGGGCCAATTCTGGTGCAGTGGGAAGCTTGGGTAGAGGAACCATGTGGACCATCTTGGAAAAACGGTCAACCGTGACCCATACAACCGTGTGTCCTTGAGAGGGAGGCAGGTCCACGATAAAGTCCATGGCTATATGGGTCCACGGTTCGGTCGGGACCGGAAGCGGGTGTAACAGGCCAAAAGGAGAACCAGGGCTGGGCTTCTGGCGAGCGCAGGTGGGGCAAGAAGCCACATAAGAGGCGACATCACGCTGAATGGTAGGCCACCAGTAGAACCGGTTAATCAGTTCCAACGTCCTGTCACGTCCGGCATGTCCTCCAACCAAGGAATCATGGGCCCATCATAGTGCTGTCAACCGGTCCCGGCGAGAGAGCGCTGTGCGGTCCTGCAAGACGGTAGTCAGAGCAGAGAGCCGAATCTTGGAGGGATCCAGTATGAACTGTGGAGAGTCAACCTCCTCTTCGGCACAGGTGGCACGAGACAGGGCGTCAGCCCGGATATTCTTAGCCGCCGGACGATATTGCACGATGAAATCAAATCGACTGAAGAACAGGGCCCATTGTGCCTGACGGGGGTTCAGTCGTTGAGCCTGAGTCAGAAACTCCAGGTTTTTATGATCCGTGTAAACGGTGGTTGTATGTAAGGAGCCCTCGAGCAACTGCCACCATTCTTCGAGGGCGAGCTTGATTTCCAGCAGCTCCTTATCCCCTATGGAATAATTGATCTCTGCCGGTGAGAACTTCCGGGAGTAATAAGAGCACGGAAGAAGTTGCCCAGAATCGGAGTGCTGGCTGAGAACAGCTCCTACAGCGATGCTGGACGCATCGACCTCCACGATGAATGGCCGCGCCGGATCTGGGTGGCGGAGACAGACCTCTGAGAGGAAGGCTTCCTTGAGATCGGAGAAGGCCTTTATGGCCGTCTCAGGCCAATGCTTGACATCAGCCCCTTTCCGGGTCAAGGCGGTAAGGGGAGCCACACGGTGAGAGTATCTGGGAATAAAATGTCGGTAAAAGTTCGCAAACCCCAGGAAGCGCTGGAGGGCTTTAAGACCTGAGGGTTGAGGCCATTTAGTAATGGCGGCTACCTTCTCTGGGTCCATGCGAAAACCGGTAGCAGATATAATATATCCCAAGAAGGGTAGAGTCCGCCTCAAACACACATTTCTCCAGCTTGGCGTATAGGTGATTCTTTCGTAGAGCCTGAAGGACCTGAGAGACATGTTGACGGTGGGAGTTCAAATCCTTAGAGTAAATAAGGACGTCGTCCAAATAGACAATGACATGGGAGTGAAGCATCTCTCGGAGAACCTCGTTCATGAGGTGCTGGAAGACGGCGGGGGCGTTACAAAGTCCAAAGGGCATTACGAGATATTCGTAATGCCCATCACGTGTGTTGAACGCCGTCTTCCATTCGTCTCCCGGTCGGATGCGTACGAGGTTATAAGCCCCTCTCAGGTCCAACTTGGTAAAGATGCGGGCACCTTGAAGACGGTCCAGTAGTTCAGGGATGAGTGGCAGCGGGTAGCGGTTCCGCTTAGTAATAGCGTTGAGACCACGGTAGTCAATGCATGGTCGTAGTGACCCATCCTTCTTGCCCACAAAAAAGAATCCCGCTCCTGCCGGGGAGCGGGACGGACGAATGAATCCTTTGGCTAAGTTCTCTGAGATGTATTGAGACATCGCTTTGGTCTCTGGGAGAGAGAGAGGGGATACACCCGGCCGCGAGGCGGCATAGAGCCAGGAACCAGATCAATGGAACAGTCGAAGGGCCTATGTTCCGGAAGAATCTCTGCCATCTCTTTGGAAAAGACGTCCTGATATCCTTGATAAGCTTTGGGCAAAAGGGGCGTGGAGCAGAGATGCAGAGTGCTGGGAGGATGAGGAAGCTTCAAGCACCGGTCAAAGCAGGCAGGACCCCAACTAACCAACTGGAAGTCATCCCATTTGATGACGGGTGAGTGTTGGCGAAGCCAGGGCAGTCCCAATACTAAGGGATGCACGGCTCTCTCCAGAACGAGTAGAGAAATCTCCTCAGTGTGGAATAGCCCCGTCTGCAGGGTTATGGGCTTCGTAGAGCAGGAAATATGTCCAGGTAACAAAAGTCCCTCGTATCGAGGAAATGCGTAAGGGGGGGATTCTTACTCTCGGTGGGCAAACCCAATTGGTTCACCAGTTCTGCCACAATGAAGTTCCCCTCGGCCCCTGAATCAATAAAGGCCCGAATCTGGACCTCCCCACCGGGGTACTTGAGGGTTACTGGCAGAGTGCAGAGAGGAGCAGATCCGGTAGCGCCTAGGTGTAGCTCCTCGGTATAACCTAGGCACGACCGTTTCCCGGACGCTCGGTGCAAGACGACAGGTAGTGTCCTTTACCACCGCAGTATAGGCAGAGGCCTAACGAGCGTCGATGGCTCCTTTCGTCTGGAGTAAGTGGTGACCTGCCCAGCTGCATGGGCTCGGAGGTTGAGTTAACCGCAGGGGAACGCCTCTGCTGAGAAGGCCTGCAGGAGACACATGACTGACTCCTGCTACTAGACAGAGTCTCTCTATCACGCTGTTGGAGCCGGCGGTCGACCTTGCCTGCAATATCCATTAGGTCATTTAACTCCTTAGGAATCTCTCGCCCCGCCAGTTCATCTTTAATCCGGCCAGCCAGACCCTCAAGGAAAATCCCCTTTAAACAGTCATCTTGCCAATCCAGCTCCATAGCCAAGGTCCTGAAGTGGATGATGTACTCAGCCACAGGGCGTGTGCCCTGTCGGAGATGCAGGAGCTCGGAGGCTGCTGTAGACCACCGCGCGGGGTCATCGAACGCCAGACGGAACTGGAGGAGGAACTCCTGGAGATCCTGTAGCAGAGGGTCTGAGCGTTCCCACAAAGGTGATGCCCATTCTAGGGCCTTGCCATCCAGTAGAGAAAAAATATATGCCACTTTACTTGCCTCTGTGGGAAACTGGTGGGGTAACAGGGTGAACCGTATTTGGCATTGGTTCAGGAACCCGCGGCAGGTTTTACTGTCTCCTGCATACCTGCAGGGAGCTGGCAACTGGGTATTGGGTGCGGTGCCAGATACAGACGACCTTTGGCGAGTAGAAGCCTCTAGGCGGGAGGCCAGTTGATCCACGGTGGCAGCAAGTGTGTCAATGCAGAGTTGCTGCTGTTGCAGGCGTTGCACCATCCCAGGGATCGCCTGCAAGCTGGGGGACTCCGCCGAGTCCATGGCCTTGCAATCTGTTGCAGTCTGGGAAGCTGCGGTTCGAGAGTGGACCCTTGAGCCGAACCACCCTGGGTAGAGTAGCTCGGGAGGCAGAGCCACAGGCACAGATCTTCACCCGGGAACCAGGAACCCCCCAGGAGGAGCCCGTAGGGTCCCAGAACCTTGGGACTTGGGAGTGCTGATAAGCTCTTCACCCGGGAACCGGAACCCCCCAGGAGGAGCCCGTAGGGTCCCAGTCCCTTGGGACTTATGCACAGTGTCAGTCTCTCTAGGAAGGCCCGGGCAAGGAGTAGCACAGAGTCCAGCAGCAAGAGCCAATAGGCCAGGGAGCACAGAGCAAGCGGAAGCAGGATCAGAGTCAGTAATGTCTGGAATGGAACTTGCAGGGTGCAATATGGGAGCCAGCAGCGAGTAGGCCAGAGCCTGGCAGGAAGTAGAAGGTATCAGGACCCAAGACAGTCTGGCAGTAGTTCCAGCCCAGGCCTGCGGGGAGCGCTGTTCGGAGGACAGGAGCGCAGCAGCTGCGGCAAGGAAGCCGTGGACTGAGGCAGGCGGCAGGCAGCGGTAGAGTCAGGAACGAGCAGAGGTCGGTGGCTGGCGGCAGGCAGAAGCAGAGTCAGGAACGAGCAGAGGTCGGTGGCTGGCGGCAGGCAGAAGCAGTGTCAGGAACAAGCAGAGGTCGGTAGCTGAAACAGAACAACGGAAGTGCAACTAAGAACTACACACTGTAGTGACCCTCGTTGCAAGGCAATGAGAGGACTGAGGAACGCTGGTTATATCGGGCTTGGGACGTGGAGTGGCCAGCTCAGGCGGGGTCAGGCTTCCGGTGAGCGTACGTCCATAACGCGCGTCCCTGCGTGCGCGCAGGGCGGCAGCGAGACGGCCCAGCAATGGCGGACGCCCTGAATACTCAGCAGAGCCGCGGAGGCGGCGTTCCCGGCCTCGGAGGTGAGCCCTGATTACAGCTAGTAAGGGGGAAGCGGTGGAGACCGCAACAGTATATGACCCAGTACAACAGGGTCTTATTCAAGCAGATACAGGATTTTGCAGAGTCCCTGCCGCAGTAATTCCAGGAACAGCTTCTATCCCTGGTACACAAGGGTTTTGAGGCAGGGAAGCATGAAATAAGTTCCTCTTATGATATCTTTGACACCGCTTCCAGGCTTTCTGCAACTGCTATTTCAGCAAGAAGATGGGCCTGGCTTAAGTCTTCGGACTTGCGCCCTGAAGTACAAGACAGATTATCCGATCTGCCCTGCATAGGAGACAATCTGTTTGGCGAACAGATTCAGTGGATGGTGGCAGAACTCAAGGACCATCATGAGACCCTTCGCCAGCTCTCTTTGATGCCCTCTGAGTATTCCTCCAAATAGCCATTCAGGAAGGATATTAAAAAGTCATTCTTCCGTCCAAAGAAATCCTATCCACCACCACCTAGAACTTGTTCCATGAGACCTTTCCAAAAGACCCAGTCTCGTCAACCTCGTAAACAAAAGCCACAAGCAGCTCCTGAAACGGGCTCTGCTTCCGGTTTTTGATTCCTGCATAGAGAGCAGCAGCCAGTTTCCACTGCCTCAGATACCAGTGGGAGGTCGATTGTGCCATTTCAACAACAGGTGGCACACAATCACCTCAGACCAGTGGGTCCTTGCTATAATCTCTGAAGGTTATTGCCTGAACTTTCTCTCCATTCCACCGGACTCCCCACCTCTACCGACGTGGAGAACATCCAACCACTCACTACTCCTGGAGCAGGAGGTCTCCCTCCTCTTCCAGTCCAGAGCAATAGAACCAGTGCCATACTCACAACAAGGCCTAGGATTCTATTCCCGGTACTTTCTAATCCCCAAAAGTTCAGGTGGCGTTCGTCCAATTCTGGACCTACGTGCCCTCAACAAGTATGTCCACCGAGAAAAGTTCAAGATGGTAACCTTGGGTTCCCTCCTTCCTCTTCTGCAAAGAGGAGACTGGCTCTGCTCTCTCGATCTCCAAGTTGCATACACACATATTGCGATAAATCCATCTCATCGCAGGTTCCTGAGATTTCTGGTAGGCCCCAAGCACTATCAATACTGAGTGCTCCCATTTGGCCTGGCATCTGCATCATGAGTCTTCACCAAGTGCCTCGTAGTAGTAGCAGCCTTTCTCAAGACTCAAGGTGTTCATGATTACCCCTATCTAGACGATTGGTTGATCAGGGCTCCCACTCAGCAAGCTGCTCTGTCATCCCTACGTCTTACTTTACATACTCTGATTTCGCTAGGATTTCTCATCAACTACGGAAAATCCTGCTTAGTCCCATCTCAAACTTTATCATTCATAGGGGCAGACTTGGACACCTTGCAGGCAAAGGCATTTCTGCCTGGACAGTGAGCTCTCACTCTCATCTCTCTCACACACCAGCTACAGTCTCAGCGCCGCACGACCTCACACCACTTATTCATCCTATTAGGACACATGGCGTCCTCAGTACAGGTTACGCCAATGGCCCGCTTGGCCATGAGAGTCATGCAGTGGACTCTGAGGTCACAATGGACTTAGTCCATCCAACCTTTATTGACCACTGTCCACATCACCGATTCACTCTGTCAGTCTCTAGCCTGGTGGAAAAATCAGATCAATCTCCTCCAAGGCCTGCCCTTCCAGGCTCCAGACCCTCAAATAATTCTCACCACCGATGCTTCCAACCTCAGCTGGGGAGCCCATGTTGCCAATTTGCAAACACAAGGAACTTGGTCTCCAGAGGAAGCCAAACACCAAATGAATTTCCTGGAGCTGCGCGCAATCAGATATGCTCTCAGAGTCTTTCAGGATCGCCTTTCCAATCAGGTCATCCTGATTCAGATGGGCAACCAGGAGGCCATGTGGTACATCAACAAACAGGGAGGGACGGGCTCCTACCTACTGTGTCAGGAAGCTGCGCAGATATGGGCGGAGGCCCTCTCCCACTCGATGTACCTCAGGGCCACCTATTTGCAGGGAGTGGACAATGTGTTGGCGGACAACCTAAGTCACGCTTTCCAACCGCACAAGTGGTCCCTCAACCCCACAGTAGCGGACTCAATATTCCAACGTTGGGGTCATCCTCGCATAGACCTCATTGCGTCCCCCTCAAAACCGCAAAGTAGAGGACTTTTGCTCTCTCACTCGCAGCCAACACTCTCAGCCAAGAGATGCGTTCTCCCTCTCATGGGCAACCGGTCTCCTATATGCATTCCCTCCATTTCCACTTCTCTCAAAGACTCTCATGAAGTTACGTCAGGACAAGGGATGCATGATCCTGATATTACCTCACTGGCCTCACCAAGTGTGGTTTCCAGTACTTCAGGATCTCTCTATTTGCAGGCACATTCCCTTGGGAAAGGACCCACTTCTGATCACTCAGAATGAGGGTGCCTACGCCACCCCAATCTTCAAGCTTTGTCCCTGACGGCCTGGATGTTGAAAGGTTAATTCTTCAGCCACTTAACCTTTTGGAGCCAGTTTCCCGTGTCCTGATTGCTTCACAGAAGTCTTCCACAAGAAAATCTTACCTATACAAATTGAACAGGTTTGAGTCATGGTGTTCTTCTCAATCCCTTGATCCTTTTACCTGTTCCACCATGAAGTTTCTAGACTATCTCTGGCACTTGTCGAGAATCAGGTCTAAAAACTTCCTCCATCAGAATGCATGTCAGTGCGGTGGCCGCCTTCCATAAAGGTGTTGGGGACGTTCCTATTTCGGTACAACTCCTCGTGACATGTTTTCTGAAAGGCTTGCTTCTCCTCAAGCCTCCACTGCATCCTCCAGCCCCTTCTTGGGACCTCAATCTGGTTTTAGGAAGGCTCATAAAACCACCATTCGAGTCTCTCCAATCCTGTGATCTTCGCTATCTCACATGGAAAGTGATTTTTCTTTTGGCAATTACATCTGCTCGCAGAGTTAGTGAGTTACAGGCTCTAGTTACCTATCCGCCTTACACTAAACTTCTGCAGGACCGGGCAGTACTCCGCACTCACCCTAAGTTCTTATCTAAGGTAGTATCAGAATTTCACATTAATCAATTCATTATACTACCTACCTTCTTTCCCAGGCCCCACTCCAATCCAGGAGAACAGGCTCTGCATACCCTTGACTGCAAACAGGCTCTAGCCTTCTATCTAGAATGTACAGCTGCCCACAGGAAAAGCACTCAATTGTTTGTCTCTTTTCATTCCATCAAATTGGGGTAGCCTGTGGGTAAGCAGACTCTCTCCTCCTGGTTAGCGGACTGCATATCCTTTTGCTATCAGCAAGCAGGCATTCCACTTCAAGACCGTGTTAAGGCACACTCTGTGAGGGCCATGGCGACTTCAGTAGCACACCTACGCTTGGCGCCACTTCCTGACATTTGCAGGGCTGCTACCTGGAGTTCTCTCTATACCTTTACAGCCCATAATTGCTTAGACAAGGCCGGAAGACAAGATTCCATCTTCGGCAAGTCTGTCTTGCTCAACCTTTTTACAACTTGATGTACCAACACCCTTCCACCTGCCGTTAGGGTTCAGGATACCCTCTACCAAATTCCACCCCAATCCTCGGGCCTATTGCACATCTTGGGTACATTTGGTGCATTTCTCGGACATCCTCAGCTCGGTACTCATCCTGCTTGTCCTGTGAGAAAGCAAATGCTGCTTACCTGTAACAGGTGTTCTCACAGGACAGCAGGATGTTAGTCCTCATGAAACCTGCCTGCCGCCCCACGGTGTTGGGTTCGTTACATTTTCTTATTTTATTTTTTGGCACTTCCTGTAGTTTTAAACAAGACTGAAGGGGGACCCCTGCTGGCTGTAGGTTTAGTGCCTTGCTGGGCATGCCCAGTAGGTGCCAGTCAAAGTTCTAGAAACTTTGACAAAAGTGTTCCGTGATTGGGCTCCATCCTGTGATGTCACCCATATGTGAGGACTAACATCCTGCTGTCCTGTGAGAACATCTGTTACAGGTAAGCAACATTTGCTTTCTCTGCTGAGTGAGATTCAGCACAGCTGGGAGACAGCAAATCTTCAGCTGGTTTGCCCCCCCCCCCCCCCCCCCCGAATTTTATCATCCTAGGCACAGGCCTAGTATGCTTATTGGCAAATCCAGGCCTGTTCCCAGAATAGGAAGGAAGTAGTTTACTTCTCTGACTGAGGAGGTTGCCTCAAAGTTTTTTTGAAATTTGAGATATTCTGGATTTTATTTTTTCCCTTTGCTCAAGAAGGGAAAATCTCCCTGCCTTTGGTAAGGATTAGGAAGAGAAAAGCTCTTTATTACCATCTCACATCCAATGGATGGATGGGTGACTCTGTTCTAGTTATAATCCCCTCTTTGGGGATCTCCTGGAATGCAGGGGCTCACTCTTCTCCCCAAGGCCACTTTCTCCCAAATTCTCTCTTTTTTTCACACCAACACAGTCCACTTGCCTTAGGGTTCTGGGATTCTTTTTAGCAGGGAGAAGGCTTCAACCTCCAGGACCCTAGGTTCACAGGGGTGGGCACCAACCCAGTCTCCCAGTCTCTCTTTGATTGCTCTGTCAGCTGTACTCACTATTTTGATGTCCAAGCTTTAGGACACCTCTGACTGAATGAAGGTGCTGGACACTCTGGTGGGGTGATAAAAAAAATTACTGCAACCAAAATCTCTTTAAGTCCAATTCATATCACAAATTCTTCTCTTGATCTCACAAAAAAATAAATGGTCCAAGGATGCCTCTTTTCTTAGTTCTAGCAACTGAGACAATGTTCCTATAGTAGCAAGCACTAGTAGGCACGTACCAATCCTCCAGATGTAAGTAGGTGGGCTTACACTGAGGAAATGGATCTCCTTATCTCTCTCTCTTTCTGATGGTATAAGATGGACCTCCAATGGTAGAAAGTCCCAAAAAGTGTTCAAAATCCATATGTCCTTCTCCATGTATCCTTCTCCATGGGCAGGAACTGGTGGCAAAAATTCCTCCCAAAATGACAGGAACTAAACTCTGTTCTCTAAAACATACTTCTCTCTTCCTTTGTGACAGGACACTGCTGTTCCTCCCTTTTTTTTTCAGGTAGGGAGTCACAGCTCCTTATCCTGACCTTCTCTAGGTAGGGAAGGACATCCTTCTGAGACAGGACCAGACTCCACACAAAATCAATACTGTTTACAAGATAACTTCTTATGGAAATCTTCTCCACACCAGAGGAGACACCTCCTGCCAGCTCGTGGGGTGCTTGGCCAGGAATATGCCTCTCTCCCTGGGTACCAAGCTGAGGACCTGGAATGAATCACTTTAGCAACTCCTTCCCCTTCAAAACTCTAACTCACAGGTCATACTGCTCCTCATGCACTTCCTGCTTTTATGTAGGTGGTGCCTGCAAAAGTTGGTCTGCAAATTCCTAGGCTTACGTTAGGACAGACTATGGATAGTGGAGATTTTTGTCTTTTGTTTTAGGAGGAAGTTTGCTGCTTCCCTTTTTGCCCAAGAGTGGGGATAAAAAAGTTATTTTCCCCTGCTTGGACTTTTCATTCTGAAAGATCCCAAGTTTATTAAATTAATTTATTTATTGAATAGGATTTATTATCCACACTCAAATCAAAGTTCAAGGCAAAGTACAAATAATGAAACATTCACAATAAAGGTTATCAGCAGCACAAACACAAAACAACTGAAGTACATTAAAGATAAGCAAATTTCAGTCATATACGGTAAAATTACCATGCCTGTCAAAGGAAAACACCCTATATTTTGAACTATTTGGGAGTTCCCTATGATGGAGGAGTTGTAGTGAATGCTTATGCAAATAAATGCTTCAGTGCCTTTTTGAAGGACTTAAGGAACATAAGTGCTCTCAGATTCTCTGGTAGTACACTCCTAAAACAGGATCAGAATCCTCGCTCCCTTGATAAGTCAAGGTGGACTATTTTCGCTGAGGGGATCGCCAATAGATTTTTATTGGATGACCATAGGTTGCATGAAGATCTATAAGCACATATTATGGCATTTGCCCAAACAGTGGTATCAGTGTGAAAATAAGAGTGTATCAGGGTAGTCAACTTATACTGTATGCAGTATCTGACAGGTAGCCAGTGCAATGAAGCTAAAACTGATGTTTTGTGTATATGTGTGCCTGTCAGAATCTTGGCTGCCAGGTTCTAGACTATTTGTAGTACTTGAAGGGAAGTCAATAGCAAGTCAGTTGTAATAATCAAAGCTTAAACTATACTAAGTATTTGTAATACTGTTCAAAGTCATCTGGTTTAATAATGGCTTTAGATGTTGTAGAAGTAATTTAAAGAATGAGTTTTTGATGACTGCATTAATCTGAGAAAGAAAGGCTAAAGTTGTATCTAATAGTATCCCTACATTGCACACAGTTTTGGCAATGGGGATTCTATAACCATTAAATTCAAAGTCAGGTGGGGATACTGAGAGTTGGCTGGGACTAAGTATGATTAATTCAGTCTTTTGTATGTAACTCCCTTTTCTGGGGATCACTGTCGGGGACTGCAGGGGTGTTGTATTTCCCTTCTGCAACCATTTGGGGACCAGAAATTAATCTGGGAGGCCCGGGGAAGAGTTACCCGGCTCCAACAAAGTTCAATATCCACATCAATGACTGGTTCCAAACAGAAGAAACAAAAAAGTTTATTGTAGATCCAAAAGTTAAACAGATAAAGCAGAGTTGCTTACCTGTAACAGGTGTACTCACAGGACAGCAGGATGTTAGTCCTCACATATGGGTGACATCATCAGGATGGAGCCCAATCACGGAACACTTTTATTCAAGTTTCCAGAACTTTGACTGGCACCTAATGGGCATGCCCAGCATAGCACCGACCCTGCACCCAGCAGGGGTCCCCCTTCAGTCTCGTCATAGTAAAAAGTACACGCAAAAAAAAAATAAATAAATCGTAAGCGAACCCAACTCCGCGGGGTGGTGGGTGGGTTTCATGAGGACTAACATCCTGCTGTCCTGTGAGAACACCTGTTACAGGTAAGCAACTCTGCTTTTTCAGAGGACAGGCAGGATGGAAGTCCTCACATATGGATGAGTACCGAGTTGAGGATGCCCGAGCAATGCACCAAATGTACCCACAGACGTGCAACAGGCACAAGAACTGGGGTGGAATTTGGTAGAGGGCATCCTGAACCCTACCGAGTTGGCGGAAGGATGTTGGTACCTCAGTTCACAAATAATTTGTGTAGCACAGACTGGCCGAAGATGGAATCTTGTCTGCCAGCCTTGTCTAAACAAGAATGGGCTGTGAAGGTGTGGAGAGAGCTCCAGGTAGCAGCCTTACAGATGTCAGCAAGCAGCACAGAGCATAGGTATGCTACTGATGTTGCCATGGCCCTGACAGATGGGCCGATACTGTAAAACTTGCGGGAGAACGGGCAAGTGCCCGCTCTCCCGGCGCATGCACAGGACATTCTCCTGTGCATGCAATACAGTAATTTAATTTATTTAAATTAGGGCTAGCGGTAAAAAGAGGCGCTAAGGACACTAGCGCGTCCCTAGCGCCTCTTTTCGGACAGGAGGGGTGGCTGTCATCGGGTTTGACAGCCGATGCTCAATTTTGCCAGCGTTGGTTCTTGAGCTCGCTGACAGCCACGGGTTCGGAAACCGGACGCTGGCAAAATTGAGCGTCTGGTTTTCAACCAGCGAGCCGCTGGCCTATTTCAAATTTTTTTTTTATTTTTTTACTTTTTTAACTTCCTGGACATCCGACTTAATATCACCATGATATTAAGTCGGAGGGTGCACAGAAAAACAGTTTTTACTGCTTTTCTGTGCACTTCCCCGGCGCCGGCAGAAATTAATGCCTACCTTTGGGTAGGCGCTAATTTCTTAAAGTAAAATGTGAGGCTTGGCTGCAAATTTTACTTACTGAATCGCGCAGGAATACCTAATAGGGCCATCAACATGCATTTGCATGTTGTGGGCGCTATTAGGTTCGGGGAGGTTGGACGTGCATTTTTGATGCGCTATTACCCCTTACTGAATAAGACCATAAGAACCTGGCAAGTACCCAAAGCCCTCCTTTTCTCTTCCTTTGCTTGATAGACCCTTGGTCTGTCCCAGACTGGCAATTTCTTAAGTTCTTTACTCTTCTGCATCTTCCCCCTTATTCTTACATCCAGCATCTGCCCCCTTCCTCTTCTCCAACATTCATGCCTGACTCTCCCACCTACCCCTTCACTTAATTTTTCTCTCTCATGCCCTTCTAGTCTTTATCTACCATCCCTCCAACCTACATCTCATTCCCCATTCTTGCTCTTTGTCTCTATCAATCATCATTCTCTTCACCCTTTCTCCCAGGATCTGTCCTCCCTTAATCCCTTTTCTGCTTCTTAATCCCTTGTCCTATCTTCTGTCCTCCTGTCTAATACCTCCTTCCCCTAGCTTTTCACCTGTCTTCCCTCCCATCTTCCCAGCATGTATCCCTGCTTCTAACATCCCCTTCCCTTTTCCCCTTCCCCACCATCAGTTTCCACTATTACTCCCCTTTGATAACTAACAGGAACTCTTCATGAAGCAGCCACCAGCACTACAAACAAATCTGGAGAATGGAACTTCTTCCTTTTCATTTCATGAAATGAACAGCAGGAAGTTCTGCCAGCAAATTTTAAACGGGCTCCTTCAGTTGACTTTGCAGATCTGCCAGTCTGATGAGCTCCATTTTGTCTTCTGCTGCCAGTGAGGTAGGCTCTGCTGACAACCAGTATTGGGTCTCTCTCCCTCTTCTTGCTGGTGGGTTGGGCTCCACCAGTGGCCCCGTGCCAGGTCTCTCTGCCTCTACAGCTGCGATTGCCCCCCCTCTCCAGGTGTGCCGCCCCTGGCAATTGCACAGTTTGCACATCCTATTGCGCCCCTGGCCGGGGAAAACCCTCGGCCAGGACCCCCTACCTCTCTCGACGCGGCGGTGCAGGGTTCTCCTTCGGCGCGGCAGACAAGCCTCGGACAGCAACGCGAAGTCCCCGGCATCAAGATGGCCACGTCGGGGAGATCGCTGAAAACCCCGCCTCTTAAAGGGGCCGGGATGCGAGGGGTGGGTCGGTCCCGGAAGATGAGGTCATCACCCAGGGAGATTTAAACCTCTCCCTGGGACTCTGCAGTAGAGATGTGTATCGTGTGATCGATCGTCTTAACGATCGATTTCGGCTGGGGGGGGGAGGGAATCGGATCGTCGCGGTTTTGTTTTTATAAATATCGTGTAAATCATAAATCGGGGGAGGGCGGGAAAACCGGCACACTAAAACATCCCTAAAACCCACCCCTTTAAAATAAATCCCCCACCCTCCCAAACCCCCCCAAAATGTCTTAAATTACCTGGGGTCCAGTGGGGGGGTCCCGTTGTGATCTTCCACTCTCGGGCGTCGGGCGCGTTGATAGAAAATGGCAAAGCAAAGCAAAGCAAAATGGCGCCGGCCATATGGTCATATTGCCGTACAGCAAAATGGCGCCGGCCGTACAGCAACACGATTCGAGTGCAGGAGGTCGTTCCCGGACCCCCGCTGGACTTTTGGCAAGTCTTGTGGGGGTCAGGAGGCCCCCCCAAGCTGGCCAAAAGTCCCTGGGGGTCCAGCGGGGGTCCAGGAGCGATCTCCTACGCTCGTGACGTCGGGGAACAGGAACCAAAATGGCGCCGGCGGTACCTTTGCCCTGTCATATGACAGGGCAAAGGTAGCGCCGGCACCATTTTCTATCAACGCGCCCGACGCCCAAGAGTGGAAGATCAAAACGGGACCCCCCAACTGGACCCCAGGTAATTTAAGACATTTTGGGGGGGTTCGGGAGGGTGGAGGATTTATTTTAAAGGGTCGGGGTGGGTTTTAGGGATGTTTTAGTTTGCCGGTTTTCCCCTTCCCCCGATTTACGATTTACGTTTTCCCCTTCCCCCGATTTACGTTTTCCCCTTCCCCCGATTTACGATTTTTGACGATAAATCGGGGGAATTCCTATTAAATATCGCCTCTAACGATTTTTGATGATATTGACGATTTAAAATATATCGGACGATATTTTAAATCGTCAAAAAACGATTCACATCCCTACTCTGCAGTGCCTTTGCAACATGGTTCCAGAGTGGTTGCTTCTGTACTTCTCTGTGCTGCTGGCATCGACCCCTGTTCGGACCTGGACCTGCTCTTGCCTGCCGCCTGCCTTGACCACTGTTTGGACCTGGACCTGCTCTTGCCTGCCGCCTGCCTCGACCCTTGTTCAGACCTGGACCTGCTCTTGCCTGCCGCCTACCTTGACCACTGCTTGGACCTGGACCCGCTCTTGCCTGCCGCCTGCCTCGACCTCTGGTTGGATCTGGACTCGAGTTGCTTAGCCTTCGATACTTCCCCTTCCGGAGAAGAATCCACCGAGCTGCTGCCTTGGTGAGTACCCTCTGGACTAAGGGGCCACATTCTGATTTATTTACATTGCGAAGCAGAACAGATTGCAAAGGCCATGGACCCAGGGGATTTGGCAGGACTCCAGGCTATTCCCGGTCTAGCCCAACAATTATTGCAACAAAGACAGCAACAGCAGCAACAACAGCAGTGTCTTGAAGCCTTGTCAGCAACGGTAGAACGGTTAGTTAACCGACTAGACTGTAATCGAGGAGCAGAGGCTGCCGGACCCTCTCCAGTCAGACCCAGCACCCAGTGCTTGGTCACACACTTGCCGGCACCATCCCGATACGCCGGTGAGGCTAAGCAATGTCGTGGGTTTTTGAACCAATGTTTCATTCGGTTCTCTTTGCAAGAACAGCAATTCCCCACGGACCGGGCCAAAACGACCTTTATCATCTCTTTGCTGGATGGGAAGACCATGGCCTGGGCATCGCCGATTTGGGAACGCGGAGATTCCATCTTGAACGACTTGCAGTGGTTTGTGCAAAGGTTTCGTCAAGTATTTGATGAACCAGGACGACTATCCACAGGTTACTGCCAAATACTGGGGGTTATTATGTAAGAAGTTTGGAGTAGAACTTGATTTTACGACGGCCTTTCATCCTCAAAGAAATGGGCAGGCTGAAAGAGTCAATCGTGGTCTAAAGACGTTCCTTCGCCTATTCGTCAATGAACGCCAGGATGATTGGTCTACACTATTATCGTGGGCCAAGTTTTCTCACAACTCACATACACATTCTGCTACGGGAACCTCACCGTTTCAGATCGTTTTTGGCAAACAACCTCATCCTCCTCTACCTCTACCTCTATCAGTTGCCTCTCCAGCGGCACAGCTCTCTGCTTCGCAGCTACAAGACCTTTGGAGGACTACTAATGCCAGTTTACAGAAAGCCGCTGAATCTGCCAAACGGAGGGCAGACAAAAATCGTTGACCTTCTCCACTGTTTAATGCTGGAGATAAGAGTCTGGCTCAGTACACGCCACATTCGTCTTCAGGTCCCTTCCATGAGACTTGCTCCTAAATACATCGGACCATTTCTGATCAGCAAGCGCTTGGGACCTGTGACCTATCGACTACGCCTCCCGACCAGGCTTCAAATTCATAATTCATTTCATGTTTCCTTGTTGAAACCACTAGTTTCTTCCTCATTCCACACATCCCCACCTCAATCACCAGAAGTGGTATCCGAAGAAGACTCAATCTATCAAGTACGTGAAATTCTGGACATCCGTCATCACCGGCGATGGGAATATTTGGTGGCCTGGGAAGGTTTTGGTCCAGAAGAAAATTTGTGGGAACCGTCTGTGAACATTCTTGATAAGACGCTACTTCAGCACTTTAATCTACTACATCCTGAGAAACCCGGCCTCTCCAGGAGGGGGCGTAAGAGGGGGGTACTGTTGCGCCCCTGGCCGGGGAAAACCCTCGGCCAAGACCCCCTACCTCTCTCGACACGGCGGTGCAGGGTTCTCCTTCGGCGCGGCAGACAAGCCTCGGACGGCAACGCGAATTCCCCGGCGTCAAGATGGCCGCGTCGGGGAGATTGCTAAAAACCCCGCCTCTTAAAGGGGCCGGGACGCAAGGGGTGGGTCGGCACCGGAAGATGAGGTCATCACCCAGGGAGATTTAAACCTCTCCCTGGGACTCTGCAGTGCCTTTGCAACAAGGTTCCAGAGTGGTTGCTTCTGTACTTCTCTGTGCTGCCTGCATCGACCCCTGTTCGGACCTGGACCTGCTCTTGCCTGCCGCCTGCCTTGACCACTGTTTGGACCTGTACCTGCTCTTGCCTGCCTCGACCCCTGTTCGGACCTGGACCTGCTCTTGCCTGCCGCCTGCCTTGACCACTGCTTGGACCTGGACCCGCTCTTGCCTGCCGCCTGCCTCGACCTCTGGTTGGATCTGGACTTGAGTTGCTTAGCCTTCGATACTCCCCCTTCCGTAGAAGAATCCACCAAGCTGCTGCCTTGGTGAGTACCCTCTGGCCTAAGGGTCCACATTCTGATTTATTTACATTGCGAAGCAGAACACACCCAGTAGCACTGGGCCTGAGTAAAAAAGTATGTGATGGTAGATAAAGACCCAAAGGTCCATCCAGTATGCTCAGCAAGTTTTTTTTAGGATAGTAATTGCTGCTCCATGCAGGTTACCCTCATGCCTCCTGTTAAAGATAGTAACTGCCACTCTATGCAGGTTACCCTCATTTAGAAATATTACACCTAAAATTAACAAACATTACCCCTTTTCTTTATTTCCATGCTTTAGCTGTGTTTATCTCATGTTCTTTTGAATTCTATTCCTGCTCTTGTCTTCACCACCTCTTCTGGGAATTAATTTCATGCATTCGTCATCCGTTTCTTGAAGAAATACAGTATTTCCTAGCATTGTTCCTGAGTCTATCCCCTTGTAGTTTCAGATCATGGTTCTACAGCTTCCTTTCCATTAGAAAATGTTTCATTCTTGTGCATCATTTATAACTTTTAAGACTATACCATATCTCCCTTCTCTCCTTTCCTCCAGGGTATACATAGTTAGGTTCTCCAATCTAATTTCATAAGATATTCAGTGCAGATCCCACACCATTTTGTTTACCCCTCTCTAGACTGTTTCCAGAGAATTGATTTGTAATTGAAGAAACAGCTCCGGCTCCCCCTCGTTGGCATTCGCGGTCAGCTCCAATCGCCCGCAGCGCTCCCAGGCGTCCCCAGGCCCGTCGGGGCCTTCCAGCTCTCAGCGGTTCTCACGCCAGGGCTCGAAGTCCTCCATGGCATCGGCCCCGCCCCTAGGCGTGCGCGGGCCACGCTTCCCTTTAAAGGGCCCAGCATGGGAACTTGGTCCGCGGCGCCCGGAGATGACAGAGCCTCGCCTTGGCAATCGGGTCGACACCGTTGGTGTGTTAGCTTACCTCCGTGTTTCCAGTGTCTCCTGTTCCAGTGTTTCCTGTTCCAGCATCTCCAATCCCAGCGTCTTCGTGTTCCTGTGTCCTTCCCAGGTAGTACCTATCCGAACTGACCTTTGGTACTGACCTCTGCCTGCCTGACCATTCTCTTGCCTGCCACCCGGAACTGACCACTTCTTGCCTGACCACTCTATTGTCTGCTGCCTGGAACCGACCCTCGCTTGCCTCAACTTCGCACGGACTGATCCTGGTATTGACCCCTACTTTGGCTGACCTCTCTTGGACTGATACTCTGGCTCTGACCCTTGCGCTTCACTTGGACACTCTCTTCTGGCCTCCTGTGACCTTTGGGCCAATCTGCTGGGAAACCAATCATGGCCTTCACTTGGCTAGACCTACAGGCGCTGCCTGCCTCACCCAGAGGACCTCCTTGAACTGTTGCCTCCCTGAGGTCTCTGGAGCTTTTGGTTCAGGTCTAGCTCAACCTTTCTGCATCAGCTGTGCACCCTTGCTCGTGGTAGGCACACCTCCCAGATACCTCTCCGGGAGACCATCTGAGGCCCACCTAAGTCCAGGCAGTAGTCCGGGTACCCAAGGGCTCAACCTGTGGAAACCCTGGACTGCTATTGGTGAAGTTCCAGCTAGCCTCTGTCTCCTTGTGTGCTCCCCCTCCTAGTGGCAGGTGATCTCTGGGTCAGACCAGAGGGCCGTAGCAATCCTGCACCAGGCCAAGGGTCCATCCCTAGCGCAACACTTACTGCATATCTTTTAAATAAATCTAAGTATGTAGCTAGTTATCTGGCCACACAAGGCCAGATAACTTAAAAATCTAACCAGTTATATTCAAACATAGCCGTTTTGTTTTTTTAAGTTTGCCAGCTATAGTTTGCCTCTGTAGTTCTATGTTATTATAACACTCTTTAATGCAAAACTTACTTGCTTTCAATGCAGAAATTTTTGGGACAGGTCTGAAAAAGAAGAGCAGATATGTGCAAAAGTGAAATTCAGTACCTTTTGTCAGCATGCTCATGTACACCCGCCCCTCTCCACTTTGTGGAACTGATCTAGTCAGCATATCTGCAATTTTGTTCCCTCCTGTTATTAAAGCAATGTTTTTTGATTAAGTGGTTTGAATACTACATTTTAGAGTGAGTTTTAGATTATAGTGTCAATTAGAAATATGTTAGTCTGAGGGGATTGTTGAGATTCTAAATTCTGAGTCAGTATTTCTCAGACAAATATTATAAGTCACTCTATACGATGATGGCACCCCATTTGTGCATTTTTTAGAAGACTCTGTTAAACAGCTACAGATTACTCATGCCTGTCTGCTTCTTTTCTATAACAGAATGACTTTACTATTTAAAACCCTTTTAAACCACAATAGTGCCAAGAGAACAGAAGCATGCTGGTGATTCATAACATCATGTGCTCTGCATGCAGTATAAACATTTGTATAACACCACAGTAAAGCTAAATGAGATGAGTCAAATCAGTGCTTTTGTTCTGTTGCGTGTTAACTAGTAACTACAGTATAAAATGCCAATGGAATATTTGTTTCTGCGGGGCAGGAAAATAAAGGTATATTAAATTTCTAGCATGTTTAACGATAATGATCTAAGCCACAGCAAGACAGAAATGAGAGGCAGCAGCATCCCTGCCTAGGGTTGCAAACAATTTCATGTCATAACTGTTGAGATTCACAGCACTCACCCGCTTTCACAAGGCAGTAATGCTGCGGGATCCAGCTGCCATGCTGCCTCGCCTGGGTTCCCTGTAGGTGCACACGCAAGCATGTGCACGCATAATGGGGTAGATTTTATAAAATTGAGGGTGCGCGCGCGCACCATGTGCGCATGCTACCAGGCACGCACACATGGACGCGCGATTTTATTACATGTGCATGCTGGCACCCTGCCTGCACGCAATCTCCGGGCACAGTGGCAAATGGCTGCTGTGCCGGGGGCCTGTAGCCCCACCCCGCCCACGTCCCGCCCCCTGCTCGCCCACTCCCCGATGCCCCAGGACATACATGCGTCCCGGGGATTTACGCGCGTGACTGGGCCTTTTAAAATAGGCCAGGCACGCGTAAGGCTGGTCATGCGAGTAAATCCCCGGGATTTACGTGCATAACCTTTTTAAAATATACTCCAATATGCACACAGTGGCGGGAAGAACCTGAACAGCAAGTCCTGATGATGTCACCAGCCTGACCCACTTAACCCCAGGCCCTGCAGTAATTCCTCGCGTCAGCAAAATTTCTCCTTATGTGCCTTGCTCCTCAGTGCGTGTTGCCTTATTCCTGTGTTCCTGACCATTCTGTGTTCCAGTGTTCCTGGCTGCATTCCAGTCCTGCCTTTGTCGCTTTCCTTGTCCTGGGTCCTTTCCTGGCCTTGTCCTTGCCTTGCCCGGTCCTGTCTGTGCTTTTCCACAGTCTTGTTCTGTCTCATCTTGTCTCACCCTCCCTTGGCTTGACATCCTGGATTCTGATCTCGGTTCTGAACTCTGACCATTCTTGTCTACTGCCTGCCCTGACTGCCTTTCACTTTTTGCAGCCATTTTTACAATTTGAGAAAATTTTTTCCAATTGAAATAAGTTGTTTATCCAGAGACTTGGTTGATCCCCGGGTTATACTTAATATTTAACAATGTTTTTAGTTAATAGATTATCAAGAAGCCCCTGATACAAGCAACTATTCATGCCAAAACATTGTAATGTTGGGCATTATCAAAGATTGGGTGTCTTCAGAAATGAGCGAAAGGTTTATAACAACGTAGAGAGCATAGTGGACTTAAGAGATTACCATTACAACTACAAAACCTTAATATAGGTTCACATCCTGTGCCATCTTTTTGAAGCGCTATAAGATGTGTTTAAACAAAAAAAATGTAGGCTGTTGTCAGAAATTACACTACCTTTACTGAGTGGGTGGTAGTGGGTGGGCTGATGATTATGCTTTAGATCTTAATGCTGAGTTGATGACAAAAGACAAATCTATGATTTATGTGCTTTCACATTATAATATAGACACAGTTGTCCTGGGGTGATCATTTTGCTGCTGTTCCCCTTTGTGCAGTCACTTTTCCAACCAGCACTCCACTGTCTGAGCATTCATACATAGAAAAGAGGGATTAAAAGTCTATGTAGGCTTTTATGTCCTCTGTGTAACCCTTGGGCTGATAGTCTGGATAAAGGCACCAGGAACCGCACCTCAAATACAGTCGCTTCAAGTTAAATCTTCCCATTTTGTTATTTTAACTGAGTGTCCAAGATTCCATGAGTGAGAGAAAGATTAATCGTCTAAGCCCTGTGCATTGCATTTAAGTCAAATACCAAGTTAAATTTCATTGCAAACAGCACTGATAAGCATACAATTGTAAACTACAGTAATAAGTATGTTGGAAGCATGGAATGTTTTCCACATAACTTTTACTGAGATTATGTAGTTAATATAAAAGTTCTTTACAGTTTTAATTGTTTCAATATATGATGTTACAAATTCAATTCTTGAATAAATTTGTGTCCTTTCTTCTTTTAATCATTTTATATTGATGGTGGTCAAATAAGATCCAATTAATAAGTCCTAGTTTTTATCCTTTCCAATCAGTTTGTGGTAGTTGATAACCTGTTTTCCAGTTGATAGGAAATAGTCTTTAATTCAATTTGATCATGGTCCATAAACAAAAGTTCCAATTTCTCATACCTCTCTTGTAGTTATTTTCCCTCACCTTCATCACGCTCTGGTAATACCTCATAGGTACCTGTTTACTCCTCTTTATCTTCTCAAGATGATAACAAGCCTAAGAATGGGACCATGAAGTCTCCATCTCTCTCTTCTATTCCTTTCTCTAGGAGTAGATGATGATCCAATCCATTCCTCTCCAGAACTTCCTATAGTCCACCTGTGTTCTCGGACTGAGAGACACCGCTCCTCAAGCTCGTATATACTGAACCCCTAGGTGAGTACTTAGGTTTGTTAAAACACAAAGGGCCAGATTTTAAAACCTATGTGCAGGCGTAGATTTGTGCGCGCAACCCGGTGCACACAAATCTACGCTTGATTTTATAACATGTGCGCACAGCCGCGCGCATGTTATAAAAGCCAGGGTTGGCGCACGCAAGGGGATGCACACTAGAAATCGGTTTCTTCACATCAAACCATCTTCAAATCCTTTTAGTCTACGCCACCCCGGGGCTCTTGGAAACAGACACTTCTTCTATCATTGAATTAATCACTACTACTATCAATTTGGACGCCCCAGCAATTATTCTGGGAGATTTCAATTTACACGTAGACGAGCTCACTCTTTCACCCAGCTGCAAAGCTTTCCTCACCGCCTTATCAGCCTTGGGATTCAACCAGATAGTCAACGAACCCACACACAAAGCAGGCCATACGCTGGATCTAATCTTCATCAACTCAGGCATCAAGCATTCCTCTCTGAATTGCAAGAAGGTCCCCTGGTCAGACCACACACTAATCTCCACCAAGTTCACAACAAACGAAACCATCCCGGTTCACGGACCCCAACCCTCCTTCCAATATAGAAGAGCATGCTCGTCGGAAGACCTCAGCAATCAACTAACCACACAACTCACTCACATAGATCTCACCAACCCCAACACAGCTCTCCTATCCTGGAACAAAATTATTGAATCCATAGCTAATAATCTATGCCCCCTTGTAACAAAAAAACCCAATACCAACTCACCCAAAAGACACCCCTGGTTTACCAACGAGCTCAGAAAACTGAAACAAAGCTTAAGACAGAAGGAGAGTAAATGGCACAAAGCCCCTAGTATGAGCACACTCTGCGCCTATAAACAGGCACTCCACCAGTACAAGACTTCCACTGCCAGATCCAAAAGGGACTTCTAGACGCACAAGATCCACGATCTTGTCTTCGACGCCAAAGCTCTCTTCACCTTTGTCTCCAACCTAACCCAATTCAACGCACCAGTTATCCCTATCAATCAAGCACAAGCAAAAGCCGATGAACTGGCCCTGTTTTTCCATAACAAAATCATTAATCTCCTAACTCAGCTGCCCAACTCCTCCCCTCCTCACCTGAGTTCACTCCAACTAACAAACTACAAATCCATATATCTTGATTCATTCGAACCCATCTCAGCCAAAGAGATACAATCACTCTTGAAGAAAATGAAGCCCTCCTCTCATCCTGCAGACCATATCCCCACCAAACTTCTGTCCATCCCGGACGCCATATCGCAAACACTGGGGGACATCATAAACTGCTCTTTATCTCAAGGCTTTTACCCAGACGATCTCAAACTGGCTTCTCTCAAACCTCTTCTAAAGAAGCCAAACTTAGACCCCGCTGACCCGAACAACTTCCGACCAATCGCCAATCTACCACTCATAGCTAAGATCATGGAAAAACTAGTTAACATTCAAATCTCAGACTACATCGAAGACAACAAACTCCTCGTCCCATCCCAATATGGGTTCTGCAAAGCTTCGAGCACAGAATCCCTCCTTGTATCGCCGACAGACTACCTGATCTTGGGTCTCTATAAAGGTCAATCTTTCCTACTGATTCTGTTGGACCTTTCAGCAGCTTTCAATATCATTAACCACGCCATCCTCATAAACCAACTCTCATCCATTGGAATAACAGGTACGGCTCTAGCATGGTTCAAAACTTTCCTCAACAACAGAGGCTACAAAGTGAAAATCCACAACAAAGAATCTCCCCGCCATGATGCTCCTGTAGGAGTCCCACAGGGATCCTCATCACCCACCCTGTTCAATATTTACCTACTCCCGCTGTGCCAGCTTCTAATTGACCTAAAACTCAAACACTTTGTCTATGCTGACGATGTTCAGATAGTGATCCCTCTTAAAGAATCTCTCGTTAAACCTCTCGAATATTGGGAATCCTGCTGCTCAAAAATTAATGACCTGCTTCGCCAGCCTCAACCTCATTCTAAACACCACCAAAACTGAACTCATGCTAATTTCTCCAGAAAACAACAACTCCAGCACCCCTACAAGCACCCCACTCTCCTCTCAAGTCAGAGACTTAGGAGCTATAATTGACAACAAGATGAATTTGAAAGCTTTTATCAACCGTACTACCAAGGACTGTTTCCACAAACTCCAAGTGTTGAAAATGATAAAACCGCTTTTCCACTTTCATGACTTTAGAATAATACTGCAAGCAATAATCTTCGCAAAGTTAGATTACTGTAACGCTATCCTACTAGGTCTCCCATCTTCATACACCAAACCCTCACAGATGGTCCAAAATGCGACAGCAAGAATACTCACAAACTCCAGAAGAGACCACATCTCACCCATTTAAAAAAATCTTCACTGGCTCCCGATTCACTTCAGAATCATCTACAAGTCCGTCACCATCATATATAAGTCCATCCACCACCTTACATCACTTGACCTTCAATACCCGCTCAGCCCTCATAACTCCCTAAGACCGACCAGAGAAGCCTACAGAGGATTCCACCAGGTACCTAATACGAAAGCCACGCGGCACATAACCTCAAGAGAACGGGCTTTCTCGACAGCCGGACCTTCACTCTGGAACTCCATCCCCACAAATCCTTGCCAGGAGCCTTGCCTGCCAACTTTCCAAAAAAGATTGAAAACTTGGCTATTTAGACAAGCCTTCCCAGACCACTTCTAATTCCCTCCATATCCACTCAAAGAATGTAGCCACACTGGTTTTGTAAATAATTATTAATTTATGATGTTTAAACCTTCTACTGTTTCTTCTCTCTTCTCCCAGTTCTATTACCCTTGTTCATTGTAACTGCAACTCCTCTACACTAGTTTAAGTTTTATTGTTCTTTGCACACCTTGTTCAAATGTAAACCGGCATGATGTGATCTGATCATGAATGCCGGTATATAAAAAACCTAAATAAATAAATAAATAGACTTGTGCAACCTGCACGCACCGAGCCCTAGGGGAGCCCCGATGGCTTTCCCTGTTCCCTTTGAGGCCGCTCCAAAATCGGAGTAGCCTCGGGGGGAACTTTCCTTATGCTCCCCCCACCTTCCCCTCCCTTCCCCACCCCCCAGCACTACCTAAACCCCCCCACTGACCTTTGTTCCATAAGTTGCGCCTGCCTCTGGGCAAGCGTAGGTTGCGTGCGCCGGCCGAGTGCCAGAGCGCGATCCCCTGGCACAGCCGCTGTGCCGGAGGCCTCGGTCCCTCCCCGCCCCCGGACCGCCCCGCGGCGCCCACTCCTGCCCCTTTTTTCAAGCCCCGGGACATACGCGTGTCCTGGGGCTTGCACGCATCGCCGGGCCTATGCAAAATAAGCTCAGCGTGGCAGGAGTGGGTATGCGCGTAACCCTTTTAAAATCCACCCCAAAAGGTTCAAGATGGGAAACCAAAATATGAGAAGAGGAGGGTGGAAAAACTATCTAAAAAATGAACAGGTTTCTAGACATGGTCTGCAAGGTTTCAGACACAGTCATTCAAAAAGTGATAGCTCTCTGCCTCTCTGAATAAAAGGTCAGAATCCAAAATACCTCAGAGGCCTTCTTCCTTTAAAATAAACAAAACCCAAGAAACAGAAAATGGTGTTCTGGGTTAATATAGGCTAGGAACACAAAATTCTCAATCTCCCATATGGGAGAGTTACAGACTCATAGTAACTATTTTTCTATTCCCCCCATAACAATAGAATAATGCTTCTGGTAGAGATCTCTACATCTGCATGGAGCTTCACCTCTAGCAGCAACCAATATTTGGAGAAGAGTTTGTAAAACCTGCAAATGGCCATCATGCAATTCATTCACTGCATTGCCACTTTGCTAGACAGAGTCACTGTCACTCTGGCCCGCACAAACCACATTCTCTGCAAGGTATTGATGTACTCAGGCTGCACTTGTTTCTGTCTACAACAGACTTCATGAGTAGCACTGACATTACCCCATCAGAGCCAGCAACAATGTGGATGACAGGCTCAAGGGGAAAAGGAAGACCCAAGTAAAGGCTATAAAGACACTGGTGGCAGGAAATCTCCTATGGAATCATTTTATAAAATAACACCAAGGAGTTTGCAGCTGGTACAGATGACTAATACTTACATTACTGAGAATCCTGTCTGCAATTTCTTTGTAGCTGAAGTGTTCCTTTTGGCTAAAGCTGCTGTGTTGGAAAGAGTCATCAGGCGTGCCTTGTGCTTGGCCTGCAAATTCTGAACTTCTTGGCCACTTTGTTCTGTTTTGCTTTAGGATAGTCTGTCTTTTCTATGTAGCTTTCTCCCAAAGACTAGCAGAATTTGCTGCTCTGAATGGTATTTAATTCTTTTTGTTTGTATTTTTTTTCATGGTTTTCTGGCATACTCTGATCTGACATGCTTGCCCACTGTGAGATTGTTGCTTTTTCAATCCTTCAAGTTAAAAGAGTTTATTTTAAATTGAGTTTTCTGGTGTTTTCCGGGCACTAAGGGGGTCATTTTCCAAGGAGTTAACGTGAACCGCGATATATACTGGCAATGTAGCGCAAATTGGGTTAATAGCGCAACTTGCGCTAAGAGCGTGTTGCATAGCTGTTATCGCAATTTGTGATACACATGCTTATTAGCATAAGGTAACACCCCTTTTTGGTATCGCATGCGATACCATGCGATATTGGAAAATGAGGCCCTAAGTGCCAAAAAGTCTTCCTAATTCCCACATACATGTATGACTGACTACCTCTACTTCTACTGCCATACCTCTTCTACTTGTGTACCTGCTCCTCCTCTGAGCCATCCTTGCCCATATCTATTTCATCACCTCCTGGGCCAGCTTTTTGCTATCTGCCAGCATGACCTCCTGCATCCCATGTGTGGAAAGCCAGGTGAATTCAGCTTCCTCCCTTTTGTAACAATAGTTAATCACTGTCTTCCATGGACAGCTGAGCTGGAGAAAATGGCCTTCTCCCTCTAACACAAGGTACTGAGATGATATAAATTATTTTAACGTCTACATGTAGAAGGTGTAGCGCTAGGCACATTAGGATCCACAAAGTGACAAGATGATTCAGTCAATTACACAGGATTGCAAAGCAATTCCACTTTTATTAATAAACTAGCTGTACCCGGCCATGCGTTGCTGTGGCTCAGTCTGGTTAAATGGAAAAGAAAGAAAAGAGAAAGTGCACGTTTTGAATATGGTTAATTTCACAATGCTTGTGGGTATACAATATTTTTTGTTGTTCCATTGTCTGTGCAGATATAGAGATTGTCTGGTTTGCCGACTCTAGAACACGTAACATATAATTGTCCATGTGAGAAGCAATCCGTGTCTAGATGTAAACTGCATAATTCTAGAAATGAAAAATAATGAAAAAAGAAAAAACAAACTATACTCACTAAATGAACGGTATGGTAAACGACACAGGTCAATTCCAACGCAATGTCACATGAAATAATTAAATCAAAATGAAAATAAATCGAAATCTATGAAAATTCAATTTAACAATGCAATCAGAAACATTGAAATGGAATCGTAAAATATTTAGTCCAAGCCGTTAAGCCCGTTAAAATGGGCGAGATTTTTGTCCCCTCTCCTCCTACGTCTTTGCTCTGCTCCACTCCTCACCCCCTTCCTCAGCACCACGAAGGGCCAGAGGCGGCGGCAGTGGTAGTAGGAGCTGCAGCGGTGGCTGAGGGGGATCTCGCGAGGCGTAATGGTCCTGCCATCCCAACTCCCTCCCCTCTTCCCCGGTGGCAGAGGGACAGGCTCAGACCCCTTTCACTCTATCCTTACAGACCCCAACTCCTTTGCTCTCCCGCGGTTCATGTCCAAGAACCAATCGGATAATTTCCAATTTGCTGAGAATAATTTCCAACTTGCTACGAATTTGACAGTTATTTGCAAGGTATTTTTTCAAAGATATACGTAGGTCGGTATTTAAGATACTTTTTGAGATACTTTTTTAGAATAATTTTCATGTATGTTCGATATAATGGTTTATCTCTGTGTTGCTTTTCTGTTTTAAATATAAATTTGTATGTGATGTTACGAGCGCGCGCGGGCGCGGTCGTCTCAGGTGGGTGGTGAGCCCTTGGGCCACGGCAGGACTCAAGGAGGAGCCCCAAGCCACACTGTGGGAGGTGAGCTGGGCAGGCATGGTGAGCCAGGCGGGTACAGAAGCAGGGGAGCAGGCACAGAGTCTGACCCTCAGCCGGACCTGCACACCCATGGCAACCAACACTGGGAAGTTGATTGATGAACGGTCCTCCGACTGTTCCCGGCCCTTTCGGACCTGCCGCTGGGAACGGCAATGGGCAGCAGGCCGGACAGAGGCGAGGGCAGACAGAGTCCTTTACACTGAAGACATCGTAGACAAGGCAGGTGCAGACATCGTAGACAAAGGCTAGTGCAGACATTGAAGAGGAGGGCTGGAAGGAGACATGGGCACTGTCCCTGAGGGCGCCCTACTCAGCCCACCCACGGGACTGAGTCACGGACCACCCCATCCCATACGCACCCTACACAGCCCAGGAAGGCTGGTCGCAGACCACGTTGAGAACAGGAGAGCGCAGGGAAGATCCAGGCGAGCAGGAACTCCGATGCTGGGATACTGACATCCGAAGCCCCTTCGGCTGGCAGGCAGGGAAGCTCCAGAGCGCAGGGAAGAATCCCACCTGTTGGCCACTCCAGGGCCCAACAGGCCAGAAGGCTCAGGAGCCAGACAGGATGTAGGGCAGAACAAGCGGAACTGGATCAGGACATCAGGAACACATCAAGGCAGACATCAGTAACATCAGGAAGCAAACATCTGGACAGAGACAGGACAAGGAGCCATCAATACAAGGCAGACCACGGAATACCTGGATCGAGGAAGAGGTACAGGCAACTGTAGCACTCAATCCGAAAGCAAGTTGCAAGTGACAAGAAAGTCCTTATATACTGGAGGTTTGTAGGCAACTCCCTGGGAGGAGTTTGTCTGGACCGCCCCTCGCTGGCCCTACAAGTGGGGTAGAGAGCTGCGGGCCGGCTCCTAGGAGAAGGGCGTCGCCAAACAGGAAGTCCAAACGCACGCATGCAAGCCACAGGAACAGCTAGGCCTCCCAGGCCCTGGAGCAAGTCCCGGATGGTGTACAGGAGAGGCCCTGGCTTCGCAGCGGCCTCCGGGAGGAAGGTAAGATACCTCCTGTAGCGCAGCAACAGGGGGGATCGCAACATGTGAGGTCTCTGATTTTGTTTTATGTATTTATTCATTTTATATGTTTTTTTATTTTATGTTATTCTTCTATTATTTTATATACATGTTTTTATTTATTTATGATTTCTAATTATTCATTATTTATTTATGTATGTTTGTCTCATAGCCCCTGAGGCAGCCACTTGGATGTGGCGAAACTCGGCCTAAGTCGGGCGGTTTTATTGTTTTCATACGTCTCCATCCAATAAAGATATAGAAAAAGACATTCTTCGGTATCTACTCTCTTACGTTTGCTCACAGTTAGTTTTAAGTAAATTAATTGTAGTCTCTTCAGGATCATTGACAAATATAAAATAAACCAATAGATTAACAGTATTTTAGATTAATTTGAATACCCTATGGTAACTTGTGCAATAACGGCTTGGGAAATAGCCAGGAGGAATAAGGAAGCAGACTCTGCTGTTTCCTTTATGTGCAATTTATATTTACAGTGCAAAGCAAATCAAAACAACGAATGCAGCTGTAATGGTTGGGAAGTGGTTAAGGTTGCTAGGGGACATTCTTCTCTTTATTAATTTAAACAGGCAAACAGAAAATGTGTATACATTGTGCTTATTGCGCTGGGAGTGGACCCTTGGCCTGGTGCAGGATTGGTACGGCCCTCTGGTCGGACCCAGAGAGCACCTGCCACCAGGAGGCGGAGCACAGGAGGAGACAGAGGCTAGCTGGAGCTTCACCAATAGCAACCCAGGGTTTCTGCAGGTTGAGCCCTTGGGTACCCGGGCTGCCTGGTCTTAGGTGGGCCTCGCAGGGTCTCCTAGAGAGAAAGTTCAAGGGTGTGCCCACCACAAACAGGGGTGCGCTGTCGGCGTTCAGGCAAGAATATCCAAAGGTCACAGGAAGCCAGAATAGGGTGTCCGAGTGCATTAAGAGAATCAAGACCAGAGTCAAAGTTCGGAAAGGTCAGCCGAAGCAGGGATCAGTACCTGTAGTCAGTCCAAGCATAGTCAGGTCAGGCAAAGGTCAAGTTCCAGGCAGCAGTCAGACGTGGCCAGTGTACAGGCAGAGATCGGTTCCAAGCAGCGGTCAGACGTGGTCAGTGTATGTTACGCTAGCCTTACAGATAGTAGTGGAACCGCTGGTGAGACCGCTTACCTGAAGGCGAGGAACGTAGTACACAGTCCGAGTCAGGGCAGGCGGCAGACAATCAGGAACCAGAAGCAGATAATCCAAAGGCAGGCAGCAGGCAGCGAGATCCAATACACAGTCCGAGTCAGGGCAGGCGGCAGGCAATCGGGAACCGGAAGTAGATAATCCAAAGGCAGGCGGCAGGCAGCGAAATCCAAGACACAGTCCGAGTCAGGGCAGGCAGCAGACAATCAGGAACCAGAAGCAGATAATCCAAAGGCAGGCAGCAGGCAGCGAGATCCGATGCACAATCCGAGTCAGGGCAGGCGGCAGGCAACGAAATCCAAGACACAGTCCGAGTCAGGCAGCAAGTCAACAAGCAGGAACCACAGGCACAAACCCCAGACAAGCGCTCAAGAGCAATTGTGGCCGAAGCAGGGAATCAGGGAAACAGCTCCCTTTAAATACTCAAGTTTCCCGCGCTGGGAAGCCTCTGCCAGTGTCTGACGTCGGGGGGGGGGGGGGCGTGGCCAGGACCCGAATCGCGCGAGAGTTGGAGCCCCTAGTTGCGCGCGGGTGCTGGCTGACGCGTCGAAGAGAGACGCCCCGATCCCCGCCCGATCGCGCCGCCACTGCTGCTAAGTCGGCCTCGCCGTTCCCCGGAGCCCAGACGGTCCCACCCACACGCCGTCGCGCCGAGACCCACGAGGCCGAGGTAACAGTACCCCCTCCGCAAGGTCCCCGCTCCCCTCCACGAGGCCCCGGTTTGGAGGGAAAACGAAGGTGAAAGGCCCGAAGCAAACGGGGAGCCTGTATATGAGAAGAAGGTTCCCAGGTATTGTCCTCAGGGCCGAAGTGTTTCCATGAAATAAGATATTGAAGTCGCCCTCTCACGCGTCTGGAATCGAGAATATCACGTACTTCGTACTGACCATCATCAGGAAGAATGGGTACGGTGGTCCTCCGTCTCTGTTGAGGCCAAGATAGGATAGCAGGCTTCAGTAATGAGATATGGAATGCGTTGTGAATACGCAACGAGGGCGGTAGGCAAAGCCCATAGGTAACTGGGTTGATCCGTCGCTGAATCGGAAACGGCCCAATGAAACGGGGCGCAAACTTGGCAGATGGGAGACGTAAGCGAAGGTGACGAGTACTCAACCAAACGAGATCCCCACAATGGAGATCAGGGGCTGGAATCCGCGTCTTATCTGCCCGCCGCTTCATGGCCACAGCGTGTTTGGCCAACAAGGCATGAGTGGCGGACCACAGACGAGACATAGAAGTGGCCGTGGCGTTGACCGCAGGGCAATTGGAAACGGTACGAATGGGCAGAGGAAAGTGTGGATGCCTGCCATACACCAAGAAGAACGGGGAGCCGCCGGTGGCCTGGCGAACGTGATTATTATGGGAGATCTCAGCCCAGACCAACAGAGAGGCCCAATCATCCTGGCGTTGGTTAACATATGCTCGAAGAAACGTCTTCACCGATTGATTGGTTCGTTCAGTAAGGCCGTTGGACTGAGGGTGATAGGCAGATGAGAAATCAAGCTTCACTCGTAGAAGTTTACAAAGATTAGTCCAAAACTGTGCTGTAAACTGGACGCCCCTATCGGACACAATACTAAGAGGCAGTCCATGGAGGCGAAATACGTGGTGCAAAAAAAGTCGTGCCAGTTCCGGGGCCGAGGGCAAACCAGGAAGAGGGATGAAATGCGCCATCCGGGAAAAACGATCCACCACCACCCAGATTACAGTATTACCACCGGAGGGCGGAAGATCAGTCATAAAATCGGTGGCAATATGTGTCCAAGGGGACGTTGGTATAGGAAGCGGGTGCAGTAAGCCAAGAGGTCTCCGGCGCGGTGTCTTCTGAGCCGCACAGACAGAGCAGGAGTCCACAAAATCCTTGACGTCCCTCTCCCACTTGGGCCACCAATAATGGCGCGAGAGCAATTCCTTGGTACGGGCGACCCCCGGATGGCCCGCTAGTTGATCAGCATGAGACCACCGAAGGACTTTGAGGCGCAACCGTTTTGGAACAACGGTTTTCCCAATCGGTACAGTGAAGGTGGCAGCCAACTGAAGTTGAGCGGGATCAATGATGAAGCGGGGAGGATCCGGAGCATCAAGCTACGTGAGAGGGCGTCGGCTCGGACATTCTTTTGTGCCGGACGGAAGCGGACGAGAAAATGAAACCTGCTGAAGAAGAGCGCCCACCGGGCTTGATGTGGATTCAGACGCTGGGCAGTCGCCAAATATTCAAGGTTTTTATGATCGGTATAGACCGTGACGACATGGCGGGCCCCCTCCAAAAGGTGTCGCCACTCCTCAAAGGCCAATTTTATGGCCAAAAGTTCTCGGTCACCAATGGTATAATTCCGCTCCGCCGGTGTAAATTTCTTAGAGAAGAACGCACATGTTACCCACTGATCCTCTTCTGATCGTTGTAGAAGAACCGCCCCTACGCCCACTGCTGAGGCGTCAACTTCGAGTGTAAAAGGTTTTGCAGGATCAGGATGGCGGAGGCACAAATCGTTGGTGAATTCAGTCTTCAACCGGTGAAAGGCTAATACCGCCTCCTCCGGCCAGTTCAGTATAGAAGCACCCTTCTTAGTGAGAGCTGTGAGTGGCGCCACTAAGGAAGAAAAATGAGGAATAAACTGTCTATAATAGTTAGAGAACCCCAAAAATCTTTGTAAGGCTCTCAACCCCACCTGCTGAGGCCAGTTCAGAATGGCATTAAGTTTGTCAGGGTCCATGGATAATCCGGTGTTAGAAACAATATAACCGAGGAACGGTAAGCGTTGCTGGTGAAAGACACATTTCTCCAGTTTGGCAAACAATTTATGCTCCCGGAGGCGTTGCAAAACTTGTCGAACATGAAGCACATGCTGGGGCAATGAGGGAGAAAAAATCAATATGTCGTCCAAATAGATAATGACATGGGAATAAGGATATCGCGGAAGATGTCATTTATCATGTCCTGAAACACCGCTGGAGCATTGCAAAGCCCAAAAGGCATTACCTGGTATTCATAATGCCCGTCGTGGGTGTTGAACGCGGTTTTCCACTCATCCCCCTCCCTAATCCGTATCAAATTATAAGCCCCCCGCAAGTCCAACTTGGTGAAGATTTGAGCCCCCTTAATCCGGTCAAATAATTCTGAAATGAGAGGAATAGGGTACTTGTTCTTCCTGGTGATAGAATTAAGACCCCGATAGTCAATACAAGGTCTTAGGGACCCATCCTTCTTTTTAACAAAAAAGAATCCAGCTCCTGCCGGGGAAGTAGAGGGTCGGATAAAACCACAAACTAAGTTCTCAGAGATATATTGACGTAAAGCGGTGGACTCTGGTTCCGATAGAGTGTAGATTCGTCCCTTAGGTGGAGTCTGCCCAGGCAGAATGTCAATGGCACAGTCATACTTTCGATGGGGTGGCAAGGTCTCTGCGTATTGTTTATTGAAAACGTCCTGAAAGTCTTTATAAGGAAGCGGAATAGCACTGGAGAGTTGCGTGGTATATACGGAGGTAACTGGAAGTTTCTCAAGGCAATGGTGGAAACAGAAGGGGCTCCATGCTGTGAGCTGTAGAGAAGCCCAATCTATGTGCGGCTGATGAATCCGTAACCAGGGTAGTCCCAATATTATCTGATTCACTGATGCTGGAAGTACAAATAGTTGAATGTTTTCTTGATGATGAATACCGGTGCGTAGCAACACGGGCTTAGTTATGTAGGCAATATGCATTCCCACCGGTTGCCCGGAAACAGAGGTTACCGCCAGAGGAGTAGGTAATGGTTCCACCGGAATTCGATACTTCTGTACTAAGTGTTCCTGAATGAAGTTTCCCGCTGCTCCTGAGTCGATGAAGGCTTGGAAATGCAGTGATTCACCATTAAGGCAAATGGTTGTTGGTAGTAATAATTGCGGAGAGGGAATAGTGGAACCCAGGGAGGCCTCTCCCACCCGACCTAGGTCCGGGAGTTTCCCGACTTGTTGGGACATTTATTGAGGAAATGACCTGCTCCGGCGCAATATAAACAGAGATTCTTTGCCCGTCTGCGATTCCGCTCTTCAGGAGTCAGGCGAAATCTATCAATTTGCATGGGTTCCTCCGAGTCCCCCGCAGTCTGAGACGTTGGAGGTACGACCAGCGGTTGCTGGAACGTAGGGGCCAAACGGAAATTCCTGCGAGTGACAGCTCGCTCTCGGTTTCTCTCTTGAACACGTAAGTCCAAACGGATAGCTAACCGAATCAAGCCCTCTAAGGTCTCCGGAGGATCCCGACCAGCCAATTGATCCTTGATATTTTCTGCTAGACCTTGTCGAAAAATGGCCGTGAGACTCTCCTCTCCCCAGGCCAGTTCAGCTGCTAAGGTACGAAATTGAATGGCATATTCACCCACAGTTCTGGAGCCTTGTCGTATCTGAAGCAATTCATTCGCTGCGGAAGAAGAACGTCCGGGTTCATCGAAAATCAGACGGAATTCTTTGAGGAACCGGTCCAGAGAATGGAGGATAGGGTCATCTCGTTCCCATAAGGGAGATGCCCATGCCAGTGCTGGACCCTCTAGTAAGGACAGAAGGAAAGTAATCTTCGTCTTATCATTGGGGAAAGAAGCAGGTTGTAAAGAGAAATGCATCCGGCATTGGTTGATGAAACCCCGACATAAGGCTGCAGTCCCATTGAATCGAGGCGGAGGGGGCACCCGGATGGGAGCAGGAGTAACCACCGGACTGGGAGCGGGCCCTGTGGGTACGTGGGCTAAAGCATCCATACGTGCCACCAATCGATCTAGGACCCCCGTCACTTGATCCAAGACTCCCTGCTGTTGTTGGATCTTATTGGCCATCCCGGGAATGGCTTGTAGAGCGGTCAAATCAACTGGCTCCATGGCTTCGGCCAACTGTTACGCTAGCCTTACAGATAGTAGTGGAACCGCTGGTGAGACCGCTTACCTGAAGGCGAGGAACGTAGTACACAGTCCGAGTCAGGGCAGGCGGCAGACAATCAGGAACCAGAAGCAGATAATCCAAAGGCAGGCAGCAGGCAGCGAGATCCAATACACAGTCCGAGTCAGGGCAGGCGGCAGGCAATCGGGAACCGGAAGTAGATAATCCAAAGGCAGGCGGCAGGCAGCGAAATCCAAGACACAGTCTGAGTCAGGGCAGGCAGCAGACAATCAGGAACCAGAAGCAGATAATCCAAAGGCAGGCGGCAGGCAGCGAAATCCAAGACACAGTCCGAGTCAGGGCAGGCAGCAGACAATCAAGAACCAGAAGCAGATAATCCAAAGGCAGGCAGCAGGCAGCGAGATCCGATGCACAATCCGAGTCAGGGCAGGCGGCAGGCAACGAAATCCAAGACACAGTCCGAGTCAGGCAGCAGTCAACAAGCAGGAACCACAGGCACAAACCCCAGACAAGCGCTCAAGAGCAATTGTGGCCGAAGCAGGGAATCAGGGAAACAGCTCCCTTTAAATACTCAAGTTTCCCGCGCTGGGAAGCCTCTGCCGGCGTCTGACGTTGGGGGGGGCGTGGCCAGGACCCGAATCGCGCGAGAGTTGGAGCCCCTAGTTGCGCGCGGGTGCTGGCTGACGCATCGAAGAGAGACGCCCCGATCCCCGCCCGATCGCGCCGCCACTGCTGCTAAGTCGGCCTCGCCGTTCCCCGGAGCCCGGACGGTCCCACCCACACGCCGTCGCGCCGAGACCCGCGCGGCCGAGGCAACAGTGTACAGGCAGAGGTCGGTTCCAGGCAGCGGTCAGACATGGTCAGTGGACAGGCAGAGGTCAGTTCCAGGCAGTGGTCAAACATGGTCAGTGGAAGCAAAGGTCATTACCGTGAGATCAGTCCAAAAGGTACTACCAGGAGAGATGCTGGGACAGGAGACGCTGGAACAGGAGACACTGGAACAAGAGACACTGGAACAGGCAAACTAGAGAACACTGGAGTGTACGACCCAATTGCCAAGGCAATGAGCTAGGGGCTGAGCTGCTGTTTAAATACCCCGCTCAAGTGACGTCAGTCTAGGGCGCCGCCTGAGGTTTTCCCGCGCTTGGCCCTTTAACTTGGAGGGAGCTCCGCACGCACGCATTAGGACTGCCAAGAAGGACTGCCGAGCCCTGGCGTGAGAAGAGCTGCGATGCCGAAGTCCGTGATGGGACCTGGGATGCCCCGGGTGGGGGGGGAGGGGGCGCAGTTGAGCTGTGCAGGGATTCAGGGAGGAGTTGGTGGACGGTCGCGCCAGGTAAGCAGGCTCGGAAGTGGAGCCAATGCGGCCGGGAAGCGCAACAGTACCCCCCCTTCTAGGCCTCCCCCTTACCGGCCTGGGCTTCTCAGGATGGGTCCGGTGGAATTCAGCGAGGAAGTTCTTGTCGTAGATGTGATGGGAGGGCTCCCAGGAGTTCTCCTCCAGTCCGAAGCCTTCCCATAATAGCCAGACATCTAGAACTTCCTTTACTTGGAAAATGTCCTCTGGTTCAGCCTCAAGTTGAGTGGGAGCAGGAGGCCTTCAAGAAGGCCAGTTCAAGACCAACGGTTTCAATAAGGAGACATGGAAAGTATTGTGGATAGCCATGGAAGCAGGAAGTTGTAATTGGTAGGTTACCACTCCAATGCGTCGAATGATCCGGAATGGCCCAATGAACCTAGGCGCTAGACGCTGTGACGGGAGGCGTAGCCTTATGTGTTTGGTACTTAGCCAGACTTTCTGGCCGGGCCAGAACAGGGGAGCAGTGCGACAATGAGCATCCGTAAATCGTTTGGCTCGCTCGTCAGCCTGACCCAGTCGTCCCTTGACCTGGTTCCAAAGGCGTCGAATAGTCTAAGCCTTGGACTGGGCTGCAGCGAGGGCACAGAAAGTGGTACTGGTAGAGGCAGGCGTGGCTGGCGACCAAATACCACGGAGAAGGGCGAAACATCGGTGGCAGAGGCAACATGGGTATTGAGAGATAACTCGGTCCAGGGTAACAGACTGGCCCAGTTATCCTGTTAGTCATTTACATATGAATGTAGAGAAGTCTTTAAGGAATGGTTTGTTCTCTCTGCCTGGCCGTTCGCTTGAGGATGGTAGGCCGACGTCAGGTTCAGGGTGATGTCAAATTTTAGGCAAAGGGACTTCCAATACTTGGCAGCAAATTGTGGCCCACGATCCGAGATGATCTCCCTGGGTAGTCCATGTAGACGAAAGAAGTGGTTGAGGAAGAGTTTAGCCAGTTCGAGAGCCAAGGGAAGACTCAGTAGTGGGACGAAATGACCCATTTTCGAAAAACGGTTGATAATCACCCAGGTAACCGTGTTGCCCTTTGATGGAGGCAGATCAGTGATGAAGTCCATAGAGATGCTGGCCCAGGGTTCAGTAGAACTGGGAGAGATTGGAGAAGTCCCCAAGGATGAACAGTCAGGGGTTTGTGCTGCGCGCAGATGGAGCAGGAGTCCACATAATTGTGGGAGTCTTTCACCATGCTAGGACACCAATAATGTCTTCTTAACATCTTAAGGGTTTGGGCTCCCAGCTGGAACTGTGGTGATAACTGCGAGGGATACACAAGCTGGGTCGATGATGTGCCAATGTAATGAGAGAGCGCATCCACTTGGAGGTTTTTTGTGGCTGGACGGTAGCGGAGTTCAAAATTGAAATGCTCAAAGAACAGCGCCCAGCGAGCCTGTCTGGGATTCAATAGCTGGGCTTCCTTTAAATGTTTGAGGTTCCTATGGTCTGTGAATATCATAAATGTGTGCTGTGCTCCTTCTAACCAGGGGTGCCATTCCTGAAGGGTTAGTTTGACAGCTAAAAGTTCACGGTCCCCAATCGTGGAGTTCTGTTCCACAGGGGAGAACTTGTGGGAATAGAAGGATCAGGGTACTAAGGTCCCCTTGGCGGAGTATTGACTCAGGACTGCACCTGCCCCAATGGCAGAAGAGTCAACTTTGACGACGAAGGGGTGATTAGGATCTAGATGATGTAGACAGGGACCGGTGCAGAAGGCCTCTTTCAAGCTATGGAAAACAGATTGAGCCTTGGGACTCCATATTCGAAGGTTGGTTCCTTTCCTAGTCATGGCCGTGAGTGAAACAGCTAGCATGGAGTAGTTAGTGATGAAGTTCCTGTAGTAATTTGTGAATGCACGGACATAGACTGCCATCTTTCTTCTTCATAAAGAAGAATTCGGCTCCTGCCGGGGAGTCGGAGGGTCTTATGACCCCTTTATCCAGATTTTCTTTAATGTACTCGGACATTGCTTGGGTTTCTGGGAGGGTAGGTTCTGCCCTTGGGGGGCGTGGTACCTGGTAGAAGCTCAATGGGACAGTTGTACTTTCGAAGTGGAGGTAGGATGTCAGCAATTTGTGTTGCATCCCTCGGTCTCAAATGGCTTTGCCCGACATGCCTCACCTCTATTTCAGCCTTCTCCACCAGCCTCGGGAGAATGGCGTCCGTAGTGACTCCTTGCCGCACCCTCCGGCTGCCCCGGAGCGGCTTTGGCGCGGTGCCTTGCCATGTTTACCTGAGACCTCCTAGGGCGCGTGCGCATGCTTCACGTCTTGTAGCAGTGTTGGCGCGAACCTCAGGGGTGTCCCCCTCTAGTGACATCACTGCTTCCGTATTCAAAAGGTTGCCCATTTGCTGACTCTCGCCGAGTTAGCAACAGATTGGATTCGCTCCGGTCTGAAGCTGCTCTGCCGCTTCTACTCTACTGGAAGCTGCCTTCACCCTCCGGGGTTCTACTAACCTGGGTACCCGCTCCTCGGGGGCCCTTTGCTTATTTCCAGGTGCCTATCCTAAATACAGGTACTCGCTCCTCGAGGGCCTGTGTGTCTATCCTGGTGCTTGCTACCAATTCTTCAACCTGCTGGAACACTACCTATCAGCTACAGAGAGTGAGTACAACTTCTCCCAGTCTGTCCATCTACAGCTCCTCGCTGCCCATCTGCATCGGGCCCTACACCACCATTGTGGAATGGGTCTCTGCTGAGGATTAGAGACTGTTCATGCATTGTCCTTTCACACTGAGGATATCTCCCCAAGGCCTACTGCCCAGGAGGGAAGGGTTAGGTTGGCCGTCATAGCTGGTGATTCGATTATTAGGAATGTAGATAGCTGGGTGGCTGGTGGCGTGAGGATCGCCTGGTAACATGCCTACGTGGTGCGAAGGTGACGGACCTCTCGCGTCACCTAGATAGGATTTTAGACAGTGCTGGGGAGGAGCCGGCTGTCGTGGTACATGTGGGCACCAACGACATAGGAAAATGTGGAAGGGAGGTTCTGGAAGCCAAATTTAGGCTCTTAGGTAGAAAGCTTAAATCCAGAACCTCCAGGGTAGCATTCTCTGAAATGCTCCCTGTTCCACGCGCAGGTCGTCAGAGGCAGGCAGAGCTCCGGAGTCTCAATGCGTGGATGAGATGATGGTGCAAGGAAGAGGGATTCAGTTTTGTTAGGAACTGGGGAACCTTTTGGGGAAGGGGGATTCTCTTCCGAAGGAATGGGCTCCACCTTAACCAGGGTGGAACCAGACTGCTGGCGCTAACCTTCAAAAAGGAGATAGAGCAGCTTTTAAACTAGAACAAAGGGGAAAGCCGACAGTCACTCAGCAGCTCATGGTTTGGAGAGAGGTATCTTCAAAGGATACTAATGATGCATTAGAATTAGAGCATCCCAACAGTGTGGTTCCAATAATTGGAAAAATAGTCCAAGTGCCTGTAACTAAAAACTCACCTGAGCTAAAAAAATTCTAACTTATCCCTATCAATTAAAAAGCAGAATGAAAATACAAACAAAAAACAAACTTTGAAATGTCTGTATGCTAATGCCAGAAGTCTAAGAAGTAAGATGGGAGAATTAGAATGTATAGCAGTGAATGATGACATAGACTTAATTGGCATCTCAGAGACATGGTAGAAAGAGGATAACCAATGGGACAGTGCTATACCGGGGTACAAATTATATCGCAATGACAGAGAGGAGCACCCAGGAGGAGGTGTGGCACTTTATGTCCGGGATGGCATAGAGTCCAACAGGATAAACATCCTGCATGAGACTAAATACAAAATTGAATCTTTATGGGTAGAAATCCCTTGTGTCGGGGAAGACTATAGTGATAGGGGTATACTACGGTCCACCTGGTCAAGATGGTGAGACAGACAGTGAAATGGTAAGAGAAATTAGGGAAGCTAACCAAATTGGTGGTGCGGTAATAATGGGAGACTTCAATTACCATCCAAACAGAAGCAAACCTTGCACACAAGCAAGTATCAACCAAAAATGGTGCAAGAACACGCTTAGACAATCCACCTTGTTTTGAATTCAAATGCTATTTAATGAATGTCTCTCATTCAATATAATCGGCAACTCCACAAAACTTGCGGGATATTTTTATATAGGTCCCCCGACACGGTTCCGTGTTTCGCTTGTCGCTGCATCGGGAGGGACCACAAATATATATAAATCTACAACATAAAAGAAGTAAAATTGGTGGATCGCAAAAGAATTGAGGGCTACAAAACTTATAATACAATGACATTCTTAAATACAGTACATACCTTTCAAACCAATCTGGGAGCGCGAAGCGCCCCCAGTGGAATACACTTTTAAAGAGCAAAAGTTGGCGCCAAAAACAGTGACATTGCGAGACTTACTAGCCAATCAGGACGAAGCATATATTAACTAAATAAATGCCACTCAATTTCCTTGTTTAATCCTTTCGGAGTGATCGTGTCCAAAGTAAAAATCCATCTTTGCTCTTTTTACCCCAATATTTTTACCCCAATATTGACTGGGTAAATGTATCATCGGGACACGCTAGAGAGAGAACGTTCCTGGATGGAATAAATGATAGCTTTATGGAGCAATTGGTTCAGGAACCAACGAGAGAGGGAGCAATTTTAGATCTAATTCTCAGTGGAGCACAGGACTTGGTGAGAGAGGTAACGGTGGTGGGGCCGCTTGGCAATAGTGATCATAATATGATCAAATTTGATTTAATGACTGGAAGAGGAACAGTGTGCAAATCCAAGGCTCTCGTGCTAAACTTTCAAAAGGGAAACTGATAAAATGAGAAAAATTGTTAGAAAAAACTGAAAGGAGCAGCTACAAAAGTAAAAAAATGTCCAGAGTCACATGACGCTGTGCAAGGGAGTGGATGTAGTCTGCCCTTGCTGGTGCCCCGCTGTGCCATCCAGCCCCATCTGTGACTTTTAAAATATTTTTTCTTGGGACACAATTGTGAAGGATCACTGCTGTGTTGAGTCGGGAGCATTTTTTTAGTAGTGATGTCCACCAGAACCGCAAGAAAAGAGAAAGAGAGAGACAAAGAGAGACCGCGGCCTGCAGACCCGCAATCCGAGGATGAAGGTGGGCCTGCCGAATCATTAATGCCGGTGAACTGGGCCGAATTGAGAACCGCGGTCGTGGAGGCGTTGGAGCCAGAATTCAAAAAGCTTTCGCATCAATTGTCAGACTTAACCTCCTCTATTGCAGGCTATGAGGCCCGATACACTGAAATGGAGCAGCGAGTTTCGGGGGCTAAAGATGACCTCCAAACCACGAGGGCCGAAGTGGTTAAGCTACAAGAGGCAATAGTGCAACACACTGACCGTTTAGAAGACTTGGAGAATCGATCTCGTCGGTCGAATCTCCGTTTCGTCAGGCTGCTGGAGCCTTTGGAGGAACGGGAAATTCCGAGGCGTTTGGAAACGTGGCTGATGCAGGAACTTGGTCTGACAGGGGCGCGAGGCCCGCTGCGAGTCGAGCGTGCGCACAGACTAGGCCAAGGCAGAGCGCAGCAGGATCGCCCACGAGTTACGATTGCAAAAATTTTAAATTTTGCTCACAAAGAAGCCATCCTTCAGGCGGTACGGGGTGGGAAGTCTCTCACCTTTGAGGGCAAGAAGATTCTTGTCTTCCAGGATTTTTCAGCGGCTCTGTCTGCGAAACGGCGCGCACTTTCCCATTCTGCGCTCAGCTGCACAACCTGGGACAGCGTGTGGTCCTCGTGTACCCCGCTAAAGTTCATGTTTCCACCCCGGATGGACCCCGCTGGTTCTCGGAGGCAGGAGAGCTTCGCGAATACATTACAACGTTGGAGCGGCCTGCCAACCACAGCTGAATCTCTCTTGATCACAGGAAGGTGGCGAAGAAAAACTAGCTCTGTTGGTTTGTTGAGCTGGATTGCCTCTGAATGTGATGAAATATTGATCCTGTAAACAAATTAAATGTGTAGAGTAATACCCTTTCAGAGGATTGCTGTAATCGGGGTACTACCGACAAAGTTTGTTTTAAATTGTTTGCTATCCCCGTAGTTAGTTGGGTTTCCCGGGTTGCTATAGAGTGACTAGTTAGTAAGGTTGAGGAGCCCGTTTACAGTTGTTGCTCTGTCGGCTGCATTTGTTCGATAAGTGGGCCAACGATTTCTAAAGGTATATTACCATAGTGTAAAACAAAAAAAACAAAAACAAAAGTTTGGGTACTTCGTTGCATCTATAATTTTTCTAATCTTACGACCCATAAACTAGGCAGCGCATCTGCTACACCTATCTTCAGAGCCAAGCGTTTGTTAAAGTCGGGGGGAGTGAAATGAGTGCGCAGATGAAGTGTTGGCTCTATTTCCCTGCTGTTTTGGGTAGTATTTTGAATGTCTTATATTATCATTCAGGATTTACACTACAGAGCCTTGTTTGGGGAATATGCAGTAGGGCTGGATGGGAGAGGGGGGAGGCCTTAGTGTCATAGGTGACTCGCTAGGAGAGGGTAACATGATGGGGTTATGGGTAAGGGGGCTAGGGGTAGGGTTTGGGAGGGAGTGAGGGGGGGCGAGGGGTTGAGGGTAGGATTGAAGGGAAGGTTGCGATTTCGAAGTAGGACTAAGGGGGGGGCAGGGTAGGGGATTTGGGGTGGATGGGAGGGGCAAAGGGCTACTTCTTGGTACTATGTCTGAACTACGAGTTGAGGAAGGTCAGTGGATAGGGGGGTGGTCCATGCTGGGATGGCCATCTTCCTCCTTAAGAGAACAATACACTGTTCAGTCCACTCTAGGTACAGCTCTGGATGGCTAACCGGAACACGGTTTTGTTGTCCTGGAACGTATGTGGTGTTAACTCGCCAATAAAACGGGCCAAGATCTTACAGGCCCTAAAGCGGAAATCCGCGGATGTGGCTTTCCTCCAAGAAACACATCTGACAGATGCGGAACATGCAAAGCTGCGCCAAAGAGTGACATGTGCTCGATTACCTAGTGAAGGGAAAGAGCCCTGCTCAATTAAGGCCCTATACACCAATGGTAAAAATTCAGTCAGAGGCTCTACTAAACATTTATAAAATTCCGAGCCGTATCCATCAGGGCCAGGTGCTTTCAATTTCTTGGCTCTAACAATCGCCAAGCGCACCTCTATCGGTTTAATGGGCTCATTTAACCTACGCTGCTGTTCTACTGTTATAGAGGGAAGATCAAAGCGCTCCAAAAAACCTTCCCAAGCATTAGAGTTCCATCCCTCAGACTTATACAATGAAGAGTAATAATTATGAAAGGCGGCTAAGATTCCCGAAGTAGTATTGACTACTGAGCCACCCTTTGACTTTAGAGCTGGGATGTAGCGTGAGCATCTTGCCGATTTCACCAAATTAGCCATCATTTTCCCCGGTTTGTTCCCAAATTTGTAAAGCTGCAATTGGTAGTATAACACACTTTTCTTTGCCCTTTGATGGAGAAGAGAGTTTACTGCTGTCTGCAAGACCACAAAAGACTTTTTATGCTGTGGGGATGGCTGCCGTACTAGACTATGTTTAGCCTTCTGGAGCTGCGCACTAAGGGACAGGAGCCTTTTATCTAATGATTTCCTCCGAAAAGCCAACTGTTTTATGAAACCTTATACACACCTGATCATGCGGCTACGGCCAACAACATTGCTGACTTTTTGGAGAGGATCCCACTACCTACTATATCAGTTGAGGCTCAGAGGCATTTAGGGTCTCCTATTACCCGGGGGGAGGTTCACGATGCAATTAAATCTCTAAAACCTGGTAAAGCGTAGAGGCGCTCCGGATCGCGATTTCTAAAATTATAACCGTGGAACTGGGTTATTTCTCCAACTTTGTAGGGGGGCCCGGGATGACGGAGCAAGGATTTATGCGACCATCATAGTCAGATGACGTCACTTCCTCCAACTCTTCACCCTTTTGAGAAAGATTTCACACATGTAGCTAGGGCTCATGCGACCCAGTCGCAAATAGACTATTTTCTGGTCAACTCACATTTCTTCTCTAAAGTTGCTGAAGCGAGCATTGGAGACGTTGTCCCCTCAGACCATGCACCTATTTGTTTGGAATTAGTCACAGCAAACACAGCCACCCTTACAAGGCCATGGAAATAGCCATACTTTCTACCTGAGGATAGTTCATTTCAGGAGTATTTGAGGGAGAGATGGGAGGATTATGCTAAATTAAATGCACAATACAATGATGATCCTATTTTGTTTTGGCAGACAGCCAAGGCAGTGCTGCGCGGAGATATAATCTCTTACCTGGCTTTTCGGAGGAAATCGTTAGATAAAAGGCTCCTGTCCCTTAGTGCGCAGCTCCAGAAGGCTAAACATAGTCTAGTACGGCAGCCATCCCCACAGCATAAAAAGTCTTTTGTGGTCTTGCAGACAGCAGTAAACTCTCTTCTCCATCAAAGGGCAAAGAAAAGTGTGTTATACTACCAATTGCAGCTTTACAAATTTGGGAACAAACCGGGGAAAATGATGGCTAATTTGGTGAAATCGGCAAGATGCTCACGCTACATCCCAGCTCTAAAGTCAAAGGGTGGCTCAGTAGTCAATACTACTTCGGGAATCTTAGCCGCCTTTCATAATTATTACTCTTCATTGTATAAGTCTGAGGGATGGAACTCTAACGCTTGGGAAGGTTTTTTGGAGCGCTTTGATCTTCCCTCTATAACAGTAGAACAGCAGCGTAGGTTAAATGAGCCCATTAAACCGATAGAGGTGCGCTTGGCGATTGTTAGAGCCAAGAAATTGAAAGCACCTGGCCCTGATGGATACGGCTCGGAATTTTATAAATGTTTAGTAGAGCCTCTGACTGAATTTTTACCATTGGTGTATAGGGCCTTAATTGAGCAGGGCTCTTTCCCTTCACTAGGTAATCAAGCACATGTCACTCTTATTCCGAAACCTGGCAGGGATCCGTTGCTACCGGAGTCGTATCGCCCCATTTCTCTACTAAACACAGACCACAAACTTTTGGCTAAAATTCTGGCGGAACGTTTGGGAGATGTCTTGCCTAATTTGGTCAAGCCAGGACAAGTGGGTTTTGTTAAGCGGCGTTATGCTCTCACTAACATTAGACGGGTAGTTGCGGCAATGACAATATGTCAGCGTTCTGATTCCCCTTATCTTATGGCTAGCTTGGACGCTGAAAAAGCGTTTGATCGGGTAGAGTGGGGTTACCTGTTTGGCTGCGCCCTCTAATGGGGTTTGATGGGTTTTTCTTACAAGCCATACAGCTTCTATACCATGACCCGGTAGCCTTGCTATTGGTGAATGGGATGCTGTCTGATCCCTTCCCAGTGTGGTGTGGTACTCGGCAGGGATGCCCACTGTCCCCCTTGCTCTTCTTGCTCACTATGGAACCATTACTGCTAGCTATCCAGGCACAATCGAATATTCGGGGAGTGCAGTTTCATTCGGGAACCCAGAAGGAGATTTTCAAATATGCCGCTTTTGCAGATGATGTCCTGGTATTCGTTATGGCTCCACAGCGTTCGCTGCCAGCTCTCTTGGACCTATTCCAGGAATTTGGCTCTTTTTCGAGGCTGCGCATTAATTGGGACAAATCTGAGGCGCTGGCGTTTCCTCCGGCACTCCGGGAGGAATGGAGGGGCCCCTTTCCCTCAAAATGGGCAGGTTCTTCGGTTAAGTATCTGGGGATACAGTTGTCTGATTTGGCAGCCATTTATTCGCTTAATATAGTGGGCTTAATGATGCGCACGCGCGAAAAACTGACACGGTGGCGAGAGCTTCCTCTATCCTTGGGGGGACGAATTAATTTGTTTAAGCTGATTCTTTTACCCAAGTGGTTATACGTACTGCAGAACTTCCCACTCTCTCTCAAACACAGCGACTTGAAGGCCATTGACACTCTCCTGCGAGTTTTCCTTTGGAGGGGTAGAAAGGCGCAAATCCCTCTGTATTGGCTCAAATTAAAATGGGGCCTTGGGGGGATGGGGGTTCCAGATCTGTTCCGCTACAACATAGCAACTAATCTCAGAATAGTCCAGGATTGGTTGACGGGAGAATCAAAATTCATTAGCTACCTTGCAGAAAGCACACTGGTTGCACCCTTAGATCTTAAATTTGTTCTTATGTGTGCGCGGCAGGCTCTTCCTAGTGCCTTGTTGCAAAACCAACTTATAAGCCCGATTCGGGAAGCGTGGAGATTTTTGACTGCACACTTACATATTCCTACCCAGTGTGCATGTCTCCTGCCCTTAATGGGAAACCCAGATTTTACACCTGGTGATCAGTCCCAGGGATTTCGAGAGTGGCAATCGAAAGGTATAGTTCAAGTGGGTCATGTGTTAGACCTCACGGGCGAGATGCTCACATTTGAGGAAATCAGAGACCTCTACAAGCTACCAAGCAGTCAACTATTTAGTTATTTGCAAGCCTCCCACTACATACTCACTCTGCCCTCCTCCACTAAAATGCCTGACCATGTTCAAGCCCTTAACAGATTCTTCCAGCTTGACCGCAGTGGAGGGACTTCCCTTTCTCTGTTTTACCAGGAGTTGCTTAAGGGTTATGCCTCTGATACAATGCATATCTCGGTGGAACGCTGGGGGCGAGATGGGGATATCTGGGTGCCGGTAGCAGCCTTTACTGCATGTATGAAAAATGTGAACAAAGTTACTGGCAATATGTATTATCGGGAAATGCAGTTCAAATTTTTGCGGAGAGCATATATTACTCCCCAACTTGCATTCCGGGCCAAAATGAGTCCAACAGCAAATTGTCCGCAATGCAATTCTGCCCCAGGGACCTTGTCTCATGTTTTCTGGTCATGTCCCTTGATTCAAGTTTATTGGGGTAAGATTGTGTGTTATTTGCGGCAACTTTTGCATATTAATCTACCATTTTCTCTTTACATGTTCCTATTTGACTGCATTCCTCGACCGCTTGTCCGAGGTACAGGTACACGTCTTTTTTTAAAGAAAGCCTCTGCCGTGGGAAAGAAAGTTATATTGCTTAATTGGTGGGAGCTGGAGCCCCCTTCTATTTGGACTTGGCGGATCCACCTCCATCGCATGATGCAAATGGACAATTTGGATTCTAAAGTTTGTCTACAACGTCGGCGTCAGTTCTTGCGGATTTGGGATGCCTATCTACAGGCTTTGCCGCATCGTTCCATAAGCTTGGTGCTCAACGGTTGACCGTAGTTTTCTACAGACTGACCTCAATGGACCTTTGGGAAGAAGGTGGGGGGGTTGGGGGGAAGGTATTGGTGGAAGGGAGAGGGGGTGGGTTTGGAGGGAGGGAGGGAGAAGATGTGTGATCATAAATGAGCTAAATTGGACTGTTAAATGTATTTGACCCCGGGGCTGTGGAAGGTTCCACACAGCTCGGTTGGTATGTTTTTCATTGTTGCTCAATAAAAATCTGAACAAAAAAAAAAAAAATGTCCAAGAGGCATGGTCATTGTTAAAAAATACCATTCTAGAAGCACAGTCTAGATGTTTTCCACACATTAAGAAAGGTGGAAAGAAGACAAAACGATTACCGGCATGGTTAAAAGGGGAGGTGAAAGAAGCTATTTTAGCCAAAAGATCTTCATTCAAAAACTGGAAGAAGGAACCAATAGAAGAAAATAGGATAAAGCATAAACGTTGGCAAGTTAAATGTAAGGCATTGATAAGACAGGCTAAGAGAGAATTTGAAAAGAAGTTGGCTGTAGAGGCAAAAACTCACAGTAAAAACTTTTTTAAGAATATCCGAAGCAGAAAGCCTGTGAGGGAGTCAGTTGCACCGTTAGATGATCGAGGGGTTAAAGGGGCACTTAGAGAAGATAAGGCCATCGCAGAAACATTAAATGATTTCTTTGCTTCGGTGTTTACTGAAGAGGATGTTGGGGAGGTACCCGTAATGGAGAAGGTTTTCATGGGTAATGATTCAGATGGACTGAATCAAATCACGGTGAACCTAGAAGATGTGGTAGGCCTGATTGACAAACTGAAGAGTAGTAAATCACCTGGACCGGATGGTATACACCCCAGAGTTCTGAAGGAACTAGAAAATGAAATTTCAGACCTATTAGTAAAAATTTGTAACCTATCATTAAAATCATCCATTGTACCTGAAGACTGGAGGATAGCAAATGTAACCCCAATATTTAAAAAGGGCCCCAGGGGCGATCCGGGAAACTACAGACCGGTTAGCCTGACTTCAGTGCCAGGGAAAATAGTGGAAAGTGTTCTAAACATCAAAATCACAGAACATATAGAAAGACATGGTTTAATGGAACAAAGTCAGCATAGCTTTACCCAGGGCAAGTCTTGCCTCACAAATCTGCTTCACTTTTTTGAAGGAGTTAATAAACATGTGGATAAAGGTGAACCGGTAGATGTAGTATACTTGGATTTTCAGAAGGCGTTTGACAAAGTTCCTCATGAGAGGCTTCTAAAAAAAGTAAAAAGTCATGGGATAGGTGGCGATGTTCTTTCGTGGATTGCAAACTGGCTAAAAGACAGGAAACGGGGAGTAGGATTTAATGGACAATTTTCTCAGTGGAAGGGAGTGGACAGTGGAGTGCCTCAGGGATCTGTATTGGGACCCTTACTTTTCAATATATTTATAAATGATCTGGAAAGAAATACGATGAGTGAGATAATCAAATTTGCAGATGACACAAATTGTTCAGAGTAGTTAAATCACAAGCAGATTGTGATAAATTGCAGGAATACCTTGTGAAACTGGAAAATTGGGCATCCAAATGGCAGATGAAATTTAATGGGGATAAGTGCAAGGTGATGCATATAGGGAAAAATAATCCATGCTATAATTACACAATGTTAGGTTCCATATTAGGTGCTACAACCCAAGAAAGAGATCTAGGCGTCATAGTGGATAACACACTGAAATCGTCGGTTCAGTGTGCTGCAGCAGTCAAAAAAGCAAACAGAATGTTGGGAATTATTAGGAAGGGAATGGTGAATAAAACGGAAAATGTCATAATGCTTCTGTATCACTCCATGGTGAGACTGCACCTTGAATACTGTGTACAATTCTGGTCGCCGCATCTCAAAAAAGATATAATTGCGATGGAGAAGGTACAGAGAAGGGCTACCAAAATGATAAGGGGAATGGAACAGCTTCCCTATGAGGAAAGACTAAAGAGGTTAGGACTTTTCAGCTTGGAGAAGAGACGGCTGAGGGGGGATATGATAGAGATGTTTAAAATTATGAGAGGTCTAGAGCGGGTAGATGTGAATATGTTATTTACTCTTTCGGATAATAGAAAGACTAGGGGGCACTACATGAAGTTAGCATGAGGCACATTTAAAACTAATTGGAGAAAGTTCTTTTTTACTCAACGCACAACTAAACTCTGGAATTTCTTGCCAGAGGATGTGGTTAGTGCAGTTAGTTAGTATATCTGTGTTTAAAAAAGGATTGGATAAGTTCTTGGAGGAGAAGTCCATTACCTGCTATTAGGTTCACTTAGAGAATAGCCACTGCCATTAGCAATGGTAACATGGAATGAACTTAGCTTTTGGGTACTTGCCAGGTTCTTATGGCCTGGATTGGCCACTGTTGGAAACAGGATGCTGGGCTTGATGGACCCTTGGTCTGACCCAGTATGGCATTTTCTTATGTTCTTATGTTCTAACCTCTCTCTACTGCTCATTGGGAACTCTATCTACTCAGCTACCAGGGAGTGTGTTATAACATCCTCCAGTCTGTTTCTCCTACAGTACCTTACTGGACATCTGCATCAGGGCCTTACACCACCATTGTGGGATGGGTCTCCTACGCCAAGGATCATAGACTGTTGCTATCTCATCTACTCTCTACTGCCACCTCTGGTGGACCACACTAGCTGTATAATAAAAGATATATTCTCTGTGTTTGTGCATCTGAGTCTAGCCCGGTGCTATAGTTCCCTACGGGGCTTCTCCCCATGGGAGATACCATCACTGTAGTCCCTGAGAATCCACCAAACACTTCAATATCATAACATTTTGTTTGGAGAACACATTCTTGAAGTCAGAATACGATGCAGATAACCCAGTGAGGGTTGTAGTCTTCAAAGCGGTAACTGCTGGGGATATCTGTCACAGACAGTGGTCCTGGCACTGAGGGCCCCACTGCATTAACTGCAGGGATTTCCAGTCAAAGTGGGGTGCGTGGACCTGGAGCAAAGGAAGTCCTAGGATTACTGGATGCGTGGAACGCTTCAAGATGAACAGGGAAATCTCCTCTTCATGGTGGGTTCCGACGGTGAGGCAGAAACCCACAGTGCAGTGAGTAATGCGTCCAGGAATGTGCTCTCCTTGGATTGATGTGATTCGGAGAGGTACCTCTAGGGGTTGGAGTGGAATGTTGAGAAGTCTGCCGATGTCGTCCAGAATAAAACTGCCACTCGCCCCGTGTCTACAAGAGCGGTAGTGGCAAAGGAGCGGGACTCCCTATGGAGAGATACTGGAAGCAATAATTGGGTGCCAGAAACAGTAGCGCCCAAGCTCGGGACCCCCACTGGGCTCAGGATTTGCAGTTTCCCGGACGTACGGGACAGGATTGCAGGAGGTTTCCAGAACCACCACAGTACAAGCAAAGGCCTTGCTTCTTACATCGGAGGCTCTCCTCATGGGACAAGCGCCCACGATTTATTTGCATGGATTCCTCAGTTGATGGAGGAGGTGCTGGTAAGGCCTTTAACTTGGGACTAGCTGCACACGCAGGGCATAAGACCGGAGGCTGGGGAACCTTTACCTCCTGGTGCCGTTGTCAGAGACGATGGTCTATTTTGTCAGTGAGGGAAATCAGGTTCTCTAGAGATATGGGAATCTCCCGAGCAGCTAGTTCATCTTTAAGGGACGGAGACAGGCCTTCTAGATAGAGTGCCTGTAGGCAGTCCTCTTGCCATCCCAGTTCTGTGGCCAAAGTCCTGAACTCCACCGTGAATTCTGTGAGAGAGCACGAGTCTTGACGGAGGTGGAGAAGATGGTGGCCCGCTACTGCCTGTCGGCCGGGATCCTCAAAGGTCCGCTTAAAAACGGAAATGAACTGGGATAACTTGCGAAGGATGGGATCAGAATGTTCCCAAAGTGGGGAAGCCCATGCCAGGGCATTCCCCTCAAGGCGTGAGAGGATGAAAGTAATCTTTGTAATGTCGTTTGGAAACAGTGAAAGCTACAGTGCGAATTGCATGAAGCATTGGTTGATGAAGCCTCAGCAGAGGCGTGGATCCCCATTGAAATGGGTTGGAGCTGGAAGGTCCAACGATGCCTATAAGGGCTGGGGTTGAGCCAGGCCCCCTGGATTAGCCATGACGGAGTCCTATAATTGAGACCTTAGTCTCTCCACAGATGAGGTTGTTTCCAGGGTTCGCTGTTGTTCTCGGACATGAGCAGCTAGGCCAGGGATGGCCTGCATGGCAGAAGAATCTGCCAAGTCCATGGCCTTGACAACCTGTTACACTGGGAGTGGACCATTGGCCTGGTGCAGGATTGGTAAGGCCCTCTGGTTGGACCCAGAGAGCTCCAGCCACCAGGAGGCAGAGCACAGGAGGAGACAGAGGCTAGGTGGAGCTTTGCCAATAGCAACCCGGGGTTTCTGCAGGTTAAGCCCTTGGGTATGTGGGCTGCCTGGTCTTAGGTGGGCCCTGCAGTGTCTCCTAGAGAGAAAATTCAAGGGTGTGCCCACCATGAACAGGGGTGCGTGGTCGACATTCAGGCAAGAATGTCCAGAGGTCACAGGAGGCCAGAATACGGTGTCCGAATGTATTATGAGAATCAAGGCCAGAGTCAAAGTTCAGAATGGTCAGCCAAAGCAGGGGTCAGTACTTGTAGGCAGTCCAGGTATAGTCAGGTTAGGCAAAGGTCAAGTTCCAGGCAGCGTTCAGACATGGTCAGTGTACAGGCAGAGGTCGGTTTCAGGCAGTGGTCAGATGTGGTCAGTGTACAGGCAGAGATCGGTTCCAGGCAGCAGTCAAACATGGTCAGTAGAAGCAAAGGTCAGTACTGTGAGATCAGTCCGAAAGATACTACCAGGAGAGACGCTGGAACAAGAGACGCTGGAACAGGAGACGCTGGAACAAGAGACACTGGAACAAGAGAGACTGGAACAGGCAAACTAGAGAACACCAGAGTGTACAACCTGATTGCCAAGGCAATGAGCTAGGGGCCGAGCTGCTATTTAAATACCCCACTCAAGTGATGTCAGACTCGGGCGCTGCCCGAGGTTTTCCCGCGGTTGGCTCTTTAACTTGGAGGGAGCTCCGCACGCGTGCGCCAGGGGGCGGGGCCGACACCAAGGAGGATGCCGAGCTCCGGTGTGAGGAGAGCTGTGACGCCCAAAGCTGCAATGGGACCGGGGACACCCGTGGGGGCCGTGGTCAAGCTGTGTAGGGATTCAGGGAGGAGCTGGTGGACGGTCGCACCAGCTAAGCACGTCAGGTAAGCAGGCCTGGTTGCGGAGCCAACGCGGCCGGGAAGTGCAACAGTGCTTAGCTGATTTTCACATTTATTGTTCCAGTAAATTAAGAATATATAATAATCCAGGAAGAATAAAAATTGCAATACACATAAACATAAGGTATAATGTAAACTACGAAAAATAATACAAATGTAATAGAAAATAAGATATAGGAAAGTATATGCATTGAAAAAGTAAACCAAAACCAGATTATATATATATATATCTATATATATATATATCTGCTTTCTTTGCTGAGGTCATCCCATGAATTTTAGGATTGGAGTAGCCTGGAACTATTAGGATTTCTGCGTTGGAGTACTGGCACATCATAGGCATCTTGCATTACTGCCAATGCTGAAATATTGGATTCATAAGATGGTTTATATAGAATATATCTTCTTTGTCTGACTTTCCTGCCAATACTCAGCCATCAAGCATGGTGTGTACATTTTCTTGCCCATGCATTCCAGCCTTAGGGCAGAGGGACCCTGCCTATACTCCATTTTCCCCCACATCATAGAACTGAATCACCATTGAACAAAGAGCAATGATGTGTTGGAAGAACATTTTCAAAATCGCAAAACATAAACAAATTTGGAAAACGCGACCTAAACTAATAACGCTATAGATTGAATTTTTGGTAATACAGGTTTTAACCAGATCCTAAAGGCCTAAGAGAAATTTACACCATTCAAGTTTATCTAATCAATCTTTGGGAAGGTTATAGGAGTCACGAAGGAAAATGGATATGTTACATACTAAGGGAACATTATTGCGGATATGTAAACAGCATTGTAAACCATAGTGAGTTTGGAAGGTGGTACATAAGCCACCTTTAACTAAAAGAAGATTGAGAGACAATGATCTTGTACAGTGGAAGTTAAATCTTTAATTTGATCAGATAGTAGATCAAATTGGCAAGTAGTACTGTTTTTAAACAATTCAATTATAGTCTGCAATCTTAAAACAGAGGTTTCTAGATGAGCAATGGAATCACCTGCTCTGAAAAGAAGGATTCTGGTAGCAATATGACCATTATACTCAGTTAAGGTAAGAGGAGCATATTGTTCAGCAGCATATTCAGGGGAGGTAGTATCTATCTTACTTTTATGTCAGAAGATGTTAGGATCCTGCCTGTTATGCAGCATCCCTACCACCAGAGGTCCCCTTAGAGTTACACCTGCTCTTGCTCTAGTCAGAGTCTCCATGATTCTATGACTCAGCAGGGCCCAGTCTACTTAACCCTGCCCCTTGCAAACTCTAGTGCCTTGTCATCGAGTCTTCTTGGCTCCCTGCTTGGCCCCTTTCTTCCAAGCCTTGCCCTGTGGACTCTTCAAGCCTTCTGCTCTAGCCATGACTTGTTGCCTATTGAACTTTCTGCTTAGGTTTGCCTTGTGGCCTTTGGGCATCTGTGTTCCTTGTTCTCTGTTTTGTCTAGTCTTATCCTTGTCCATCTTGTCTGGTCATGTCCCTGTCTGGTCCAGTCCTGTCCTTATATCCAGATTTTGTCTCTGACCTTAGTTTTGTTTCAGTCTCCAGTTCTACACATTCTTAATCTTCAGTCCTGTACTGGAGTTTTTTGCATTACTGAGTACCTATAGGTCATATTCTGCTGAACATTTTTAGCCAACACCTGGATTGGCCCCTCTGCCCTAGGGCTGGAATGCAAGGGCAAAAAAGAAAAAGTACACTGCATGATTGATGGCTGAGAATTGGCAAGAAAGACAGACAAAGAACAGATAATCTATATAAACCACTTTATGAAACCAACATCAGTACTGGCAGTAACATAACTTGCTCATGACGAGCCAATACTCCAGCACTGAAGACCAAAGAGTTCTGGACTGCTTCACTAATGAGATTCTTGGGATGATCTCAGGGAAGTGAGCAGATTTAGTTTTACATTGTACATATATTCCCTCTCTGGTTTTGATTTACTTATTCTATGCATATACTTTCTTGTGTCTTATTTTCTATTACAGTTCTATTACTTTTCCTTGTTTACATTATACCTTATTCTTATGTGCATTACAATTTTTATTAGTCCTGGATTATTATATATACTCAATTTACTGGGACAATAAATGTGATAATCAGCTAAGCACAATGTATAGACATTTTCTGTTTGCCTGTGGGAATTAAGAAAGAGAACATTGCCTCCTAATGACTTTAACCACTCCCCAGCCCTTACACCTAGCACTGCAATCTCTTATCTCTTTCTTTTTTACCACAATGTTTTAATTTTAGAGAGGAAGCAATAAGGTCAAAGAGAGTAAACAAAAAAAAAAATGTATTCCAGGTTGGAAGGAAAGCAATATCTGGTTCCCAGCAGCTAATTGCCTTGCAAAAATGAATGTATTGGATGAGCCCTGGGACAAAGAATTAGAAAAAAAAATCTCCCTGTCCCTCTTGCTATAGCTGACTGTTTGTCTAGATTATACTTGGGGAATCCTGTACATTCTCTAAGAGCATGCTGATTGCTTCTTTCAGTTTGTAAAAGGCTTTGTAATGAACAGGATGAGGCATTAAAGCATTCTGCCTTTCTGGAGAGAAAGAATGATGAATTGTTAATTACTTTGCAAGATAAGAATCTTGGTCAGTACAGCAGTTGAACAAAGAGACATAGCCCAAAACCAATGCAGAACAGCTATTGAGAAAAGTGCTCGCGATCATTTAAAAAATATTGTATCCCGAGCTGAAGCTGGCTGAACTCCAAATGCCATTCAGAATAGCAGCAATCACAAGGGGGAGGAATGGGTGAATGGATGGGATATCTATTTGCTTGAGGGGGAAGAAATGCCTCATTCTTTTTGCTTCCTCCATCCACTGACAACTACTGAGACAAGGACCCATGCTGAATAGTTTGCCCTAAAAATAAACACACTGATCAGAGACTTGTCCCACAGGAAGATGGCACAGCCCACTGGGTGGAAAAAGAAGAAGAGAAAACTTCTGATGTCTGTACATGAAACTATGTCCCTAAGGAGTTGGTTGCCATGGCAAGAGCTTATAAGCAAGCCCCTGGAGAACCACTGTTAGACTGTTTACTGCATTTAATTGAAAACAGTGGGGGAATACTTGAATTAGATGTGCAGGAATTAGGATTCACTGGTCCTTTGACAAACAAAATACATATTTGGTCCTGTATACAAACTGAAACATAAAAGCTGAAAGATACAAGGATAGTTCTCCTACTTTAGCACAGCTGTTAGCAAAAATTTGCTATCAGTTATATCCAGTTGAAACTTCTTTATCCATCTCACAGTTATTAACATGATGGCAAACATTTGTAGATGATATTTAACCAAGCTGAATGCATGCAATTATAAAAGGAGAGGACTTAGATGATATGATGTCTCAACAAATGACAACAGGCTATGTAAGGTGCTGGTGGAATGCTGCAGAACCTGGGACCAAAGCAATAGCCACCATAGCTGGCTCAGTTATTGCTAGTAGTAAGGGAGGAGACTCTAAATATTTTTAGGAACTGGTAGAGTTTCTTACTGCCCAGGTTGAATTGTAGGGGGAAACTGGTGAGCACCCCACTAGGGTAACAGCTATGCAAAAGTGTTCCCCATCATCACCTTATACAGAACAGTATCAGAATAAATATAAGGGATGCCCTACAGGTCAGAATGGGAGAAAGGGACACAAGAGGGTGCCTTTGGTGTGCTTTACATAAAAAAGGAGAACCAATAACGGAGATTTATGGGCAAAGCCTGGTAGGCACTGGCAAAGAGGCTACAATTCTGTGGGGCAATCCACATAGATTCAAGGGGTGTATGCTGTCCCTCCAAGGGTATGGAGATCAAGTTACCCCTGGGGTGGAAACTGAAGTCACTTTGCAAATAGGAGAGTGAGCTCCTTTTCACCACAAGGATAGCACCCCAGAAAGATATTATTTTGGGCATTGATGTAATTAGAAAATTTAATTGGACTTTGATGGAAGGGAAACTAGAAATATCTGCCACAAGCAATCAAGGGACACAATGTGCCATAAGAGTGGTACAAGTCAGCCGCGCGCTAGGTGCTCCAGTGGCTATTGACCCTCCTAAAGAACCTGTTCGTCATGTCCAAAAAAGACTAAGGATGGACAGAAAGAAATTCAGCAGCTGATGTAATTAGGCCCGCTAAATCCCCATTTAACAGTCCAGTTTGGCCTTTTGGTACCTAGCACATGACAGTTGATTATCACAAGCTGAATGAAAAAGCTTCTCCCTTACAGGCAGTGGTCCCTGATGTCTCCTTATTAGTAGAGACCATTCAAAGTGATGAAGGCCAGTGGCAATGGACATATCAAATGCCTTTTTTAGTATTGAATTAACCACAAATTTACAAAACCAATTTGTCTTTGATTCGGGAGGGGTATAGTATAACTTCCAATGTTTGCCCAACCATTTGCCATGGTATGATAGCAGACATGCTTCAAAAGTTTCCAAAGCCTTAAGGCAGTGGTCCCCAAACCTGTCCTGGAGGGTCACCAGCCAGTCAGGTTTTTGGAATATCCTCAATGAATATGCATGAGAGAAACTTTACATGTTATGAAGGCAGTGCATGCAAATTTTCTCTCATGCATATTCATTGAGGATATCCCAAAAACCCGACTGGCTGGTGGCCCTCCAGGACAGATTTGGGGACCCCTGTCTTAAGGTATTCCGCTTAATCACTATGTTGATGACATTTTACTCCAGGGCACATTGGAGAAGAATGTGCAGCAAACCTTGGACACCCTTCTCTCCTTCCTCCAGGAGTGAGGCTGGGTGATTAATATAGCCAAAGTATAAGACCCTTCTCAGCAAGTGAAGCTCCTGGGCATACAATGGGATAAAGGTAATATCCCAAACCAGTGATAGACAAGATCCAAGCAGAGGCTACTCCTCAAGCTGAGAAGATGTCCAAAGATTCTGTGGTCTCCTAACATACTAGAGGGCATACATTCCCCACTTGTCCCAGATGTGTCAGCCTTTGTATAATCTCTGCAAAAAGAAGAATACTTTTGAATGGGGACCTAACCAAGAAAAAACTTTCCAAGAGCAAAAAGAGTTATTGCCAATGCACTGAGCTTACACCCTATCCAGCCTAAATTATGGTTTGAATTAGATGTCTCATTATCTCAGTCAGTGGCTGAATGGAGTCTCTGGGCAACGTCAGAATGGCAAAAGAGTCCCTCCTGGCTTCTAGAGAAATAAATGGACCCCTGCAGCAGAGCAATACACTTCTTTTGAAAAACAGCTTTTGGCCACCTATTAGGCCCTTACAGAGACAGACCAGTTGACACAACATACAACAATGTGCCTGAAGATCCAAATACCCATTATGACTCGGGTGAACAGTGAAGAAATGACTGCAAGAGTTGGCAGTGCCTTGAGACTTTCTCTTCTGTGATGGAAATAGTACATCACCACAAGAACTCGTGCTGCCCATGGAGGTATATCTAAACTGCATGAACAAATGATGAGTCTACCTGAAATAAGCGACTGTCATTTTCTCAACAGACACTAAAGGATATCCTACAGGTGTATCAGAAGTCCCATCTTATGATGAATTCAATGAGACTCAACAGCAGATGAAGTGGTTCACTGATGGTTCTTGCAGGTATGCTCATGGTAAACAAGGATAGAAGGCTGCAGCCTACCAGCCGAAGTCAGCAACACTCCTAACTGACCAAGGAGAAAGACTAGGTAGCCAATATACTGAGCTAAAAGCTGCTCATGTAGCACTAAAGCAAGCCTTTCTACTGAAGGCCTCAAATGTAATAATCTACACAGGCTCCTGGTCGGTATATAAAGGCATCAAAGACTGGATAGGCTTTTGGAAAGCTCAGGGATGGGCTATTCATAGCAAGCCACTATAGAGACTGTTGCAGGAGCGCAGGGGAGTGATCCTGCTTCCGGGAGGTGAAGTGACCCATAGGCCTTTGCAATCTGTTGCAATGCGATGGGAGGGAGTGCTAGGAGGCGCTCCCCATTGTTAAATGAGTGGAGCCTCATCTGGGAGTAGAGCAAGGACCAGACCTCTGCCGACCTGCACAACCTTGGTCTCTGAGTAGTCCTCTGACCACTCCAAGCCCTTTCGGACCTGCCACTGGGTAACAGCAAAGGTGGCAGGCTGAAACGAGGCAGAGATGGACGAGGACTTCAAACAAGCATGGATACTGAAGACAGTGGAGCTGACGAAGACACTAGGACTTGACAATGAAGAAGGCAAGCTTAAAATCAGATGAGTTAAAAGTCTGGGACTCCAGGAGAGCAGCGGGCCTCCCGCCCCTGGTAGATACTCACTGAAGAGCAACAATGAGCACAGGATGGACGATGGCCCCACAAGGAATCTGGGAACACAGATGGACATCTGGACAGAAGGATGAAGGAATCTGGCCAACACTCCAAGTAGCAATGTCCTGGACTGAGCCTCGGGACCCCAATGTGATTGATGCATCTGACAGGTCAATAGATGGAAGGTGGAACTTCCAACCTGGTGTAGAAGACACAACTGAGAGTATCCCGAAGTTGGGCTGAAGATGGCCACTAGGGGTCAATCCGGAACCCAGAACGAGACAAGGACATCTGGACATCCAAGACAGAGGACATCAGGACATGACAGGTGAAGAGGATCTTTGACCCTGTTGGATGGAGGAATCCCGCCAAGCGCCCTACACACCCCAGCGGGGGTGGTCACAGACCACTGGGCCACTGCGTGTCCTACTCAACCCAGCTGGGCTGGTCGCGGACCACGCAGGGACGGGATAGTGGAGTCTCAGAAAACCTCTGGACAAGGAACCTCAGGAACATGGATGAAGACATCAGGACACAGCAGGATGACAGGAACAACCGGAACATCAGGACACATCAGGAACATGGAAACAACAGAGACCAGGAACAATGACGAGGGATCCCACGAAGACAAGAAGGCCAAGCAGGAGCAGAGAGCAGGAAGTCCAGGAAGGACAACTCCTTGCAAAGGCAAAGCTGGAGTGGATGTTGGACCCTTAAGTAGGGCTGAAGAAGGAAACACCCATGTGATGTCACCAGGTGGAGCCAGAGGGACCACTCCCTTGCTGGCCCTTTAAATCTACTGAGGAGGCACGGCCTCGTGCCTAGGGGAAGCAGGAAACAAGAAGCAGGACCCTGGACAGCGGCACCATTGCCGCTGAGACGCTGGAGCAGGAGAAGGGCCGCAGGCAGGCCCCGACGTGGGAGGCGGCTTCCTGCTGCACGAAGGGAGAAGGGGTGGAGTGATGGCAGCGTCCATGCCGCTGAGGAGCAGGTCTCCAGGTCTGCTGGAAGATGGTGTGGCGGCGGCTCTGTGCCGTGAAGAGCATGCCGAAGTCCGCGGCTCCCTGCCGCAGTGAAGAGGACGTCGGCAGTGGCCTCCTGCCGCATGGAAGCAGGGCGGCAAGGCCCACTGTGCAGAAGATGGCGTCGGGAGGCGGGCCGGCTGGCTGAAGGAAGGTAAGAGAGGCTGCCGGTAGCTCCGCTGCGGGCAGCATCACAACAGAGACAATCATTATGGGAAGAAATCTGGGAATAACAAGCCATTCCTACCTCTATGCATCATGTGGATTCCCACAGTTCCGGCAGTACTAAGAGGCCCAACTCAATAGTCACTGTGGATGCAGCTACCTAGATTCTAGCAGTCAATATTTCTTTTCCTTCCTGGAACCCACACAGCCTCAAGACATTTAGGAATAAATGACTGTGTAGATAGGGCTAATCAAAGGAGTATTAGCATTACCAAAATGATCTTCAGGCCAAAGCTGTGTCTGACTGGTGCTGCCTGTCCAGAAGTCAAACAACATGCTATCCCTAGTTATTCTACATCAAGCACTGTTAAATTGGGAATTATCCTCTTGTAGATTATTCAAATGGATTATATTGGTCGCTTACCGTGGGGCCCAGGAGGAATTAAACATGTTTTAGTAATTGTCGATGCCTACACAGGACAAACACACTGCTTTCCTATTAAAAGTGCCAATCAAGATAGTACCTTGAAAGGTTTAGATCAGATTATTCACTTTCATGATATACCTGTAGAAATCCAAACCGATAATGGTACATACTTTAAAGATAATAAGATTAGATTGTGGGCCCAAGGAAAAGATGTTCTTTGGATATATCATATTCTTTATTATCCCCAAGTGGCAGGATTAGTGGAATGTAATAATGGTCTGATTAAGGAAAAATTAAAATAGCATTCCACCACCACTTCATTGGGAAATTGATAGAAACATTTACCTTTGGTAGAACAATAACTTAATGATAGACCAGGAGTGCAGTTAATCTCAAGTCACATCTGTGATATTACCCTCCAGCCCATACTAAAGTATGATTGCGCTTCCTGCTTCCCTCTGAGGAGGAGGAAGACATAGAATTTCTTGCAGCAGAATGTACTCCAATATATGATAATGATATGCCAATTCTGGTTCTGATAATGGTGTTGTTTTATATAAAGTAATTGATCATTTTTCTTCTACCGTCCCTGGTTTAAAGGTGAGGGGTGTGTAACCAACATCAACATCACCTTTACTAACTACTGAAGTCATTGTTTTGGGACAAGGACACATGTTCCTCTTGGCCAATTCTAGATTTTAATATTCACCTGCTACGTACCAGTCAAGAGAGGTGTAATGCCGCAAGTGACTCAAGATACTAGAAAATCTACTTATAGTATATTAATGCTGTACTTTTTGACGTTGTTTTGTTTTATTATGTTTCCTTATAATATTTTTTAGTTTTTATTGTAATCCTTTCAATGATGATAACTGTACTTCATCTTTGTCCCTTGCCCAAAACAGAGTCTAGAATCTTCTTAGAGTGAAAATCATACCTAAACCTTTCACTGACATTAGCAAAAATTAGTAAGGTTTCCAATTGTGTTGTATGTAGTCTTCTCCCCACATATTGTGCATGGATGAAACCTATGTTTATTCTTCCATTTTTTAAACAACACATGGCACTCCTGTAACCATACTGTGGCACCTGGGTTCCCTTGGTCCTCCAATATAACCTTTAACACTGTCCTCAGCTTTTTGTGGAATTTTACTGCTTTCCTACAACTTGATGTTACTAATAGCCCTTGATTTCATGGTAAATGTGATATATTCCTTTTAGTTACTAGATTATCACAATATGTATGGCATGTCAATTTCACCATAACCCGTGCCCATTGGTCCCATCTATGTGACTGATGAGGCACATAGATTTTCAGGCCCTTGTGCCATTGCATACATCTATTCTACCCTATAATTGTATACCTAAATATCTTTTCTCTGTTATGGCTGAGGGCCTGGTTAGGGCTGGTGAACCTCCTGGGAGCAGTCCAAGACTTCAAAGACAGAACAGATCTTCTGCCTGTACACAGCCACCTCCCCACAGGTTGAGCCCTTGGGTTCTGGTGGCCGGCAGGCCTTAGGCTGTGGCTCGAGTTGAGATGTCAGGCAAATTTTCCTCAGAGACTCACTATCTCAGAAAATTCAGTGGTTTAGTTTTCCAAAGGAAAACAGAAAGTCTAACGAAAAGAGGGATCTGTATTGGACCCTTACTTTTCAATATATTTATAATGATCTGGAAAGAAATACGACGAGTGAGGTAAGCAAATTTGCAGATGACATAAAATTGTTCAGAGTAGGTTAAATCACAAGCAGATGTGATAAATTGCAGGAAGACCTTGGTGAGACTGGAAAATTGGGCATACCAAATGGCAGATGAAATTTAATGTGGATAAGTGCAAGGTGAGCATATAGGGAAAAATAACTCATGCTATAATTACACAATGTGGGTTCCATATTAGGTGCTACAACCCAAGAAAGAGATATAGGCGTCATAGTGGGATAACACATTGAATCGTCGGTTCAGTGTGCTGCAGCAGTCAAAAAAGCAAACAGAACGTTGGGAATTATTAGAAAGGGAATGGTGAATAAAACAGAAAATGTCATAATGCCTCTGTATCGCTCCATGGTGAGACCGCACATTGAATACTGTGTACAATTCTGGTCGCTGCATCTCAAAAAAAGATATAAATTGCGATGGAGAAGGTACAGAGAAGGGCTAACCAAAATGATAAGGGGAATGGAACAGCTTCCCCTATGAGGAAATACTAAAGAGGTTAGGACTTTCAGCTTGGAGAAGAGACGGCTGAGGGGGCATATGATAGAGATGTTTAAAATTATGAGAGGTCTAGAACGGGTAGATGTGAATCGGTTATTTACTCTTTCTGATAGTAGAAAGACTAGGGGGCACTCCATGAAGTTAGCATGGGGCACATTTAAAACTAATCGGAGAAAGTTCTTTTTTACTCAACGCACAATTAAAACTCTGGAATTTGTTGCCAGAGGATGTGTTAGTGCAGTTAGTATAGCTGTATTCAAAAAAGGATTGGATAAATTCTTGGAGGAGAAGTCCATTACCTGCTATTAAGTTCACTTAGAGAATAGCCACTACCATTAGCAATGGTAACATGGAATAGACTTAGTTTTTGGGGTACTTGCCAGGTTCTTAAGGCCTGGATTGGTCACTGTTGGAAACAGGATGCTGGGGCTTGATGGACCCTTGGTCTGACCCAGTATGGCATTTTCTTATGTTCTTATGTTAAGGCTTAACAAATCCTAAAATATATATATATATAATATATATATATATATATATATATATATATATATATATATATATATAGATAGATAGATAGATATTAACAATTTAGCTCAGTCAGTGGCTCAATTCTTTGGGGTCCTAACTGACCCTGCCAATACAGCGAGGTTCTACACATTGTCGGTCCCTGTCTAATACAGCAGCTCACCAACATCAAACATAGCAAGAGCATAGGCTGGCTTTCTGCCTGCTCCCCAGGCCTCCCTAACCCTTCTAGGGCCTGGGTTCTTATATTCTGGTGAGGGGCTCCTCCCTTCACCAAGAATGCTATGTTGGTTTGGATCTTAAGGAGAACTGAGCGAGACAGCTGTGCCTGGTCCTTTAAGGTAGTCTGAGGGAGTTTCCTATAGACTCTCTCACATAGCCCTATTTCTTTATAAATTTAAACTTGATAACAAGTGAATAAAATTAAGATGCAGACAGTAGTCAGCAGTGATAAGGGGGCTATCTACCAGTTGGTGAGAGGTTGTATATGTGTACTCGGTGGAATGAGTTCCTAGCCCTCATAGAATGAGTCCGATATCAGGAGGCTAGATGGCTGGGGCTTGGACTGATGGGGTGCAAGCTATGCTGGGGCTGGAAGGAGGGGCTTGGCCTAGGAGGGCTGACTTTGCTGGGGATGAGTCAGTGCAGGCTATGCTGAAGCTGCTGAGGCCAGAGCAGGCTATGGTGGGGATGAGGCTCCAGGGGCAGTTACTGGATGGAGACGGGCAGGCTGCTAGGACTGAGCAGGCTGGGGCTGATTGGGGGGAGGGCAATAAATAGCCTTCAGAAAATTTCCATGGTGGCTGTATTGCAGCTGGGGCTGGGAGGGATAGCCTGGGCTGGGGCTTTGGGGCAGAGGCAGGCTGTGCTGCTCCTAGAGCTATGGGGCAGGGCAGGGGGAGGGCAGCATGTGATAGGGATGAATAGGTTGTACTGAGGTTCAGAGTGGAAGGGTAGGCTGTGTTGGGGATGGTGGAAAGGGCAATTCATAGGGGCCTCCAGGAATTTCCCATGGGTTTAGCTAGTCTTTTATATTTGTTATAAAATGTAAGTAACCTTCCAACCTTAAGAGAAGGGAGGAAGATCAGAAATGGGTGATGAGAAGGTAAGGACTGAGGATGAGGGAGGAGAATGAGAAGGAAAGAGGACTGGGGAGTGCCTGTGGTTGTGATATTGCTGGACTTGTCAAGTGCTTTTGACTTGGTAGTCCATGGTTTGCTGTTGGAATGATATAAACAGTTAGGCTTAGGTGGTAAGGTCTGGATTGATTATCGTCTTTTTTGATGGGACAATCTTCCATGGTACATGTGAGGGGTGTCACTCCAAACCGTTTAGATTGTGGGGTTCCGCAGGTTCCCCCATGTCTCCTCTGTTGTTTAAATCTCTTCCTGCAGCCATAGGTTCACTTATTCATGGTGAGGGCTTTGAACGGTTTAATTTATGGTGATGATGTGCAGCTATTGTTTCTGGTGGAGGACGAATTGGTCTGACTCATCGATTAGAATTAATAGAGGGTTAAAAAACATTCTGGAGTAATTGATTCTCAAAAGCTTTATTGAATGTTGATAAAACAGAATGGTTGTGTATAGGAAAGAGAGGGAGCCCTTAAGGATTAGTCAGTATGTGGATAGAGGATGTATATTGCAAGATCAGAAAGTGAGGTATTGGGGGCGTTAATAGATGAGGGCCTTGATTATGGATTTTCATATTTCTTCTATGGTTCAGAGAGATTGGTTCCAACTTAGACAACTGAGAAAGACTCCAAACCTTTTTTAGAGGGCTTCTGTTTTCAGATTGGAGGTTCAGAGGCATAAGTTTGTCCAGTATTAGATTATTGTAATGTGGTATTGGGTGAGTCTTCCTAAAAAAAGTTTACAACAATTACAGGTGGTGCAAAATATGGCAGCACGTTTAATTTTTGGTCTCCCACGCAGGGTGAGTGTGACAACCTTTACTAAGACACCTTCATTGGTTACCTATTGAAGAGCGGGCCTAATTTAAAGCTAATGACCCTGATGTATAAGGCGTTAAATGGAGGTGGTGCAGATTATCCTACAAGAAAAGATTAAAAGTTATGTCCCTACTCATAATCTATGCTCAAATCAATGGCTTTGGTGTTGATTCCCTCTAGAACAGACATTTGTAAAGTATTAGGAAAAGGATGCTCTCAGTCGGTGCGTCCTGAGTTATGCAACTTGGCATCACTGGAGGTGAGGGTAGAACAGAAATTACCTTAATTTTAGGAAAAAACCTAGCTTTTGCCATCATAGCCTGGGCAAATTTTATATCAAGAATGGTACACATAAATTGTGCTGACAGTGTTTAGATCAGGATTAGTAATGGATTATGCAATTTTATTGTGTTTTTATTTGTTTATGAACATGTTTACATTGATTTTATTTTTATTGTGTTTTAATTGTAAACTGCTCTGGCCATATCTGGTATCTGATGCATGGTATATAAGAACTGATAAACAAATAAGTACATAAATAAATAAATAAATAAATAAATAGACATAAAGCAGGAAGATTTAAGAGATGGGGAGGGGGAGATCAGGAACCTGGGATGAGAGGAGAGAGGTTTCTGTGATTGAGGAAGGGGAGGAGGGAATAGAAGAAGGTGGGGGTGGGTTCCAGGATCTAGGAGAAGAGAGAGGTATGATGGAAGGGAAGTTCCAGGATATGGGGGATAGAATCTGAAATCAAGGGAGAGAGGATCTGAACTGCAGTTGGGGGTGGGGAGGTTAGGGATGTGCAGAGGGACTGCATACTTTACATTCGGTATTCGTATTCGTGGGGGGACAGATACGTTGCATTCGGCAAGGGGGGGCCCAAATACGTTCATGCGTTCCATTCTTGTTTCCCGGCTAAAATTTAATTAACTACAACCCCCCACACTCCTGACCCCCCCAAGACTTACCAAAACTCCCTGGTTGTCCAGCGGGGGTCCGGGAGCCATTTACTATACTCACACTGTCGGCTGCCGGTATTCAAAATGGTGCTGATAGCCTTTGACCTTCCTATGTCACAGGGGCTATCGGCGCCATTTTGAATACCGGCAGCCGATGGCCCGAGTGCAGGAGATCGCTCCCAAACCCCCTCTGGACCACCAGGGAGTTTTGGCAAGTCTTGGGAGGGTCAGGAGGGTGGGGGTTTTGTTTAAATTCGCTCCTTTAGACGGACGAATAATTCGGTGAAGATTCGTTGTATTCATGGGAATCGCGATACGTTTCGCTTCCCCACGAATACAATGAATATGGCCCTATACGTTGCGGACTTCTAATACGTTGCAAACGAATGCACACCCCTAGGGGAGGTTGCTGTCCCACCCATAGAGATGTGAATCGTGTCCTCGATCGTCTTAACGATCGATTTCAGCTGGGAGGGGGAGGGAATCGTATTGTTGCCGTTTGGGTGTGTAAATTATCGTGAAAATCGTTAAAATCGTGAGCCAACCCCCTAAAACCCACCCCCGACCCTTTAAATTAATCCCCCACCCTCCCGAACCCCCCCCAAATGCTTTAAATTACCTGGGGATCCAGCGGTGGTCCAGAACGGCGGCGGTCCGGAACGGCCCCCTCAATTGAATCCTGTTGTCTTCAGCCGGCGCCATTTTGCAAAATGGCCGCCGCAAAAATGGCGGCGGCCATAGACAAAAACGATTCGACGCAGGAGGTCGTTCCGGACCCCCGCTGGACTTTTGGCAAGTCTTGTGGGGGTCAGGAGGCCCCCCCAAGCTGGCCAAAAGTTCCTGGGAGTCCAGCGGGGTTCAGGAAGCGATTTCTTGCGGCGAATCGTTTTCCGTACGGAAAATGGCGCCGGCAGGAGATCGACTGCAGGAGGTCGTTCAGCGGCGGTCCGGAACCCCCGCTGAATGACCTCCTGCAGTCGATCTCCTGCCGGCGCCATTTTCCGTACGGAAAACGATTCGCGGCAAGAAATCGCTTCCTGAACCCCGCTGGACTCCCAGGAACTTTTGGCCAGCTTGGGGGGGCCTCCTGACCCCCACAAGACTTGCCAAAAGTCCAGCGGGGGTCCGGAACGACCTCCTGCGTCGAATCGTTTTTGTCTATGGCCGCCGCCATTTTGCGGTGGCCATTTTGCAAAATGGCGCCGGCTGAAGACAACAGGATTCAATTGAGGGGGCCGTTCCGGATTGCCGCCATTCTGGACCACCGCTGGATCCCCAGGTAATTTAAAGCATTTGGGGGGGGTTCGGGAGGGTGGGGGATTTAATTTAAAGGGTCGGGGGTGGGTTTTTAGGGGGTTTTAGTGTGCCGGTTTTCCTGCCCTCCCCCTTCCCCCGATTTACGATTTTTTAACGATAAATCGGGGGAATTGGTATTGTATCGTGGCCCTAACGATTTTTGACGATTTAAAATATATCGGACGATATTTTAAATCGTCAAAAAAACGATTCAACATCCCTACCCACCCATGCTTCAGTCCCACTTGCTCACTCTTATATCTCTCGCTAACCTCCCACCCAAATGTGGCATACACACACCTGGCTCCAATCCCTTCTCTCTCTCACACACTGCCCCCTTCCCCATTTACTTCTCTCATACACATATACACACACACATGTTCCAAAGCCATTTACCTCACCCCTTTAATGATTCCCATTCAGCCCTTTCTAACTTCCCCAATTTGATCCCCCTTTGCTCTGTCTGGGTCAGGCTCACTCTTCCCATCCTGCTACCTGCACTCTGCCTGGGAGGGGAGGGGCTAGATCAGAGAACTGTTCTCTACTAATTGAGATTCTGAACAGCTGAAAGGCAGCATATCCTCAGCAAGAATGCTGCCCGCCCCTAGGCACAGGTCTAGTATGCCTACTGACAAATCCAGTCCTGGCTATTTACACCTGCATAATTGTCTGCAAAGATTAGTCAACTGGCCTCTTAATCTATGTCTTATGACAAGAAATTGTTGGCAACCTAATGCTGGCTATAAACTATGTGAATGTGATATATCACCTGATTGTGAATGTTATTTTATTTTAATGACAGACAATACCTGCCTTCATGTCAGTGTAGTGAAGGTCATAAGATCAGTGTATCTTTGCTGAATGAAATCTTTTACTTAGTGTGCTGAAACTGGTATTGAGACTCATGTTAATTCTTTTCTTTAGTAGGTCACTGTACTAAGTTGTCCCAAAACTCACAAAAACAAGATTTTGTGTTCTAAAATCACTGCTAGCAATTATTAATTGGGAAAATGTGCCCTTTCATTGTGTTTAACTTTATTTATTTATATTCTTCTTTTTCAAGCACTTCATATTCAGGTACTGTACATATTTCTCACAATGTAAGGGGTGTATTTGCTAAAGGTTTTTTTCACGTTCTGTGTCTATGGGAAATGCATGCTAAATCAGCCCCTACTTTGGTCCTGACGCAATGGAGGATGAAGTGACTTGTCCAAAGTCACAAAGAGCTGCGGTGGGATTGGAACCATGGGTTATGTGGTTTACAGCCTGCTGCTCTAACCATGAGGATGCTCCTCTACTCAATATTTTTTTTAAAAAACAGCAATTTTAGCACACAAACTGTTGTGCTGGAGGTGGACCCTTGGCCTGGTGCAGGATTGGTACGGCCCTCTGGTCGGACCCAGAGAGCGCCTGCCACCAGCAGGTGGAGCACACGAGGAGACAGAGGCTAGCTGGTGCTTCGCCAATAACAGTCCGGGGTTTCCTCAGGTTGAGTCCTTGGGTACCCGGACCGCCTGGACTTAGGTGGGCCTCAGAGGGTCTCCCGGAGAGGTAGCGGAGAGGTGAGCCCACTACGAGTAAGGGTGCACGTTTGAAGCAGAGAGGATGGACCAGACCTGAACTGGAGACTCCAGGGACCTTAGGGAGGTAACAGTTCAGGAAGGCTCTCCAGGTGGAACAGGCAGCACTTGTGGGTCTGGTTGGGTGAAGGCCGCGGTCAGAGTCCAAGTAGGTCGGTCTGGAGGTCACAGAAGGCAAGAAGAGAGTGTCTGAGTGAAGCGCAAGGGTCAAAGCCAGGGTATCCATCCAGAAGTGGTCAGCCAAAGCGGGGGTCAAATCCAAGGTCAGTCCGAGCGTAGTCAAGGCAAGCGGGGGTCAGTTCCAGACGGCAGTCAACGTGGTCAGGCAGGCAGAAGTCAGTTCCAGGCAGCAGTTAACATGGTCAGTAGGCAGGCAAAGGTCAGGTCCAGGCAGTAGTCAGTCATAGCCAGGCAAGCAGGGGTCAGTATCTAGAATCAGTCTGAAGGGTACTACCAGGGAACATGGAGCAGGAACAAGACAGACGCTGAAGACACGAGGGACCACGGGGACACTGGAACACGGAGATGCTGGAACAAGGAGACACTGGAACGCAGGATCAGGCACAGGAGCAAGGAACAGGCAAACTCGAAACACTGAGGTGTCGACCCGATTGCCAAGGCGAGGTTCTGGGGACAGAGCCTCGTCTTACATACTGTGGCCGTGTGATGTCATCGGGGTGCGTCTGAGCTGGGTTTCCCGCGCTTGGCCCTTTAAAAGAACAGATATCGGCTGTATGCGCGCCTAGGAGCGGGACTGAGGCGGCCGAAGATGCGGAGCCCCGACGTGAGCTCCTCTGTGAGGCCTGTGGCGTGGAAGAGGCTGTGGATGCCTGGGGAAAGCGTTGGGGGCGTCGGGAGCTGGCGGCTGCGGCAAGGCCGGAACAGGTGAAGGGCCACGCGAGGTGAGCAGGCCTGATCGCGGCACCAATGCAGCCGGGACGTGCAACACAAACGTCTTAATTTGCAAGTTAGTGTGTAAATTCAGTGCCAGTGAGTGGCTGTGATTCAAACTTATACACAGCAGTTCTTTAGCTATAAATAAACAATTAAACCATGTGTAAAAAATGCTTTGCAAATGCCATATTGCAAAAAAATTTAACTACACCAGGGAGATGTAGTTAAGGATTTTTGATGAAGTCCATAGATAAACTGCATATATTATTTAACAACTGGGTTCATTTACATATAATGCGTGATAGCAAAATAGAATGAGTGAAAAACAAAATTGCATGAAAACTTTCTCAAAGTTTGGAGCAGTTTAGTAACTGGCCTCTTAATTTGTTGGTAATGTAAAGAGATTAGTATAATACCTGGCACTATATCTATTTATTTATTTAATAGCATTTATTAATTGCTTTCAGATTAAAAATTGCATGTAAATAAGAATACTCAAATAAAGCAATCAATAAAAATCTACATAAAAAAAAAATTCATATGAACACAAACTGACCCTCTCTTAATAACTACTTAATTTCACTGCCTACTGACTTTCAGACATTAGCCATATCTTTAATCCTTTACAGAATTTAACACATCGCTTTTCATTCTCAAATAGATTGGTAGCTCATTCCAGAGTTAGGGATTGTTGCTAAAAAGCCCATTTATGTAGATGCACTGCCTAACAGCTTTCACTGATGGAAGATGGAGCTGAAATCTGTGATTTACTCTTAAATTTCGGCCATTTCAAGTCCTCTGTGTTGCAGTCTGGGTAGCTGCAGTCCAGGTGTGAACCCTTGAGCCGAACTACCCTGAAGGCAGAGTAGGTCGGGAGGCGGAGCCACAGGCAAAAGGTCTTGACCCGGGAACCAGGAACCTCCCAGGAGGAGCCCGTAGGGTCCTAGAACCTTGGGACTTAGGAGCACAGTAACATTCTCTATAGAAAGAAGGCCTGGGCAAGGAGTATGTTGGATTCGTGGACCCTTGAGCCGATCGGAACCGAAAGGTGAACTGCTGCAAGGTAGCATCAGTGGCCCTGACCGGGAGGCGGCAAGGACAGAGAGTGGCTGGACCGAGGAAGACCCTGGGAAGCCCTTTGCGACCAAGGGCTTAGGCAAGGAAGAAGGGAACGGATGGAGCTGACACAGTGGTGAGGATGTCTTTGCCCTGGAAGCCGAGCCTCCCCCGAGAGGAGCTCGTAGGAGTTCGGCCGCTGGGACTTAGGAGAGCCCGCGGGGGCAGAGTCAGACGGGGATCCAAGGTCGAGTGCCAGAGGGTCGTTGCTCACCAGTCCGGAGTCAAGTGCCAGAGAGTCGCCGCTTGCCAGTCCAGAGTCGAGTGCCCGCGCGGGGTCGGACCACAAGGAGGGAAGCGTCGCCCGGGGTCCCGAGGGAGAAGAGGTGACCGCTGACCCGCGGCGGGGTGAGTGGCGATTCCGGGGCCGCCCCGGAATCGCAACAGAGTAAACCACAGAGTCCCGTATACAGTGAGCTGGAAGGCCCGGCGAGAGCAGGGCGGTAGAAGTCCAGATAGAGTCTCTAGCTTGCAGTGAATAGAAACAGTCTGAAAGCAGGCCCGGGGGCTGTAGTATGCAGTGAAGCGGAGCCGAAAGACCCGGAGCAGAGTCGGTAGCGTATTGTAGACTGTAGCAAGCTGGAAGCAGGACTGGAGTCTGTAGCGGGCAACAGAGCTGGAACGGATGGTGAGTAGGAACGGAGACAAACCCCGGACAGGCAGGCAGCCAGTAGAAGCAGAATCAGGAACAGGCAAAGGTCGGAGGCTGGCGGCAGGCAGAAGCGGAGACGGGCACACGCTGAGGTCAGTGGCAGGCGGCAGGCAGAAGCGGATTCAGGAACAAGCTGAGGTCAATGGCAGGCGGCAGGCAGAAGCAGAGTCAGGAACGAGCTGAGGTCAACCGGAACGTAGAACAGACGAAGTGCCAACTAAGAACTACTAACAGTAGCAAACCCTCGTTGCAAGGCAATGAGTAGGCTGGCGAACGCCGGTTAAATCAGGCTTGGGGCGTGGTGTCGTTAACCCAGGCGGGGCCAGACTTCCGGTGGCCGTGCGTCCATAATGCGCGTCCTTGCGCGCGCGCGTGGCAGCAGAGCGATGATCTGGCAATGGCGGATGCTCCGAAGGCCCAGCGGGACCGCGGGAGCGGCGTTTCCACCACTGGAGGTCAGCACCAAGCAGAGCAGATAGAGGGGAAGCGGTGGAGACCGCAACACTCTGCACACAATCCTTGAGATGCGGTGGGCATACATCTTTTATTACCTTAAATATCAATATCAAGCACTTTACAACACAGTCTATAGTCAACCAATGCAGCTGCCTTAGATGAACCTGCTGAAGAACACATGAACTACCAGTAACCAACTGTGCTACGGTTTTTTTGTATGATTTGCAATTTTCTAATTGATCTACTGGCAACCCAAAATACAGTGCAGTGCAATAATCAATCTGAAACACCCAGTTGTGCTTCCTTCTGTTTTTAAATGAGATGGATGGATTCCAAAGATAATTCAATACTATTCCTGTTACCGTTCTCACGCGGTCCGGAGCGGCACGGTGCGAGGCAGGGCTCGTCCGGGGTCCGGGGCGCACTCGGCAGCTTCAGCGTCATCGGTTTGCGCGGGCTCCATAAGTGTTAGGGGATCCTCCTCCTTCTGGGTTTCCGTATCGCACGTAGGAGAGGGAGGTCTCGCGCGATTCTGAGCCTGGACACGCCCCCTTACGTCAGACGCCGATACGGTCCCTTTGCGCGGGAAAACAGGGCTATTTAAAGGAGTGCAGTTCCTCTGCTCCTTGCTTCGGCCACAATTGTCTTGAGAGATTGCTGGTTTCTGTTGTGTTGCTTTCCTGATTCGACCCGGACTGTGCCTTGGATTATCCTGCCTGCTACCTGCCTTGACCCGGACTGTGCCTTGGATTATTCTGCCTGCTGCCTGCCCGTTGGAGTTCTGCTGTGGTTCCTGCCTGCTCGCTGCCTGCCTTGAACCGGACTGTTCCTTGGATTATCCTGCCTGCTACCTGCCTTGACCCGGACTGTGCCTTGGATTATTCTGCCTGCTGCCTGCCCGTTGGAGTTCTGCTCTGGTACCTGCCTGCTCGCTGCCTGCCTTGACCCGGACTGCGCCTTGGATTATCCTGCCTGCTACCTGCCTCGACCCGGACTGTGCCTTGGATTATTCTGTCTGCTGCCTGCCTCGACTCGGACTGTCTTCCGGTGTACGCCTTTGAACCTCGGAGTGCCAAATACTTCTACATTAGGTAAGCGGTCTAAACTGTGGTTCCACTATATCTGTCTGATAGCCATAACAGTTGGCCGAAGCCATGGAGCCAGTGGATTTGACCGCCTTACAAGCCATCCCTGGAATGGCTAATAAAATCCAACAACAGCAAGGGGTGCTGGATCAAGTTTCAGGGGTCCTGGATCGGTTAGTTGCACGTATGGATGCGTTAGCCCACCTACCCACAGGACCCGCACCTAGCGCCGTGGTAAACCCTGTCCCAATCAGGGTACCACCACCGCCTCGCTTCAATGGAACTGCTGCCTTATGTCGTGGATTTATCAATCAATGCAGAATGCATTTCTCTCTGCAACCCGCTTCGTTTCCCAACGACAGGACGAAAACTACTTTTATCCTTTCCTTATTAGAGGGCCCGGCCCTCGCATGGGCTTCCCCTCTATGGGAACGAGATGATCCTATCCTCAACTCGTTAGAGAGTTTCCTCAAAGAGTTTCGTCTGATCTTTGATGAGCCAGGACGCTCATCTTCTGCGGCTAATGATATTCTTCAGATAAGACAAGGCTCCCGAACGGTTGGTGAATATGCCGTCCATTTCCGCACCTTAGCCACCGAACTTGCTTGGGGCGAGGAGAGTCTGACATCGATCTTCCGTCAAGGCCTGGCGGAGAATATTAAAGATCAGATGGCTGGTAGAGATCCTCCAGAGACCTTGGAGGGTTTGATCCGACTCGCTATTCGATTGGACTTACGTTTTCAGGAGAGAAATAGGGAGAGAGCTGCCACTCGGAGAAATTTTCGTTTGGCACCAACCTTTCAGCAAACTTTGGTTGTTCCAGTAACTGGCCAGACGGCAGCAGATACAGAAGAACCAATGCAGATTGATCGGGTTGTCTGACTCCCGAGGAACGCAATCGAAGACGAGCAAAGAACCTTTGTCTTTATTGTGCTGGAGCTGGACATTTTCTCAACAAGTGTCCAAACAAACGGGAAACTCTCGGACCTAGGCCGGGTGGGAGAGGCCTCCCTGGGTCCCACCGTTCCCTCTCCACAACTACTATTACCCACAACCATTTGTTTCAACAACGAACCATTGCATTTGCAGGCGTTCATAGACTCAGGGGCGGCTGGCAACTTCATCCAAGAACATCTGGTGCAGAAATATCAGATCCCGGTGGAGCCTTTGTCCACTCCGCTGTCGGTGACTTCTGTGTCTGGGCGAGCAGTGGGAATGCATATCACTCAGATTACCAGACCTGTGCGGCTGCATACCGGTATCCTTCACCAGGAGAATATTCAACTATTAGTACTCCCGTCATCTGTTAATCAGGTAATTCTAGGATTACCTTGGCTACGTCTTCATCAGCCTCACATAGATTGGGCTTCCCTACAACTTGCGAAATGGAGTCCATTTTGTTTCCAACACTGCCTCAAGAATGTTCCAGAAATTCCCCTGCAATCTACGCAACTTGTTAATGGTATACCATACTCCTATAGGGATTTTCAAGACGTCTTCAATAAACAATATGCAGAATCTTTACCACCTCATCGCAAGTATGATTGCTCCATTGACATTCTACCCGGCAAGATCCCACCCAGGGGACGCATCTATTCCCTATCGGAACCAGAATCACTGGCACTCCGCCAGTATATTGCTGAGAACTTGGAGCGCGGCTTTATTCGACCCTCTACCTCCCCGGCTGGAGCCGGATTTTTTTTTGTTCAAAAGAAGGATGGGTCTTTAAGACCTTGCATTGACTACCGTGGTCTTAATTTCTATCACCAGGAAGAACAAGTACCCCATTCCCCTCATTCGGAATTGTTCGACCGCATTAAGGGGGCACAAATCTTTACCAAATTGGACTTACGAGGGGCCTATAACTTGATCAGAATTCGGGAGGGCGACGAATGGAAGACCGCGTTCAATACCCATGATGGTCATTATGAATATTGTGTGATGCCCTTCGGTCTTTGTAATGCCCCCGCGGTATTTCAGGACATGATTAATGACATCTTCCGTGACCTTCTATATTCCCATGTCATAGTGTATTTGGACGATATTTTGATTTTTTCCCGCTCCTTGTCTCAACATGTCCTTCATGTCCGCCAAGTCCTTCAACGTCTCCGTGATCATCGTTTGTTCGCCAAACTGGAGAAGTGTGTCTTTCATCAGTCTCAGCTACCGTTTCTCGGTTACCTTGTCTCCAACAGGGGGTTGTCCATGGACCCTGCCAAGCTCAATGCCATCCTCAACTGGCCTCAACCGGTGGGATTGAAAGCCTTACAAAGGTTTTTGGGTTTTTCGAACTACTACCGGCAGTTTATTCCCCATTTTCTCCTCTTTGGTGGCACCTCTCACAGCGCTCACTAAGACGGGTGTCTCCATGCAACCATGGCCAGAGGAGGCTGTTTGGCATTTCATCGTTTGAAGGAGGAGTTCGCCACCGATCTCTGTCTCCACCGTCCTGACCCTGCCCGACCTTTTACTCTTGAGGTTGACGCCTCTGCCGTGGGAGTAGGGGCGGTGCTTCTCCAACAATCAGCAGTGGGACAGTGGGTAACCTGTGCATTCTTTTCCAAAAGTTTACGCCCTGCGGAACGTAATTACACCATCGGTGACCGTGAACTCTTGGCTATAAAATTAGCCTTTGAAGAATGGCGCCACATTTTGGAAGGAGCTCGCCACGTGATCACGGTATATACGGACCATAAAAATCTCGAATACTTGGCGACTGCCCAGCGTTTAAACCCCCGGCAAGCCCGATGGGCACTTTTTTTTAGCCGGTTTTACTTTCTGGTTCGTTTTCGTCCGGCCCCGAAGAATGTCCGGGCGGACGCCCTTTCCCGGAGCTTTGACTCTCTCGATGCTCCTGATCCTCCTCGTTATCTCATTGACCCCGCTCGGATCCAGGTGGCTGCCACGTTCACCGTACCCCTAGGAAAGACTGTCGTTCCCAAGCGACTCCGCTTGCGGGTCCTGCGCTGGGCTCACTCGGCCCATTGGCGGGCCACCCTGGGGTCGCTCGTACCAAGGAACTCCTCTCTCGGCATTATTGGTGGCCCTCCTGGGGGAAGGACGTCAAGAATTTCGTGGACTCTTGTCCGGTCTGTGCTGCCCAGAAGACGCCTCGACGACGCCCTTTCGGGCTGTTACACCCGCTCCCTCCTCCCTCAGCTCCATGGACCCATATTGCCATGGACTTTATTACTGATCTCCCACCCTCTGCGGGGAATACGGTCATCTGGGTGGTGGTGGATCGTTTTTCCCGGATGGCGCACTTTATTCCTCTTCCTGGGTTGCCCTCTGCTCCTGAACTGGCTCGCCTTTTCTTGCACCATATCTTTCGCCTCCATGGCCTTCCTCTCGATATTGTCTCCGACCGGGGTGTCCAGTTCACAGCGCTGTTCTGGACCAATCTCTGTAAACTCCTACGGGTGACTCTTGCTTTTTCCTCCGCCTATCAACCCCAATCCAACGGCCTTACGGAGCGGACTAATCAATCGGTGAAGACGTTTCTGCGGGCCTACGTGAATCAACGGCAGGATGATTGGGCTTCTCTGTTGGTTTGGGCGGAAATTTCCCATAACAATCTTGTCCACCAGGCCACTGGTTGTTCTCCGTTCTTCTTGGTGTATGGTCGGCATCCGAACTTTCCCTTGCCTGTTCGCACATCTTCCAATTGTCCGGCGGTCAACGCGACCGTCGCTTCCATGTCCCGTTTATGGACGGAGACTCGTGCCTTGTTGACCAAACACGCCGCTGTCATGAAGCACCAGGCTGACAGGCAGCGGTGTCCTGCTCCTGACCTCCAGTGTGGGGACCTTGTCTGGTTGAGTACTCGCCATCTTCGCTTGCGCTTGCCATCTGCTAAGTTTGCTCCGCGTTTCGTTGGGCCCTTCCCGTCCAGCGGCGGCTTAACCCGGTCACGTATCAACTTTGCCTCCCGTCCTCTCTCCGGATTCATAACGCATTCCATGTCTCCCTCTTGAAACCTGCCATCCTGTCCTGGCCCCACCGGTTGCGGAAGCCCGCGCTCCCTGTTCTGCCTGAGGATGATCGGTACGAGGTTCAAGCTATCTTGGATTCCCGACGTGTGAGAGGGCGGCTCCAATATCTCATTTCTTGGAAGACTTTTGGGCCTGAAGAGAATACGTGGGAGCCTGCCGGTAATATACAGGCCCCTCGGTTACTCCGGGCCTTTCATCGCCGTTATCCCTCCAAACCGGGCCCTCTGGGGCGGCAGGGGGGGCCTTGCAGAGGGGGTACTGTTACCGTTCTCACGCGGTCCGGAGCGGCACGGCGCGAGGCAGGGCTCGTCCGGGGTCCGGGGCGCACTCGGGCAGCTTCAGCGTCATCGGTTGCGCGGGCTCCATAAGTGTTAGGGGATCCTCCTCCTTCTGGGTTTCCGTATCGCACGTAGGAGAGGGAGGTCTCGCGCGATTCTGAGCCTGGACACGCCCCCTTACGTCAGACGCCGATACGGTCCCTTTGCGCGGGAAAACAGGGCTATTTAAGGAGTGCAGTTCCTCTGCTCCTTGCTTCGGCCACAATTGTCTTGAGAGATTGCTGGTTTCTGTTGTGTTGCTTTCCTGATTCGACCCGGACTGTGCCTTGGATTATCCTGCCTGCTACCTGCCTTGACCCGGACTGTGCCTTGGATTATTCTGCCTGCTGCCTGCCCGTTGGAGTTCTGCTGTGGTTCCTGCCTGCTCGCTGCCTGCCTTGAACCGGACTGTTCCTTGGATTATCCTGCCTGCTACCTGCCTTGACCCGGACTGTGCCTTGGATTATTCTGCCTGCTGCCTGCCCGTTGGAGTTCTGCTCTGGTACCTGCCTGCTCGCTGCCTGCCTTGACCTGGACTGCGCCTTGGATTATCCTGCCTGCTACCTGCCTCGACTCGGACTGTCTTCCGGTGTACGCCTTTGAACCTCGGAGTGCCAAATACTTCTACATTAGGTAAGCGGTCTAAACTGTGGTTCCACTATATTTGTCTGATAGCCATAACAATTCCTTCCCGACTCTATATTTTCTCCACAAATAAACCATTAAATATATAGTATTACCATCATATTAGGTGTCATTGAAAATATTGATTACATATTTGTGTTTCCACTTTACATATAATCATCAGTCACTGTCCACTTATTTTTAAGGAAATTTTCTTTGCAGATAAAATATAATTTCTTCAGTTTTGTACAACTTGTTCTTATCTCATTGGTTGTGTTGTAATCATTGTTTTTTTCAACATTGGTGCTGTTTTTTTGTAATCCTGAATGCGCCTCCTAAACCTGACTTGGGTCCATGTTTCAGACAAATGTCCTTCATCAGGGAATGGTCACTGTCATAATTCTGCAAAAAAAATGCACAATGTATTAATAAAATCTTGTATTAATATACCACAGATACTACCCTGGAAATGATGTCATCTGTCATACTGTTACTTCCTGTGCACTTTAAATTAACCTTGTCAATCACATCACTTATACTTAGGGATGTGCAGCCAGAAAGTATTCGTTGCAATCGGGATACATATTCGTCGTGGGGCGTATTCGTTGCATTCGGACGTTTGCCGTTCCAATACGTTGATACATGCATTCGTTTTCCGGTTCCCATTAAAGTCAATGGGGGAAGGTTTTGCAGCTTATTTTTGGCTGCAGAATTGGGTTTTTTTTTTTATCAATTTTGATGAAACTTCTGGAGAGCAATCATCAGAACAAAAGAGCTCCAAGGTACTTAGACTGTGGCAAAGTGGCACCAAAGTGGCATCAATAGCCTAAGGCACTGTAAAGGAGCAAAGGGGGTACCAAAAGTGGCAAGAGTGCTTTAACAGAGTCACAAAGCAGCAGCGAGAGTGTGAAAAACACACCACAGCTTCAAAAGAGAGCACTGATAACAGATGCATGAACCCTCGAAGGCAGCACGACAGGCAAAGCGGCAAGACAAGTGGCATTGACATCCTACAGCACAATGAAGGGGGAACATAGCAAGCAGAAAGATTAGCACCAACACACTGAGGAACCCGACCCTTTAAAAATGACCCCTTAGCTTCCCCCACCCTCCCGATCCCCCAAAACATACCTGGTGGTCTAGTGGTGGTCCTGGGAGCGATCTCCCATTCTTAGGCTGTCGGCTTGCCACTCATAAAGATGGCACCGATGGCCCTTTGCCCTTACCATATGACAGGGTATCCGTGCCATTGGCCGGCCCCTGTCACATGGTAGGAGCACTGGCTGGCCGGCGCCATTTTAAAGATGGCTGCCACCATCGTAAAGATGGCCGGCGCCATCTTTAAAGATGGCGCCGGCCATCCAATGCTCCTACCATGTGACAGGAGCCGGCCAATGGCACGGATACCCTGTCACATGGTAAGGACAAAGGGCCATTGGCGCCATCTTTTATTAGTGGCAGCCGATGGCCCGAGAGCGGGAGATCGCTCCTGGGACCACCACTAGACCACCAGGTAATTTTAAAATGTTTTGGGGGTATTGGGAGGGTGGGAGAAGCTAAGGGGTCATCTTTAAAGGGTCGGGTGGGTTTTTTTTTAATCGGGCCATCGGCGCCATTTTTGAGTGGCAGCCAAAATGGTGCCGATGGCCCGAGAGCGGGAGATCGGTCCCTGCGCCCCCACTGGACCACCAGGTACTCGGAAATCGTGAAAATTTCTATTGTATTGCGCACTGTACCGATTTTTGACGATTTAAAAAATACTGGACGATTTTTTTAAATCGTCAAAAAACGATTCACATCTCTAATATCTTGTTCTTCTATTTTAGCCCTAGTCTGAACAGAAAAATTATGTATTTGGGCTATAGAACTTGTCACTTTCTTATTCACTTTAGCTACTAATTTCCATACATCTTTTAAGGAAACCGACTCAGGTTCTATATCCCCTTCAGGTAAATCACCCATATCTGAGATGATAGGAGGAATAGGTAACAAAGAATTATTATCTTTAATCTCATGATGATTAACCTCAATTAATACCAAATACCTCTCCTCTACAGCCTTCCCCCCATTAACTATAGGCTGCGGGTTAGTGCTTGAGGAAAAAGTAATCCCCACTATCAACCCAGAAATTATTCCAGTGTCCATCTGCAAAATTGCAGGTTGAAGGGGTAGCTGCTGGGGCCCAGGGCTCAATGATATCCCCGAGGGTGAATTAACCCCGGAGCAATCCCTCATGGATGACTCACCCAGATGCAATACGTGGTCATCCATCGGCCCAACTCTCACAGATGATAAAGGCAGTGGGGAAGAAGCCCAGTTCTTTGATTCCCTCTTCTTCCCCATTTTTTCACCCAGCTTTGGCTGCGCGCCGGCAGTTGTGCGCCGGCGGGGTCCTGGTTTTAAAAGATTTCTCAGGCTCCACCCAATGATGTCAGCTCCAGAGGGTCACACCCCCTCTCTTTCCCTCTCGACGGCAGGGTGTCCAAACAGCGATTCGGGCAGCGAATCTCACTGGAGTCCTTGCTGCAAACAGGGATCTCCTCCTGTCCTCAGAAATGATCTGTTCTCTAATTGTTGGTTTAAATGTTGACCAGACTGACTGAATGGAAGTATCACCTTTGATGTTGGTAGAGAAATAGTCCAGTATTTTAGTAGTGAGATACTCCTTAAATTGAGAGTCTGCCAAGAGGCTGCTATTGAATTTCCCCCCTTTATTGGATGGGAGCTCCTGAGACCAAGTCAGAGACTTTGAAACAGCAGCATGGTCAGATATCAAGATGGGATGGATATGTGCTGATGTTAAAAAAGGAAGAAGTCTATATGAAAGTATGATTGATGAGGATGGGGGTAGAAAGTAAAATCCTTGTTTGTGAGGTAAAGAATCCACCAGAGATCAGCAAGACCAACTTGATTTTGCATTTGGGTGATAGCAAGGCAAGATTTAGACACAGCTGTATTGTCTTTCAAGCAAGCGATCGAGGGGTTGATTAAAGTCCCCACCCACAAGAATTTCCATGTCCAGGTATTCAAGCAGAGTGGTAGAGATAGCATGAAAAAAATCAGGAACAGTGACATTGGAAATGTAAATGTTGAAGATCAATAAAGGGCTTGTTTGAAAATGTGTCAATGTCCATACCAATCTGCCTGGAGAGTCTGAAATGGACATCATAATTTGTATATACAAAGTTTTATTAAAAAGTATTTCAATGCCCTTTTTTTGGAGATCACTGAAGAGAATAGTTCTTCACTGACTCAAAACTGTTTTAGTTTGAGAAATTCCATACTGTTCAGGTGAGACTTCTGTAACAGACAAATATCCAGGTGTAGTGATTTTAAGTAGTTAAGTACTTTCTTTCTCCAGTCTGGGTGGTTTAGGCTGTTAGTATTCATGAAACTCAGGTAAGATTAGCCATCATCAAATATGGTGACAATTACTCTCACAAAATGATTCTTCAGAAAAATAAGACAGGAAAGTCTAGCACAGATGCATGGAACATAGCTGTTGTCAAAGGAAGTAGGAGAAGGAAGTTTGAAGGCAGCCAACAAACTGGTGAAAATTTAACAGCAGGGGAAAACAACTGGGGGCCATGAGAGCCAGAGATGTGGTACACGAACTCTCTCGCTGGACAAACATCCACTAAGGGTTCAAAAACTTAGGTTGCTGTAGGGACTAAATGAAGACTAGTATCTAGTAGGGATGTGCATTCGTTTTGAACTTAAATGTAAAACGCTACTTTTTTTTAACTTAAAAAAGTGATAAGACGTAAACGATCGGATTTCCAACTTATTTAACATAGCTATGTTGAATACGTTGGAATCGCGATTGTTGATCCAAAATAAAAATTTAAAACCCCTCACCTTCCTTAATCCCCCCCCAAAGACTTACCACAAACTCCCTGGTGGTCCAGTGAGGAGTCAGGACGCCATTTCTGTTGCCATTTCTGAACTCCTTTGCGAGGAGCACGCGACATCGGCGCCACGTCGGATTGACGCGGCGTCACGTGATTCCCCGCGCAATCGCTCCGGGACCCTCCGTTCGACCCAAAAGGAACTTTTGGCCAGCTTGGGGGAGTCAGGAGGCCCCCCCAAGCTGGCCAAAAGTTCCTTTTGGGTCGAACGAGGGTCCCCCGGAGCGATCGCGCGGGGAATCACGTGACGTTGGCGCCACGTCGGAGTGACGCGGCGTCACGTGATTCCCCGCGCGATCGCTCCGGGACCCTCCGTTCGACCCAAAAGGAACTTTTGGGTCGAACGGAGGTCCCGCGGGGAATCACGTGACGCCGCGTCACTCCGACGTGGCGCCGACCGTCACATGATTCCCCGCGCGATCGCTCCGGGACCCTCCGTTCGACCCAAAAGGAACTTTTGGCCAGCTTGGGGGGGCCTCCCTGACACCCCCAAGCTGGCCAAAAGTTCCTTTTGGGTCGAACGGAGGGTCCCGGAGCAATCGCGCGGGGAATCACGTGACGCCGCGTCACTCCGACGCGGCGTCACGTGATTCTTTTCTCTAGGCTGAATATGGAACACAATACTATTTAAATTGCTGCAAGTGGGAAAGTGAATCAAACCATCAACAAAACTACCTGTAGCCTTTAGATATACTGAAGGAAAAGAAAAAGCGAGGCACAAAACCTTTATAAAAAAAAATTGCCAAAGACAAAATGTGGAAATGATGCAATGTTTGGAGTGCTGATCATATGACCAAACTTGACATTTTCTGTGCGATCGCTCCGGGGGGCGTCCTGACCCCGCTGGACCACCAGGGAGTTTTGGTAAGTCTTGGGGGGGGGGGGGGGATTAAGGCGGGTGAGGGGTTTAAATTTTTATTTGCACATATGGACATAGACTCAACTTATGGAATTCTCCATATGTCCATATTGACCGCAAAGGGGACCCCTTTTCGACTTATGGACATATGAACTTAAACTTTTGCTCTGCACATACTAGTGTAGTTTTGATTGTGGGGTGAAGGGACAAAAAGCACTGAGTTCAGACTTTATGCTCAAAGTTCATGTAATCATGACAGCCCTGTTGCGGTCTCGGTCGCCACGCTGGCGCCCGAGGCCTTACCTTCTCCTCCGGGTCCCGGAGAGCTCCCCCGCGTTCCGCGGACCCGGGACCTCGGCCGCAGCTTCCCCCTGCCGCTTCAGCCCCGCGCGGCCTACAGGGCCATCAGGCGCCATGCGCCAGCTCCTTCTCTGCCGCCGGCGTTCTCTCCCGGCTGGCCCCGCAGGCGCACGCGCGCGGCTGAGCTCCATTTTTGAAGGGACCAGCGCGGGAAAACACGGCTCCTCCATCTTCTGACGTCAGACGCTGCAGGGCTATTTAAGCCCTGCAGTTCTGAGCCTTCCTTGCCTTGCAACAAGGTTCACTACTTCTGGTAGCTCTGAGTTGCGTTCCTGAATTGCCTGTTTCCTGCCTGACTCCGCTTTGCCTGACTTCGCTTGCCTGTCACCTGCCTTGACCTCGGATAGCCTGACCACGCTTGTCTACAACCTGCCTTGACTCCGGTCCGTGCCTTCGACTCCTGTTTGTCTTCAGCCTGCCTTGACTCCGGTCCGTGCCTTCGACTCCTGTTTGTCTTCAGCCTGCCTTGACTCCGGTTCGTGACCCCGACTCCTGCTTGCTCGCCGCCTGCCCAGACTCCAGTCCGGATTCCACTCCTGGGTTTCTTCGTTCTCGCCTAAGTCCCAGCGGCCCGGGTCCCTACGGGCTCCTCCTGGGGGGACCTTGGGCTTCCAGGGCGAAGACTCCTAAGTCCTAGCAACCCGGGCTCCCACAGCTCCTCTGGAGGAGTCACAGGTTTCCAGGTGAAGCTCCTATTGCCCAGTGGGAGTTCTGCCTACCGACTGTTCCCTCGGGTCGGTCGGCCTAAGGATCCACATCCGGATTTTCTCCATCACAACAAGCCCCCAGCAGCCTGATTTTTGAGAAATGTATGGAGCTCTTCCAGCGATTCAAAGCAGGATAAAACATGCTGTACTGAGCACTTAAGCACTTTAACTGCAGTCTGAATTCCAACAATGCTTTGCAGTGCTGCGCAGTTGTTTTGGTGAGATCAGGAACAAATATTATTTTATTACTCTCAGTTATGATCTTTGACTTTTTCCTTGCCACTTGTAGTATTTCTAGGGCTTGAGGGTAATGAAGGATTTTGAGCACTATTGGCCTTGGACATCTTAAGTTTTTTAGAAGGTGAGAAGCTACTCTGTGCACTTGTTCTATTCAAATGAGTGAGAGAACTGAATTGCAAGACATGTTGGAATTCATGATTCCAAGCAGGTAATCATGTTAGTTCCTTCAATACCCTCCCTCAAACTGAGGATTCAAATGTTGCTGTGTCTGTTGCGATTGGAGAGATCTTCAACTTCTTGCTGAAGAGAGTCTATCTTTTTAACAGTCACTTGGATTTGATATACAATGATTGAGAGTGTGGAAGTATGCCGCTCTAAATCTTTCAGGCATTGTGAATAAGTAGAAAAATTATCCTAAAGTATTGGAGATTTTAATTTTAACATCTCTTTAAACTATAAGAGCTCTGCCTTCACTGCATCTTGCAAAGCCTGTGAGTCAGGCTTAACAGAGAGGGTCTTCACTGGTTACAGAGGATTATGTTTTGATCTTAGCTGTGCAGGAGCATGAATACACATTGCTGATTTTGTTTTGATTTACTTACAAGTGTTACTAATTAATTTTTTTGACATTATAATCATGTATTTTTGGTCACTATAATGAATCATCAGACCATTAAATTACTTGCAACACACTCATTATTTTTGATCTTAGCTCTGCCGTCACTGCATCTTGCGAGGCCTGCGAGTCAGGCTTAAGAGAGAGCGCCTTCACTGGTAATGGAGGATCATATTTTGATCTTTTTTGGACCTAAGGCCATGATTCAATCTTCCCTCCTTTGGAGTCTGACATCTTTATAAGCAATATGATGAAGTTAGAAGCCAGAAACTGCTATCGATTCAGCTAAGCAACACATTCTTGCAGGAATCCAGCAGGAGCAAGAGAATCAGGCAGCCATCTTTTGGCTGCTCGCTAGTGCCCCCCTTCCCCCACTAAATAAATATCCTAATCTACATTGGAGCTGGAGAAATCCAGTTTATAGAGGTAATAAACTGGAGCAGAAAGTTTGGGTTCTCAGAGATTGATTTATTTTATGCATTTATCAATCGCAGAGACTGGAGGTAAAGTATAAATTCAACATACACAGACAACACACAAAACAAGAAAAGGATTCCTTGGCAGGGGCACATTCAGTTTTTAGAACATCAAAGATTTCACAATAACTCTTTTGTTTGTAATCATACAGATAAGCCACACTTTTAAATAGCAGACATTTCATTCATGTATCCCTGGCTTTGGAATTAGCTATTCAGGCTTGAATTAAATGTAATGTTTTATTTGCATTAATTTCCCCAAAACAAACTTAGGAAAAGGAAAACATTTCCCAATGCCGACAATGAAAACTTACAATGCCAGCTATTATCAGAGAAACAAACTGTGGTATGCAAACTATGGGAAAAGCTATATAATTAACATGCAACAAAGATTTTGAAAAAATAAATCACCATTTAGACTTAATTATATTTCATTTGCAGCATAATAGTACATAGTTAAACTATTTTGGTAAACCATAGAGAAAATACTTTCCCACTTTGCAAACATTGTTTTAAATAGTTAATTAGACAATGACTCACTGAAAATGTGAACCTTAGCGTACAGTTTAGTGGCTTGCTTAATAACCTGAAGCAGAGTATATCTGTGATACAATGTTTAGAGTTTAGATTCATTTCCCCTTCCCTGTAAACCTTTTGTTTTTTAGCAGCCTCTTTTGGTAAGTGGCGGGTGACAACCTGCCTAGAAGAATCTAACAAGAATCTAAGGCTAAAAATAGAAGATAATTATTTCTGGATATAAGGACTGTAATGAAAAGTATCATTCATGGGATACTGGAGAGGCATCTTTAAACCTTGCAGCCTTGCATTAGTGATATGGCCTAACACTGCATTAGTGATACTGCCTCACATTATTAAAGTCACCATGGTGGATTCACTCACTATGAGAACATTCTCTTCATTGCATATTTTGATGGAGTAACCAGTTAGTTGCTTGTGTCGCCTTCTGCTTGAGCCTTCTTGTACTTAAAGAGGGTAATAGTGTGCATAACTCAGCATGCACATGCATAAGTAGATGCCCCTAAAGTTCTGCCTGCATTTTATTAATTTTGTAGTACGAGTCACACAGTTTGTAAAATACTATGCATCACCGCCCCGAACGTACACTGATACGTTCAGTACACACAAGTTTGTTTTAATGCAGAGATCCCTATTTTATATAAAAGTATACTCATATATTTTACATGTTGAATAACTGTAACAAGTACACGTAATAAACCTCAGTTTATGTGGAGTGACAGGTATTTTATAAAGTTGGCTGATGTATATGCATATCTCATTTTTAAAAATACTTGTGCATGTACTTCCAATAATCAGTTCATCAAGACCTATATCAGTTGACTCAGGTGTTCGCCAGTTTACCCATACCATCCACTACTTGCTCCAGACCTTCCGTCCAAAAACTGAAGACAAGAGTGTCCTATCTCCAAAGATGATTTCCTATTTATTCCCTTTGTCCTATTTTCACAGTGTCCTGTTTCCACAGCAGCTGTTTTGTTTCTAGGCATGTTTTACTTTACCTAGTTTCTGTGCTGTTGTTATACTGCCAGCTGGTGATGAATCTAGGGGCAAGTTTGATGACTGCCCAGAAAACTATAGAGCATGGAAATCTCTATTGAAAGGCATCATCTCAGAAATGAAGATTACTCCAAGAGATGAGACTAACCTATTGGTGAAATGTTTGGGAAACAAATCTTCAGAATGTTTAAAGAGACTAAGGTCAGTGCACATGCATAATCCCTCAGTGGGCCTCTCTGTAATGTTGCAAAGGCTTGAACAATGTAATAGTAGCCCAGAAGCAATTGCCAGTATTCTGTTCAAGAGGACTGAGAACTTTCCAAAAATCTCAAACAAAGATAATCACAAACTGCAAGAGCTTGGAGATCTACTACTGGAACTCAAGGCAGTGAAAGCGGACCCATATCTTTTAGCCTCGGCTATCTAGGCACTGCCCTTGGAGTGAGGCCAATCTTGAATAAACTGCCATACAACTTGCAGGAAAAATGGGTTTCCCAAGGTTCAAAATATAAAATGAACAATAATGTTGCCTTTCCACCATTCACAGTTTTCTCCAGCTTCATCCAAGACTTAGCGGTGATGAAAAATGATCCAAATTTTATGCTTGAAATGTTAGACGTGACCAACCCACTTGCATTTTACTATACAAGGGAAATCTTTGCTTTCAACAGAGACACAAGAATGGGACACCCACTGCCTCTAAGCAAGAAAGGAGAGAGGGAGGCATGGAGAATCTCCCTACAAATCAGTTCCAGATTTCATGTTTCTTTCACTACAGCACAATACAGAGAAATCTGTGTCTTTTCAGATGCCTCAATGAAAGTTATAGCTGCAGTGGCCTACATGAAGATAATAGATAATGAAGGTATGCCCTACAATGAAAGTATGTGGGATTTATCCTTGGTAGCCACACCATCCCAATACTTGAATTATGTGGGCCAATGTTAGAGGTGTAATTACTGAACTGGTGCTAAGTGAAGTAGACTTACAACCTGACATGGTTAAATTTTACTCTGATAGTAAATGTTTTGGGATTACATATACAATCAAAGCAGAAGATTTTGTGCATATGTGAGCAATAGGGTGAATATGCATCAGAAAATCAAGCCAGCCAGAGCAGTGGCATTACATTTCCACTGAACTGAATTCTACTGACCATGCAATAAGATCCGTCTCAGTGCAGCTCACTTAATGCCAAACTACCTGGTTGATAGAGCCAGAATTTGTTTGGAGCAGTGGCGAAATGGTACCAAATTTGACAGTCTGCTTTGACCTGGTAAATCCTGAACTGGAAGCAGAGATCCATCCTCAGGAGACTGCTCTGATTACCAATGTTCCAAGTAAAAATCAACTAGGAATACACTGCTTCAATCAGGTTTCAAAAAAGACAACATTCATTGCAACCGCTCTGATAGTTGTAATCTCAGCCAACATCAATGCCAGACCCTTGATTCCTGTATCTACAGACCCAGAGACTCCAACCATGCTGACTCCTGCTGTAATTCAAATCCAAAAAGATAAGATGAAGCTGGCACTGCCTGGGGAATTTGATGCCAAAGACCTTTACAAATTGCAGTGGCAACAAGTTCAATTCCTCACCAATCCCTTATGGGATCATTAGAGGAACGAATACTAATAAATCAGTGCTCCAGGTGGGTGATCTAGTTTTACTTATAGATATGCAAACGCCATGGAATGATGGCCAATGGGGCTCATTACCAAGACAATGCCCAGCCAAGATGGGAAGATCTGTAAAGTTGATTTACGGACTGCGAAACAAGGGACTGTAAAGAACTTTGTTAGACTTGTTAGTGCTTCTCTTGGCTCATGAAAAAACGTGATCACTTTGAAATTTAGAAAAAGACTTAAAACTTGGCTATTTAAACAAGCCTTCCCAGATCCTAACTAAATGATAGCAATTTTATAACAGATAGTAATTTATACAAAAAACTTCACAGTATAATGTATATAATGTAAATAATGTAATCCTTACAGTTCTGCTCTCTTATTCTTATCTCTCCTCCAAGTTTAAGACCCTTGTTGTAATGTAACTTTTGATCTCCTTGCACTTGTTTATGTTCCGTTCTTTGTTCTCACCCCTTGTTACATGTAAACCGGCATGATGTGGTTTCTAACCATGAATGCCGGTATAGAAAAAACGCAAATAAATAAATAAATAAATAAACTCCTTACATTGACTGCAGGGTTGTTAGTGTTTAATTAAAGGAAAGCTAATAGTGAAATCTTATGATTTCAGATGGGGCATATCCTGTCTCCACAGGTGCTTTCTTGTTTATTCACTGTTGTCCTGTTTTCACAGTGTCCTGGTTCAGCAGCAGCTTGTATGTTTATGTCACTATTTCTGTGTGCATACTTTGTATAGTTTCTGCGTTAATTTATAATACCAACTGGTGGTCAGCTTGCATGTTCACAGCTTCTGTTATATTCATAAAATCTCAGAAATGAGCCATGCCTCCTAACCTTTAGGAAAAGACTAAAGACATGGCTGTTTAAGCAAGCCTTCCCGAACTCCAATTAACACGCCTCGCCAGCAAATATCCTACACAGCAGCTATATATATTGTTTAATGTATATATTGTATACTTGTATATAATTAACTTCTTCTATCTCTCTTTAATTCCTCCACCCAGTTCAATAGTCCTTGTTAATTGTAACTGCTTCTCTTCATCACGTTTAACCTATGTTCGTTGTTATATCCATTGCACCCCTGTTCTATGTAAACCGACATGATGTGAGCTCTTCATGAATGCCGCTATAAAAAAACCTTAAATAAATAAGTAAATAAATAAATTCAGTACATCTGGCTCTAAAGGGTTAACAGTGACTGAAAGTAGAGGTGCCTAGGAGTTTTCTTGCCTCATGGCTCTCTCTCATCATCTTTGGTAAGTACAGGTCAGGTTTATATTATGAATCAGCAGCAAACCTGGCCAACCCTGCATAATTATTTTCATTTTACTTGTCCTTATTCAGTGGCCCAGACTGGCACTGGCAGCTCTTGTCTTCAGTTTATGCTCAGTAAGACTATGTTAATTGTTTTATAGGTTAATAAAGTTTGAAGTTGAAGAAACGACCTCCTCTATCTGTGAGTAAGGATGCTATCTATTAAAGTTAACCTTAGGAAACGTATAGTGGCAACAGAATAAGAGAAGTCAGATTTAATTTCTGCAACTTCAATCGCAGGCATAAAATCATGTGCAGATGTTTGAGCCATATGTACATTCTCCATTTATAAAATGATTAAAGGTGCATGTACTTCCAAACCCCGCCCCAGAATAACCTCAAAATGCATTCTTTGTATGCATGTGTAACATTTCTGCACAGCAGCAACAATACACACGAACAACCCCCTTCTGAAAATTTGCTTGCCATGCACTGAGGCCATTTATGTATGTATATAGGCAATGTTAAACACACAGTCCTACCCCAGATGATCTAATGCACAAATTACTAAAATAAAAATTGTGGTAACTTTTGACCAAGCTTGCTGCATATCGGATGCAGATTTTACTGTTATACCTCCCTCTGTGATCAGCAGGTGTTGGAATTGGTTGTTGTTTTACAGATTTTATGTGAGAGGAATGTATGTGAGAACCTCTGATCAGGATATGATGATCTTATCCCATATTTCTAAACTCTTTAAAGTTTCATCATGCTCATTGCTATGGAAGTGTTTCTTATTACAAATTCAGACCTTCTGAATGTAAGCAAATACTGGAACATCTCCCATCACTATTTTATTCATCAGCATAAGAGATTAATAATTTCCTTTCTGTCCATCTCTTAAATATCTCAGCCTATGTGGGCTAAAAAAATGGGGAAGTCACCATATAAAGGCCAGTTCTCTTCCTAATTTGCAAGCCAAGCAATACAATTTAAAAAAAATGAGAACTCCAGCTCAATCATGGTGTCCCTTCAGGCTACCAACCAACCAACAGCAATTCTACAGAACAGTTTTTCCTTATAGCCACACACAATTAATATTTGCAATTTATTTCTTTATGCAAAAATTCCGTATTTCAAAATAGCTGTGACGTGGAAAGGATTAACAGGGGATGCATAAATCATTTTCAGCATCATTTATTAAACAAACAAACAAAAAAAGGATTGCAATATAAAAAATCCTGGTTGCTGATCCTCCAGAGCCGCCCTCCCTTTAGGTATACTTCAGGTACAGCTAAGGGTTCTCATGGACTGAGCTTCCCTAGGTCAGAAGAAGGGCTGTCTCAAGTTATAAGAACATAAGAACATGCCATACTGGGTCAGATGAAGGGTCCATCGAGCCCAGCATCCTGTTTCCAACAATGGCCAATCCAGGCCATAAGAACCTGGCAAGTACCCAAAAACAAAGTCTATCCCATGCTACTGATGCCAGTAATAACAGTGGCTATTTTCTTAGTCAACTTAATTATTAGCAGGTAATGGACTTCTTCCCCAAGAACTTATCCAATCCTTTTTTAAACCCAGCTACACTAACTGCACTAATCACATCCCCTGACAACAAATTCCAGAGTTTGTGTTTTGAGTGAAAAAGAACTTTCTCACAGGACAAGCAGGATAGTAGTCCTCACATATGGGTGACATCATCAGGATGGAGCCCAATCACGGAAAACTTCTGTCAAAGTTTCCAGAACTTTGACTGGCCCCTACTGGGCATGCCCAGCATGGCACCAACCCTGCAGCCAGCAGGGGTCCCCGTTCAGTCTTCTTTTTTCCGCGCAGCAGTAGCCTCGCGGTTTAGGAGCTCTGAACTGATTCCTGACAGGAATTTTCCTAACGGAATTAATTAAAAATACTTCGCCCCACAGGGGTCCCCCCTCTCACTTTCTTCGACCGCGGTACTCCGGTAAGTTTTTTCACCGTTTTCGTCGGTTACCGTCGAGTTTGGCCCTCGCAGCCTACTGGCCGTCAACCGTACCGTGGCTTGATTTTTCTATGGCCCTGGCGTCGGGGTTTCGTCGGTGCCCGGACTGTACTCTATCACAGACCCTCATGGAGTCTGTGTTCTGTGTTTAGGCCGTGAGCATGATGTCCTAACTTGCACCAAGTGTGCCCTCATGACACCTAAGGGTCGCAAAGCCAGAATGGAGAAGATGGGACTCCTCTTCCGTGCTCACACCCCGACGCCGTCCATCGCATCAACGTCCTTGGAACCGGCACCTTCGAAGTCGCACCACCATCGACAACCGTCCGGTGACCGCCCGCCATCGACGTCTTCATGGCCATCGACTCCCGTCTCTCCCCCTCAAGATCGAGGGGATCGTAGGGAGAAGCATCGCCATCGGCATCGTAAGTCTCGGACCGTCAAGGGAGCGAAACCATCGACCTCGCCACTGCTCGAGCCACCATCGAAGAAACCCCGTCCAGGAGCGGCACCGGCCACTCCTGCGACCGGGACATCGAGGCCACCCTCACCCAATCGGGGTTTGGGAGTTGCGATTCCGCCTGTAAAGGTGGTCCCTCCGACTGTGCCTCAGCCTCCCTCTTCCGTCACGGAGCCGGAGCTGATTGCCCCAGGTCTCCGGGAAGAACTGGATTGGCTGGTCCAGGAGGCCATTGACAAAGCGATGCAACGACTCCAGGTCCCTCCAGCACCGACACCGGCACTGAGAGTGGAACCGGTCACCGACCCGATTCCAACAGCGCTGGCACCGCTGCTATCCCGGATGGAGGTGCTCATGACTGCCCTTCCACCGGTGATTCCCGGGACTCCGATGGCTCCGGTGCGCTCCCCGATGACTGCTTCATCAGGAGGAGAAACACCGTTCCACATTCCTCCTTCGGGGGTAGTGCCTCAGCCATCGATGCCATGCCATCCCTCGCCACCGATTCACTCATCGGGGGCGATACGCACATTGGCGCCATCGATGCCTTTGATGCCGGCACCGATGCCCTCCAGGGTGTCCGCGGTGCCCTCGGCGATTCCTTCGATTTTCTCGGAGCCTCAGCTGGGCCTTTCGGGTATCCAACCCCCTTCTCGTCCTACAGGTCAGCCTTCTGATCCTTATGACACTTGGGGTGATGATACCTCCACAGACACCGATGATTTACCTTCACCTCCTTCTCCTACTGAAAGTAGAAAGCGTTCTCCTCCAGAGGACCTCTCTTTCATTAATTTTGTGAAGGAAATGTCTGAGATGGTCCCTTTTCAGCTTCAGATGGAGCAAGATGATAGGCACTAGATGATGGAGCGTCTCCAATTCCTGGATGCCTCCAAAGTGATCACCTCTATTCCCATTCATCAGGTTCTTCTTGACCTCCTCAAAAAGAACTGGGAAAAACCTGGATCCATTGCCCCAGAACATAGGAAAGCTGACACTACTTATCTAGGACAGTCAGCCCCGGGCTTTCAAAAGTCTCAGCTTGACCACCACTCAGTTGTGGTACAGTCAGCTCAGAAGAAAACAAAAAGAACGAAGTCACACTCCTCTACCCCCCCTGTCAAAGAACACAAGTTCCTAGACAATATTGGTCGACGAGTGTTCCAAGGGGCCATGCTCATCTCTAGAATTGCTTCTTATCAGCTGTACATGACCCAATACAATAGAGTCATCTTCAAGCAAATACAGGACTTCTCTGAAACCCTGCCTGACCAATTCCAAGAACATCTTCAAACCCTTGTCAATAAGGGCTTTGAAGCAGGAAAGCATGAGATACGAGCAGCTTATGATATCTTCGACACCTCCTCTAGAGTGTCTGCAATTGCCATTTCAGCACGGCGCTGGGCGTGGCATAAGTCTTCGGACCTTCGCCCAGAAGTACAAGACAGGCTCTCTGACCTGCCCTGTATTGGTGACAATCTATTCGGTGAACAGATTCAGCAAATAGTGGCTGAGTTAAAGGATCATCATGAGACCCTCAAACAGCTCTCATTGATACCTTCCGACTTCCCGACTAGACAGCCCTCCAAGAAGGACTCTAAGAAGTCATTCTTCCGGCCAAGGAAGTACTATCCTCCACCGACAAGGACCTGAGTGACAAGGACTTATCATAAATCTCAGCCTCGCCAGTCTCGCAAGCAAAAGTCACAAGCAGCTCCCCAGCCGGGGCCTGCTTCAGGCTTTTGACTTTCACTTGGAGAGCAGTAACCTAATTCCTTTGCCAAGCATACCGGTGGGAGGTCGACTATGCCACTTTCATGGAATGTGGCAAACAATCACAACCGACCAATGGGTGCTGGCAATCATTGCTCAGGGTTACCATCTGAATTTTCTTGCTGTCCCACCGGACTCCCCACCGCTACAAGCGTGAAGACTAGCCAACCACTCTGTCCTTCTGGAGCAGGAGGTTTCCCTTCTTCTCCAGTTAAGAGCAATAGAACCCATTCCTCTTTCGCAACAAGGCCTAGAGTTCTATTCCTGGTACTTTTTGATCCCCCAAAAATCCGGGGGCCTTCGTTCAATTCTGGACCTACGTGCCCTCAACAAGTACCTCCAGCGGGAAAAATTCAAAATGGTAACCTTGGGCTCACTTCTACCTCTTCTACAAAGCGGAGACTGGCTCTGCTCTCTAGACCTCCAGGACGCATGCACCCATATTGCGATAGCTCCAGCTCATCGCAAGTACCTTCGGTTTTTAGTAGGCCCAAAGCACTATCAATACCGGGTGCTTCCATTCGGCCTAGCATCGGCACCACGAGTCTTTACCAAATGTCTCGTAGTTGTCGCAGCCTTTCTCAGGAAAGAAGGTGTTCACGTCTACCCCTATCTAGATGACTGGTTAATCAGGGCCCCAACCCAGCAAGCCACTCGATCGTCCCTGGATTTGACCCTACACACTCTAATCTCTCTAGGATTTCTCGTCAATTACGAGAAATCCTATTTAGTCCCATCTCAAACCTTGTCTTTCATTGGGGCAGACTTGGACACCTTACAGGCAAAAACCTTCCTACCTCAACAACGAGTACAAACCCTCGTGTCTCTCGCTCACCAGTTGCAGTCTCAGTATACAGCAACTGCTCGGCAATTCCTTGTCCTTCTCGGACACATGGCATCCTCAGTCCATCTCACTCCAATGGCCCGCCTGGCCATGAGAGTCATGCATTGGACTCTACGGTCACAATGGACTCAAGCGAGTCAGCCTCTGTCAACCATTGTCCACATCAGCGACGCACTCCATCTGTCTCTCATCTGGTGGAAAGATCAGAACAATCTCCTCCAGGGACTGCCTTTTCATCTCCCAGATCCTCAACTCATTCTCACCACCGATGCATCCAACCTTGGCTGGGGAGCTCATGTAAATGATCTACAGACACAAGGATCTTGGTCTCAAGAGGAATCCAAACACCAGATAAATTTCCTGGAGCTTCGAGCAATGCGATATGCTCTCAGAGCTTTTCAGGATTACCTATCAAATCAGGTCATCCTGATTCAGACGGACAACCAGGTGGCCATGTGGTACATAAACAAACAAGGAGGCACAGGCTCCTTCCTTCTGTGTCAGGAGGCTGCTCAGATTTGGGCAGAAGCGCTCTCCCACTCGATGTACCTCAGGGCCACCTACTTGCCGGGAGTGGACAATGTCTTGGCGGACAAACTGAGTCGCGTCTTCCAACCGCACGAGTGGTCGCTCAATCCCTCGATAGTGACCTCTCTCTTCCAGCAATGGGGATATCCCCAAATAGACCTCTTTGCGTCCCCTCAGAACCACAAAGTAGACAATTACTGCTCCCTCATTTGGAGCGAGCGCTCTCAGCCCAGAGATGCATTCTCCCTCTTGTGGGCAGCCGGTCTGCTTTATGCATTCCCTCCACTTCCTCTTCTCTCGAAGACTCTCGTGAAGCTCTGACAGGACAAGGGAACCATGATCCTGATAGCACCTCACTGGCCACGCCAAGTGTGGTTTCCAATACTCCAGGATCTCTCCATCCGCAGGCACATTCCCTTGGGAAAGGACCCGCTTCTGATCACTCAGAACGATGGATGTCTACGCCATCCCAATCTTCAGGCCTTGTCCCTGACGGCATGGATGTTGAAAGGTTAATCCTTCAGCCACTTAACCTTTCAGATTCAGTTTCTCGTGTCCTCATTGCTTCACGGAAGCCTTCCACAAGAAAGTCTTATTCCTATAAATGGAAAAGATATACATCATGGTGTTCTTCACAGTCCCTTGATCCCTTTTCCTGTCCAATCCCGAGATTTTTGGACTATCTCTGGCATTTATTGGAATCCGGTCTAAAGACTTCCTCAATCAGAATGCATGTCAGTGCAGTAGCTGCCTTCCATAAAGGTGTCGGGGATGTCCCTATATCGGAACATCCCCTCGTAACACGTTTTCTTAAAGGCTTGCTTCATATCAAGCCACCCTTATGGCCTCCAGCCCCTTCTTGGGACCTTAATCTGGTTCTTGGTCGGCTCATGAAACTTCCATTTGAGCCTCTTCATTCCTGTGACCTAAAATATCTCACATGGAAGGTGATTTTCCTTTTAGCTATCACTTCAGCTCACAGGGTTAGTTTCAAGCCCTAGTTGTTGGATTCGTGGACCCTTGGGCCGATCAGAGTCGGAGGAAGAACTGCTGGATGTGGTTGCAGTAGCGACCCCGACCGGGAGGCGGCGAGGACAGGCTGGTGGCTGGCCGACGGTGGAACTCTGGGAGCCCTATGCGACCAAGGGCTTTGGCGAGGAAGGAGGTGAAGATGGTGCTGGCACTGTGTTGAGAGAACCTTCGCCCTGGAAGCCGATCCTCCCCCGAGAGGAGCTCGTAGGAGTTCGGCCGCTGGGACTTAGGAGATTCACCCTGGAAGCCGGAGTCTCTCCAGGAGGAGCCCGTAGAGACCCGGCCGCTGGGACTTAGGAGGGCCCGCGGGGGCCTGGTCAGCTGGAGTCCAAGGTTGAGTGCCGACAGGTCGTTGCTCGCCAGTCCAGAGCCAGGAACCAATGGATCACCGTACGCCAGTCCCAGGTCAGGAGCCAGAGAATCAATGCAAGCCAGTCCAGGGTCAGAAGCCAGAGGGTCAACGCAAGCCGGTCCAAGGTCAGAAGCCAGAGAGTCAACGTAAGCCGGTCCGGGGTCAGAAGCCAGAGAATCAACGTAAGCCGGTCCGGGATCAGAAGCCAGAGAATGCCAAATGCCAGTCCGGGGTCAGGAGCCAAGAATAAATGTAAGCCAATCCGAGTCAGGAACCAAGTAGGAACAACGCAGTCAGAAGCAGCAACTGGAGACAGGAACAAACCTGGGAACCTCGTTGCAAGGTGACGTTCTGGTCCAGCTGCAGGGCTTAAGTACCCTGGAGGCGTCTGATGTCATCAGGGGGCGTCCCCAAGGTTTCCCGCGCTGGCCCCTTTAAATTATCGACTGAGACGCACGCGCGCGTCTAGGGGGCAGGGCTTAGCGCCGTGAGGCGCCGGCTGCTCCGGCGAGGCAGGGAAGCGGGAGCAGAAGCAGCTGTAGGCCCGGGCGAGCTGGGGAGACACCGGGCCTGCGGCCGCCGGCGTCCCTGGAGGCCCGGGGAGCGCGGGACCTGCGCCAACCTGCGAGCAGGTGGGTGGCGATTCCGGGGGCGACCCGGAATCGCAACACTAGTTACCTATCCGCCTTACACTAAACTCCTGCAGGACCGGGCGTTACTCCGCACTCAACCTAAGTTCGTACCTAAGGTAGTTTCAGAGTTTCACATTAATCAATCCATCATAATACCTACCTTCTTTCCCAGGCCCCATTCCAGTCCAGGAGAACAGGCTCTGCATACCCTCAACTGTAAACGGGCTCTAGCGTCCTACCTAGACCGTACAGTTGCCCACAGGAAGAGCACTCAGCTATTCATCTCCTTCCATCCCAACAAATTAGGGCAACCTGTGGGTAAGCAGACTCTCTCCTCCTGGTTGGCGGACTGCATATCTTTTTGCTATCAGCAAGCAGGCATTCCTTTTCATGACCGTGTTAAAGCACACTCGGTGAAAGCCATGGCGACTTCAGTAGCACATCTACGATCAATGCCGCTTCCTGTCCTGTGAAAACACCTGTTACAGGTAAGCAACATTTGCTTTCTCCGATTAGTTTTAAATGTGCCACATGTTAACTTCATAGAGTGACCCCTAGTCCTTCATTTTTTTGAATTCTTTATTTATCGAATTTTTCCAAATACATCAAAGATGTAAACAAAACATAATTATTGTAAATAATAACTCCAAAGAAAATTATCTAAAGGAGAGAGAATATTTCTTTCCTAACTAAGTAGAACTATCACATTCTATTGAGCAATTAGACTTATTATTTTTAGACAAATAGTCGAGCATTACTGAGACTAAAAGACAAAAGGAGAATAAATTAAGAAGTAATAAAAAAAAAAATAAAGGGATAAACATTTACATAGCTCACAAAACTGTATACTCTTTTATACCCTAATCATTTGGAGCCATGGGGGATGATGTAGTTGGTACTTGTGCCTCCAAAAATTGTTGAAGCTGTTCTATTTGGGAAAAAATATAGATTTGTTCACCTCTTTTTATCTGGCATTTACATGGGTAACGTAGAAGAAATGAAAAACCCAAAGACTGATCTTTCTGTCTTGTAGCTAGAAATTCTTTTCTCCTCATCCTAGTTATAGAAGCTAAATCTGGATAAAACTTCAATGTCTGGCCATAAAACTGTAGAGGAAATTTCTGAAAATATCTACGCATAACTTTATTAACGTCTAATTGTGATATAAATGAGACTATTAAAGTATTCCTTTCTATGACATCAGTACTGGAACTTTCTAGGAAACTAGTCAAGTTAGGAGGGATATTTTGAGGTATAACTCCTTTTCTTTCTAAAGTAAAACAGGTATTAATTGAAGGAAAATTAGTATCATTAAACATTAAGACTTCTTTAAGAAGTCTTTTTAAAGTTACAAAGGAAATTTCTCCTGCTACTTTAGGAAAATTCAATATTCTGATGTTTAGGTGTCTAATCCTATTTTCAATTATTTCCAACTGTTTAGAACAATACAATTGATCTTTCGCTATCACTGCACTTATTTTCTGACAGGACTTTATGGCTTTATCATTTTCATTAACTTTAGTTACTATATCACTAATCTGTTGATGTATATTATTCGTCTTATGTTGAAAAGTAGAGGATACATTATCTATTTTGCTTTCAAGCCTATTTATGGAGGCACTTAAGCCTGATATAACATCCCAAATGGTTTCCAACGTTACCTTTTCAGGTCTAATAGCAACAACTGATAGTTGGTTTATCTGCTCTGGTATTTTCTGTTCCTCCTCTTGCTCAGTTTCCCCAACAGATAGTTCACCAGATTTTGTAGATGCTATCACCACTTCTACAGAAAAATCCCCCCCAGATGCAGTCTCAGAAAGCGCTCCCACTGATCGACATACTTCCCCCCCTTCTTGGGGAGATTTTTGGATCAGTTTCCCTCCTGAACCTCGTTGCGCTGTGGTAAACATGCATTAGGGCTTAAGGAAGCCTCTTCCAGGGTGGAAACCCGTTCTCCTCCACAGGTTCCTCCAATGGATTCACCGGCGGCCTCATCTTCCAGTTGTGTAAGAAAACGGTCTATGTCCAGTTGGGTTAATGCGGGTAAGGGTTCCATAGGAAAAACCCTTATTTTCCCTTTTCGTTTGGGTGGCATAATTACAAAGAAAAATTATTTCAACTGTAATATTCCGGCCTCTTAACGCTATGCCGTTCTTCGCTCAGTTCCAGAGAGAGGAAAGTATAGGTAACTAATTTTTTAACAGATAAAATTAAAAGAATTTCCTGCCACTCCTCTCTGCTCCTCGCTAAGCCGAGCAAGGGGCGCGCGCGGCTTTGGCGGCATGCCGGTGACGGCGGCGCTTAACGCTCCTCTGGCCCCTCCCTCCGACGTCGGGTACGGCGCTCAGATCTCACCAGGCAGGTAATCAGTCCAAGTAGAAAGTACAACTCTCTGTAGAGATGAAAAAACGTATGAATTCTCTGGCTGCTCTCCCCCTAGTCCTTCTATTATCCGAAAGAGTAAATAACCGATTAACATTTACCCATTCTAGACCTCTTATGATTTTAAACACCTCTATCATATCCCCCCTCAGCCATCTCTTCTCCAGGCTAAACAGTCCTAACCTCTTTAGTCTTTCCTCATAGGGGAGCTGTTCCATTCCCTTTATCATTTTGTTCGCCCTTCATCTTCTTTCTTGACATGATGCAGTCTGCTGGGAACATGCTGGAGTAAATTAACTCCAGCGAATTCTCCTTAGCAGAGGGTACCATTTAATTTTATGGCAATTCAGTTAAATGGCTGTATTCCTAGGCATAAGCTGCGGCCAGATGCAGGGGCCATGGCCTTTGCCTGATTGCGTCAGGGCCTCGGCTAAGACCCAAGCAAAGGCTCAAGCATGAGAAATTTCCCAACCCCCACTTATCTTATCCGTCAGATATCCAATGCTGCATCCAGGCCTGGTCATGATGCCTAGATCTTCGCACAAGCCCAGGCCCGATGCTGGGACCCGGTCCGGAGGGCGTATCCCGACTCTTGAGCCTCAACCTAGCAGTCGGGACCCAGCATCTGAGCTGGACTCTGGTGTGGGCTTGGGCTTGGGACGGGCTCTGGTATCAGACTTAGGCATGGGCCAAGACCCAAGAGTAGGGACTGGGCTTCTGGGCCATACAACCTCTGTACAACAAAATAGCACCCTCTGTTAAGGAGTATGTGCCAGAGTTAAATTACTGTCGCACGTCCTCAGTGGATAGCATCATTTCAAGAAAGAAGATGGCGGACCTTCAAAGCCTGGGTTCTGACAGCAGAGCCTGGGCCCGAGTCCTGGCCTAGACGGAGACCCAGACGTCGGGATTCAGTCTCTTATGCTGGGCCCTGGTATCTGGCCATGACTTGGGCTGAGGTCCAGGCATCGGAACCTGGCCTCTTGACTGGGCTCAGTGTCAAACCTAGGCCCAGACCCTTGCCTAGATTAAAATTGGAAAGAACTTCCGAATACATTTTGTTGGAATATAAATTGTTCCATTTTGAAAATGATCCAAAATTAAATAGGAAATTTCATCTCATTTTCAATTTTGTTTCTCCTGAATACACATCCCTAAAGGATAGTAATATTTTCAATCAAAACCAAGCAACTGTCAAACTCATACTGCTAGCAACATTTTTACTGGTTGAGCAGCCTTTTCGATAATTCAATGATGCTTGAACGTGCTTTGCTTTTGGACTTAGTCGTAGAGCAATCCTGTGTTTTTTTCCCTAATGTCTGCCTATCAGTACCCCGGACTATAAAAGTTGGGGCCCAGCATTGGTTATCACCTGAATCCAATTCCCCCTTTTTCCCTTCACCAATGAAGCAGAAGACAATGTTGCAGTTGCATAAAAAACATCAAGGCTAATTGGTTAAGGGTAGTAATCCTCATGTCTTTTGTTAAGGGTAGTAACTGCTATTCCTTGCAGGTTACCCTCATGCACACTTTTCTTCATTTCCAACTTCTAGCCTTTAGGATATCCACAGTGCTTATCCCATGTTTTTTTTTAATTCATTTAGGGGTACATTTTCAAAAACAGCAGCCTCGGAGGGAACTTTCCTTCCACCTCCCCTCACCTTCCCCTCCCTTCCCCTCCCTAACCCCCCCCCCCCCCCCCCGGCCCTATCTAAACCTCCCCCCCTACCTTTGTCGGCAGATTTACGCCTACCCTAGGCAGGTGTAAATCTGCGCGCGCCATCACCCGACCCGGGGGCTGGTCCGGAGGCCTTGGCCCCGCCCCCGGGCTGGCACCATGCCCCCGGACCCGCCCAAACCGCCCCTGACTCCCAGACATGCCCCCTCCCACCCCTTTTACGAAGCCCCAGGACTTACGCGCGTCCTGGGGCTATGCACACGCCGGCGGCCTATGCAAACTAGGCGTGCCGGTGCACAAGTGCCCTGCACGTGTAAATCCGGCCGGATTTACACGTGCAGGGCTTTTAAAATCTGGCCCTTACTGTTTTCATCCTTACCATTTCTTCTGGAAGGGCATTGGAGGATCTATTACCCTCTCCATGAAGAAATATTTCCTGATGTTGGTTCTGAGTCATCCCCCTGGAGTTTCATTTTATGACCCCATGTTCTACAGGGTCCTATCCAACAGATAAGGTTCAAAGTTTGTGCATCATTAAAACCTTTCAGGTATCTGAAAGTCTGTATCATATCTCCCCTGCATTTCCTCTCTTCCAGAATATACAGAATAAGTGACCATTAATTAGAAATAGAAATAGACAGACCAAAGCTGAACTGGAAACCCCAAAATGCCAGAATCTGCCTGTAGCACTGGAGAAAAAGAAATGCATTTCCTGCTGTGCTATGCAAAATACAAAGGTATCAGAGATGTGCATTTTCCAAAACTGACAGAGAAAAATAAAACACTTTCTATAGAAAAATAAGCAGAAGAAATTCCGGGGAGAACATAACATTCACTTTTATATATTGCCTTCTTCACCTGAAGCAGACCCAAGGAAGTTTACAATTAGAATAAAATAATTATAAAATATCTAAAAACACATCAACAAAAATAATCTTAAGAAAATATCATCTTTATTCCACAAGTGCATCCATCCTCTAATTCAAAAACAGAAGAAACAGCAACTAATGCAATAAAATATGTAGTGTATTTGGATTTTCAGAAGGCGTTTGACAAAGTCCCTCATGAGAGGCTTCTAATGTTGAATTTCGTGAACCCTTGAGCCGGCTAGGACTGGTGATGACGCACGTGGCTGGGCCCATAGTGGAGGTTGAAGCCAGGAGGTGGCACAGAGCAGGAGACCGGAAGAATCTTCACCACTGGAAGTCCGAGGTCCCCCTTGGAGGAGCCCGTGAGGACCCGAGCCGCTTGGACTTACGTGCGGTCTCCTGTGGGTGAGTCTTTCAAGAGGAATCCAAGAATCCTGAGAAGGACAGAAGCTGGAGCCTGGAAACCAATTGGAACTTCACCACTGGAAGCTCGAGATCCCCCCAGGAGGAGCCCGTGAGGATCCGAGCTGCTTAGACTTAGGCGGGGTCTCCTGGACGAAGTAGAACAGGATACCGAGAACACGCTGAAGTCAGAAGTCAGAAACAGAAGCCGAAGTCAGAAGCCAGGAGCAGAAGCTGAAGCTGAAGTCAGAAGCCAGGGACAAAGCTGAAGTCAGAAGCCAGGGATGAAGAACAGCAACTAGTAACTGAAGCAGAGAGAACCTCGTTGCAAGGCAAGGAGTAAGGCTGACTGCAGGGTTTAAATCCCTGCCGGCGTCTGACGTCCTTCAGGGGCAGAGCCATCACTTCCTGCACTGGCCTCTTTAAATTCAGTGCCCCGGCACGCGCCTAGAGGAGCAGGACCAGTTGCGAATGTCAGCGGCATCTCCCTGCCAAGGGAGCGCCGCGCGGAAGAGCCAGGCAGGCCCGAGCAGGCCTTAAAGAAGTCGCCACCGCTGCAAGTCGTCCCGTGGTAGTTGGAGGGCCGGCCCGCGGACCTCCGCAGGTCGGGGCCATAACATCTAAGAAAACTAAAAAGTCATGGGATAGGAGGTGATGTCCTTTCGTGGATTACAAACTGGTTAAAAGACAGGAAACAGAGTAGGATTAAATGGTCAATTTTCTCAGTGGAAAAGGGTAAAAAGTGGAGTGCCTCAGGGATCTGTACTTGGACCGGTGCTTTTCAATATATATATAAATGATCTGGAAAGGAATGCGACGAGTGAGAATGATACAAAATTGTTCAGTTAAATCACAAGCGGATTGTGATACATTACAGGATGACCTTGCAAGACTGGAAGATTGAGCATCCAAATGGCAGATGAAATTTAATGTGGACAAGTGCAAGGTGTTGCATATAGGGAAAAATAACCCTTGCTGTAGTTACACGATGTTAGGTTCCATATTAGGAGCTACTACCCAGGAAAAAGATCTAGGCATCATAGTGGATAATCCTTTAAAATTGTCGGCTCAATGTGCTGCAGCAGTCAAAAAAGCAAACAGAATAAGGTAGCAGTAGGTAGGCAGTGAATAAACAAGTTAGACTGTTTGTATTTTTAGTCAGTCAATAAGGTAGCAGTAGGTAGTGTGTTTATTTTTAAAAGTCTGCAGAACTGAGTGTTCTCCAGACTTTTAAAGAACTGAGTGTTTGTATTGAAAAAAAAAACACACAAAAAAAAAACCAACCCAGAAAGTAGCCAGAAGCTAGAAATAAGCTAGGAGCAGTGTATAACTAAGTAAAAAAGTTGAATAGTTCAGCTCAGTTACTCACCTTGGAAAGGTGTTGAGGTAGTGTGATTGGGTTTGAATAAGGACCAACATTAGTTAATCAAGAGAGCAGTGAGTCAATCAGGCTGACTAACTAAAGTTAGACTGTTTGTATTTCCCAACCCTCCCACCCACCCCTAGCTCATCCCTTAATTTATAGGCAGGTGCCACTTTCACAAAAAAAAAATAAAAATCAACAAAATCTTTATTGAGAATTCGATCAGACCCCGGTAGGCCACTATCAGACACATAGTGAATTCACTAATACATTTAAAGGACGTTAGACACATTCCTACTCCCATAGCAACCTAAAACTTAACTAGGAACTGATCAAAATTGAGATGAAGGCAGCAGTCCAGCAGCAAGAGGGGGGCTTCCCAGTATTTTGCATCGAGTGTCACATGTATGATTTTTTACCCACTGGTGAGAAGTTGTACATGTGCATGCGATGCAAAGAGCTCCTGGCTCTCAGAGAATGAGTCCGATCTCTGGAGGCTAGCGTGGCAGACCTGGAGGAGCTGAGGCAGACAGAGAGGTATATAGATGAGACCTTCAGGGACATAGTAGTCAAGTCCCAACTTCAGACTGGCAGCCCTGGTGCTGCCTTGGAGGAAGAAGGTCTCATGATGGGAGAGCACCAACCAGGTGCTGCAGGAAAGGATCCTGTAGCAAGGACCTGCACTCCAGGTGATGCATTGTCCTTTCGCACTGAGGATATCTCCCCAAGGCCTACTGCCCAGGAGGGAAGGGTTAGGTCAGCCGTCATAGTTGGTGATTCGATTATTAGGAATATAGATAGCTGGGTGGCTGGTGGGCGTGAGGATCGCCTGGTAACATGCCTACCTGGTGCGAAGGTGGCAGACTTCACGCGTCACCTAGATAGGATTTTAGACAGTGCTGGGGAGGAGCCGGCTGTTGTGGTACATGTGGGCACCAACGACATAGGAAAATGTGGGAGGGAGGTTCTGGAAGCCAAATTTAGGCTCTTAGGTAGAAAGCTTAAATCCAGAACCTCCAGGGTAGCATTCTCTGAAATGCTCCCTGTTCCACGCGCAGGTCACCAGAGGCAGGCAGAGCTGGAGTCTCAATACGTGGATGAGACGATGGTGCAAGGAAGAGGGATTCAGTTTTGTTAGGAACTGGGGAACCTTTTGGGGAAGGGGGAGTCTCTTCCAAAGGGATGGGCTCCACCTTAACCAGGGTGGAACCAGGCTGCTGGCGCTAACCTTTAAAAAGGAGATAGAGCACCTTTAAACTAGAACAAAGGGGAAAGCCGACAGTCGCTCAGCAGCACATGGTTCGGAGAGAGGTATCTTCAAAGGATACTAATGATGCATTAGAATTAGGGCATCCCGACAGTGAGGTTCCAATAATTACAAAAGTAGTCCAAGTGCCTGTAACCAAAAACTCACCTGAGCTAAAAAATTCTAACTTATCCCTATCAATTAAAAAGCAGAATGAAAATACAAACAAAAAACAAACTTTGAAATGTTTGTATGCTAATGCCAGAAGTCTAAGAAGTAAGATGGGAGAATTAGAATGTATAGCAGTGAATGATCACATAGACTAAGGGGTAAATTTTTAAAAACTGCGCGATCGCGTACTTTTGTTTGCGCAGCAGGCGCAAACAAAAGTACGCTGGATTTTATCAGGTCAGAGCGTAGCCGCGCATATCTTCTAAAATCCTGGATTGGCGCGCGCAAGGCTGCTGATTTTGGGCAGCCGGCGCGCGCCGAGCCGCGCAGCCTGCCTCCGTTCCCTCCGAGGCCGCTCCGAAATCGGAGCAGCCTCGGAGGGAACTATCTTTCGCCCTCCCCTCCCTTCCTCTACCTAACCCACCCCCCCGGCCCTATCTAAACCCCCCCCCTACCTTTATCCATGGATTTACGCCTCCCGGAGGGAGATGTAAATCCACGTGCGCCAGCGGGCTGCTGGCGCGCCGAGACCCGACCCGCGTAAGTCCCGGTGTTCCGGAGGGTGCAGCCACGCCCCCGGAATGCCCCCGGGCCGGCGCCACGCCCCGGGCCCACCCCCAAATGCCGTGCCACGCCCCCCCAAACGCAGCGTCACTCAGCGACGCCCACGACACGCCCCCAACACGCCCCTTTTCAGAAATCCCGGGACTTACGCGAGTCCCAGGGTTCTGTGCGCGCCGGCGGCCTATGGAAAATAGGCGCCCTGCTCGCGTAAATCCGGGCGGATTTACGCGAGCAGGGCTTTTAAAATCCGCCCGTTAATTGGCATCACAGAGACATGGTGGAAAGAGGATAACCAATGGGACAGTGCTGTACCGGTGTACAAATTATATCGCAATGACAGAGAGGAGCACTCGGGAGGAGGTGTGGCGCTTTATATCCGGGATGGCCTAGAGTCCAACAGGATAAACATCCTGCATGAGACTAAGTACAAATTTGAATCTTTATGGGTAGAAATCCCTTGTGTATCGGGGAAGACTATAGTGATAGGGGTATACTACCGTCCACCTGGTCAAGATGGTGAGACGGACAGTGAAATGCTAAGAGAAATTAGGGAAGCTAACCAAATTGGTAGTGCAATAATAATGGGAGACTTCAATTACCCCAACATTGACTGGGTAAAAGTATCATCGGGACACGCTAGAGAGATAACGTTCCTGGATGGAATAAATTATAGCTTTATGGAGCAATTGGTTCAGGAACTGACAAGAGAGGGAGCAATTTTAGATCTAATTCTCAAAGGAGCACAGGATTTGGTGAGAGAGGTAATGGTGGTGGAGCCACTTGGCAATGGTGATCATAATATGATTAAATTTGATTTAATGACTGGAAGAGGAACAGTGTGCAAATCCAAGGCTCTCGTGCTAAACGTTCAAAAGGGAAACTTTGATAAAATGAGAAAAATAGTTAGAAAAAAACTCAAAGGAGCAGCTACAAAAGTAAAAAGAAGCACAGTCCAGATGTATTCCACACATTAAGAAAGGTGGAAAGAAGGCTAAACGATTACCGGCATGGTTAAAAGGGTAGGAGAAAGAAGCTATTTTAGCCAAAAGATCTTCATTCAAAAATTGGAAGAAGGATCCAACAGAAGAAAATAGGATAAAGCATAAACATTGGCAAGTTAAATATAAGACATTGATAAAACAGGCTAAGAGAGAATTTGAAAAGAAGTTGGCTGTAGAGGCAAAAACTCACAGTAAAAACTTTTTAAAATATATCCGAAGCAGAAAGCCTGTGAGGGAGTCAGATGGACCGTTAGATGATCGAGGGGTTAAAGGGGCACTTAGAGAAGATAAGGCCATCGCGGAAAGATTAAATGATTTCTTTGCTTCGCTGTTTACTGAAGAGGATGTTGGGGAGGTACCCGTAATGGAGAAGGTTTTCATGGGTAATGATTCAGATGGACTGAATCAAATCACAGTGAACCTAGAAGATGTGGTAGGCCTGATTGACAAACTGAAGAGTAGTAAATCACCTGGACCAGATGGTATACACCCCAGAGTTCTGAAGGAACTAAATAATGAAATTTCAGACCTATTAGTAAAAATGTGTAACTTATCATTAAAATCATCCATTGTACCTGAAGACTGGAGGATAGCAAATGTAACCCTAATATTTAAAAAGGGCTCCAGGGTCGACCCGGGAAACTACAGACCAGTTAGCCTGACTTCAGTGCCAGGAAAAATAGTGGAAAGTGTTCTAAACATCAAAATCACAGAACATATAGAAAGACATGGTTTAATGGAACAAAGTCAGCATGGCTTTACCCAGGGCAAGTCTTGCTTCACAAATCTGCTTCAATTTTTTTGAAGGAGTTAATAAACATGTGGATAAAGGTGAACCGGTAGATATAGTATACTTGGATTTTCAGAAGGCGTTTGACAAAGTTCCTCATGAGAGGCTTCTAGGAAAAGTAAAAAGTCATGGCATAGGTGGCGATGTCCTTTCATGGATTGCAAACTGGCTAAAAGACAGGAAACAGAGAGTAGGATTAAATGGACAATTTTCTCAGTGGAAGGGAGTGGACAGTGGAGTGCCTCAGGGATCTGTATTGGGACCCTTACTGTTGAATATATTTATAAATGATCTGGAAAATACGATGAGTGAGATAATCAAATTTGCAGATGACACAAAATTGTTCAGAGTAGTTAAATCACAAGCAGATTGTGATAAATTGCAGGAAGACCTTGTGAGACTGGAAAATTGGGCATCCAAATGGCAGATGAAATTTAATGTGGATAAGTGCAAGGTGATGCATATAGGGAAAAATAATCCATGCTATAATTACACAATGTTGGGTTCCATATTAGGTGCTAGAACCCAAGAAAGAGATCTAGGTGTCATAGTGGATAACACATTGAAATTGTCGGTTCAGTGTGCTGCGGCAGTCAAAAAAGAAAACAGAATGTTGGGAATTATTAGAAAGGGAACGGTGAATAAAACGGAAAATGTCATAATGCCTCTGAATCGCTTCATGGTGAGACCGCACCTTGAATACTGTGTACAATTCTGGTCGCCGCATCTCAAAAAAGCTATAATTGCGATGGAGAAGGTACAGAAAAGGGCTACCAAAATGATAAGGGGAATGGAACAGCTCCCTTATGAGGAAAGACTAAAGAGGTTAGGACTTTTCAGCTTGGAGAAGAGATGACTGAGGGGAGATATGATAGAGATGTTTAAAATCATGAGAGGTCTAGAACGGGTAGATGTGAATCGGTTATTTACTCTTTCAGATAGTAGAAAGACTAGGGGGCACTCCATGAAGTTAGCATGGGGCACATTTAAAACTAATCGGAGAAAGTTCTTTTTTACTCAACGCACAATTAAACTCTGGAATTTGTTGCCAGAGGATGTGGTTAGTGCAGTTAGTATAGCTGTGTTGAAAAAAGGATTGGATAAGTTCTTGGAGGAGAAGTCCATTACCTGCTATTAAGTTCACTTAGAGAATAACCACTGCCATTAGCAATGGTAACATGGAATAGACTTAGTTTGTGGGTACTTGCCAGGTTCTTATGGCCTGGATTGGCCCCTGTTGGAAACAGGATGCTGGGCTTGATGGACCCTTGGTCTGACCCAGTATGGCATTTTCTTATGTTCTTATGTTTTTCATACTCACCTGCCCCACAAATCCTCACCACATCCCAACCATATCCCCATTCTCCGTCAAGATCACTTACTTTCAGCCAGCATCCTCCTGTCATGACCCTAATCTACAGCAAAGTGCAGCAGTGCTCAAATGAACAGCCTCAAGCTGTCTTAGCTCACAGACTCCATTCCTCCTTGTCAACACTGATGATCTTTCCTCAAGAATCCTGCTGCTGATCATCTTCCCACTGAAGCTACTAAATCCTTCCGCCTCCACACAGACTGCTCTTGGGTAGTGTGGTGTTACAGAGTGAGCCCTTCAGGCCCTGTTAGGAGTGCGGAGGCACGGTCCCATCTCAAGGGAGGATGTGAGCCCTTGGATCATGGCACAGCTCAGGGAGGAGCCCCAAGACACACTGCGAGAGGTGAGCAGGTATGAGCACGGGTGGAGCAGGAGCAAGGCTGGACTGAAGACAAGACAAGGAATATCCGGAACAGGAAAAAGACAGGCTCAGCCCTCCACTGGACCTACATGCACCAATGAGACCCAGCAACGCAATGCTGGTCTCAAGAGTAGCCCTCCGGCCACTTGATAGCCCTTCTGGACCCGCCGCTTGGGAATGACAAGTGCATGAAGCCAGACAGAGGCTGAGGGCAGGAACACGAAGACTCAAACAAAGATTCAGGATACTCGGAGGATTCAGATGTAGACTTGGATACTCAGGAGACTCAGACAAGGACTCAAGATACTCAGAAGACTCGGACAAGAATTCAGGTTACTCAGAAGACTCAGACAAGGATTCAGGTAGCTCAGAAGTTTCAGGCAAGGCTTCAAAAGTTAGACAAAAGTACTGGGTGAGAACTGCATCGCAGCTCACCCTACACAGCCACCCATGGCTGGTCGCACACCACACTGGATGCGAAGCAGACTCCAGACGATGTAATGGAACTTGAGATTGGAACATGACGAAAATTCAGTAGAGGTCTGCACCGGGGTGCGCTCTACACAGCCGCCTGTGGCTGGTTGTGGACCACTCTGGAGCGGAGCAGGTTCTGGCAGAGTCTTAGGCATGGACAGAAGCAGACACAAGGGTCTCCGAAGACCGGGACAGGATTCAAGACTCAGGATTCTTCAGAAGCAAGCCATTAAAAACAGGAGTCTTCCAGAGGCTTGCGCTGCAGACGAGAAGAAGGCCTTGAACCACGAGGCACCCTACACAGCTCCCCATTGGCTGGTCATGGACCACGATCATGGCACACCAGGAGAGGTGGACAGACGAGGGACCTGGGAACTGGATGAAGAGCTGAAGATGAGACGTACAAAGTCAAGACAGGAACATTGGACATCAGGAACATGGAGCATGGCACCTCAGGAGAACTGGACATCTGGAACATCAGGAACAAAAGATGGGCAATGAGGGCGCTCTGATGAGGGATGGGACCAGGAACATCAAGGAGACGAAGTTCAGGAACATGAAGAACAGGGAATGACGATCTATCAAGGCTTGCTTATTGCGGCGGTTACTACCCCTAACTAATTAAGCTAGATATTTCACTTAGATGCAGTTCCAACACTGCTCTCTACTTTAATGGTGGGGGTGGAAGGGAAATAGAACCAAAAGGTTACTAAGAGCCAAGAGAAATAGATAAGTATGAGAAAAAAAAAAGTGCGAAGCTTGCTGGGCAGACTGGATGGTCTTCTTCTGTCGTCATTTCTATGTTTCTATGTATCTGTTATTGTTCAGTTTCATCATGCATTTGCATGGACACCTAATATTTATTTGAGCACCTAAAGATCTATTATAGACAAAAAGTATGGGTGTCCCCGACATAACAAAGGCAACACAAATTCGTAGAAAATTGCAAAACTTAATGGATGGGCATATCCCGTTCTCTCCTCACTTGATCTTGATTGCATTCCCCAGTCATTTGTTCAGGGTATGGGTCCTCATCTGTTCGTCAAGAAGGCTTGTGCGGTGGGGAAGAAAGTTATTTTATTATACTGGAGGGAGAAGGATGCCCCCTCCTTTTGGGTATGGTGCATTCATCTCCACCATATGATGCAAATGAACAATCTGGCCTCGAGAAAGTCACCACAACACCGGCATAACTTCTTACAGACTTGGGACGCTTACTTGCAAGCATTGGGGTAGATCTTTAAAAAATACGTGATCGCGTACTTTTGTTCGCACACAAGGCGCGAACAAAAGTACACTGGATTTTATAAGATACGCGCGTAGCCGCGCCTATCTTATAATATCCAGGGTCGGTGCGCGCAAGGGGGTGCAGATTTGTGCAACCTGTGCGTGCCGAGCCCAGCGTGTGCTGCCTGTTCCCTCCGAGGCCGCTCCGATTTCGGAGCGGCCTCGGAGGGAACTTTCCTTCACCCTCCCCCACCTTCCCCTACCTAACCCACTCCACCGGCCCTATCTAACCCCCCCTACCTTTGTCGGCAAAGTTACGCCTGCGGGGCGGGGCTGGCCGGCAGCCCCGCTCCGTCCTCTGGTCCCGGGGGCTGGTCCGGAGGCCTCGACCACACCCCCGGGCTGGTGCCATGCCCCCGGGCCCGCCACTGAAACGCCGCGGCACGCCCCTGAAACTCCGCGTCGTTTCGGGAATGCCCCCGGACAAGCCCCCTCCCGCCCCTTTTCGAAAGCCCCGGGACTTACGCGCGTCCCGGGGCTTTACGCGCGCCGGCGGCCTATGCAAAATAGGCACGCCGGTGCGCGAGGGCCCTGCGCGCGTAAATCCTTCTGGATTTACGCGCACAGGCCTTTTAAAATCCGCCCCAATGCCACATCGTTCCAGAAGTTTGGTACTTAATGACTGAATGTTTTGGAGCGGGATGTTCTACTGGGAGCGGGGAATTGCAAAGCAGCACATTGGAACCACTCCTTTTGAACTTTCTCAATGTGCCTTGAAGTGTGTTTATGCCTCTGTTGGTGATGCTTTGGTGGCCCTTTGGTGCTTTGGGCTGTTTATGCAACTGTTGTTGTCCTTTGCCATCTCATACTGCCTTGGGATGTTCATGCCACTCTTAGTGCCATTTTGCTCTGCTCTTGATGCCTTGGAGTGATCTTCCCTTTGTTGCCAATGTCTAGCTGGAAGTTTCACTGAACTTGAATAGAAACTCCCAATTTTAGAGCCCCAAATAGGATACATTGCTTCCCTATTAACTTTAATGGAAAACAATTGACTGAATGACCTGAATAAATGAATATTTTTTGTCCCTGAACCAAACAAACCAAATCACTGAGCCAAACAAACCAAATAAACAAAATCAAATTATTTTTCCATGCACACCTCTACTAGGGTTGGGTAAATCAGCTATTACCAAATTACAATTCTGATCAGAATCATCCTAAAACAGTCTGATTAATGATCATAAAAGGGATTGGATGGAACTAAGGTACCAACACTAGAACATTATGCACCTGAGCTTCATTTATGGAGAGAAGATTTGCATTAGATGGAATGAACAATATAAGAAAAGGAGATGGATCAGCATTCCAACATAGCACTCTATAGGGACTTTGTTTTATAAAAAATCAGGAGAATAAATTGCCAAGCATGGCAACAACTCTTCTTCTACTGGACATGTCATACCAAAACAACCATTAGTTTTGTGTTTCAGCTGTTGATTGCCTGAAATAATTTTCTTGAAACACTGATAGTAAGCAAAGACAATTGCTCACAAATCATATTAACATTTGATTTGAAGTATGTAATATACAGCAAGGAGCCTGATTTATCAAAAGTTTTTCCTCCCCTATATTCAGAGAATAGCAGAAACCAGATCTTGTTGTGTATTACTTCTCTCTCTCTCTCTCTCTCTTTCTCTCTCTTTTGCTCTCTTTCTGTCTTCATCTTGCACTCAAGGTCTCTTTTCTAAATGTGTCTATGCCTCCTTAAGGTTTTTTCTTCCTTTCATAATGTGAGGATAAAAAATGACAGCATAATCAAAAAACAGCTCAGGTCTGATTTTCATGATATACCCATTAATTTCCATATTTTTTTATAGTAAAAACTAAAGCCATTTGCGGCTCTTTTTTTTACAGTCTCCTTTAATTGAAACTTTGGTCAAGATTTATTTCATCTGTAGATCAGAAAATGGAGATTATATCTCCTAAAACAGAAGTAGCCAAATCCTGCCCTTAGAAACCACAAACAGGCCTGGTTTTCACAATAACCACAATACATATGCATGAGATAGATTTCCATGCACTCCATTGTAAGCACAATATGTTTGATTTGGATGGCATGTATTATACTACAATGGGTTTGAATGAATGCACCTAATTGTGAAAGATACCCTTTGCAAATTGCACTTTTATTTACTGCTTCACTAAAAGTAAATATTTGACAATAAGAGTTCCCACTAAATTACATTTGCAAGAACAATGCAGAGAGTATAGCTTTTTTTTAATGAGGTGTAAATTATTCAAAACTAAATTGAGAGCTATGTGTGATGTTCATGAAAATTGCACTTTTCCAAAGCAGTTGCTAATGAAGGGCTACAAAGAGAATTTTTAGCAGCACCGAGATTGCCTCAGTCATGACTAATGCTATTCTTTAAGCTTTGTTAAGATACCGTGAGCCTTCGGTGGACTCTCAGAGGAGGAGGAACAGAAGAAGCCCACTTACTTTCAGGTGAGACTCAGGAGAAATTAATCTAAAAGCTCACAAAGTATAGTTGCACAGTAGATGTTGGCAGATAAGGACCATTTGGTCTACTCAATCTGCCTGATTTCCCCAGAGCCTTTCTTGTTTCATGTTAGTTGATCTTGTCTTCCTCTTCTGGAAGCTTCATGCAGCCATGTCACGGTGCTGTTCTTGTTGGATTTAGATTTCTCCCCTATTTAGCCCTCTAATGTTTTATGTAATAGGGTCTAAACCTACTCCAACATTCATGCCCTACCCCCATTTCTTCTTCTTGCAAATTCCCCAGTTGCTCTTACTACTGAGCTCTGTATTAGTACTAAGTACGTATATCCTCCCTTCAGCTGTCCATATTGGAAAGGGGGGCTGTTTGGAGAATGCACTTCAGGGCCCTGCTGGTATCTGCTACCAGAAACCAGATGCTCAAGCGAAAACAGCATGAATCACATGACATTGTTGTTCCAAAGATAGTATAACACCTGGAAGAACAGAAAAACCCTCCGGCACACAGTGACTGAGGGAAATTGTTATGAATGCTAATCTGAGAGGTTTTTCTGAGATGCATTTTCTTGCTGGCTGTCACAAAAAAAACCTCCTTTTCCCTAGCAGATTCTGTAGATTAAAGGGGTCCAGAAACCCACCCGATCTGATCTCCCAAAGGTAGGGAAGGAAAATAAGAACCAAGTAAATTTTGTTGGATGAATGTCAATTAATTATTGTAACACTTTTATTTTAAGAAATAGAAATTTTAATAAAACAAACTCTAGCAGTTGGCAGAATATATTTCATAACATCTGAAAATACATATAACAAAAGGAATAAATAGAGAAAACTAATGCAAGACTTAAAAGTTATTTTCTTTTCCTCTTGAATTATGATAAGCAGTAAATGTGGTATACAAAAAAAAATATTTTCCTTTTGTTGCTTTCTGTTTTAGTTCAAAGCTTTCGAAGAGCAATTAAAACTCAAAGTTCTTCAAGACTTTATAACCTTAGTGGCACTCTAGGGGTATAAGAATTGATCCTTTTCTCTTTTTACTTTTCCCAGGATTTTTCATTCTTATTGCAAGAGTCTCCTGTAATCTTACCCAGGTAAACATAAGTCTGACAAAAAGAAACGTTTCAGTTTATCCAGTCCATATAACAAGTCTGTAGCTAGTCAGTATCTTTAGGTTTTACTTCTCTATGGCCAGTCTGCATCATAGATTAATCTATGGTACGGTGCTGCACACTGTTCACATAGGGCTTTGTCTTTGTGTTTGCAAATATGTACCTCCTGTGGTGGGGAGCTTTAGTGTTTTTCCACAGAGATGTGTTTAGGTTTGTTCAGACAAGCAAGAGTTCAAATCACAGGCATACGAGATGAAGAAACTCTTTGTGGAAAGAGGATTCCCTTTGTACAATCAGAGCTGCATATAAAAGAGCATCATATGTCAACTGAGATTTACTTCTCCAGTATCAAGAATCCACTAGTGATTCACATTTCAAATATATATTGAGATATTCAAATAAAGCCAACGTCATCATTAACATCGTTAATAAACAATAGAATATTTTACAGTGGCACGAGACATTTAGAGAATGACAAGGCTTCGCACTTACTTGTGGCAAAAATATCAAAGAGCATGTTTCCAAGGCAGCCCTTCCAAACATCATCACAGAGTCGTCAAAAACATGTGGACATACAAATTTTGGAAGTGGCTCTTGTGATCACACTCAGGCCGAATCAGTACGGTGCACTCAGGCCGAGCGCACGTTTTTGACGTGCTATTATTACCCCTTTTACAGTAAGGGGTAATAGCATGTGGAAAACGCGCGTCCAACCCCCCGAAACTAATAGCACGCTCAACATGCAAATGCATGTTGATGAGCCTATTAGTTAGTCCCGCTCGATACAGAAAGTAAAATGTGCAGCCAAGCCGCCCATTTTACTTTCAGAAATTAACTCCGTCTCCTGCCAAAGACAGGAGTTAATTTCGGCCGGCACCAGGAAAGTGTACAGAAAAGCAGAAAAAACTGCTTTTCTGTATACCCTTCGACTTAATATCATAGCGATATTAAGTTGGAGGCCCCAAAAATTAAAAAAAATAAAAAATCTGCCCACAGCCCACGGGTTGGAAAACGAATGCTCAATTTTGCCGGCGTCCGTGTTCCGAACCCGTGGCTGTCAGAGGGTAAAATTAAGCGTCGGCTGTCAAACCCGCTGACAGCTGCCGCCTCCTTATTAGCGCGGGCCCTCATTTGCATATTGAATTGCGCGCCCAGCAGAGTGGCCTGGGCGCGCGTTGGGAGAGCAGGTGCTTGCCTCGGAGAGCCGTCTCTCCCACGCAGTTTACTGAATCAGCCTGACTATTAATGGTGAAGCATGGCAACCACCTAATAGTAATGTAATTAAATTACATACGCAAACAAATTGTTCTTCACAATGGGTAGTATGCAATTATGTGTCCTTGTGAACTTATATATATAGAATGTACTAAGAGACTGATTAAAATTCATTTCAATGAACACAGGTAAAATCAAAGCTCCCATGGTACAACATTGCATTGATAGTGGACACAAGTTCAATGACTGCGATGGCTCATCATAGAACAAGTTTCTCTGTCTACCAGAGGAGATGATAGAATGAAAAGGTTGAATTTTTGTGAACAGTTTTGTATTCACACATTGCAGACTGTCCATCCATTGGGCTTAAATCAAAAGGTCAACTAGTAATCACTGTTGTGAGTTATCAGTATACATACTTTTTATTTTCATCTTAATTCAAGTTTTGATTTACTTAATTAGTGGCTGTTTACATATGCTAAGTTGTTTGTTTCATTAAAGTTCAACATCGGAGGCAACAACACATGTCATCACATGATTGGCCAGAATATGCATCAAGGCGTCTTTACACTTATTTCAGTACAGAACTCACCGTTCTTAAAAAAAAACTTAAACCAGTAGTTTACCATCACACGCTGTTCAGTGCAGATTCACTTGTGATATCCAAGCTTTATTTCAACTGTGAAGCTAGTAAGGATCCCCCGAGGCAAGAAGATTCTGAAACATGACATGTTGGGGACAGTTTCAACAAGAATATGTAATTCTGCAAAGAGATAATCCCTACAAGGTAAGTGATTTTGTACCATTCTTGCTTTGGTCAATATTTTTGAGTCAAGAGTTTTTCAGCAGAAAAATTTCACTATTTAAATGCACATAAATCTTTAGTGTCACCCAGACACATTTGAATTTGCAGCATACAAGTTCATTTACCATGTGGGTTATTTTAATTGAAATTTTCAAAAAATAAATAAAGAACAAACTTTTGTACTATGGGTCTGATGATTAAAATTGAGGGCGAGTAACCAAGTTTTTCAGCAATGTGATTAGCCCATTTCTATGAGGGTCTCAGAAACTACTTTGTAAGGTGGACTATCATGTGATATTGATTTCACATTATTTATTATGGTGAGATATTATAATTGGGAGGCTATAATATAAAAGGAGTTTTCTCTGTTTAGGTTTGTAATTTTACATTTCGTTTGTGGTGCAGTGGTCAACTCTTCTCTTGACTAAGAGGAACAATGGACAGTTGTTTTATATAAACATCCCTGATGCACACACTTTGTTGAAACAAGGCCATGCTGAGTGTATTGAACTCATCACTGTGTTAATTGTAGTTATTTAATTTTTATTCTAATTATGAAGTTGGCTGTAGAGGCAAAAACTCACAGTAAAAACTTTTTTAAATATATCCGAAGCAGAAAGCCTGTGAGGGAGTCAGTTGGACCGTTAGATGATCGAGGGGTTAAAGGGGCACTTAGAGAAGATAAGGCCATCGCGGAAAGATTAAATGATTTCTTTGCTTCGCTGTTTACTGAAGAGGATGTTGGGGAGGTACCCGTAATGGAGAAGGTTTTCATGGGTAATGATTCAGATGGACTGAATCAAATCACGGTGAACCTAGAAGATGTGGTAGGCCTGATTGACAAACTGAAGAGTAGTAAATCACCTGGACCAGATGGTATACACCCCAGAGTTCTGAAGGAACTAAAAAATGAAATTTCAGACCTATTAGTAAAAATGTATAACTTATCATTAAAATCATCCATTGTACCTGAAGACTGGAGGATAGCAAATGTAACCCTAATATTTAAAAAGGGCTCCATGGGTGATCCTGGAAACTACAGACCGGTTAGCCTGACTTCAGTGCCAGGAAAAATAGTGGAAAGTGTTCTAAACATCAAAATCACAGAACATATAGAAAGACATGGTTTAATGGAACAAAGTCAGCATGGCTTTGCCCAGGGCAAGTCTTGCCTCACAAATCTGCTTCACTTTTTTGAAGGAGTTAATAAACATGTGGATAAAGGTGAACCGGTAGATATAGTATACTTGGATTTTCAGAAGGCGTTTGACAAAGTTCCTCATGAGAGGCTTCTAGGAAAAGTAAAAAGTCATGGGATAGGTGGCGATGTCCTTTCATGGATTGCAAACTGGCTAAAAGACAGGAAACAGAGAGTAGGATTAAATGGGCAATTTTCTCAGTGGAAGGGAGTGGACAGTGGAGTGCCTCAGGGATCTGTATTGGGACCCTTACTGTTGAATATATTTATAAATGATCTGGAAAGAAATATGACGAGTGAGATAATCAAATTTGCAGATGACATAAAATTGTTCAGAGTAGTTAAATCACAAGCAGATTGTGATAAATTGCAGGAAGACCTTGTGAGACTGGAAAATTGGGCATCCAAATGGCAGATGAAATTTAATGTGGATAAGTGCAAGGTGATGCATATAGGGAAAAATAACCCATGCTATAATTACACAATGTTGGGTTCCATATTAGGTGCTACAACCCAAGAAAGAGATCTAGGTGTCATAGTGGATAACACATTGAAATCGTCGGTGCAGTGTGCTGCGGCAGTCAAAAAAGCAGACAGAATGTTGGGAATTATTAGAAAAGGAATGGTGAATAAAACGGAAAATGTCATAATGCCTCTGTATCGCTCCATGGTGAGACCGCACCTTGAATACTGTGTACAATTCTGGTCGCCGCATCTCAAAAAAGATATAATTGCGATGGAGAAGGTACAGAGAAGGGCTACCAAAATGATAAGGGGAATGGAACAACTCCCCTATGAGGAAAGACTAAAGAGGTTAGGACTTTTCAGCTTGAAGAAGAGACGACTGAGGGGGATATGATAGAGGTGTTTAAAATCATGAGAGGTCTAGAACGGGTAGATGTGAATCGGTTATTTACTGTTTCGGATAGTAGAAAGACTAGGGGGCACTCCATGAAGTTAGCATGGGGCACATTTAAAACTAATCGGAGAAAGTTCTTTTTTACTCAACGCACAATTAAACTCTGGAATTTGTTGCCAGAGAATGTGGTTAGTGCAGTTAGTATAGCTGTGTTTAAAAAAGGATTGGATAAGTTCTTGGAGGAGAAGTCCATTACCTGCTATTAAGTTCACTTAGAGAATAGCCACTGCCATTAGCAATGGTTACATGGAATAGACTTAGTTTTTGGGTACTTGCCAGGTTCTTATGGCCTGGATTGTAGGGATGTGCAGAGCAAAAGTTTATGTTCATAAGTCCATAAGTAGAAAGGGGGTCCCATTTGCGGTCAATATGGACATATGGAGAATTCCATAAGTTGAGTCTATGTCCATACGTGCAAATAAAAATTTAAACCCCTCACCCTCCTTAATCCCCCTCCTCCCCCAAGACTTACCAAAACTCCCTGGTGGTACAGCAGGGAGTCAGGACGCCATTTCTGAACTCCTTTGCGAGGAGCATGTGACGTCGGCGTCACGTCGGAGTGACGCGGCGTCACGTGATTCCCCGCACGATCGCTCCGGGACCCTCGTTGCACCCAAAAGGAACTTTTGGCCAGCTTGGGGGGGCCTCTTGGGGGGTGGGGATTAAGGAGGGTGAGAGGTTTAAATTTTTATTTAGGATCAACAATCGCGATTTCCAACTTATTCAACATAGCTATGTTGAATAAGTTGGAAATCCGATCGTTTTCGCCTCATCACTTTTTTAAGTTAAAAAAAAAAAAAAGTAGCGTTTTACATTTAAGTTCAAAACGAATGCACACCCCTACTGGATTGGCCACTGTTGGAAACAGGATGCTGGGCTTGATGGACCCTTGGTCTGACCCAGTATGGCATTTTCTTATGTTCTTATGTTCTTAACTTAATTGATATTAAAAGTTGTAATATTTGATATTAAATCTTGCGTGTTTTTGAATATTGAATTTTTTATAGTTATTTAATTAACTACTTGTTGCGGTCTCCGCCGCTTCCCCTCCCTGTACCTGTACCTGTACCTGTACCGGCCTTCGTCGCTGGAGACGCCGCCTTCGGTCCTCCCACGTGGTCCGAGGGCCACCCCGGGCTCGCTGCAGCCTCCATGGCCGGAACCGCGGCTTTCTTTGGGGCTGGGTACGCCCACACCGTCGTCTGGGTCTTCGCAGCTGGAGGCCGCAAAAGCCCTGGTGTTTCCTGGCGGCTGGAGCCGCCCTCGGGGCCTCCTGCAGCGGCTGGAGCCGCTGCACTCGTCGGAGCCTGCGTTCAGGCTCTCTCCTGCCTTCTCTGCTGCGTCTGACGCTGCCGACGTACAGACGCTGTGCAGGCCGCTGTCCAGGGTCCTGCACAGCCCTGCTCTGCTCCTGCTTAGACGCGCGGCCGCGCCTCTCTACAGGATTTAAAGGGCCAGACACAGGAAGTGTCTGGGCTCCACCCGACGGTCCATTTCCTGCCTGAGCCCTATATAGGGCTGCTTCGCTCATTGTACTATGCCTTGCAACGAGGTTCACTACTGGTCAGTAGTTCTAAGTTGCGCTACGTTTGTTCCACGTTCCTGCCATTGACTTCAGCCTGTTCCTGACTTCGCTTCTGCCTGCCGCCTGCCATTGACCTCAGCCCGTACCTGACTCCGTTCTTGTTCAGCTTGCTTCAGCTCTCAGCTGGCTACAGACTCCGTTCCAACCTGCAGTCTACTCCAGTCCGGGTTTTACTAACTCCACTTCAGCTCGCTCCAGTTTCCAGCTTGCTTCAGCCCTGCTTTGGCTTGTTCCTATCACCGGCTAGCTACAGTCTCCGCACTGCCCGCTGTTTGTCTTCAGCCGGCCCCCGACCCTTTCAGCCGGTACCTCTGCTACCAAGTATCCTTTGGACTTCCTCACGCCACAGAACCTGTTCCAGGTTCCCGCTTGCCGCAGAGACTTTGTCACTTCTTGGACTGCCTTGTTCCCTAGACCGGCCAAGTGCCTTTGCCCAAGTCCCAAGGTGCCAGAACCCTATGGGCTCCTCCTGGGGGGTTCCTGGTTCCCGGGTGAACACCTCAAGCCTCAGGCTCCGCCTCCCGGCCTACCCTGCCTCTCGGGGTGGGTCGGCCCAAGGGTCCACTACCTCGCCAGCAGTACCAGGCTGCAACACTACTTATAAACCTTTTTGTATGTGTATTACGCCTGTTGTTTTTCCTCTTTATTTACGGGGTTCACTGTTATGACTGTTGGTCGCAGCCTTCTGCGACCGCGCCTACTCCCATCTTGCACCGCCCTGCTTCCCTCTCCGGGCCTGCTCACGGCAGGGGCTAGTCTCTGCCACCGTGTACCCCATGGTTCCTCGTGGGGGCCAGGATACCGCCACGCACGCGCACCACTGGACCCTCTTTTGAAGCTGCCATGGTGGGAAACCCGGGGGCATCCTGGATTGATGATGTCATTGGATCTGGGTTCTTAAGCTCCACCTTCGCCCCCAGCTATCTGAATTGGCAACGAGCTCTATCGCTACTTTGAGCTCCTGTCTCTGTTGGACCTGTGGTGATGCTACAGGACCCTACTTGGACTCTGGACCCTGGCTGGTTCCCGATCCTTGGGGGCTAGCATGCGCTCTCTACGGGGACCTGGTCTCCTGGCTTCCCCCACTCCTCGGGCTGGCCCTGCGCCTTCCAGAGATCCTATTCTACCGGCTCCCCACTCCTCGGGGCTGCCTCTGGGAACACCTTCACCACTTGGGAGTTCTATCTCCGTGCTTCCCCGCTCCTCGGGGTAGTGCCTACGTTCCATACTTGGGACTGTCCGTGCACCCCCGCTCCTCGGAGTAGCACCTACATGCTACACTTGGGACTGTCAGTGCTTCCCTGCTCCTCGGGGCAGTGCCTACTTTCGACACCAGAGACTGTTGTGCTTCCCCGCTGCTAGGGGCTGTACTCTCGTTAACCACCGGTCACTTCCGGTCCCTCCCGCTCCTCGGGCTTGTCTACGTCATCATCTGGAGACCTGACTCGGGCTTCCCTGCTCCGTGAGTTAGCCTACATCATCGCATCAGCATCTCCCTTGCTACACAGCTCCACCCCTCGGGATTGCCTCTACAGTGTACCTCCTGCACGACCAGTCTCGCGCTTCCCACTCCTCGGGTCTGCCTAGCGCCAACCCCTTCAGTGGTCTCTGCCCAGGTACTGATCTCCAGCCTGCCTGCTCACCGTGGGGGTTCCTCCTGGCTGAGTCTCTTACCGCACTCCTTGGGACCTCTCCACAGATTAGCACCCAGAGTTCCCGCTGTGCCAACCTCGCCTCCTGATGGTGAGGAGCTGTGGGGCTCCTCCCCATAGGTGGTAACAACTCTCACCTTGGGCCAAGGGCCCACAAACCCACAAATCATTACAGATTGCCAAGTACATGGACCTGGCAGAGGTCTTGGCCCTCGAGGCCATTCCAGGCCTCGCACAAAGGATCAGCGAACAGCAAAAATTCCTGGAGTGTCTGGCAGCTGCTATCGACTACATGAGCACTTGCCTAGACGCTACTGTAACTGCCACCTCAATGTCTATCAAGATCAATACCTCCACCTCTACACCGGTTCCCTGGCTGGCACCTCCACGTTTTTCAGGGAACCCTCTTAAGTGCAGGGGTTTCTTGAATCAATGCAATATGCACTTCTGCCTGCAACCAGCTTACTTCCCAGACGTGATCACTAAGACTACCTACATTCTTTCCCTATTGAATGGTAAGGCCTTGGCCTGGGCGTCACCACTCTGGGAGCATGCTGACCCGGTCCTTCAAGATCTCCCAGGATTCATGGCCCTATTTCAGTCCGTCTTCGAGGATCCTGGCCGAAAAGCCGTTTCCGGGTCATTACTTCTTTATCTTCAACAAGGCTCTCGCCTATTAACGGACTATCAAGCCGATACAGTAAAGTGGGGCCGCGGTTACCCCGCTCCTAACCCACTTTCTACTCACTTTCCGGCCGCGTTAGCCCCTCCTGCGATACACTATCCCCTTTAACCCATCCTTACCGCCTCTTTAAATCGCCTCTTTAACCCTTTCCGCATGCGGCATGTATATTAAATGTAAACGATCGAATTAGCTATTCCCTCCCATACAGTAACGCGCGCCCCGACTATCGCTATTTTACCCTGCCATTTTGCCGCGCGTTTAACCTGCTAACTTACCGCCTACCCTTACCCCTGCATTAGAGGCAGGGGTAAGGGTAGGCGGCAAACTTTCCCCCAAAAGGAAACCTCTAAAAACCTAAAATCCCCTCCTCCCGAAGCGACTTTTTGTTGTTTTCTTACTTTTTGTTGCTTTCAGCTCCTTCCCTTCTCTGCCGTCCTCCGGAGGGGCAGCCGGCGGCAAAAGCGGCTTGCAGCGTTTCCTCACAACCATGTGCAGCGTCTTTTGGGAGGAACCGGAGTCCTAGCGCCTCCAGTGCCCCCCCCCCTGGAGAACCCAGCTGGGGTTGAGAGGCGCGAGTACTGAGTGAATCCCCTTCCCCAGGGCAGTGCCCCTGACAGGGGCTGCAAGGTAGTGAAGCATACTTCAATTTGGGCACTCCAGCCAATGAAAGCACATAGACGGGCGCGCGTGACGCACACCGTGACGTCACGCACGCCCGTCTATGTGCTTTCCTTGGCTGGAGCACCCAAATTGACGGGCGCTCAGGCCAATGAAAGTACGCTTCGCTTCCCTCACAACCTTGCAGCTCCTGTCGGGGGCACTGCCCTGGGGAAGGGGATTTACTCAGTACTCGCGCCTCTCAACCCTAGCTGGGTTCTCCGAGGGGGGGGGAGGATTTTTCCTCCAGGAGAACCGGGACCTGCGTGGCGGGGGGGGGGGACGACCGCTGCGAGCCGTTTTTTGCCGCCGGCTGCCCCCTCCGGAGGGCGGCAGAGAAGGGAAGGGGCTGAAAAGCAACAAAAGGTAAGTTGGCACATGTCGAGCCGCTTCGGGAGGAGGGGATTTTCGGTTTTTAGGTTTTCATGGGTTAAAGCTGGGATCCACTTCCTGGTGCCTGTCATTTCAAATGTCATTTGAAATGACATTTGAAATGACAGGTACCAGCACACCCAGGATACTGTATAGGCACTGTATTAAGCGCCTATACAGTAAAATGGGTTGCGCGGGCCTAACGCTTCGCCTAACGCTTTGCAGACGCGGCTTGCATTTGCAAGCAATTTAAATAGAGTATCGAGCGGTATGTGATCAGAACAGGAGCAGGAGTTTTCTTTGTAGGGAAAAACCTCATTAAGAAAACGAGCAATCTCTATAGCCGGTCCAACACTTTGGAACTCACTGCCTCTGGAGCTTTGCCAAGAACCATGTCATCAAACTTTTAAGAAACACCTTAAAACATGGCTCTTCCGACAAGCCTTCCCGGAGTCTCAAGAACACTCTGACACCGGTCAAAGGGCAGAATAGTCCACTATGGGATCCATGATCATCCTTACTTCCCTTAGGGCCCGCTTACACCTGATTCGAATAGTCCATAGGTTATGAAAGATACCCTAGTAGATGCATTAGTTCATGTTACGCCTATTAACATGGTTCGCTGTTCCATTTATGATTATGTTACGCCTATTAACGCTGTTCGATGTTACATTTATTTATTACTATTTAATATTTACGTTCTATTGTTCAGACGCCTTGTTTAATGTAACGCCTTAGCCGCGACTGTTTTGTTATAATGGAAACCGATATGATTTGATATTTGTATCAAGAATGTCGGTATATAAAAATTCTAAAAAAATAAATAAATAAATAAAACAGATGGCTCCTTCTGTCCCTGCATCGATTACCAAGGCCTAAATGAAATCACTCTAAAGAACTGCTACCCACTGCCTCTTATCTCTGAGCTTTTTGACAGGATACAAGGAGAAAAAATCTTCTCCAAATTGGACCTCCGCGGAGCCTACAATCTGGTCAAGATCTGCAAGGGTGACGAGTGGAAGACCACCTTTAACACACATGATGGCCACTTTGAATACCTTGTGATGCCATTCGGGCTTTGCAATGCGCCTGTGGTATTTCAAAAACTGATGAACGAGGTTTTCAGAGCAATGCTTTACCAGTGCATAGTTGTGTACCTCAATGACATCCTAGTCTTCTTGCAAGACCTTCAAAGCCAATACCAGGATGTCTCCCGTGACCTCCAGCATCTGCGAGACAACCAACTTTTCGCTAAGCTCAAGAAGTGCTCCTTCGAGCAGGAGACCATTCCTTTCCTTGGCTATGTGGTGTCCAGCCAGGGGTTTAGAATGGATCCTCAGAAATTGAAGAGCATCCACGACTGGCCTCAACCTACGGGCTTCAAGACTCTTCAGCGAATTCTTGGCTTCACCAGTTACTATCGCTCCTTTATTCACCATTATTCAACTCTGACCACATCACTCACAGCCATGACTCGCAAGGGGGCCAACCCCTTTCAGTGGTCACCTGAAGCCATGACCACCTTTCAGGATCTTAAGTCTGCCTTCCTCAAGGAACCATGTCTCTGCCATCCGGCAGCCCTACGCGGCCATTTGTAATCGAGGTCGATGCCTCCTACGTTGAAGTACAAACTATGCTGAGCTGGTACTCAACTGCTCAAAAGCTACTACCTTGTTCATTTTTTTCCCGGTGCTTTTCTCTGGCGGAATGTAATTACGCTATTGGGGATAAAGAATTGTTGGCCATCAAGCTGGCCTTCGAGGAATGGCGACCCTGGCTCGAGGGAGCCCAACACCAGTGGGTCCAGTGGGCGCCATTTTGAATATTGGCAATACGGCCCAAGTGCAGGAGGTCGCTCCCGGACCCCCGCTGGACTTTTGGCAAGTCTTGTGGGGGTCAGGAGGCCCCCCCCAAGCTGGCCAAAAGTCCCTGGGGGTCCAGTGGGGGTCCGGGAGTGATCTCCTGCACTCGTGACGTCGGGTGACAGGAACCAAAATGGCGCCGGCGCTACCTGTGCCCTGTCATATGGTAAGGGCAAAGGGCCACCATTTCTATTAACGCAGCCGTGGCCCGAGAGCGGGAGATCGCGCCGGGACCCCCCCACTGGACCCCAGGTAATTTAAAACATTTTGGGGGGGTTCGGGAGGGTCGGGGATTTGTTTTAAAGGGTCGGGGTGGGTTTTAGGGTTGTTTTGGTGTGCCGGTTTTCCCGCCCTCCCCCCTCCCCCAATTTACGATTTTTTGACAATAAATCGGGGAAATTGCTATTGTATCGCGGCTCTAACGATTTTTGATGATTTAAAATATATCTGACGATTGTTTTAAATCATCAAAAAACGATTCACATCCCTAATATAAACGGATCGTAAAAATCTTGAGTATTTACATCATACATCATCCGCAAGTATCTTGCCTATGCCTTGTATATTCCTGTAAATAGTCCATTGCAGTTTTATTTATTGCTTTAATTCCTCCTCCTCCTGCTCTTTGTATACTCCTTGTTCGCCCTCCCTGTTCATTGTAATTTCTGCCTTTTAAGTTACATTGTAAACCGGTATGATGTATGCATACTAATACCGGTATATAAAAGTTTTTAAATAAAATAAATAAATAAATAAATGCTCAGTGTTTAAACCTCTTCATAACCCGAGTCAACTTCATACTGCGTTATCGCCCAGCCAATAAAAAATGGACGCACTGATGCTCTCTCCAGATCCTTCATCGCAGAGGATGTACCCGATACCCCGTGGCACATAATAGACCCTGCCAAGGTCATTCTGTCCGCCACCTTTCCAGTACCACCGGGGAAGACAGTGGTTCCTCACCAGTTATGACAGAGGGTTCTTCAATGGGCTCATGACTCTTTGATCTCAGGCCATCCGGGCCAGTCCAGAACTCTTTCTACACTGCAGCGGTACTATTGGTGGCCTACTATACGAAAGGATACGCAAAGGTAGAGTCCTGCCCTACGTGGGCCCTTCATAAGCCTCCACAAGAAGGCACTGGGGACTCTTGCAACCACTTCCCATTCCAAGCGAGCCCTGGACCCATATCGCAATGGACTTTATAGTGGATTTGCCTGTCTCCAATGGTAACAACACCATATGGGTTACTGTCGACGTTTCTCTAAAATGGCCCACTCCGTGGCACTTCCCAGCCTCCCTTCGGTGCCTCAGCTTGCTAAACTGTTCTTCCAGCAGGTGTTCCAGCTCCGTGGTCTCCCCAAGCATATTCTCTCAGACTGTGGAGTTCAATTCACTGCACGCTTTTGGAAATCTCCCTGTAAAAAATTCAATATTTCATTAGATTTTACCTCGGCTTACCATCCTTAACCCAATGGACAAATGGAGAGGATCAATAGAACCTTAAAACAATTCTTGCGAGCCTACGTGAGCCTGTGGCAGGAAAATTGGGCCAACCTCCTTCAATGGGTGGAGTTCGCACTAAACTCCCATCAGTCTGCTTCCACCGGCTCATATCCTTTCCAGGTGGTCTATGGACGCCAGCCCTTGCCACCACTCCCGCTTCCGCTGTCCGTGGCCTCACCAGCAGCACACTCAACTGCTCAAGAACTGCACCAATTGTGGCAAAATACCCAACAGCTGCTCAATTAGGCTGCTCAGAGATCGAAGAAGGCCTTTGACATGCACCACCGTAAACCACCCCAGTTCCAACCTGGGGATAAAGTATGGCTCAGTACCAAGTTTATCCAATTTAAGCTGCCCTCAGCTTGCTTTGCTCCCAGATATATTGGCCCCTTTCCTGTGCTCCACCGTCTGGGTCCTGTTACTTACCGACTCCAGCTGCCTTCCTCGCTCAAGATTCACAAGCTTTCCACGTTTCTCTACTAAAGCCTTTGATTCTCTCTGGATTTTCTAAAAAAACACCGGACCCTCAACCACTGTCCTCGGAAGCAGATGTCACATATCAGGTCTGAGATGTCCTGGACATTAGAAAACGTGGAAGAAAGTGGAAATATCTCCTTTCATGGGAGGATTTTGGGCCTGAAGAGAACAGCTGGGAATCTGCTGCCAATATCCTGGACAAGGATCTCATTCGGTAGTTCCATGCCAAGCATCCTCGCAAACCCAAACCCCCAGGGAGGGGCCTTAAGAGGGGGGGTACTGTTTTGACCATCGATCACAGACGACTGTGACTGCACCTACTCATGTCCTGCACTGCCCTGCTTCCCTCTCCGGGCCTGCTCCCGGCCAGTCTCTGCCACCACGTACCCCATGGTTCCTCGTGGCGGCCAGGATGCCGCCGCCACCCACGCCAACTCCGGGCCTTCCTAGGCGCATGCGCCACCGGGCCCTCTTTTGAAGCTGCCATGGCAGGAACCTCAGGGGTGTCCCGGATTGATGATGTCATTGGATCTGGGTTCTTAAGCTCCACCTTCGCCCCCAGCTAACCGACTTAGCAACAAGTTTCATCGCTACTTCAAGCTCCTGTCTCTGTTGAACCAGTGGTGACGCTACAGGACCCTACTCTGACTCTGGACCCTGGCTGGTACCCGCTCCTCGGGGGCTACTGTGCGCTCTCTACGGGGACCTGGTCTCCTGGCTTCCCCCGCTCCTCGGGCTGGCCCTGTGCCTTCCAGAGATCCTATTCTACCAGCTCTCCACTCCTTGGGGCTGCCTCTGGGAATGCCTTCACCACTTGGGAGTTCTGTCTCTGTGCTTTCCTGCTCCTCGGGGTAGTGCCTACGTTCGACACCAGTGACTGTTGTGCTTCCCCGCTCCTCGGGACAATACTCTCATTAACCACCAGTCAGTGCCGGTCCCTCCTGCTCCTCAGGCCTGTCTACGTCATCATCTGGAGACCAGAGTGAGGCTTCCCTGCTCCGCAGGTTAGCCTATGTCATCGCATCAGTACCTCCCTTGCTATGCAGCTACGCCCCTCGGGGTTGCCTCTACAGTGTACCTCCTGCACATCCAGTCTCACGCTTCCTGCTCCTCGGGTCTGCCTAGCGCCAACCCCTTCAGAGGTCTCTGCCCAGGTACTGATCTTCAGTCTGCCTGCTCACCGTGGGGGTTCCTTCTGGCTGTGTCTCTTACCCTGCTCCTCTGGACCTCCCCACAGATTAGCACCCAGAGCTCCTGCTGTGCCGACCTCGCCTCCCCGACGGTAAGGACCTGTGGGGCTCCTCCCCACAGGTGGTAACAACTCTCACCTCAGGCCAAGGGCCCACAAACCATTACATTCACTCACCTCTCTTTTTGTCTTTCCTGATTTATTTCTGTTAAACTGCACAGCATTGGTAAAGGATGCTGGTAAAACTTCAGGCTCTCCCTCACTCTACATCCCTGTTTCCTCTTTACAACCATCTGACATACAGCCACTCCAAACCCCAGGCTTATCTTTCTTTTCTGGAAGCACTGCTGGATGCCAGGTATCACAAACTGAGACAGTAGCCTGAAACTACTACAATGGACTGCAGCCTGTATTTATTTATTTGCATTTATATGCTGTTGATAACATTTATGACTTACAAAATAAGCATACACAATAAAACACAGCATTAAACAATAAGATGAATGTAAACAATCAAAAGGCCAATATACACAACCAAACAGCATAACAAAAGCATACAGACATAAGAACATAAGAAATTACCATGCTGGGTCAGACCAAGGGTCCATCAAGCCCAGCATCCTGTTTCCAACAGAGGCCAAAACCAGGCCACAAGAACCTGGCAATTACCCAAACACTAAGAAGATCCCATGTTACTGATGCAATTAATAGCAGTGGCTATTCCCTAAGTAAAATTGATTAATAGCCATTAATGGACTTCTCCTCCAAGAACTTATCCAAACCTTTTTTGAACCCAGCTACACTAACTGCACTAACCACATCCTCTGGCAACAAATTCCAGAGCTTTATTGTGCGTTGAGTGAAAAAGAATTTTCTCTGATTAGTCTTAAATGTGCTACTTGCTAACTTCATGGAATGCCCTCTAGTCCTTCTATTATTCGAAAGTGTAAATAACCGAGTCACATTTACTCGTTCAAGACCTCTCATGATCTTAAAGACCTCTATCATATCCCCCCTCAGCCGTCTCTTCTCCAAGCTGAACAGCCCTAACCTCTTCAGCCTTTCCTCATAGGGGAGCTGTTCCATCCCCTTTATCATTTTGGTTACCCTTCTCTGTTCCTTCTCCATCGCAACTATATCTTTTTTGAAATTCGGCGATCAGAATTGTACACAGTATTCAAGGTGCGGTATCACCATGGAGTGATACAGAGGCATTATGACATTTTCCGTTCTATTAACCATTCCCTTCCTAATAATTCTTAACATTCTATTTGCTTTTTTGACTGCTGCAGCACACTGAGCGGACGATTTTAAAGTATTATCCACTATGATGCCTAGATCTTTTTCCTGGGTGGTAGCTCCTAATATGGAACCTAACATTGTGTAACTACAGCAAGGGTTATTTTTATGCAACACCTTGCACTTGTCCACATTAAATTTCATCTGCCATTTGGATGTCCAATCTTCCAGTCTTGCAAGGTCCTCCTGTAAGAAAGTTTAAAAATCAGTTTAAAAATCTAAAGATAAAATTCTGAAATAAAATAAAAGTCAGTTAAAATCAAGAATCAGATAAAAATAAAACATATACATAAATTCTTAATAATAATAATAATAATAATAATAATAATAATAGCACTATAATTTAATTTCAGGCTCACAACAATAAAACAAAAGCTTGTTTAAACAAATAGGCTTCTAGTAAAGCCATAAATTGTTTAGGATGCATAATCACCCTAAGCTCATAAGGAAGATTATTTCAGAATAATACTGCAGCAGTAGAAAATGCTTGTTTCACTGAAGGGATTTCAAGCAAAGAAATCTGGGATGATCTCAGTGATCCTGTGGGATTGTGCATGCACAACACTGTGTTTGCCCTAGGTAATAAACTGATTGCCAAAAATGTGTGGGTTAATATGGTCACCTTGTATTTAACCTACCACTGAACAGAAAGCCAGTGGATGTCAACTAGCACAGGAGTGATGTGATTATTTCTACTACAGTCATTGATCAGACATGTGGCAGCATTCTGTAGCAGCTGCAAAGGTTTGATTTATGTATATGGCAAAACCTATATAGAGGGAATTGCAAAAATCTAATGCTGGTAACAAAAATGCCTGAACTACAGCATGGAAATTACTATTCTGCATACAGAAAAAAAACCCAACCTTGCACCAAGGCAGCAAGTACTACAAAAGACCTCCAGAATTCTCTCTCCAAAGAGAACAAATGTTACATTGTTCAGCCTGTCCCCCTGCTTTCACATGCCTTTTAGGAAACAAATGATTTCCTTCTGTGGCAGACAATAGCTCCCACAGACATGAAAAAAAATCACTCTTGACTTCTTATCTTTACGTAGATTAACAGTATTTCTCTGAACGGCTTCCCACTTTGACTTCTCTTTGTAGTCAAAAGGATATTCTTTAACCTTCACACTTTTTTCTCCAAAACACTCTAAAATGGATCAATGATTAATTCCTGTTTGCCTCTCAAGTTTGACTTTATCTACTCTCGCCCGAATTTTCAAAGCACTATGCACACTAAAACCAGGGGATACGCACTTGGCCGGGCTGTGTGCGTGCCGAATGCATTTCAAAAACAGCCTAGCCATGTAAGTATCTCCTGGTATGTGCAAAAGTGCCAGCCTGTCTCAAAGGGGCAGACGGGGGTGAGGTCTGGCGGGAAGAGGCAGGGCGGGGGCCAGCCGGGACAACAGCCATTAGGCCTTGAACCAGGGAAGCATGTGCTGGCAGCTGGCTGGCACACTTAACTTGCTTCTGCTCTGAAGGAGCAGGTAAGTTATAAAACAAAAAGAATTAGGGTAGATAGGTAGGGATTAGGGGTCAGAGAGGAGAAGAGAAGGGAAAAGGTCGGAAGGGTAGTTAGGGGGATAGGAAATTTCCCTCCCAGTTGACTTTCAAAAGATATGCTCAAGAAACTCTTAAAATCCCATTGGATGAGATACTGCCAGTAAAGAAGATATTTTTTCTTCCAAAGAGGAGCAGCGCTGTCTCAGTAATAGCAAACAGCGAAGGGATGGATTTTCAAAATCTATCCGAATACTTGAAAAATTCTGACGTAGAGATTGTAGACAGGGCTGTTCTTTTTGTTTCCTTTTATGATGCATGTGATGTAAGTAAAATTATGAAGAATTACTTCAAGAATTTAAATACGCAATATCATGGAGGTCTAGTACGAGCATACCCTGATATTTCAAAAAGTACTCAACAACGTAGAAAGAGTTTCCTGTAGATGCGTTCCGAAACCTTAGCACTAGAGGGTAGCTTTATTTTGCGCTACCCTTGTAAGTGCATTATTAAACTGTCTAGGAACACATATATTTTCTTTATGCCAGATCAATTGAGGGCCTTTTTGGATGGGAGGAGGCAACAACCTGAGACTATAAGGGAAGATCCTTAAGGAATATAAGGGTGTGTTATGTAGAAGCCTGTAAATTATATGTTTCAATAATGCACTCCTTTGAAAAGTGGTTTCTTTCCTCTCCAAGTTTCCTGTGATTCAAGAGATAAAATATGATTGTTTAAAGTTCTACAGTAATTTTTAAAGGACGCAGTTGTTCATATTGCCTATTGTTATCTAGTATTTCCAATGCAAAAGTTTATTTTGTAAGTTATATTGAAAGATGAAAAATTAAAAATTAAAAAAAAAAGGAGTAATAGGGAAGAGAAGAGGTCAATTGTGCTTCTAAAGGAATTAAGAGAATTTGCTGACAGATAGGGTCATTTATCCATTTCGTATAAGGGCCTTAATGCTAGCGTTCAGGCCCTAATGCATGCGATAACGCTGTAACACACGTGTTAAATAGCTCAATGCATGCTAGTACGCAAATGTGACATTTGGTATGCAAGTGGGAGGAGTTTGGGCAGAGATAATGGTAATGAGTGGCTCCTAATGTCAAATGCGATAGAGTAATGCACCTCAACGTGGGTTTTAACACCAGAAATAACTATACCTTTTTTCTGTGTTTTGTGCCCACGTTAGCTGTGCGTTCCCAGGCAAAAAGATTTTTATTGCACATGCCATTTGGGAGAGAGAGCAATATGTCACTCTACTATTTATACCATTGTAAGAGGGGGCACTTTTAACTCAGTGTGGGTTTGGAGGATGGGGGTAGGTTTGGTGGGGGGGGGGGGGTTACATACACAGTAGGAGGTACAAACAGCACAGTACACATCACAGAAGATTTTTTGTCATTTCAATCGATGTAAGGTACAAGAGGAGTTGATTTGTACAATGCACTCTCTACCTAGCTTGGGAACCCTGGAACTAAGAAACTGAAATGCTATTTGTAGAGAGACTGAGAGAATTGTGTGCAGAAAAAGTCCATCTCTGTTCATATGTGCCCCTAGGTGCAAATTAAAGGATCCATGCAAGTGTGCAAGAGCCCTAAAGAGACAAAATATGATTTGTGACTGTTTTTCCCATGTTTTGGAGTGAAACCACGGTGTTTGGGTGAACTGTGACATTTGTTAAAGATGGCCAATGTTCTTGCCATTGGGACATCTTGCAAGAGTTAAGTATATGAAATCTGTGCAAGGACAGTGGTACTGTGCATGTTAAAGAAGTTGCCCTTGGTGCCAAAGTCATTGAGCCAGTTGGGAGTAGTTGCAGAGAACTGCCATGTCATCATGTAGTTCATGTTGCTAACGTAGTACCACAATTGCCTGAAAAGCACGAGGAGCCAGTCATTGCACAGATGCAGGAGCAGAGAGGATCGTGTGTTCTCAACATGTTCAGCACTTGTTCACTAGAAGGAGAATTTTTCTACAAACAGAACTATATTTACCAACCAAGTCTCAGTGGATCATTTGAGATCTCCAAAATGTCAGCTTTGTGATTCTTGTTGCAGGACCTTGATTTTGCTGGAGATGACCAGAGTTTGTTCAAGATTGCTAGCCGCAGATTTACGGTGCAAGTAGAAGGGATAACCGGCAGAGACTACAATTTCACCAGTGATCCCAGGAGTGGGACTATGAATCTGCAACCATCATCACTTCCAGCCAAAATCCATCTGGAGCATATGTGCCATCGGGTTTCACAACCGAGCAACTTCACAACCATCTTAAATCTGTTGAGCTACTAAGATGGCCAAGTATAAGAAACCTGCATCCTCACATTCAATATATCTTCCCAGCTAATCGAGTAGCCATAGGGCCTGGAGTAATACTCATGGAGGTTAAGGTAACTTTAACTGTGATGGATGATACGACCGACACCTAGGAGGGAACCAGCCGAGATTTGGTGTCCATTGAAAGGAGGGGTCCTTTTGATATATGGGCTAGGAATCTTCATTTATGGCCCGAAGGATTTACGTCTGCTAGTTCTCCAAGTTATTTTCACAGTTTGAATGTACAACAACTAATAATACCCAACTCATGTATGTCAGTCATTGACCTGTGGGCAAAAGAGGTGGCTGAGTGTGATCCCACCACAGACATTTAAAAAAAATTTGTCTTATTACCACCCCTGGGTTGGAATCAAGACTGGGCTATTGCCAACACAGGGCCAATATTCAAGGGATGTTTCTTGAGGTATTTTCCAATTGCTGTGATGGAGAGAAACCAGAGAGTGGGTCTAGTGAAATGTTGCTAATGAACAAATAGTACTGACTATTGATGGGGAATATCCTACTTGGGCTGGGCAACTAAACCTTGGCTATGAAGACAGAGTCTTAGTGATGCAATGGATATGTGAAACATGCCAACATTGCACTAATCCCATTCCAGTGAAAAAAGTCTGCCCTGCCTGTAGGTTACCTTATTTTCTCAGGTTACTGGATCTGAAGGTGGTAGGGCAGTATATATCTACTGTTTTTCCTTATGTTCCTGGGGAGATAAAGGAAGTGGATGCCATAATGAATGCTCACCCAAATGCCAAATGTCCTGAGGACTGGGTGAGTTATATAATGTTGCTCCAGGCCTATCCACCTCTTTACGGGGAAGCAATTCCTTTGCTAACTGTGGCTTCAGATGATGTACCGGTGGCAGATGATGGCAAAACAACTGCTATGTAAAGAGCTGCGCTGTTTTCCTACTAAACCAGTTATCTACTTCTGACATTTTGTTAAAGTTGACCATGGCTCCTGACATTAAAATTTTCCTACCAGAATGGCTGGACTTTAAAAGCAAAAGTTAATATCATGTTTGCAGTGCTGTTTTTGTGTTATGTACTATTCTCTTCTGCTTATATGCAGGTCTAAATTGAGGGAGAACGCTAAAACTATAAAGATCTAAAGGTCACGTCAAAAAAGCAAACAGAAGGTTAGGCATTATTAGGAAGGGATTGGTTAATAAAACAGAAAATGTCATAATACCTCTATATCGCGCCATGGTGAGAACACACCTTGAATACTGTGTACAATTCTGGTCACTTCATCTCAAAAAAGATATAGTTGTGATGGAGAAGGTACAGAGAAGGGCAACCAAAATGATAAAGGGGATGGAACAGCTCCCCTATGAGGAAAGGCTGAAGAGGTTAGGGCTGTTCAGCTAGGAGAAGAGACGGCTAAGGGGGGATATGATAGAGATCTTTAAGATTATGAGAGGTCTTGAACGAGTAGATGTGAATTGGTTATTTACACTTTTGAATAATAGAAGGACTAGGGGGCATTCCATGAAGTTAGCAAGTAGCACATTTAAGACTAATCGGAGAAAATTCTTTTTCACTCAACGCACAATAAAGCTCTGGAATTTGTTGTCAGAGGATGTGATTAGTGCAGTTAGTGTAGCTGGGTTCAAAAAAGGTTTGGATAAGTTCTTGGAGGAGAGGTCCATTAACAGCTATTAATCAAATTTACTTAGGGAATAGCCACTGCTATTAATTGCATCAGTAGCATGGAATCTTCTTAGTGTTTGGGTAATTGTCAGGTTCTTATGGACTGGTTTGGCACTTCTGGAACTCAGCTCCTCCATGGCATCCTTGAAGGGCTGCAGGATTTTTACCAGCTGACTCATGACTAACCAATCATGATGTCCTAGGGGAGTATGGACACCTATCTCCATTTCCGCATAAAGTTTATGAAGGAGTATCTGCTGCTCTCCACTAACTTCTGTAGCATCATATAGGTGGAATTTCACCGGGTGACAATGCCTTGAATGAGACGCTTGTGAGGCATCCTCAAATCAGTCTGCTTTTCATGGAGAACCTGCCCCGCCTTCACATTTCTGTGGAAGTGCGCTGCTATGTTCTTGCACTTGTGTATTAACATATGCAGGTATTCATTCTCTTGGTGATTGGACTCCAACCCCAGAGCTGTCTTCACTATCAGGTGCAGAGTGTGTGCAAAACATAGGATCTTCTGAAAGCCCCCGTTGGATATTGCCTTTAACATGTTTGCACCATTGTCTGTGACAAAGAACCCTGCCTGAAGAATCCTGTCTCACTGGTGTAGCTGCCAGGCCGCCAGCATCTGTCTGATGCGTGCTAGAATATTGGCTGAGGTATGGGAGTCGTCCATCAGGTGGGTGTGCAGTAAAGCCCACCTACACCCTGATACTTGTTCACTAATAGAGCTGCTGCCTGCCCCTGCCTCAGCCAGGTCCCACTAGTGTGCTGTCAGGGAGAGATAAGAGTGTGCAGCATTCATGGCAGTCCAGATATCACAGGTGAAATGCACACTCCCCTCTGCCTTAGCTATCAGTACTTGGATGTGACTGTGACACTACTTGTACAGGCTGGGGATGACCTTTCTGCTAAATGTGGTTCTGGAGGGGACTTTTTAATTTGGAACTAAGACCTTCAGCAAATGCTTGAAATCCACATTCTCTACTACCTGCAAGGGCTGGTCATCAAGGGCAATCATTTCCCCGATGCTCCTGGTTACAACTATTGAGGCTGCCTACCTCCTTCCCCGGGATAGCATTACTGAACACCACCCCATTTCCTCCATGGTGGGTTGTCGCTTCTGACAATTGGCAGGGGGCTGTTGGCCTGCCACCTGGCTGCTAGAAGGGGCTGAGGGCGTGGGGTGACTCTGCTGCTTTTCAACCACTTTACGCTGCCTGGAAAAAGAGGTCCCCTGACTGGTACTGCCACCATCCTCAGATGGCAGTACTGTTGGGTGTTGCTTCTGCATATGATGCATCATGCCAAAATTAGTTAGATGTCCCATTTGCTTGCCTCTGCTAATAGCCCTGGCACAGTAATTACACTGAGCAAAACGCGGGTCCTCCATCACTTTAAAGTGGCTCCAGATCACAGATTTCTTTCATGATCCATTCTCTATAGCATTTGGGGTGAATGCTGGCACTGGAGTTGAAGTAGTGGGTGCACCCTGAGAAGCAATGCCAGGGGCATCAGTCACACTCTGTGCCTGCACTCACTGCTCTTCCTCCTCATCATCATCAGTTTCATCTCTCCCCTACAGCACTGAAGTGGAGGCTAAGACAGAACTAACTAATCCTCCTAAACCTTGTTCAGCTATTACATCTTCCATTTCTGATGAGAATCCTACATGAGATGATTCTTCATCGGAATCAGAAGCAAACAATGCCTGTGCTACATTTTCAATGCTAAGTCTAATCTGCTGTCGCACTGCTGTTATTGGGTCTCGCCCTTTTGTCTTGTATGACTTAGCCTCCCCTTCCCTCACCTCCAAAACTACAGGGTCAGAAACAGGTGGTGGTAGTGCATCGTCTTTAAATTTCAGCTTTTTGCGGATGGAACTGCCTGCCCCTCCAGAGATTTTAGATTGGAACAGCTCCCTTTTTAACTTTAATGGGGGAATGGCACTGCCTTTTGAAGTGCCTCCTCTGCCAGTCCCAATCACTCGACCATGTCTACCTATCACTGACATAAGAACATGCCATACTGTGTCAGACCAAGGGTCCATCAAGCCCAGCATCCTGTTTCCAACAGTGGCCAATCCAGGCCATAAGAACCTGCAAGTACCCAAAAACTAAGTTATTCCATGTTACTGTTGCTAGTAATAGCAGTGGCTAATTTCTAAGTCAACTTAACTAATAGCAGGTAATGGACTTCTCCTCCAAGAACTTATCCAATCCTTTTTTAAACACAGCTATACTAACTGTGCTCACCATATCCTCTGGCAACAAATTCCAGAGTTTAATTGTGCATTGAGTGAAAAAGAACTTTCTCCGATTAGTTTTAAATGTGCCACATGCTAACTTCATGGAGTGCCCCCCTAGTCTTTCTATTATCCGAAAGTGTAAATAACCGATTCACATCTACCTGTTCTAGACCTCTCATGATTTTAAACACCTGTATCATATCCCCCCTCAGCCATCTCTTCTCCAAGCTAAAAAGTCCTAACCTCTTTAGTCTTTCCTCATAGGGGAGCTGTTCCATTCCCCTTATCATTTTGGTAGCCCTTCTCTGTACCTTCTCCATCGCAATTATATCTTTTTTGAGATGCAGCGACCAGAATTGTACACAGTATTCAAAGTGCAGTCTCACCATGAAGCGATACAGAGGCATTATGACATTTTCCGTTTTATTCACCATTCCCTTTCTAATAATTCCCAACATTCTGTTTACTTTTTTGACTGCGGCAGCACACTGAACTGACGATTTCAATGTGTTATCCACTATGACGCCTAGATCTCTTTCTTGGGTAGTAGCACCTAATATGGAACCTAACATTGTGTAACTATGGCATGGGTTATTTTTCCCTATATGCATCACCTTGCACTTATCCACATTAAATTTCATCTGCCATTTCGATGCCCAATTTTCCAGCCTCACAAGGTCTTCCTGCAATATATAACAATCTGCTTGTGATTTAACTACTCTGAACAATTTTATATCCTCTGCAAATTTGATTACCTCACTCGTCATATTTCTTTCCAGATCATTTATAAGTATATTGAAATCCCAATACAGATCCCTGAGGCACTCCACTGCCCACTCCCTTCCACTGAGAAAATTGTCCATTTAATCCTACTCTCTGTTTCCTGTCTTTTAGCCAGTTTGCAATCCATGAAAGGACATCGCCACCTATCCCATGACTTTTTACTTTTCCTAGAAGCCTCTCATGAGGAACTTTGTCAAACGCCTTCTTAAAATCCAAATACACTATTTATTTATTTATTTTATTTATTTAAAAATTTTTATATACCGACATTCATCCAGGATATCACATCTATTGGTTCACCTTTGTCTACATGTTTATTAACTCCTTCAAAAAAGTGAAGCAGATTTGTGAGGCAAGACTTGCCTTGGGTAAAGCCATACTGCTCTTTCTATAAGTTATGTGATTTTGATGTTTAGAAAAATTTCCACTATTTTCCCTGGCACTGAAGTCAGGCTAACCGGTCTGTAGTTTCCCGGATCGCCCCTGGGTTATATTTGCTATCCTCCAGTCTTCAGGTACAATGGATGATTTTAATGATAGGTTACAAATTATTACTACTAGGCCTGAAATTTTATTTTTTAGTTCCTTTAGAACTCTGGGGTATATACCATCCGGTCCAGGTGATTTACTACTCTTCAGTTTGTCAATCAGGTTTACCACATCTTCTAGGTTCACCGTGATTTGGTTCAGTCCATCTGAATCATTACCCATGAAAACGTTCTCCAGTACGGGTACCTCCGCAACATCCTCTTCAGTAAATACCGAAGCAAAGAAATCATTTAATCTTTCCATGATGGCCTTATCTTCTCTATGTGCCCCTTTAACCCCTAGATCATCTAACAGTCCAACCGACTCCCTCACAGGCTTTCTGCTTCGGATATATTTTAAAAAGTTTTTACTGTGAGTTTTTGCCTCTATGGCCAACTTCTTTTCAAATTCTCTCTTAGCCTGTCTTATCAATGTCTTACATTTAACTTGCCAATGTGTATGCATTATCCTATTTTCTTCTGTTGGATCCTTCTTCCAATTTTTGAATGAAGATCTTTTGGCTAAAATAGCTTCTTTCACCTCCCCTTTTAACCATGCCGGTAATCGTTTTGCCTTCTTTCCATCTTTCTTAATGTGTGGAATACATCTGGACTGTGCTTCTAGGATGGTATTTTTTAACAATAACCACACCTCTTGCACACTTTTTACTTTTGTAGCTGCTCCTTTCAGTTTTTTTCTATTTTTTTCATTTTATCAAAGTTTCCCTTTGGAAAGTTTAGCACGAGAGCCGTGGATTTACTTACTGTCCCCCTTCCAGTCATTTATTCAAATTTGATCATATTATGATCACTATTGCCAAGTAGCCCCACCACCGTTACCTCTCTCACCAAATCCTGTGCTCCACTGAGAATTAGATCTAAAATTGCTCCCTCTCTCGTCGGTTCCTGAACCAATTGCTCCATAAAGCTATCATTTATTCCATCCAGGAACTTTGTCTCTGTAGCGTGTCCCGATGATACATTTACCCAGTCAATATTGGGGTAATTGAAGTCTAAAAGTACATAACGAGCAGAGACTGCACTTAGAGCAATATCGCAGAACACACAAAGTGCAGATAAGTGTTCAATCCTGACAGAGCACTCACAAAGTGTGTACAAATTAAAGTTTTTTTATTTCTTCAAATATGGCAACTCCACTGGATTATACAGGAAAAAGCTTAATGGCGTCCCCCGACACGGTCCCGTGTTTCGCTGCGGGCTGCATCGGGAGGGCTCGCCACCAGGAATTCACAAGAAAACTGTAAAACAAAATTAAACATCAGGACAACAAAACAGGACTTACGACCGACCATGTTGCAAAAGAGTACAGAAAGTCATAACATACCTGACAGCAGACGTACTTGAAAGGTGACAGGGAGCGCACTACCCTTAACCACTGACAGGTATTTAAAGCTAGGCAGAAGGCGCCAAAAACCTACAGGAGAACCAATCACGTGGGTCAGAGGACCCCGTTCATTGGTTCCCGTTCCTGTAGTGCACCTCCTGACCCCCACAAGACTTGCCAAAAGTCCAGCGGGGGTCCGGAAGCGACCTCCTGCACTCGTGCCTTATTGCCAATATTCAAAATGGCGCCAGCGCTACCTTTGCCCTCACTATGTCATACGACATATGACCCGTATGACATAGTGAGGGCAAAGGTAGGCATGGCGCGAGTGCAGGAGGTCGCTCCCAGACCCCCGCTGGACTTTTGGCAAGTCTTGTGGGGGTCAGGAGGCCCCCCCAAGCTGGCCAAAAGTCCCTGGGGGTCCAGCGGGGGTCCAGGAGCGATCTCCTGCACTCGTGACGTCTGGTGTCAGGAACCAAAATGGCCCTGTCATATGGTAAGGGCAAAGGGCCACCGGTGCCATTTCTATTAACGCAGCCGTGGCCCGAGAGCGGGAGATCGCCGGAGATCACACCGGGACCCCCCCACTGGACCCCAGGTAATTTAAAACATTTTGGTGGGGTTCGGGAGGGTGGGGGATTTGTTTTAAAGGGTCGGGGTGGGTTTTAGGGTTGTTTTGGTGTGCCGGTTTTCCCGCCCTCCCCCCGCCCTCGATTTACGATTTTTTGATGATAAATCGGGGGAATTGTTATTGTATCGCGGCTCTAATGATTTTTGACGATTTAAAATATATCTGACGATTGTTTTAAATCGTCAAAAAACGATTCACATCCCTACTGCTTACTAGCTGCCTTACAGACTTTTAAAAATAAACACACTAACTACTGCTTACTAGCTGCTATACTGACTGACTATTTAAAAATACAGTCTAACTTGTTTATTTGCTACCTTACTGACTATTAAAAGCACAAACACACAAACACACTAAATAATATTCCCAAATAGTTAACTTTGTCCCAATACTTTTTAAAAAAGACAATGTCCCAAGCAAAGACTTACTGATTCCTTTCAGCCACCAGCAATGTGGTCCTCTCCTCTCCGTGCTCACTGCCTACTAGGGATTTCAATTAAAATAATTATTTCTTTATTGTTGAATGAACACCTCTATCCCTATATATGTGAGTCTGCAAAACTGCCCATAGACGCATGATGCAGTGCCTTGATGTACACTGCAAATGAGACCGCTGTATGTGCACACACCAAACTTGTAACTACAAAAGAGGACTACTGGGGATTTGGCTTAAAAGAGCACTGCTGTCCCAATATATGTGAGTCTGCAAAACTGCCCACAGACGCACGATGCAGTGCTTTGATGTACACTACAACTGAGACTGCTCTGTGGGCACAAAAAAATGAAATAGCAGAGAAAAGACTTGACTGGAAGCCTGAGCAAGCACAATTCCTAGTGATGCTGCTTCTTGTTTGAAAATACCAACTCACACTATCTCCCACCTACACTACCCAAACCCTGCCTGTGCCTGCACCAACCTACCCCAGGGGGGTAAGATCAGCAGCAAAATGAGTTCAATAAAAAAAAGTGCAATCAAAAAAAGCCTGGCTGGCACAGCAGCAATAACGAACAAATATCTTTTTCAATGGAAAATTCTATCAAAGTAGCTAGCAATTGAATACAGATTTGAGACACTCAGACTAGCTCTGAGTAAAGCCACCTCCCCGGACAATCCCCACAAAGAAAGAGCGTAGCATGCCGCGTGCTTAAGGTATAAATAGTACAGCGTCATCAGGAACAGTGTCACAGAGCACTGAGTGAGAGCGGCGATTGGCTGCATTAGAAAAATGCTTAGCTCTGATAGGTTGCTTTCTCATTTCCTTGCCAACCTGTCTGACCCACTCTATGACAGGGCTGTGAGGTCACTTATGACTCACAGGAAAGGGCTGGTTTTTCTTATGGATACTCCCACATGGCCTTCTCCTGTTTCAAACAGTCGCTAAGAAATCACTGCAAACCAAAAGAATGAAACTAATATGATATGTTTTATTTGTGGGGGATCGCCATGCGTTTCGCGAACCCACGAATCAAACAAACAGGGACTTATGTGCCGCAGATTGCACATTCATTGAAAATGAATGCACATCCCTAGTCATGCATGTTTGGTAAGGATCAGCTGTTGGGTCCTTTAAGTTCCTGTCATCACATGAAGTTGTGGGAGAAGATTCGGATTACGAAACCTTTTCATTGTGTGTGTATATGTGTGTATGTATGTGTGTGTGTGTGGGGGGGAGGAATCAGGCTATGATGGCTTTTTCAGCTTTGTACCAAGAGGGATGAAATCCCTCCCCTTCCTCCTGCCAGCTAACTGGTCCTTTAACTTTTGGATGATTAGCACAGGGGATTTCAAGACTTTCCATGCCTACAAGACCTTAACACCTGGTCCAAGAGTGGTGTTAACTTTTTCACTTTATCAGGTTCACAATAAATAGCAGATGAAGATCAACCCCAGTAAAGCCTCATTTGCTTATTACTCCCTTATTTACATTTGTGCAGGCACTAATTTTAGCATATACACACTAACTTGTTGGGGAACCCTCTTAAGGTGCACGTTAAAAGACAAAATTTAAAAGCCTTGTGCATACCAAAACTGGGAGATACTCGCACAAGTCAGGCAGGCTCACGCTGAGCGAATTTTAAAAGCCACTCAAGACTGTGCATATCTCCTGCTCCATGCACAGGTAAACTTTTTTCAAAAAGAGGCGGAGTGTGGCATGGTCGGGGCAGGACCAAGAGATATGCATATACTTATGCGTCCTTGTGCATGCCGGGGTCCCCTGCTATATAAATTTACTTCTGCTGTGGATGACCTGTAAGTAGTAAAACAAAAATATATAGGCAAGGCAGCAAGGTTTTACGGGTTGGAGCTAACAATGAGGAAGGGTGAATGTTAAATTAGGGGGTTTGCAAGTCCTATCCCTAAATTGGGTAGAACTGGGAACGAATTGGGAAAATGGTGAATGGCGTCAGCGCATGTCCCTTGTAAAATCCCCCCGCTTACATGATAGAAGTGGCATTTGCGCTCACATGCGCATATCCATTTAAAATTGAATGCACATGTAAGCGCATCCAGGCTATTTTATAACATACGCCCATATGCTATAAAATGGACGTCTCTGGGCGCAGGTAAATGAATGCGCACACATGTGCGACTGCTCGCCTGTTTCAAAGTTACCATCCCTGGTCTTGTTGCATAGCATGCTCCTTTTAACACATGCAGATGTGCACACTAAACTTTATTGCCTAGGCCTCTATGGCTTTTCCCCCATGGACATAAAACCAGAGAAAAGCCTTAGTGAATCAGGCCTTAATATTTTTTCAGCTGCAATATGGGATTTCAACTTTCGTGGTTAAACTTTTTTTTTTTCGCAGTGACATCTGTTGCACTTTTTTTTTTATCCCTAAAATAGTACAGTTGCATTCTGTTGCAATATGAAATCCCTGTGATCTTTCTGATCCCAAATATTTAACCTCTTTACATGCAGAGCAACTCAAATACTTGCCCTTTCTTAGAAGCTGAGGTTACTTGGCCTGTTTTTGAAAGCTCTGACTAATGGTACAGCAATCTGGAATGGAACTCCTGCTCGCTGCATTTCAACCAGATCCCACGCTGCTAGTGAATGGCAACTCAGCAAGAGTCAAAGAATTCTGAACTACCTTGCCTTCTTTAAAATCTTCCACTGGTTTGCTGTCAGTTTCTTGCGTTTTTGCCATTGGGAATTCAATTCTTAGTTTAGTAGATTTCTTGGGTTGTTTCAACCACTGTTCTAAACTCATTCTTCTAAGTGAATTCTTAAATTCTGATCATCTCTTCTGTACACTGAGCAGCCTCACTGATCTCTTGAAATGACTCACTTGCTATTTTAAAAAAAGTTATGAGAATAAAGTTTATATTACTCGCAACCAAAAGAGAGCTACTGACCTTCCCTCCATATCATTATTTAAAAATAACTTAATAGCTGCTACAGTTGACTTTCCAGTATAAAAGCACCCTAGGACTAATTTGGAGACTAAAGGCTTATCCCTGCATTATGAGAGGAGATGGTCTTTGAACACAAAGCTCAAAGCGCACCACACTAAAATGAACAGTGAGAATGTCTTTCTGTTACTTTAAAACAAAAATTAAATTGTTATTCTGGCCACCATAACCAGGGCAGTCATTAGACAAATAGCACCCCCTTCCCTTTCCAGCTTGCATGCTTGCAGACTGGAAAGGGTGGTGTGGCAGTGGCACACTGGGCAGTCATATCTCTTGCCCACTCCTTGTGATAGCTCTGATCTTGCCCAACCATACTATGTCCTTTCTCCAGCCTTACAGCTTTCCAGGCACATAATCTAAAGTAAGAATTTTCTATACTTGTCTTCTACCTCCCCCCATTTCCCTCTTGACTTTCACTCCATCTTTTTCATTTCTCCTTCTAGTTTCAGCACTCTGTTGCCACTCTCTTACCATTTCCACCTTTTCTCTAACCCATTATGTTTTATCTTCCACTTCCCTTTGTCTCTTCCTGCAGTTTGCTAGGCTCCTTTTTTACTGCATTGCACTTAATTGGCTATATTCTTTTTAAAGAAGTTGATTAAGTTTAAAATTATACAGGTACATGAACCCGGATATCTTTGAAACCTAACTAATGATATTTTAAAAAAAAATCTGGTTAGATTTCAAAGCTATCCAGGTACATGAGACATTGTGAGAGATCCCGTATCCCAACATACAGTATTATGTTACAAGTATACTTTCTGTCTTGCAACCTGAACCCCATTCCACATGTAGAAAGGAATAAACAAACCCTTTTTATTATTTCAGCCATACAAAATATTCAGAAACATCCACTGATAAACTAGGACCAATAAGAAACCAATTTATTTTCCAACAATCTTCCATCAGTCACACTGGGAAATGGCAGGGAATGCTTTTCCACTAGACACACATTGAAACATGATGGCAGAAAAAAACCTTATGGATATCTAGTCTTCCCATCCTCAACAACTATTCAGCTTTATAATCCCTACCACTCCTTGAGAGATTTTCTGTGTTTGTTTGCTTCTTTGTTTATTAAAATTTCTGCATCTCTTTGTACAAAAGCTCTAAGCGATTTATATAAAAATGTGCATATAATCAATAGATAAAATAGACATAAAATTAAACATAAAATGAAAATGTCAAAAATTGAACAAAAACATTAGTAATCTAAACAAAAAGAATTACTGTAATTGGCAAATTGTAAAAGCCTATGAAACTGTTAAACTGTGCCCAACTATTCTCCACAGTGACATAGCATAAGGATTGGGACTCATACAGCACAAAGCAAAAAAACTGTAAACAGGTTCTACTAGATAAACGCTTGATTCAGGTTGGCTCTAAACTTCTTTGAATGTTCCTCACGCCTCAGGGACACAGGTATTTAATTCCATAGAACAGGTGCTGCTACAGAAAAAGCACATTCTCTAGTAAATGCTAGCCTAGCCTCTGTGTTGATTTCATACTTTCTTAAATTCAAATACTACCCTCATATCCACTACCTCCACAGGGAGGCTACTCCATGCATTCATTACCCTCTCTGTAAAGAAATATTTCCTTAGATTACTCCTGAATTTACCCCTTTCACTCTCATCCAATGAGCCCTCACTCTAGTTCTTCCTTTCTGTTGAAAAAGGCTCACTTCCTGTGCATGGAAATATTTAAATGTCTTTATCATATCTCCCCTATTTCACCTTTCCTCTAGGGTATACATGTTTAGATCTTGAAGGCTGTTCCCATGAACTTTAGAAGGAAGACCAATGATCATTTTAGTAGCTACTTTCTGAACTGACTCCAAATGATTTATATCCTCATGAAGATGCGGTCTCCAGAACCGTAAATAGTATTGGAAATTAGATCTCACCAGGAACTTATGCAGGGGCACTATCACCTCTTTTTTTCTGCTGACCATTCCTCTCCCTATGAAGACAAGCATTTATTTTTCACTTTTGCTGATAGCCCTTCTCCAATATTGCTTACATAAATGTTAAGCGGAACCGAATGAGAACCAATCACTGGTAATCCCCCTTTCCTTGGAGAAACTCTATTCATCAATACCCTTTGTCACTTCCCATTGAATCATTCTCTAACCCTACAGCTGGGGTGCTCAGTTTGTTTATAAGTTGCTTAAAGACAGTTCATGCAATTTACTTTCTCAGCTAGTAGCTGGTGCATTCTATAGCAGCATGGCGTTGCGCAAGGAAGCCGGTAGTGTTGCTCCAGCCAGTGGCGCGGACACCGCCGTTAAACGAGTGCAGATCTATGGACTGATAAGGTAAAGATACCTTACCCCTTCTTTCCCCGGCCAGCCTGACTTGCCTGCTTGCCTCCCGCGATCGCCTCGCCCGTCCAGTCGCCGACCTGAGGACCCGAGGACCACGAGGCCCATCCAGCTGCCAACCGTGAACCCGAGGACCACGTGGCCTGCCCCGGACATCCCCTCCCTGAGCTCCAGCCCTCCAGCCAATCAACTAGGTGGGAGCCGCGCTGATGTCAGCGCCGGGGAGGGTGGCACCTAAAGCCCTTTAAATCTGGGCTTCTCTTCCCGGCGCCTTCTTTCCCTGGCCACCCTGACTTGCCTGCTTGCCTCCCGTGATCACCTCACCCGTCCAGCTGCCAACTTGAGGACCCGAAGACCATGAAGCCCATCCAGCCACTGGTCGCGAATCCAAGGACCACAAGGCCTGCCCTGGACATTCCCTCCCTGAGCTCCAGCCCTCCAGCCAATCAATGAGGTGGGAGCCGCGCTGACGTCAGCGCCGGGGAAGGTGGCACCTAAAGCCCTTTAAATCTGGGCTTCTCTTCACGGCGCCTTCTTTGCTCGGCCGGCCCGACTTGCCTGCTTGCCTCCCGCAATCGCCTCGCCCGTCCAGCCACCGACCTGAGGACCCGAAGACCACGAGGCCCATCCAGCCACTGACCGTGAACCCGAGGACCATGAGGCCTGCCCCGGACATCCCCTCCCTGAGCTCCAGCCCTCCAGCCAATCAACGAGGTGGGAACCGCGCTGACGTCAGCGCCGGGGAGGGTGGCACCTAAAGCCCTTTAAATCTGGGCTTCTCTTCGTGGTACCGCACACCGGCCTCGCGCGACCTAAGGGGCCTGCCCCTTGGTGCGCCCCTTAGTGTGCCCTCATCATCCACCTCCGAACTCCTGGCAAGATTTTCAGTCTAACCGATACCCCACAACTTCTCAAACCCAACAATTCTCTCTCTCAGATTCCACCCACTCCCTAGCTCTCCAGCAGACAGATGCCCATTCAGCATTCCTCCTCCTCCAGCAGACGGACTCTCACACAGCATTCCTCCTCCGCCCAGCCCTCCAACAGACGGATGCCCATTCAGCATTCATCCTCCTCCAGCAGACGGAAGCTCACTCAGCATTCATCCTCCGCCCAGCCCTCCAGCAGACGGATACCCATTCAGCGTTCATCCTCCTCCAGCAGACGGATGCTCACTCAGCATTTTTTATTTTATTTATTTAAAAAATTTTCTATACCGTCGTTAAGTTAAATACCATCACAACGGTTTACAGAAGGGCACGATAAAGAGAAATATGGGTGGTATAGATTACAAATTACTCGTGTGCCATCATAGTACGGTAACAATGTAAAATAATAAACTAGCATTCATCCTCCTCCAGCAGATGAATGCTCACTCAGCATTCATTCTCCACCCAGCCCTCCAGCAGACGGATGCCCATTCAGCATTCATCCTCCTCCAGCAGATAGACCCTCACTCAAATCTCACCCAGTCCCTCACTACAAGCGAAGCATGACACAAGGCTCCCCAATCCCAATCCTACACCACAGGGTCCTCACCACAGAAAAATCACCCTCGCAACTCCGGATATGCTCTACCAGGACTCTCATCCCAATCATGATCTCCCCCTTCACTCAACTTCTAGGTCTTGCACTATTCTCACTGACAATATTCAATGCACAATCTCTCACAAAGAAATTGCATATTCTAAATGATTATCTCCTAGACTCAAAGCCAGACATCTGCGCTATAATGGAAACCTGGCTCAAACCTACAGATATAGCCTTGATAAATCAACTACCTACATATCTTTATGATTTCTGTTGCAGTCCCGGGCCATGCCCTGGTCCCTCTACCTACCTCGGGGGCGGCCTGGGCCGTTTCCAGCCTTCTTTGGGCCTGCAAGCCCTCCAGCACGTCTCTCCCTCCTCGGGAGAGACGCAGACGCTCCGGCAAGGCTGGCCCCGCCCCCTGACGCGCGCGTGCAGGGAGGAGCCCCATTTAAAGGGTCCAGCGCGGGAAAACCTCACTCTGGCTGTAGATGACGTCAGACGCCCTCAGGGTATAAGTACCCTGCAGCTAGATCACTCCAGTGCCTTGCAACAAGGTTCCTGTTCGAAAAGGCACTTTTCCAGCTTCCCGTACAGTTTGTGTTCTCTAAGACGCTGTAGTACTTGAATGACGTGCTGGCGGTGAGCGGACAAAGTATCTGAAAATATCAGTATGTCATTTAGGTATACGACCACACATCGGTACAAGAGGTCACGTAGTATTTCATTCATAGTGTTCTGAAACACTGCGGGGGCATTGCAGAGCCCGAACGGCATTACCAAATATTCATAGTGGCCATCTCGGGTATTGAAGGCCGTCTTCCATTCATCGCCCTCTTTGATGCGGATCAAGTTGTAAGCTCCCTGGAGGTCAAGCTTGGAGAAGATCTGTGCTCCTTGCAAGCGGTCGAAGAGTTCCGAAATGAGGGGTAGTGGATATCAGTCCTTGACCGTTAAAGCATTCAGGTCTCTATAATCAATGCACGGACGCAGACTCCCGTCCTTCTTGGTGACGAAGAAGAACCCCGCTCTTGCGGGGGACTGGGATTTCCGGATAAATCCTCTCTTCAGATTTTCCTCAATATATTCCTTCATGGCCTGCGTCTCGGCCGGAGAAAGGGCATAGGTGCGCCCTCGAGGGGGCTTTGTCCCTGGGAGAAGATTGATGGCGCAGTCGAAGGATCGATGTGGTGGCAGTATTTCAGCCTTTTGTTTAGAGAAAACGTCCGTGTATGCGGCATAAGGAGCCGATACACCTGGGAGACTGGTGGAGGCTACAGAACAGGATGCTGGCACCACGGAGTGGAGACAATTGCCGTGGCAATTTGGTCCCCAACGAGCCAGCTGCAGTGTCTTCCAATCAAACTGGGGCTCATGATCCTGGAGCCACGGAAGTCCTAGAACAATCGGATGGATGGAATATTCCAGGACATAAAATGAGATTTGTTCCTGGTGCAGGGCCCCAGCTCTGAGCTCGTAGCGTGTGTCACTTGTTCTGGGAGGGGCTTCCCCTGGATTGAAGAGATGACCATGGGAACAGGAAGGCGGACTTGTGGGATCTTTAGATGTTCCACCAGGCCTTTCATTATAAAATTGCTGCCGGCGCCGGAGTCCACTAAAGCTAAAGTGTGGAAGTCTCCTTCGGTCATGGTTAGTGACACTGGCAATGTTAGTGGAGGTGCAGTTGTGGTACGGCCCAGGAAGAGACTTCCTCCAGGTCCTAGGCCCAAGAGTTTCCCGGTCGTTCTGGACAGGAGGCTACTCGGTGGCCTGCCATACCGCAATAAAAGCAGAGTCCCTCCTTCGTGCGCCGCCGCCGCTCCTGCGGAGATACTTTCCCGTGACCCAACTCCATGGGTTCGTCGGCGGGTGCCCGAGGGACTTCAGGGACACTCTTGGATGGAGGAGAGGGCCTCCTTGCTGCTTTAGTCACCGAGATGCGAAACCTCATGCGACGGTCTACACGATTGGCCAACTCAATCATGCCATCGAGATCGTCGGGGAGTTCCTTCGCCGCCAACTCATTTTGGAGGTGCGAGGCTAGGCCCTCCAGGAAGATGCCATGCAGGCAGTCCTCTCTCCAATTCAGCTCCGCAGCCAGGGTGCGGAATTCTGTGGCGTACTCGGCCACAGTATGGGTGCCCTGCCGCAACCGGAGCAGTTCGGAGACCACAGTGGACTTGCGGACGGGTTCGTCGAACATCTGCCGAAACGCAGACAGGAACTGGGTCAAGTCTCTAAAGATCGGATCACTTCTTTCCCATAGGTGAGAGGCCCAGATCAGGGGCTTCCTGTCTAGCAGGGACATGATGTAGCTGGTCTTGACGAGGTCGCTGGGAAACTGCGCCGGCAGTAAGGAAAAGCAAACCTGGCACTGGCTGAGGAATCCTCGACACAACTTTGCGTCTCCGGCGTATCGAGAAGGTGCCAGGAGTTGTGTGGGAGTAACTTGCCCCTGGTCGCCTCCGGAGACCTGGATGGAGTGGGGTTGGGCAGGGCGACCTCCTTGCACCCCAGGCGGAGATGGAAGTGCAGGATTCATAGGCCCTAGTGCTTCCAGGTGTTGGGTCAGGCCCTGTACCGCAGAGACCAGGGCGTCGAGGTTCTGTTGTTGGTCTTTCAGACACTGGGCCATCCCAGGAATGGCCTGGCGGGCAGATACCTCCGCCGGGTCCATGGACTTGGCAATCTGTTATGCTCAGGCTTGTGGACCCTTGGCCGACGAGAGAATGATATACCTTTCGGAGGGTCCGTAGGCTCTCTCATCGGGTGGCAAGGCAGAACAGGAAGCAGGACCAGCTGACCCTTGGCACTGGAGGCTGAGGCGAACACGGAGGCGATGAAGAGACGAGATGAGGCGCTGTGTCTTCACCACTGGTGGTCTGCGGTCCCCCCGGCAGGAGCCCATAGGGACCCGACCACAGGGACTTAGGTGGACCTAGGGAGGTCAGGGTAACGGTGCAAGGGCCAACTGGAGCTTTGCCCTGGAAGCCCGCGGTTCCCCCCAGGAGGAGCCCGTAGGGACCCGGGCCGCTGGGACCTAGGCGGGCCCTTGGAGACGGTAGTCTTGAAGAGGTCCTAGGTCGAGTGCCAGAGGGTTGTCGCTCACCAGTCCGAAGTCGTACGCCAGAGAATCACCACTTGCCAATCCGAAGTCAGGAACCAGAGAATCACCGTAAGCCAATCCGAAGTCAGGAACCAGAGAATTGTTGTAAGCCAATTCGAAGTCAGGAACCAGGAAGACAAAGCAGGAACCAGAAGCCAAGCTCGAGGAATTCACCGAAGCAAGCAGACTGGACAAAGCTCACAGGAGATGTTGCCAAGTCGAGGAATGAGCAGAGGAAGCCTCCTTAAATACTTCCTCTGCTCTGGATCATTGGAAGCAGGTGAATATCATTGAAGGGATCAGGTCCCTTTAAATCCAGCAGGGGGGTGTGGCCTCGTGCCTAAAGATGGCGGCGGCCATCTTGGATTTCCTCCGAGGAGGAAAGCCAGCAGAGCGCCGCGAGGGAGGAGCAGGGACGGCTCCCCCGCAGGCGGCCAGACTGGACCATCCCCAGGGTGATGGGCACTGGCCCCGGGGAGCATTTCAGGGGTTGCCGCGGTGGGTTGCCGCCGTGGTGGAGGTAGTGGGCCGCGCCCGTGGACGGCCACGGGCGCGGGACACAACACCATTATTTTACATCATAAGTTCTATTATAGATACATCCAACTTTTCTAGTAGTCCACTATAATAACAGATGCTGGTTTACCAGTTACTATTCCCATTAAATAAGGATCTCTGATTGTGGACTTTGATAAGGATACAAATATGTATATTGCAATATTTAATTGTTGTATACCATTGCCTATTTTGTATTTTGTTTTCAAACAAGAAGTGTTTTTCTTGATTATAAATTGTTTAAATTCAATAAAATATAAATTAAAAAAATAAGGAAATAAACAACACTATTTCAATACACATTATTGTTATCAAGCAGTAACTGTAACAGTATTTTATAATATTTAGGGACACCCATTCCTAATATAGAGGTATAATCAGACCTAAATTTTATTTCCCAGGAATTTTATTGCTTAAGAAAAAGGATAATTGGGATGGGTAGTAAAAAATATATGAAACTCCTTTATACTTTATACAGCATTTACAAGGGTATTTCAATAGGAATATCCCCCCAATCTGGACTACCTTAGGTCTTAATAGTAGAAATTGTTGCCTTCTTTTCTGTGTAGATTTTGAAACATCTGGGTAAATTCTAACCTTCAATTTATAAAATTCCTCAAGCCTATATTTAAAAAACAATCTCAGAGTCCAATCTCTGTCTGGCTCTAGGACAAAGGACACTATCAATGTCACTGACTGAACCAGTTCATAGTTGGAAGTTTCTAGTATTTGTGATAAATCCAAGGATAGAGTATCCATTACTTGTCTACCTTCCTGATTAGAATTCAAATTTTCTTGTTTTTTATATGGCATTAGATAGTACGCTTTTGCTATTGGAGGCATCATTTCTTCTGATAACTTCAATATTTCTACCATATATTTTTTAACATATCTTTTACTGTTATATGGGGTAATTTGGGGAAATTAATAAATCTTAAATTCCTCCTCCTGTTAACATTTTCTAAATTTTCAACTTTCATTTGTAACATTATATTCTCTGCTATTACTGATTCTTGCAGTGGTTTCCACTTAGAAATATCCAACTTTACACTTTTAATATCTTTAGATACAGCTTCTTTAAATTTTTCCAAATCACATACTCTCTCTTGTATTTTATTAACTTTCCCCACAATGGGATTTATCTGTGTAGACACTGACAAAGTCAGTCCAGCAATCACTTCCCAAATTGTATCCAATGTAATTGACTCAGGTTTTGCCAATACCGGGAGTATAAATTCTTTAAGAAAAAGATTTCCTACTTCACCAATTTCCTTCTGTATTTTTTGTTTCATCTGAATATCTTCCTCTAAGGATGGGCTTATCATAATCAGGCTACCCTCCCCAGATTCTCCAGGACTTGCTGACCCCACTCCCGATGTTTCATTCGCGCCTTCCGCTTGTGAATCACCGGGCAGCACTTCTTGGGCTCTAAAGAGTGCCGGATTCGTAGGTGGTTCTCTGTAAATCAGGGATAATGTTGTTGAATGGTCTGGAGGTGTGGACGCTTGAAATCCTACGTCCACTTCCTTCAACTGCGACCCCTCCGATTTACTACGCCATTGCACATGAGCATCCATAGGTCCTGAAACCTGAGTCGTCAGAGAGATAGCAGGGTCTAATCTCTCTTTGGCTCGTCATTTTCTGGCTGAATGTGGCATTACTTAAACAAATAAACTATGTTATGGAGCCCACTTTCTGCTTAACAACACATATTCATCAGCATCAAATGAATTCTATGGGGCTTTAGAGGAATAGGAGTACAATATCCTATGAAAGTCTATAAAAGTTTAATGATATATATCTTACTTGTTTATTTATCCATTGGTAAAACCTCCACAGTTTTAAAACAAATCCGCGTGCCCCTTTGGCGACACGCCGGCGGCGACTTACGCGCCGCAAGGGGGTGGAATTTAAAGAGCTCTCCGTCGATGTAGAATGACGTCAGCACATCCCCATGTCCCAGCTGATCACCTGCACCCCGGATGGCCGCTGAGTCTGTTCTTACACAGTCCTTCTCCTCTCTGCCCCCATTATTTCCATAATTTCTATTCTGCTGATCCACCAATCTCAGTGGATTATAGTCAACATACACAGTCTCACTGCAGCACTCTTCAATGGGTCATAGACTTGAATGAGAAATATAAATTAAATAAAAAATTGTGTTTAATTCTGTTGGGAATCCTGGCCACGGGCTGCCGCAGGCAGGTCCCCTTACCTCCACTGGCAGGCACCGGCAACAGCCTTCCTCTGTGGCGCTCCGGTGTAGGCCGCTCCGGGGCCTGGTTGCGGCATCTTCCCTATGAGGGAGACGCCGCTGGCTTCCTCCTGGGCTCCGCCTCCATAGGCACGCATGGCCAAGCTGGCTTCTTAAAGGGGCCGCAGCGGGGAATCTTGGCCCAGCCCCCAACTCTGACATCATCAGCTGGGGCTATTTAAGCCCACTTCCTGCATCCATTCCTTGCCAACAAGTCAGCTCCTTGAGAGTAGCTAGTTGCTTGTTCCTTTGTTCCTGCTTATTCCAGCCTCCATTCCTGTGTTCCATACTGCTTGTTCCAGTTCCTGAGTTCCTGTGTTCCTGCTCCCGTGGTTCCACTCTTTCTCCTGCTTCCTGCCTTCGGTTTGTCTCCTCGGTTCTGACTTCGGCCTGGTATCCTGATTCTTCTGTCTTCTACCCGTCCTGACCTTTGGTGTGATCTCCGGCTCCTGCATGTCTTCTGCCTGCCCCGACATCTGGCCTGGTTTCTCGTGCTGCAACGCTGCTGCCTGCCTCGACTCCTGGACCATCTTCGTTCTTCTGGACTTCCACCAGCCTTGACCCAGACTACCTACTTGACTTCCCTCTGCCAGGAGAACTCCGCCTAAGTCCTGCCAGCCCCGGCACCCAAGGGCTCAACTTGAGGGGAACGAGGGCTAGTATAGGTGAAGCTCCTGTTGGGTCTCCTGGTCCTGCACCACCTCCTGGCTAAGAGAACCACTAAAGGGCCTCCCCTCAGTGGATTCACCAGCTCTTGAGCCAGCTCAAGGGTCCACAGCACTAACAGTTTGCCAAAGCTATGGACCCGGCGGACCTCTCTGGCCTCCAGGCCAGCCCGGGCATGGCTCAATGCTTGCAACAGCAGCAACATTGTTTGGATCTCTTGGCTGCCACAGTCGAATGACTGGCAAACTGCCTGGACTCCACTCCCCAGGCTGCGGCTCTGCCTCTGCCTCCCATTCCAGTACTGGCACCCTCTGCCTCTCTGCATCTGCCGGCACTGCCTCACTACACTGGGGATCCCAAGCAGTGCCGGGGTTTGCTCAACCATTGCTTTATGCGCTTTTCTCTCCAGCCAACGCAGTTTCCTTCAGACCAAGTCAAGACGACCTACATCTTATCCTTGTTGGATGGTAGGGCCCTGGCTTGGGCTTCCCCCTGTGGGAGCAAGGCAATTCCTTGCTTGGGGATCTTCAGCGGTTTGTCCACACATTCAAGTAGGTTTTCGATGAGCCAGCCCGACAGTCCACAGCTGCCACAGAGCTCCTCCACCTACGCCAGGGGTCCTGACCCTTCATTGACTACGCAGTCAAATTTTGCACGTTGGCTTCGGAACTGGGCTGGTGGGAGGACAGCCTGCAAAGTATTTTCCTTGAAGGTCTGGCCTCAAGGATCAAGGACGAACTCGTTGCCCGGGAACTTCCTGATGACCTAGAGTCTTTGATTGACTTGGCTGATTGACCGCTGACTACAGCAGTGTGCCCGAGAATTGAAACCCGGGTTGTTATGGTTCCCTGAGTCCATTCTGTTAAGGCTCCCTGAGTCAAGGACACTCAGCTCTGGAACGGCACGGGATAGCAAGACAGAACTTGTCTCACTAGTCAGACACTCTGTGGTAGTGGCTCTCCCGCTTTGGTGGCTGAGTGAAAAATCTCAATAGGGTTTCAGATGTTAATAATAAGAGAGTCACTATCAGATATTATCAAAGTACTGATTGAGAGAGGAAAAATGTGACTGCTCTTCTTCCTGCTGGGTCTTCTTCCAAAGAAATATGGGACAGAACCCACCCAGGCAGTCTCCCAGGGGTAGAGAGGGAGGACAGAACTTTGATGGAAATAACTTAGATGGAATGCAGTTATAAGTAGAGATGTGCATTCATTTTTGTCAAATTGGACAATTTCAAAGAAATTGTCCAATTCGGCATGGATCAGAGGACCCGAAAAACGATCGGGTTTTCCCCAAACTTTCAGGGAAAAATCACTTTTCAGGTTAGCGCGGGGGGAAGGGGCACATTTATTTAAAAAAAAAAACCCAAACCCACCCCAACCCTTCAAATTTACTGAATTACAACCCCCCACCATCCCGATCCCCCCCCCAAGACTTACTGAAAGCCCTGGTGGTCCAGCGGGGGTCCTGGGAGCGATCTTCCGCTCTCAGGCTGTCGGGCCTGCCAGGAATCAAAATGGTGCCGGTGGCCCTTTGCCCTTACCATGTGATAGGGGCTACTGGTGCCATTGGTCGGCCCCTGTCACTTTAGGAGCAATGGCCGGTGCCATCTTAGAAAATGGTGCGGGCCATCCATTGCTCCTACCATGTGACAGGGGCTGACCAATGGCACCGGTAGCCCCTGTCACATGGTAAGGGCAAAGGGCCACTGGCGCCATTTTGATTAGTGGCAGCCGATGGTCCGAAAGGGAGAGATCGCTCCCGGGACCCCGCTGGACCACCAGGGCTTTCAGTAAGTTTGGGGGGGGGGGGGGATCAGGATGGTGTGGGGGGGTGGGGGGTGGGGGGGGTGCTGTAATTAAGTAAATTTAAAAGGTTGGGGTGGGGGGTTTTTTCAGTTTGTTTCACCGAAAAAAATAAAAACGACCCGTTGGAAAACAAAGTTTTCCAGGAAGCACCCGACCCGTAGCCCGACCCAAAATCTAAAATCGATGCACATCTCTAGTTATAAGTAAATAACTGGAAGTATTAACTTTTATTTATTACTCTTTAGCAAGTTTTAAGAACAAGTATGCAATAGCAATAACATTGTCAGGGTCAACATTTAACAATTTCCTTGTTATATTTCAATAGATATCTACATATAAAAAAAAAATAGATAATGAATAGAACTGGTTCTTTACCCAAAAGAGTAATCAGATACGTTTGCCACTTTTCTCTTTAAAAAAATAATTTACTCTCTTTCTGTCTCTTTTGTATCCTGTAACTCTGTATAGTGTTTTCTTTCTCTCCTTTATAATATTTAAATCCGGGAAGATAAGTATGATGGTCTCAGTCTCTTTTCCTAGGATTCCCTGTGTAAATGTTAGTGATATCTGTTTTTTCTTAGTCTAGCTAAACTGTGTTGGCTCTGGGATGGATACACTTAACTGTTTCCTTTGCTGTGCAGTCAATGTTCGTCCCCTTCACTGATGCTTGATAATGTAACTGGTTAAACTGCTGTTAGGGATCTCAGCTTTTGCAACTGGAGGGACCCTGTCACCAGATCCAATTGGGAAGCATAGTCTCTTAGCTTGACTTTGTGCCTAAGCATTAAATAACAGAAATAGTGTATTCCTAATTACCCTGGCACCAAAAATATCTTCCGCAAGTGTTCTAGTTGAGTTCCCTCAAGTCATTTTCTAGAAGGCTTATTGAACTTGACTAGCTAAGTGAATGAAATAAAACAAATAATGAAAGTTCTCTCTCACTATCTGTGCCCGGAGGAATTGCTTCAGTGGTTTCTTACTTGTGTTTTACAGAACTCTCACTCTCTCTCTTTATACTCACATACTTAATTCAGGTCACTGTTTTCCAGGCCAAGTATGTAAATAATATAAGGCTGAGTCAATTTCTATAACCCTCTTAGGATTAGACTATAGCTTCATACTCTGCCTTGTAGTACAGATATGATATCATACCACTACATTTATATCTATTTTTTTTTATTAGCACACTCACTGCTCTGAGTGTTAAACTCTGAGCACTAGTCTGTTCCAGTATTTGATTGAAACGAGAGCTAAAAACATGGCTTTTCAAAAATGCATATGAACTAACCTAAAAAAGCAGAATATACCGAAACACAAAGACATTAAGGATAAAATAATCGATTCATGAAGAATAAACCAAATGAGAGAATATAATAAGCATTAATGCATATCAATAAATACCACCTCTGTAACTAATCATGGTTTGTGTGTAGAGTAATAACTATGAATGTCACTTTGTGTTCTGACTTGGAAGGTGGACCCTTGGTCCGGTGAGGGATGAAGTTCTCTCGTCGGAAGGCGAGGCCAATCACGAAGGTCGCTGGAGGTAATTGATGAAGATCTGGATGCAGGCGCCTCCTGTAGGTCGTTTAATCCAGATAGCTGGTGCCTCCAGCAGGTCGAGAGAACAGAAGCTGGCGCCTCCAGCAGGTCGTGGAGACAGAAGCTGGCACCTCCAGCAGGTCGTGGAAACAGAAGCTGGCGCCTCCAGCAGGTCGAGAGAGGAGAGGAAACCAAAGCCGGTCCAGGGAACAAGAGCCAGCACACTCCGCAGCCAGTCCAGGGGTCGAGAGCCAGAAAGTACCTCAGCCAGTCCAGGGATCAAGAGCCAGAGTATTCCGCAGCCAGTCCAGGGGTCAAGAGCCAGAAAGTACCTCAGCCAGTCCAGGGATCAAGAGCCAGAATATTCCGTAAACAGTCCAGGAGTCAAGAGCCAAGCAGGAATGACAGCCAATCCAGGGATCACAACACGGAGGAGCAAATCAGGAACCAAAAGCAGGAATACCACCAGAACCACGAAGCCAAGGCAAGGTCTGAAGGCTTAGACCTTACCTTAAATAGTATTCAGAAGTTGAAGTCTGCAGGAAGGAACCCCCCTAACTTCCTGTAGGGGTTCCTTTAAGGCCAGGTTCCAGCTGCCCGCGTGTCCCTAGGAAGCTTCAGGGGGCAGGGCTACTGCGCAGAGTGAACGCCGCGGCCATCTTGGAAGGTAGCACTGCCGCGGGAGTGGCCTGCCGACATCAGCCTCGGCGCCCGTGATTGGCCCTGCCGTCATGGTAAGTTACCGGCCCTGGTCGCGGTCTACCGCGGCCAGCGGTCATAACACTTTGTAAACTATTGTTAGGGTTATTATTTCACACTGAGTGGGAGAAGCTGTTTTGAAATACTGCACTATATGTCTTTTTTATCAGTACAGCTCTTATAGTGGAGTTCTGGTACTCATTTATCTTACCAATCACTTGACCCGCAGTTTAGGCAAGTTGATCCTTAAACCCAATATTAGCTTGTCAGACACCTTATCCCAGATTACTGAGGCTGTCTGTCTCTCGTTTCACTAAAAATCCAGTTATCATATAGCAGAAGTTCTCTCAAGAGATAAACTTCTCTCATTGACTTTAATTTCTCCTTTCCCCCTTGATACCAGAGAAACAGAGATATAACAGGGATATATACAGTGGTATAATTGGATGTATGAACAGAAATTCACTTCACCATCACACTTAGGTTCAGATAGCACATGAATTTTCTATCAATAGCTGCTAAAATCACATGTGCTGCAGTCAAAATTATTACTCTTACAGGATTAACTGACTTATCCTGAATCTTACCTGGAATATACTGATTCCACCACTACTAAAACTCTCTGTATACACTCACACCCACAATACTCATACTCTCTCTGGTATGTGCCTTCCCCTTTGTGCTTTCTACTAGAGATGTGAATCGGAACCGGAATCTGATCGGTTCCGGTTCTGATCCAAATCTTAAAATTTTTATCGCCCAGCCAGATTTGAGTTTTGATTATTGGCTGCGCCCGTTCCGATAATCAAAAAACCCTCCCCCACCCTCCCGAACCCCCCAAAAAGGTTTTAAAATTACCTGGTGGTCCAGCGGGAGTGCGGGGAGCGATCTCCTGCTCTCAGACCATCGGCTGCGTTAGTAAAAATGGCGCCGATGGCCCTTTGCCCTTACCATGTGACAGGGCAAAGGTAGCGCCGGCGCCATTTTGAATACTGGCAATACGGCCTGAGTGCAGGAGATCGCTCCCGAACCCCCGCTGGACCCCCAGGGACTTTTGGCCAGCTTGGGGAGGCCTCCTGACCCCCACAAGACTTGCCAAAAGTCCAGCGTGCTCCGGGAGCGACCTCCTGCACTCAGGCCGTATTGCCAGTATTCAAAATGGCGCCGGCGCTAGCCTTTGCCCTCACTATGTCACAGGGGCCGACCGTCGGCCCCTATGACATAGTGAGGGCAAAGGTAGTGCCAGCGCCATTTTCAGTACTGGCAGCCACTAGCTTTTGCCCTCACTATGTCACAGTGGCCAGCCGTCGGCCCCTGTGACATAGTGAGGGCAAAGGTAGCGTGGGCGCCATTTTGAATATTGGCAATACGGCCCGAGTGCAGGAGGTCGCTCTCGGACCCCCGCTGGACTTTTGGCAAGTCTTGTGGGGGTCAGGAGGCCCCCCCAAGCTGGCCAAAAGTCCCTGGGGGTCCAGCGCTGGCCATCCAGTGCTCCTACCATGTGACAGGGGCCGGCCAATGGCACGGATACCCTGTCACATGGTAAGGGCAAAGGGCCATCGGCGCCATTTTTATTAGTGGCAGCCGATGGCCCGAGAGCGGGAGAATGCTCCCCGCGCCCCCGCTGGACCACCAGGTAATTTTAAAAGGTTTTGAGGGGGGGGGGTCGGGGAGGCTAAGGGGGGTAATTTTAAAGGGTCGGGTGGGTTTTTTTTTTTATCGGGCCATCGGCGCCATTTATATTAGTGGCAGCCAAAATGGCGCCGATGGCCCGAGAGTGGGAGATCGCACCGGGACCCCCCCACTGGACCACCAGGTAATTTAAAACATTTTGGGAGGGTTAGGGAGGGTGGGGGATTTGTTTTAAAGGGTCGGGGTGGGTTTAGGGGTTGTTTTGGTGTGCCGGTTTTCCTACCCTCCCCCGATTTACGATTTTTCACGATAAATCAGGGGAATTTCTATTGTATCGCGACTCTAACGATTTTTGATGCTTTAAAAAATATCTGACGATTTTTTTAAATTGTCAAAAAACGATTCACATCCCTACTTTCTACTACTTTTTAAAGTTTCTGAGCAGGCTCTGGGAGAGCTGGGACATTAGAACTCTTCTGCTCTGTCTCTCTCAACTGCCACACTCTGACTGGAATCCCAACTCCAACAACTGTCCTGCCAATTTAGCTTGAAGCACTTGGGATACCATGGATACAGAAGATTAACAATTTTCAGCAGCTCTTAGGTTTCAGCATGGACTCTGACAGCCCAATCAGCTGACAACTTTTACTGAGAGCTGAGGATGGGAACCCTGTAACTCTACATTGTGACAACCAACTTTACCACAAATTTTAGTTTTAAAGCATTTATTTATTTATTTACTTTTGGTTTTTATATACCGGAAGTTCCTGTATACAATACATATCACTCCGGTTCACAAATAACAGAGATAACTGTTGCCGGGGAGGCGGTTTACATGGAACATATCGAATAAAATGAACAGATAATCTATAATAAAGTACAATCTAATTTGAAACAACTGAAATCAACTTAGAAAATAACTTGGAACATATAACTGGCGCAAGATGAACATTACTTTATTGCTGAAAGACAAGGCTGGATGTTTGTTCTTCTTGCTTTTAGCTCTCTGGGAAAGCTTGATGGAAGAGCCAAGTCTTGAGTTTCACCTTGAAAGTAGTATGGCACGGTTCAAGGCGGAGGTCCGGTGGTAGTGAGTTCCAGAGAGACGGGCCCGCTGTGGATAGAGCACGTTTCATCAGGGAAGATTTTGCAGGTTGGGTGATCATTCTGTTCTGGTATGCCCTTCTGGTTGGTTTGTTAGAAGAGTGTAGTTGAAGCTGGAAAGTTAAGTTGAGTGGGGAGATGTAATGAAGTGCCTTGTGAATCATCATGCAGGTCTTGAACTGAATCCTATATTTGATGGGGAGCCAGTGCAGATGCTGGAGGATCGGGGTGATATGGTCCCTTTTTTTGGCATTGGTAAGGATTCTTGCAGTGGCATTCAGTACCATCTGGAGTGGTTTGGTAGTGTATGCTGGAAGGCCCTGCAGGAGTGAATTACAGTAATCTAATTTAGTGAGAATGATGGCTTGGAGTACTGTGCGGAAATCCCTGTAGAGTAGAAGGGGCTTTAGTTTCTTCAGCACTTGTAATTCAAAGAAGCATTCTTTTGTAGTGTTATTTATGAATTTGTTGAGGCTGAGTCTGTTGTCTAGTAGTACTCCCAGATCTCTGACTTGGGGTGCGGTGGAGTATCCTGAGGCGTCTGGAGAGTTGCTGGATGTTGGCGGGGCAGATTGATCCGGTGCTATTATGAGGATTTCCGTTTTTTTGGTGTTTAGTATGAGGTTGAGGCTGGTTAGAAGATCGTTGATGGATGAGAGGCATTTTTCCCAGTAGGCCATGGTTTTGTGTATGGTCTCCGTGATAGGGATGAGAATTTGTATGTCATCCGCGTATAGGAAATGAGTGAGTTTGAGGTTAGTAAGTAGATGACAGAGTGGGAGAAGGTAAATGTTGAAGAGGGTGGGGGAGAGTGATGATCCTTGTGGTACCCCCCATCTTGGCTTGGATGGGGTGAGATTCCTTGTTGTTTATCTTAACTTTGTATGATCTGTTCTCTAAGAAGGATTTAAACCAGTTGAAAGCTGCTCCTGTGATGCCGATGTTTGTAAGTTGTTGTAGTAGGCTAGGGTGGTTCACGGTGTCGAAAGCTGAGGAAAGATCCAGAAGCGCGAGGAGACAAGGTTGGCCTTTTTCGAGATTGAAGATAATGGTGTCCGTTAGTGTGGCTAATAAAGATTCGGTGCTCTTTTTCTTTCGGAATCCATATTGGTTATTGGTGAGGATATTGTTGTCGTCAAGGAATTCAGAAAGTTGTCTGTTGACAATTTTCTCCATAATTTTAGCTAGCATGGGGAGGTTAGCTATAGGTCTGTAGTTAGCCGGATCTGTAGTGGGAAGGTTGGGTTTTTTGAGGAGAGGTTTGAGCAGTGCTAACTTGAGGTGGTCAGGAACTTGGCCTTGGGCGAGGGAGCAGTTAATGATATCGGCAACTGGTTTGGCAATGATGTCATGGATTGAACTCAGCAGGTTTGATGGTATATGGTCTAAGGGGTGAGAGGACGGTTTTATCTTCTTTAGGATATTCGCTATTTCTAAGGTGGACGTGGGTTCAAGAGATTCGAGCACTGCTGTGTGTGTGAAGGGTTGAAGAGCGGTTGCTGTAGCTGATTGCTGGTTGTGGTTGCTTGCGAGGCTTGTGTGCGGCATTAGTCCTTTGAGGGGGGCTACGAGTGCTGTGATTTTGTTGTCGAAAAAGTCGGCAAGTTCACTGGCTTTTTTTAGAGCTTGGTCATCTGGGATGTTTGGTCCGGGGGGGTTTAGTGAGGGCTGAGACATAAGAGAAGAGGGCTCTTGAATCAAATGAGAAGTGGTGTATCTTTTTGGAGAAAAATTCTCTTTTTGTTTTGTTGATTTCGTTTCTGTAGGTGTTGAGGCATGATTTGTAGTTGAGGAGGGTTGTTGTAGATGGGCTTTGACGCCATTGGTTTTCCTTGTTTCTAAGCTCGTGTTTACGGGACTTCAACTCTGTGGTGAACCAAGGTTTCCTGTTGTCTTTATCCGGGTTGATGGACTTTGTTGTCAAGGGACACACTTGATCTGCAACCTTGTTGGTGATGTTGAGCCAAGATGAGGTTGCTGAGTTAGCGTCAGTGAGGTCCAGATTCATTAGTTCTTTGGCTAGGTGTTTACTTAGTTGATCTCCTGAGCATTGTTTCCTGACTGAGATGTTGATTGTTTGGGTTATTAGGGGAAGAGGCTCAAGGATCTTTAACATTGATGATATGACTCGGTGGTCAGTCCAAGGAACCGCAAGGCAGGTTGGGGTGGAGTGGGATGAAAGACCTTCGTTTATAAAGATCAGGTCTAAGGTGTGACCAGCTTTGTGGGTAGGTTCTGTCACAATTTGTCTGAAACCCATATGGTTGAGGGAGGAGAGAAGGGTTTTGCAGTTGGAGGAATGAGGTTGGACATCCACGTGGAGGTTGAAGTCTCCCATCAAGATGGCCGGTTTTCCTGAGTTTAGGTGTTTTGCTGTTAGTTATATGATTGGGGAAGGGTCTGATTCCAAAAGACCGGGAGGAGCGTAGATTAGGGCAATGGTCAGATGTTTAGAGTTGAATAAGGCAAATTCCATATTGGCTATGGTATTGGATGTCTGCAATGTCAGACCTAGTGATTTTTTGGTTGCTAAGAGGAGGCCTCCTCCTCTTTTTTTGCGTCTGGGTATGGACAGTATGTCGTAGGTCTGGATAGGAAGCTGGTTGATTAGGGTTGTGTCAGTTGGTTTTAACCAGGTTTCTGTGATGGCACAGATATCTGGTTTAGAGTCGGATAGGAAGTCATTGAGTATGTGTGTTTTCTTGGATATGGATTGTGCATTAAACAGCGTGATTGAAAAAAGAGCCAGGCCAAGGCATTGGGTGATAGGTGTCAGCATGATGGGCCTGAGTCTCTGTTGGCGGTTGTGGTGGAGTGGTGTGGTGGGGAGCTTGGGTGCTCTCCACCTTTGGTTGTGTATGATGGGAATGGTTAGGGAGTGCATGCTGGGAAAGTAACTTTAAAAGTTGGTTGAATGCTGAAGGCAGGAGGATGTTGTCTGGTGTTGGTTGAATGCTACAAGGTGGGGGGATGTAGTTTGTTGCTGGCTGACTGCCGGGATGGAGGCTGGTTGCTTCAGGAATAGGTTGGTTAAACGATGGGTGGAGGCAGAGTGTCCGTTTGGGCCTGGAAGGCGGAGCGTTGCAAACACAGCTGTGTGCTCCGTTGGGTTGTGAACACTTTTGCTGTAAGGAATGTTAATTAAGCAGTGGTTTATCTGAGGACACTCCTAGGGTAGGGGTCGGGGCTCCTTCGGGGCTACAACTAAGGGGCGAGACAAAGGGGCAAGCCCCTTTGACGCGCACAGCTATTCTCAGCTATTCTCAGCTATTATATTTAAAAAAAAAATGTTATCCTCCCCCTTCTTTATTTTAACCACTGGGTTACACTTGGAACAAGAAAAAGGATGGTCTTCTGCTTAGGTAGCCCCCTCCCCTACAGGTTAAACCCTTGGGCTCTGGTGACCAGTAGGTCTCTGCAGCCCAAGTATATCATAGTGGTAAGTGTTATGACTGGGGTAGTGGAACCTTGGGCTGGCTGTGCGGAGTGAAGGCAGAATGTGAAGGAGACTCCACAGAGATGGAATGGCCGGGAGGCGGCACGGAGCCGGGAGACAGAACAGGAGCTTCGCCCTGGAAGCCTGAGGTCCCCCCGGGAGGAGCCCATGAGGACCCAGACCGCTGGGACTTAGGAGGGGTCTCCCGGAATGGAGGATCAGCAGCATGAAGGATGGTCCAAGTTCAAGGCTGGCGGCAGACAAGGAAAAACAATAGACGAATCAGAGTCAGGAACTAAGAAGACAGTCCGAGGGCAAGGCAAGGCTGAGACTGGAATGGAGGCTGGTCAGGAGCAGAGGCTGGATCAGGAAAGGAAGCTGGATCAAGGCTGGAGCAGGAACAGAACAGCAACTAGATACTCACACAGGAGTGAACCTCATTGCAAGGCAGTTTCCTGGTGCAGGGCCTGGGTATATATACCCTGCTGGCATCTGACGTCACTCTGGGGGCCGGCCGAGGTTTCCCGCGCCTGCACCTTTAAAAGCTGCCTCTTCGCGCGCACGAGCGAATGCGGTCAGCGGGGCCATGTCCAGGAACCCGACGGTGTCTCCCTCGTGGAGACGCTGCAGTGGTGAGAGGCCCGTGCTGGCCTAGAATCGGGGGACTGGCAGACCATCGGGGCTGGTGGAGAAGGTAAGGGCCTGGTCGTGGGAGCTGCTACCGGGATCACAACAGTAACTCCCTCTTACGCCCCCTCCTTGGAGGACCGGGCTTCCCAGGGTGATCCTGATGGAACTGAAGAAGAAGAGACTTGTCCAGGATGTTGCGGGCAGGCTCCCAGGTATTGGTCCTCAGGACCGCATCCCTCCCATGAGAGAAGATATTCCCATCTATGATGATAGAAGCGAACATCCAATACTTCACGAACCTGATAGATTGGGTCAGTCATAGAAGGCGTCTCCGAGGAATCAGGTGGGTTGTGATGAAACTTGGAGAGAATCACTGGTTTGAGAAGGGAAACATGGAATACATTATGAATCCTTAGTGTAGAAGGTAACCGAAGTCGGTAAGATACCACACCCACTCTTTCCGCTATTCTGAAAGGTCCAAAGTACTTGGGTCCCAGGCGTCTGGAAGACAAGTGAAGGTGAATATTTTTGGTGCTTAGCCAAACCTTGTCTCCCGGCAGGAAAACTGGAGCTGGTCGATGATGGTGATCGGCGAACCACTTTGCTGTTGTTGCTGAGTGCTGAAGTTTCTTCTGGATCATGTTCCAGAGTTTGTGAAGTTGTTGGGCTGTCATTTGGGCAGCTGGTGAGGGAACCATCACCTGTAGTAGCAAAGGTATCTTGGGTTGTTTCTCATTCACCAGCAGAAATGGAGATTGCCCTGTGGCGCAATGAGTATGGTTGTTATAAGATAACTCAGCCCATGGTAGCAGGGTCGCCCTGTTATTTTGAGTTTCATTGGCGAAGGTTCATAAGAAGATTTTCAGTGAGCGGTTATGTGTTCCGCCTGTCCATTGCTCTGTGGGTGAAACACCATGGTGAGATCCAACTGGACCCCAAATGTCTTGCATAAAGCTCTCCAATAATTTGCGGTGAATTGTGGGCCCCTATCTGAAATGATATGTGAAGGTAGGCCATGGGCTTGGAAAATGTGTAACAAGAAGAGCTGAGCCAGTTCCAGAGCCGAAGGTAGTTTGGGCAGGGCAATAAAGTGGGCCATCTTTGAAAATTGGTCCACTGTTACCCAAATTACGGTCTTTCCTTCAGAAAGTCCCTGGCAAGGTGTGTCAAGGGTTCCACGGGAATTGGTAGAGTTTGGAACAATCCCCACGGATGACCTGCTAGGTGTTTCTGTTTGGCACAGGTGGGACATGAACTGACATAAAGGTTGACGTTTTGTCTCATGCGAGGCCACTAATATTATTGCGTCAAGAGATCCAAAGTTCTAGCCATACTGGAATTCCTGGCAGTGAGAGATTCATGGGCCCATGACAACACTTTCCTTTTAAGACGATGAGGTACTACCGTCTTGCTTCCTGGAGTGACCATAGTGCTGGCCATACTGACCCTTGCTGGATCTAGGATATACTGGGGAGGACTGCTCTCCTCTTCCTGCTCGGTGATACGAGATAGAGCATCTGCTCATACATTCTTTATTGCTGGTCAGTAATCAAAGATAAGTTGAAGTGACTGAAAAACAGGGACCAGCAGGCTTGTCTAGGATTCAAGCACTGGGCCCGACACAAGAACTCCAGATTCTTGTGATCCGTATATACTATAACGGGATGTTGGGCTCCCTCCAACCATTGCCTCCATTCTTCAAATGCCAGTTTGATGGCCAGTAGTTCCTTGTCGCTGATCCCATAGTTTTTCTCTGCAGCAGAGAAACTTCAGGAAAAATAGGAGCATGGAATTAACTTCCCACTCTTGGAGGTCTGGCTGAGAACTGCGCCTACAGCGAGATCAGAGGCATCTACCTCTACGATTAATGGTCTTAGGGGATATGGGTGATGTAGGCAGGTGTCTTCCAAGAAAGCCTCTTTCAGAGCGACGAATGCCCGGCATGCTTCTGAAGGCCAATTCTTTGCATCTGCCCCTTTCTTTGTAAGCGCTGTTAGTGGGGCCACCTTGCGGGAGTAGTGTGGAATGAATTGCCTATAGTGTTGCGGTTGTGGGAGGAGGTGGATCCTTGGACCGGCCTAGTGAAAAGGAAGTTCTTTAGGACAGGCCAGGAGGTGGAATCAAGCTGAAGAGCAGGCGGTGGCTTCACCCTGGAGATCCTAGATCCCCCCAGGAGCAGCCCGTAGGGATCTGGACCGCTGGGACTTAGGCAATCTCAGGCAGGGGAATCAGAGAGGGCTTCACCCAGAGAATCTTAAATCCCCCCAGGAGGAGCCCGTAGGGATCTGGACGGCTGGGACTTACGAGGCAGGAGCAGACGAGATGAGAAGCAGATACAAAGGTCAAGGCAGGCGGCGAACAGGGAACGTCAGGAGCAAACCGGAGTCAGGAACCAGGAAATCAGCAGACGAAGGAACAGCTGGAGCTGAAGCTGGAACAGGCACAGGAACACCAGGAGCCAGGACGACAAGACCAACAGGAACCAGGAACAGGACGGCAACTAGACTCTCCAAGGAGGGACCTCGTTGCAAGGCGAAGTTCCGGAGTCAGACACCAGCCTTATATACTCTGCCGGCGTCTGACGTCATCCAGGGGGCTGTCTAACACTTCTGGGTGCTGGACCTTTAAATGTTCCGTTCTCGCGCGCGTAGCAACGCAGGGGAGCGGAGTCAGAGACGGGCTCAGTGGCGTCTCCCACGTGGAGACGCCGCAGCCATGCAGCCTAACAGGCCAGGAACCCAGTGTTTTCTTCCGCGGTACGGAGCAGAGGTAAGTGGCCACAGCCCCGATCATGGGAGAGGCGGTCGGGGCCGCAACATATAGAAGTTGGCGAATCCTAAGAATCGTTGGAGAGCATTCACTCCTATAGGCTAAGGCCAGTCTCGGATGGCGGATACCTTTTCTGGGTCCATTCTGAACCCTGTGGCTGAAACAATGTACCCCAAAAAAGGGAGTGATTCTTGTTCGAAGAGACATTTCTCAATCTTTGCGAATAACCGGCTCTCCCTCAGAATCTGTAATACTTATCTTACATGTTGACGATGAGTCTCTAGATCCTTGGAGTAGATCAACAGATCGTCTAGGTAGACAATGGCTGATGAGTGGAGCATCTCTCGCAGTACCACATTCATGAGGTGTTGGAAGACTGTGGGAGCATTGCATAGCTCAAAAAGCATCACCAAGTATTCGTAATGTCCATCCTGGGTATTGAAAGCAGTCTTCCATTCATCCCCAGGATGGATGCGCACCAGATTGTATGCTCCACGAAGGTCAAGTTTGGTGAATACCTTTGCTCCTTGTAATCGGTCGAGAAATTCTGGAATCAGGGGTAGCGGGTACCGATCGCGCCTGGTAATGGCGATTAGTCCTCTATAATTGATGCAGGGATGAAGAGATCTGTCCTTCCCTACAAAGAAGAACCCAGCCCCGGCCGGTGACTTAGAAGGTCAAATGAATCCTCGAGCGAGGTTCTCAGTGATGTATTTCGACATGGCTTGTGTCTCAGGAAGGGAAAGTGGATAGACCTGCCCTCGAGGTGGCGTGGGACCAGGCAGTAAATCAATAGCTCAGTCAAATGGACGATGCTGGGGTAGCAATTCTGCCTGTTCTTTAGAAAACACATCTGCAAAATCTTCGTGCTGGGAAGGTATGGCTAGTGAAATGTTGGGACAAGGCCGATCAGGCAGGCAGGTACTAAAGCAATTTGGACTCCATGCTGCCACTTGGAGAGTGTCCCAATGAATGACAGGAGAGTGTTTCTGGAGCCAAGGTAGCCCCAGTACAATGGGGTGAACCGCCCTCTCCAGTACCAGGAAGGTTATTTGTTCTGTGTGAAGAATACCAGTCCAGAGAGTCGGTGGCTTGGAGGTGGATTCGATGCATCCGGGAAGTAGAGTGCCTCGAATGGACGTGATCCAAAACAGTAGATTTCGAGGAAGTTCTGGAAGCTGAAGTTGTCAAAGGCAGTCGTGGCGAAGGTCCCTCCGGGGTATTCCAGGGTTACCAGGACAGTACATTGAGGAGCAGTATTAACACAGCCCAGGGACAGCTCCCCTGTAGTGCCTAGGCTTTGGCATTTTCCAAACGCTCTTTACACTGGGCCAGGAAATGCCCTTTCCCGCCACAATACAAGCAGAGACCCATTGTTCTCCGTCGCTTCCTCTCCTCTGGTGTTGCGTTCGTGCCTCTTCTCACCCTCGCTCCACCCTCTCTACCTTGGGAGCGACTCCCTTCGGCTCTGACGGACAGATGCAGCTGCAGCTTCTCCCTGCCTCTTGGTCCCGGTGTCCCCGGGCTGTCTTGACGCTACAGATCCGCCATGATCCTGATGACGTAAGGGCGCGCGCGCGCACTCCAGACTTTGTACCAGCAAGGGCGCGAACCTCGGAGGCATCCCCTGTAGTGACGCATCCATTTTCACTTTAAAAGGTCTTTGTTTGCTAACCTCTAATGAGTTAGCAAGGAACTCCTTACGGACTTGCTTTGGCAGTCCACGCTACTTGCAACAGTGATCCAAGTCAGCCAGGGGAATTCTTCTCCACTGCTCGGCCTTTTCAAACTTACCAGGAATACCCGCTCCATGGGGGCTCCGCTCTCTCTTCTTGATTTCAGATTGCCAAGACGGGATCCGGTACTCGCTCCTCAAGGGCCTATGTCCCTGAATACTCAGAAGACTCCTCCTTGCCTGAAAGCGATCGCAGACGTGAACACAGCGAGTTCTATTGTAGATAGGAATCGGTACTTGCTCCACGAGGGCCCACATTCCTATATTTCTGAAGACTCCCTTCTGTCTAAGATGTTATCGCAGGTACAGAGATCGTGAATTATATTGGCAAGATTACAGATAGGAACCGGTACTCGCTCCATGAGGGCCCATGTTCCTAGAATCCTTTACAGACTCTCTTCTACTCTAGAAGCCATTTCATATACAACTACTGTGATTTCTTATTACAGACTGTTTATAGGAACCAGTGCTTGCCTACGGCTCCTGTTCCTGAATGTACTGAAGACTCTCTGTGGCATAGAGACCGTTGCAGACATCTACTATTGTGAGTGTACCATCTTGTATCCAGTATACCCTGTCTACTCACTACTTCTAGTCTCTCTCTACAGCTCAGCAACCCAGAGATTATAATTCCAGTATCAGAAGGACTTCAGCCCTGCCAGACACAGTGACTCACTACTGCCACCACTGGTGGTTCAGCTTCCAGCCTAATAAAGAGCTATTTGTGTTTATTTCATATTCCAGCCTAGCCGGTGGTTCCTCTCAGGATCTCCTCCTGGGGGCGCTGAAATCTGCCATCGGCCCAGGGATTCACCATTTCCTCCAAGTGGTCATTCCTTACACTGCTGTCACTCTGTGGGAGCCAACCACTACAGACCACTAACACTGCTTACGGAAGTATTATATAGATAACTAACTCCTCTTTCTATGGGACTTGCCAGCAGCCTATATATAAAAGATTGCTACTCCGTAGCGGAGGCATGATAGATTGCTATCTCAGTAGCGAAGTACAATATACCTATTGCTAGCTCCTCTCCTCGGAGGAATATCATTGAACAGGTTGCCAACTCCTCTTCCTGGGGAGTTGATCCATATCAGATTGCTACCTCCTTCCCTTACAGGAGCATCCAACAGCAGTCCATTAACAGATTACTAACTCCGCCTTCCTGGTGGGATAAGCACTACAGATAGCTAACTCCTCCCCTCTGGAGGAGCAGATCATGACAGATTGCTAACTCTGCCCTCCTGGTGGGGTGAGCGATACAGATCGCTAACTCCTCCCCTCTGGCGGAGCAAAGCAATAACAATCGGTTCCTCCCCCTGAGGATCTGCACGGGAGTTTGCCAGAGACTGGGAAGGCATTAAAGGTTTAGAGAAGGCAGGAGCCAGTGAAACCTGCCTTCTAGGTGGGCAGAATTCCCGGGATCTTTGTTGTAGCCGGCGGTCGATTCTCCCTGCCAGATCGATTAAATTATTCAGATCATCCGGGAGATCTCTGGCTGCCAGTTCGTCTTTTATCCGAGAAGCCAAACCCTCTAAGAAAATTCCTCTCAGGCTGTCCTCTCACCAGCCCAACTCTGAAGCCAGTGTCCGGAACTCAACGGCATAGTCTGAGAAGGAACGAGATCCTTGGCAAAGTTGTAGTAGCTCCGTGGTCACAGTGGAATGGCACGCTGGTTCATCAAATATCTGTTTAAAGTTGAGAATAAACTGTTGAAAGTTACCCAGCATGGGATCATTGCGTTCCCATGATGGCGAGGCCCAGGATAGGGCCTTCCCACCCAACAATGAGAGGATGTAAGCGACTTTCATGGAATCTGTCGGGAACTGCTTGGGTAGCAAAGCGAACTGGATGTAACATTGGTTCAAGAATACACGACAGAGTTTGGCCTAGCCTGAGTAGTGTGGCGGCACCGGCAACTGTGGAGGTGCTGCAGTTTCAATGATGGGGACCACTGGATGTACTGGTGGAGCCTCCAGAGGCTGGGCATCCAGAGAATTGGCTAGTCGTTCCACTGTGGCTGCCAGGACATCCAAACAATGCTGCTGCTGTTGAAGACGTTGTGCCATTCCAGGAATGGCCTGTAGTCCAGAAATGTCCACTGGGTCCATGTCCTTGCAAACTGTTATGACTGGGGTAGTGGATCCTTGGGCCGGCTGTGCGGAGTGAAGGCAGAACATGAAGGAGACTCCACAGAGATGGAATGACCGGGAGATGGCATGGAGCTGGGAGACTGAACAGGAGCTTCGCCCTGGAAGCCCGAGGTCCCCACGGGAGGAGCCCGTGAGGACCCAGACCGCTGGGACTTAGGAGGGGTCTCCCGGAATGGAGGATCAGCAGCATGAAGGATGGTCCAAGTTCAAGGCTGGCGGCAGACAAGGAAAAACAATAGACGAATCAGAGTCAGGAACTAAGAAGACAGTCCGAGGGCAAGGCAAGGCTGAGACTGGAATGGAGGCTGGTCAGGAGCGGAGGCTGGATCAGGAACGGAAGCTGGATCAAGGCTGGAGCAGGAACAGAACAGCAACTAGATACTCACACAGGAGTGAACCTCGTTGCAAGGCAGTTTCCTGGTGCAGGGCCTGGGTATATATACCCTGCTGGCATCTGACGTCACTGTGGGGGCCGGCCGAAGTTTCCCTTTAAAAGCTGCCTCTTCGCGTGCGTATGCGGTGGGCAGGGCCATGTCCGGGAACTCAACGGCATCTCCCTCTTGGAGACGCCGCAGGGGTGAGAGGCCCCTGCCGGCTTAGAATCGTGCCGGGGAGACCGGCAGACCATTAGGGCTGGTGGAGAAGGTAAGGGCCCTGTCGCGGGAGCCGCGACCGGGATCGCAACAGTAAGTCCACACAGACAAGGCTTGGCAAAACAGGCTGGAGACAAGCAGGACAAGGCAGGCTGGAGACTGTGGCTGGAGACAAGGCAGGACTAGCTTGGCAAGCAGGACAAGGCAAGGGCTGGATATAAACAGGACCTGGAACTAGAAAAACACAGCTCAGACAAGGCAAGGGCAAAACTAATACAAGCAAGACTGGACAGGAATGTGGAACAGATAGGAGAGGATCAAACAAGGCAGATTGGGGCAAGAGTAGACAAGGCAGACAAGGGAACACTGAACAAAGAACACATAAGCCAGAAGGCATCAAGGCAACAGAGTAGGCCTGCAGGCCACAAGGCAAGGCTAGTGCAAGGTAGAAGGCCTGTAGGCCACAAGACAAAGCAAGACAGAACAGGGGCCAGGTCACGGAGCCAGAAGCAACACAATGAAAAGACAGGGAGCTTCTGGCAGGGCAGGGTTACATAAGCTGAGACTTTGGGTGTGGCCATAGCACCGAGGAAGAGGAGCCTGGCAAGGCTAATAGATAGGCTAAAGAGGGCGTCTGCTGGTAGGGATGCATCAAGAAGGTAGGATATGTCTGTGAAACAGGCAAAATCATAACATTTGTGGGCTCTTTCCATTCATTTCAGGAGTCTACAAATGAAGCAAAAATGTTCTAATTGGTTGCATTTTACCGATTCGTTTCAAATGAATGCAGTTCCCTATCAGAAAGTATGTACCATTAGAATCTCTATCGACATGTTTGGTTTTATACATTCAATTGTTGAAGTTCATTTTCAACTTGGTTTTCTGTCAACAGAAAACTAAGATAAAAAAATCACAAAATAATTTTTTAATTATATTCGTGGGAAACACTGGCCATATTGAAGATATGTTAGAAATGAAGCCAAGGGAGTGGGGCATGGGGATTTTGATTATGTCCTTTTAACAAGCGGATGTAAACAGAATCACCCCAGGCAGGTTGTGGGAAATACTGTACAATTTATGCAAACCTTGATAAGTTGAATATGTCTACTATGTAATCCTAATTGTAGCTTGTTAAGGGCTGGATTATAGATATCATAAGAGAAAGCAATGTTTGCTGAAAACTATGTGGTTAGCTCTATCACCATACTTTATACTTAATTAGAATAAAACTATATGGAAGTTTTCTTTTTTAAACAAATAACCATTGTAACATCTAATTACAGCTGAGATTAAATTCTCAAACACTCATTTTATTTTATACAAAAAAGTGAGATGTTCCTTTCTTTTTCCCATGGATTCATGTCTTAAGGTCAGAAAGTTAGATTCTCAGTTTGTTCAAATAACACTCTCATTCAGTTCAAACTTATAATATGGTCTTGTAGTGAAATTGGCTAGATTGGATATAAGTATTTATCCTATGTTGTCTCTATTCTTTTACAGTCACAAAACATGTTGCAACACTAGCTAGAGTCAAGGAATAGAAAAGCCCCCTCAGTTCTCAAGGAGCAGCAGTAGCAAGAAAGACTGAGAACATAGATTATATTTGGTTGTTTTTATTTCTGCAATTAAAAGTTATCTTTTGTTTATATATTTAGTGTGGGTGTATCACTTCATGTGTGAACTGTTTTGTTTTGTGAAGTGTATGCCAAAAAGATAAAAGTGGTAAAGCATACATGGCAATGGTATATGTGTATGGTATGAAAATGGGGTATGATTTGAACATGTTTGCAGTAAGTTATGTGATTAGAGGCAGGGAGTGATTGAGATGTAGGCAGTCATGGGGTAATACTACAGTACCTTAAGTGGCAAATCCAAGATTAGATACAATTCATGGTTTACAGCAGAGCTTTAACTGAGGAAGCACATAGCAAACGTAACACAATTCTGAGTTATGTTATGCAGGAAAAACAGAAGATACAGGTTAATGTTTTAGGTTTGCAACAACTCCAACAAGATTCAAGGTAGCATTCATGTCCCAGTTCAGAACAGGTTTTAGACATGATTCAAGGAAGCTCAGACACAGGATCATGCTCTTATTGTGTCAGCAGAGAGTCTCTGCAGGCTCAAAGTTTTAAAGGATGGACAGTGAGGAGTGGTTCTTACCTTAGATCAATGAGGACTTCACTAGGTGCATCCAAACCCTCAATACCTGAAGGGTAGGACTAGCACTGCTCTTCTAGATATCCACACCTATTGTGGATCTCCCTGGTAGTATCCCAGCCTGCTGTCACTACAGCCACTAGTTCAAGACCTGCTAGTCCTGGCAGTACTTCCCCCTTCTCCAGGCTGACCTCTAGATACTCACAAGTACTGCCTTCTCCCACTCCGTAGAATCCAGGCCCAGCCACTAGACAGCACCATCCAATCCAGAGGATGTCCCCCGATGGCTTATGCATGGATATACAAGGAACGCATTGTATTCAATATAACAGGATGCCTTCTGGGAGTACTGAGCCTTAACCCTATCAGAAGGTGGTGATTATTAGCTAAACATGGAAACAGACATGAAAACATCCTTTGTGGGTGCAGTTTCCTCTAAAGTCATCAAAACAAAGTCTGATAATACAAGACCAGGGCCAGAATCAGAGATTCCTGCAAAAGAAACAAGTTTGTTAAGGCTGGTCATGTACAAAAAAAGCATCCCTTATGGGTACAAATTTAATCATGCCCTCAAGAGCAGGATGGGTAAGGTATGTAATGAGTCTTCTGGTTCTCTTCTGCTGCAAGGAGTGTGAGGCCACTGAAAGCTGATGCTGTGGAGCCTGAAGTCTGGATTGCTGGGACTATGCAGCCTGAAACCTGGATCACTTGCAATGACCTCTGGAGTCCCATCATCTAAGTTGTACTATCTACTTTTTATTGGTTAGTATCAATAGCCTGGCTCTAATATGGTTAAGGTAGAGCCCATCTAACCAGAATAGATTCCCCTTTCCCAAAAATATTTCCTAGTTCCTAGCAAATCTTATTTATTTATTTATTTATTGTTTATTTTTCTATATATAATATATATATAAAATATATAATATTTTTTTCTATATATAATATATATATATAAAATATATATTTTATATAAAATATTTTATATTTTCTTCCTTGCACCATTGTCTCATCCATGCATTCAGACTCTGGAACTCAGCTTACTTCTGGGTTCCTGCATGTGGAACAGGAAGCATTTCTAAGAATGCAAACCTGGAGAATTTCCTACCTATGACCCTAAATTTAGCCTCCAAAACCTCCCTCCTACACCTTCCTTTGCCATTGGTACCCATATGTAATAGGACAGTCAGTTCCTCCCCAGCACAATCTAAAATCTTATCTTGGTGGTGCATGAGGTTTGCTACCTTTGCACCAGGCAGGCAAGTTACCAAGTGATCCTCTAGCTCACCAGCCACCCAACTATCTACATTTCTAATGATTGAATCACTCATTGTAACGGCCATCCTAACCTTTCTCTTCTGGACACATATCCCTGGAAACGCATCCTCAGTGCAAAAGGATAAGGTATCAGCTAGAGGGCAGGTGCTAGCTATAGGATCACTTCCTGCCACGCCAAGATGATGGTCTCCTGCCAGGTGACCTTGCTTCTCCAAAGGAGCACAAGGGCTGCTTGACTAAAGTTGGAACACTCTACTATATCCTTTAAGGTCTCCACTTTATACCTCTCTGTCTGCCTCAGCAACCCCAGGTCTGCCACTCTGGTCTCCAGAGATTGGACTCATTTTCTGGAACCAGGAGCTCTTTACACCAGGTGCACACATACTGTTGTGATTCTGCTTGTGGGGCCAACCGCAAGCAGCCTCTCACCTTCACCAGCTGGCAGCCGCATTCTGATGAAGCCAGGAGGCCACAGACATCAGAGCCGCATTCTGTGGCAGTCAGGACCTGCCGCCGACGTCGTCCCCCACGGCACGGAGGCCGCACGCCAGCTTCTGCTCTGTGCAGGCAGCCTGTGCCGTTCGACGCGTCCTCCTTCACGGCTGGAGCTGCAGCCGAGGTCTTCACACGGTAGGGGAGGCTGTCCCTGCCAGTGCCTGCTTCCATCAGTACCTTTGCGGCAGGGAAGCCGCTGGAGCCTGCCTCCTTCGCGGCAGGAATGCTGCCAACAGCTGTTTCTCCTTCTGCCTTCTTCTAGGCACAGGCGCGGACCTCTTCACCTTATTTAAAGGGCTGCGGCTGGATATGCCCCAGGCCCCACCTGATGACATTCATTCTGGGCATCTCCTTGTTCAGCCCTATAAAAGGGCTTTATCTTCAGTCCAGCCTTTGCCTTGCATCGGAGTTTCATGTTCCTGGAATTCCCGTCTTCCAGCGCTCCGTCAGGTCTTCGTCTTCCTTGGAGCTCCATGTCCTGTTTTAAAAACATAAGAACATAAGAAATTGCCATGCTGGATCAGACCAAGGGTCCATCAAGCCCAGCATCCTGTTTCCAACAGAGGCCAAACCAGGCCACAAGAACCTGGCAATTACCCAAACACTAAGAAGATCCCATGCTACTGATAAAATTAATAACAGTGGCTATTCCCTAATTAAACTTGATTAATAGCCATTAATGGACTTCTCCTCCAAGAACTTATCCAAACCTTTTTTGATCCCAGCTACACTAACTGCACTAACCACATCCTCTGGCAACAAATTCCAGAGCTTTATTGTGTGTTGAGTGAAAAAGAATTTTCTCCGATTAGTCTTAAATGTGCTTCTTGCAAACTTCATGGAATGCCCCCTAGACCTTCTATTATTTGAAAGTGTAAATAACCGATTCACAGCTACTCGTTCAAGACATTTCATGATCTTAAAGGCCTCTATCATATCCCCCCTCAGCCATCTCTTCTCCAAGCTAAACAGCCTTAGCTTCTTCAGCCTTTCCTCATAGGGGAGCTGTTCCATCCCCTCACCATTTTGGTTGCCCTTCTCTGTACCTTCTCCATTGCAACTATATCTTTTTTGAGATGCGGTGACCAGAATTCACAGTATTCAAGGTGCGGTCTCACCATGGAGCGATATAGAGGCATTATGACATTTTCCGTTTTATTAACCATTCCCTTTCTAATAATTCCTAACATTCTGTTGCTGTTTTGACTGCTGCAGCACACTGAGCCGATGATTTTAAAGTATTATCGACTATGATGCCTAGATCTTTTTCTGGGTGATAGCTCCTAATATGGAACCTAACACTCGTTGTAACTACAACAAGGTTATTTTTCCCTATATGCAATACCTTGCACTTGTCCACATTAAATTTCATCTGCCATTTGGATGCTCAGTCTTCCAGTCTTGCAAGGTCCTCCAGTAATGTATCACAATCCGCTTGTGATTTAATTAGTCTAATAATTTTGTATCATTCACAAATCTGATGACCTCACTCATTGTATTCCTTTCCAGATCATTTATATATATATTGAAAAGCACCGGTCCAAGTACAGATCCCTGAGGCACTCCACTGTTTACGCTTTTCCACTGAGAAAATTGACCATCTAATCCTACTCTCTGTTTCCTGTCTTTTAAACCAATTGTAATCCACGAAAGGACATCACCCTCCTGTCCCATGACTTTTTAGTTTTCTTAGAAGCCTCTCATGAGGGACCTTGTCAAATGCCTTCTAAAAATCCAAATACACTACATCTACCGGTTCACCTTTAACCACGTTTATTAACCTCTTCAAAACAATGAAGCAGATTTGTTATGCAAGTTATTTGTTATGCAAGTCTTCCCATGTTGACTGTGTTCCATTAAACATGTCTTTCTATATGCTCTACGATTTTGATCTTGAGAATAGTTTCCACTATTTTCCGGCACTGAAGTCCAGGCTCACTGGTCTATAGTTACCCAGATCACCCCGGAGCCTGTTTTAAATATTGGGTTACATTGGCCACCCTCTGTCTTCAGGTACAATGGATGATTTTAATGATAGGTTACAAATTTTAACTAATAGATCATAAATTTCATTTTTGAGTTCCTTCGTTTACTTGTCCTGATGCTCGTTTTCCTGTCCTGATGTCCGTGATCCAGTCTTTATGTTCCTGATGTTCCATGATCCAGTCCTGATGTTCCGTGATGATCCTGCTTTGATGTCCTGAGCCCCTGGTTCCTTGTTGGCACCTTTCTTGGCGTTCCATGTCCTGGCACAAGCCTGCCTCCTCGTCCGCAGCACAAGCCTCCGGAGGGTCTTCCTTCCCTGTAGCCAAGTCCCGTCTTGGTCCTGTTCCCTGAGGCTCGTTCTGGCCCTTGGATTCCCTTGTGGCTGCTCCATCCATGCCTAAGACTCTGAATCTGCTCTGCTCCAGCATGGTCCATGACCAACCATGGGCGGCTGTGTAGGGCACATCTCGGTTGCAGGTTTCTTCTGAATCTTCAACATGTTCCAGCTTTCAACTTCCACGTATCTGTCTGGAGTCTGCCTCGCAATCAAGCGTGGTCCGCGGACCAGGTCCCGTGGTCCTCCCTGTGGTGGGCTATGTAGGGAGCGCTGCATCGCAGCCTCAACCTAGTCCTTGATCCTGAACCTTGATCCTGAACTTCCTCGTTCCCAAGTTCCTTGTTTGAGTCTCCACGTTCCAAGTTCTTCATCTGAGTCTCCACGTTCCAAGTTCCTCGTCTAAGTCTCCCATGTTCCAAGGCCTTCGTCTGTTCTTGGCCTCCATCCGGCCTGCTGCTTATTGCCATTACCCAGCAGGTCCGAAATGGCTTGGAATGGTCGGAGGACCGTTCAAAGACCACCATTGCGTTGTTGGTCTTCCTGAAGCGTGCAGGTCCGGTGGAGAGTTCGAGCCATCAGTTTCCACCCATGCTTGGACACGTCTCGCCTGCCTCAGTACCGCCTTGGCGCCCTCTGGGGTTGTGCCGTGGCCCAAGGACACACATTTCCCTCAAGTGGGATCGCTCTCCTAGCGCTCCCTAACACATACAACACCTCATCAGCAAGTAAATAATCATACAATCAGTGCAAAAGACTATGTAGCCCCCAACTCACTGCTGGACTTCTGTATGCAGCTTGATTTTATTAAGTTGCTAAAGTTTTAAAGCAGATTATGAAGTAGGTATGTCTTTCAATTTAAAGGGTTTTAAATTATTTGGTATATTTTAAAATCTAAAGTTTTTAAATTGATAACTTGGTAACCTTTTTTAGTTTGTGAATGACCAGCAATAAGAAAAACATTTAGTCAACCAATACAATCAGGGTTAATTGTATGTTATTCAGAATCACCTATTGACTCCTATTTTCACGATTTTCCTCCAGACTTGAGGGAGTAGTATTTATTTGTTAGATAAAGAGCCTAGGGTGGGTGGGAGACGGGGAGGGGTTAGATGGGAATCAAATTAGTTGTTGCATTAGTGGACCCTTGGGCCAAGTAGGATTGGTGCAACCAGCAGTTTTCTACCATTGGCAGGCGGACCCAGATGAAGCAGAGACCCTACTGCAGCTTCATCTTTATCAACCCTCGTTCCCCTTGGGTTGAGCCTTTAGATGCCGGGGCCGGCAGGTCTTAGGTGGGGGTCTTTGCTGTTAGCAGAGGTAGTCATCCTTGGATCTCTGGGTGGAAGCAGAGAGTGATCAGATGGACCAAGTCCAATGGTGGTCAGGGCAGGCAGTGGTATTGCATAACTGTTAACAGGCAAGGATCAGTGACAGGCTGCAGTCAAGCATATCTGGTAACAGACAGTGGACAGTGGCAAGCTGCAGTAAAGCATATCCAGTAACAGGCAGTGGTCAGTGGCAGGCTGTGGCCAGGATGTATCCAAGATCAAGCCAAGGTCAAACCAGGTATCCGTCCGAAAGGGAAGTTGGGATGGATAGGTAGGGTAGGTAGGCAAAGAGAAGCACAGATTGGCAAGGAACACTGAAGACAAAGCTAAAATGAAGATAGACCCTGAACTGAAGCTGAGGCTGGGCTGAAGACAAGACACTGAACTGAAGACAAGTTTGGGCTGAAGACATGATGCTGAACTGAAGATTAGGCTGGGCTGAAGAGAAGATGTAAACCTGTGTGGGACCTGTTGCTGAGGCAAATTGAGACTGGAGCATTGCCCTTTTATAGGGCTTTGGAGCTGAGTCATCAATAGGGGCACAGGGGGTTTCTTCCCACAGTCCCTTTAAATGTGGAGAAGAGATATGCGCATAGGAGTCATCATCAGCATCTTGATGCAATGAGGAATGATGGCTGGCTCGAGTTGATTTCGTTATTGGTGTCCTGCCACATTTTCTGGCGATATCCTGCTGTGTTTCGCACCGGGCCCAGAGGTGAGAGCGGCGGTCTGTGGGGACAGGCCATGGACTGCCAACTGTAACAGTACCCCCCTCTTAAGCTCCCTTCCAGAGGCCTTGGGTTTGCTGGGTTACTGGTTACGAAAGTCCTTTTTCCTTATCTTGCACTGAGATGCTGACTTCATTTGATTATCTGCAGTTTTCTTGGCTGAGGTCATTATTTTCTCGGCTCAGGTCGTTGTTTTCTCAACCTAACGATTGTTTTTTTCTCATAGTTCATTCAATTCCTGGGACGAAAGCTGAGCCACAAGTTAAGGGATGGAATCTTTCAAACTGAGTTGGCGGAAACCAACCCCTACCATAAGAGTTGGCGGAAACCAGCCCCTACCTCCTTCTCAGTCTTTTCTGGCAGAACGAGACAGGACTGTAGGATTCTTTTTGCTCTTTCTCTTCCTTTTACTTTCTTCCAGAAGTTGAGTCTGCAAGATTCATATCTCTTCATCCTTGTCATTAAGAAGTGACTCAAGGCTCTTCTTAGCAAGATTATTTCCCTTTTCCAGACTCTTCCGTTCAGATCTCTCTTGTTCCAGCTGTTCCTGTAACTGTTTATAGGTCATTTTAAGGGCATTTTCCTGGGGAGTTGTGATGTGATTTGAGTTTCTTGGACTTCCTATAGGGAGTTGAAGTCTCAAAAAAGTGGAAGCCACAATCATCAGGCGAGACGACCCTTCAGATTCCATATAGGATTCAGTGCATCCAGGTCCTCAATAGATGAGTTCTGATGTGGACCAGTCAAACTGTGGCTGATGTCGTCAGAGCCACAGCAGGTCTAGTATAACTGTACATACAGCTCTGGGCAGTACGTGGAAGCTAATGACTCCATGTATGAGAAGCCAATACATAGCATGAGGGGCATAGTGGACTGGATCACTTGTCCTGGAAGGGGGTCTCCGTAGACGAATGAGAGTTCCAGGAGTGGAGTTATAGGGACAGTAAGTATTTGGAATTGGTCGACAAGCTCTTGCTATATGATGTTCCCCCCAGCGTCAGAGTCCACCAAGGCCCGTGTGGAAAAACTTAAGGGAGATTGTTCCGAAGGTGACTGGCAAGAGGATCTGGGGAGTTGAGGCAGTGAACCCCATTCTCTCAGGGCAATGAGCTAAGACATGGCCTCTGGCCACGCAATACGCAGAGGCCTAATTGTTTGTTTCAGATCTTTTCTTCAGGAGGCAAGGAACAGCAGCCCAATTGCATGGGCTCTTCTGGTGGAAGGGTCATTGGCGTAGCAGGATATCAAGTGTACGCGAGGATTGGAAGGACGAAGCCCATGTAACATTTCTATGTGCCAAGAGACTCTCTCAGGATCTCTCCTGTAGGTGCCAGTCTATTTTCCACGTGATGTCAATGAGTGCTTCAAGCAAGATGGGAAGCTCTTGGGCAGCAAGCTTGTCCTTAATTTTAGGTAATAGGCCTTCCAAAAAAATAGCATGCAAGCACTCTCCCTGCCAATTCAGCTTGGAAACCATGGTCCTCAATTCCATTGTATACTCCACTAAAGTTCAGAGCCCCTGACGCAGCTGAAGTAGGTCCAAGGCCTTTAATATTGTTGACTTGGTTCCTCAAATGTGATGTGGAATTGTTCTGTAAATCTCTGGAAATTATGGAGGTTAGGGTACAATCTTTCCCAGAGTGGGGAGGCCCAGCCAAGTGCTACTCCCTCTAGAAGTGGGAGAATATAAGTGGTTTTAGTTTGGTTATCTGGGAGCAATGGGGCCTGCAACTGAAAGAGCATATGGCACTGATTAAAAAAACACGGACATTTCTTGGGTATCCAGCCTAGTGGAGTGGAGCTGGAAACTATCGTACGAGCCGACTGGGTACTGGCAATGGTACAGGTACTGCTATTTGTGGAGGTGGGGCGGTGGGTGTGGTCAGGGCATCCAATTCCATCGTAAGACAGTCCAATCTTGTGTCAAGATGGTCCATAGCTGCAGCCAAGAGCTCCAAGACAGCCTGTTGCTCCTGGAGTTTATGAGTCATGCCTGGGATAGCCTGCAGCACAGTCAAATCCGCTGGATCCATGGCCTCAGCAACCTGTTGTGTTAGTGGATCCTTGGGCCGAGGTAGGATTGGTGTAACCTGCAGATTCCTACCATCAGCAAATAGACCCAGATGAAGTAGAGACCCTATTGGAACTTCACCTTTACCAACCCTTGTTCCCCTCAGGTTGAGCTTTTGGGTGCCGGGGCCAACAGTTCTTAGGTGGGGGTCTCTGCTGTTGGTGGAAGTGGTTGTCCTTGGGTGGAAGCAGAGAGAGGTCAAATGGTCCAAGGTTTGAGTGCTGGTCAGGGCAGGCTGCGGTCAGGTGTATTCAAGATCAAGCTGAGGTCAAACCAAGTATCTGTCTGAAAGTGAAGTTGGGATGGATAGGCAGGGTAAGTAGGCAAGGAGAGGCACAGGTTGGCAAGGAACACGGAACACAAGATTGGGCTGAAGATAAGATGCTGAACCTAAGACAAGGCTGGGCTGAAGAGAAGGCTGGATCGAAGACAAGAGAGGAGCTGAAGATGCAGAGGCAACATGCTCTATTGCAAGTAGTGGGACCTGTTGCTGAGGCGTTGCCCTTTTATAGGGCTTTGGCGCTGACATCATCAGTAGGAGCCTCAGGGTTTTCCAGTTACTGTCCCTTTAAATGTGGAGAAGAGATGCGCACATGCCTAAGGAGGGTGTGCTGCACAGGAGTCGGCATTGGCATATCACCATATTAAGAAGTGGTAGCCGGCTCGGGCTGAAGGGGCAGCCCGTGGATCACCAATCTTTACACTAGTGACTAGTTGCCCAGGAACCAGTACTCTCATCTTTCTAGGTCAAGTAAGTGACCTTTGCAAGCTCATAATTCTTATACAAGCAAATACTAACTTATACAAGCTCACAAAATTAGCTCGACTGTTATCTCTAGAACTCTCAAAAGTTTTAACAATAGTAAACAAACATTTAAACAAGCTCACAAAATAACCCAAAGTCTTATTTCTAAGCACACACAATTCTTAGTAGTGACAAACAAATACTAAGTTATACAATCTTAATGAATTATCTAACTAACCTTTAGCTGGATAAGAAAGGGGAATATTCAAAATGAGCCATTAAATAGATAACTTGTGAGGTAGCCAGCTAAATGGCTTTTAATATTGATCTCCTTCAGTTTTGCCTAGCCCATAGAATTTAACAGAACCCAAAAACCTAATGAAAATGCAAATTTTTGTTATTTTGGGGTGCATTGGCCATTTGCTTTTTGTTTTCCATGAGCCAAAATGAATATTCCTCATTTGATTTCTATTTCTTACTAATTTTAAATGAATTGTCATGACCTGTTATACTGAGGACAGAGGTACTGAGCCTGGGCAAGGGCCTACCTCAGAGAGGCTGGGTGCTCGGAGCAGATGTTCTTCTGTAGGGAGATACCCATGTTTTACCATGGAAAGCAACAAAAAAATGAATCTAGAAGAAACAGACAGTAAATGATAAATAATGACAGGTGTCCCAGCAAAGAAACACTGACTCAGCTGCCTTTATCCCTAAGAACAGAATTTACAGTCTGTCCAAGGAAAGTCCATTGGACAGGGCTGACCCCCACCCATAGATGAAGGGGGGGGGGCTCAGAAAGGGAGAAAATGGTGACATGGCAAGACAGCGCTGGTCAAGATCTCCCCCAGGGAAAAAGGGGCGGCAGCGACCTGCAATGCAGAGATGCCACCATCCGTCCACTGCATGATTTTGCATGAACTTTTTGCATAAGTATCATCTGGCTAGTGTAAGAAGAGGCAAACGGGGGAGAAAGGAGGCTGACAATGCAAAGATAACCCTTGCCCCTCCCTGTGTTGAAGAAGTAGGACTGGGAGTGTCTGGGAGTTTGAAGAAAGAGGAAAGCCTGGCATGAAGTCAGGGACACCCCAGAGCAGAAAGATGCCTTCAGCCCAGTCAGTACCATAAACAAGGAAGCAAGTTTTCCCCTCGAGATGGTTCCCAAGATCTTCAGCCAGAGACTGTTTTATCAGTAAACAGAGGGAAATCTCATGAAGTTGGGTGGGGTTAGTAAGTTACCTACCAGTATTAATACTTTATGAAGGCTAAGATTTATGGCATGCACAAAGCCACTAATGATACAACTCTTTCTTTAATATAAACTGATGCTTAGTAGCAAGGATGTTAGAGACATGTGCTGTTTATTTTCTTCTAAATGCTAATCCTGCAAAGTCTGGGAAATAAAAGTCTAGTTCTGTGGATAAAACACATTGTCTTTTCCTGAACTATGAGGGTTGTGTGAATATAAGAGGTAATAGAGAGAGAACTGTCTGTAGTACTGCCAGCCCAATAGGTAAGGGGAAGGGGGAAACAAGGTGCACACAGTAGCAGACAGGTTCCCGAACCCCTCATATCGCATATACTTCTGGTTAAAGCAGCTGCTTCCCCTCAGGTTGGGCCCATGAGTATAGGTATCAGTCAGAACTTACCAAGTAGTGGCAGGAAACAGGCAGGAGGCAGGAATCCAGAACAGAACATGACTCAAGAATGGAGCTGAGGACCAGGCGACAAAATGAACCAGGAACAAACAGAAAACAGGCCAGGCAAACAGGTATCACAAAGCGAACCATATGAGGATTGTTTGATCAGCAAAGGTACGTCAGGCTAGGGCTCTTTATACCCAGCCCTCAATTTGGAAAATATTTAATGCTGATCCAATAGGGAGCCTCTGGAGGTGGGTCTCCCTAACTCTGTTTAGTTTGGTATTTCCTACAGGATTCTTGATGAGGCATAGTCCCTGCGGTTCCATTGCAGGATCCCCTAGTTTGAAAACCCAGGGTCATAGGCACTGCCCCTCACAGGAATGCACATCCCTATAAAAAAATGTTAGCAAGCAACTGAACTTCTTAAACCTCTTAGAAAACAGAAATGAAAAGGCAACATGAAGACAAGTGGGAAGAGTTTTATTTTATTTTTCTAGTAATCAATATTCAAATTTATCTAAATGGACATTTTGAAAACAGGAAATATATCACAACCTGTGCAATATAACATAAGAAAAACAAAAATAAAAATGATTAATCACAATGCCTTGGTGGAAAATTCAAGTCCACAAAGGGTGTTGGGATGGAGGACAAGAATGACATCAAGTTAGTGAAGCACAACAATCATTTAAAAAAAGCACACTCTTAAAGAAACCTAATTATAACTCACAGCTGTCATGCTACCTCAAAATAGACTAAGTAGCTAGAATGCAGGAATAACTTCCCTGTAAAGACAGGAGACACCCACAGGAGGCTATCCTTAAGAAAATCTTTTAACTGATCCAGTTAAAAAAAAAAAAATTACCCTGATATTTATTTATTGATAAGCATTTGATATTCTGCCCTTTTCTGTTTTAGTCTCAAGGTGGAATACAATCAAAATTACAACTAAAATTACAATCCAAATTGCAATCAAATCAAAGACACTAAACATGAGGTTAGAGCATGTATACAGGTATGGCTAAAGACCAAGAGCTAGATCTAGGTTAAAACAGAACAGATAATAGGTAAAGGGTCCAGTGGGTACAAAGGAAAGCAAGAATATAAAGATGGGTACAAGAGTACAGATGCATATATACAGTAATAGCACAAGCATTTTGTACCAAGGTAGTAAGAATAAATTAAGTAGGAGTAGACCAGTGGTAGACAAGATTATACCACTCCCAGTGGCTTCCAAGGTTGATTTGGGAGAGTACTACTCTTGACAGCAATGTTGGCAGTTTACACTTCCAGGGTTGCTGTCAAAATAACTCTGGGAGGTGCCAGGAACAGTCTGTGTGTTCCACAATCCCGGCAGTACATTTGGTTTTCGAGAATGGAGGTTGGGTGGGAGGGTTAGGGGTGGGCTGACAGAAGAAGATGGAGAGGGGATGAGGAGGGTACCGGAGGTACGTTTGTTACTCGCTGTGTAGGAGGGAACTGATCCGGCCCCTTTTTTCTTTAAATTTACCCAAATGTTTGGAGAGGCTTAGGGAGCTGGGGAGGGGGGGGGGGGCCTCAGGCCAGCAGGCCCATTTTTCTGTCATCTGGGTGGGGGCTTTGGGCCACAAGGACCACTGGGTTACCTTTATTTTATTTTATTTTTTTACAGCATCAGAACCGTTTAAGGTCAAAGGTATACAGGAACACATACATACCTGGATAACTCTGAAAACTAACTGCGATATTCAGAGATTTCTGGTGAGCTTTCAAAATTATCTGGCTAAGTGTAACTGGATAACTTTATGTGAGGACATTCAGCAGGATATTTATCCCATTGACTCTCCTTGATAACTTATCCAGCTAACTTTAACTGGATAGGTTATTGTTTCTTTTTTTAATTTTTAAATATTGGCCTCAAACTGATTTAAAACAAAAAGGGGAAATGTTTACCAAATAGTAATAACAGTAAAAATACAATGATATGGTACAGAGAGGACAGCAAGGACAACTCCCCAGGTTTTGGTGCTCCGCATTGTCCCTGGTCAGATTATATTTCTGGCCTACTGGCAGGATTAATAACACAGCTGTAGCTCCCATTGTTCCTTCTCATTCTTTTGTGGAAAATCTGATTTTTTTTAATTAGTTTTGGGAAATGCATTTTGCACTGCACAGAAGGAAATATATTTCTGTTCCTATTTCTCCAGTGTTGTATTGCATGCAGTCTGGCATCTTGGACTTTTCAGTCCATGCTTTGTCTCCATATTTCTGTTTCTAGTCTGTGGTCCCTCATTCTGTTTTTGGTGAGGATCTGTTCTGCATGTGTAAAAGAGATGAAGTATTCTGCAGTGTGTTACTACCCTAAAAACTTGCACATTGCAGTTACCACCCTAAACAGTTTGCTGGGCAGGCTGGATGGGCCACTTGGTCTTTTTCTGCTTTCATTTTCTATATTACTATGTGAATTTTCTGTACAGGGATCTGATGCACTTCAGCTTGTTCTGTTTTTCTAACTTACACTTCCCAATAGAAGAGGTGTTTGTATAGTAGTTCATGCTGCAATGTTTGAATTACTGCCTTTTCGTAGGCCAGGTTGAGCTGTTTGAGTTCTGGGTGTTAGTGCTGGTTTGGTTTATCAGGTTTGTTACACATGTGTAGTGTATTTTTGAGGGTTTTGTAGTATTTCGTAGTAGGGGAAGGAGTTTGTGTCACTGTTATTGATATGACACCAGAATTAGAATATTATTTTTATATGGTGAGTAGTAAGGGGAAGTGTCCTACTTCTGCTCTGCATCAATGTATAGGAAGTTTCTGTGGATATGGATTATCTGTTTGCAGAACTGGAGATGTATGATTTCTATTGGGGTTCTGTGCCATTCTGTACACTTTGGGTCAGTGAAGACTGGTTGAATGATGCTTTCAAATAATTTTAATAGTAGTTTTACTGGGATGTTGTATTTATCTAGAGGTTTCTTTGTTGTATAATAAGGCTTTTAGAACTTATTCTTATATACAATTTTAAAACTCCTAATGCACTTAATCTCAAGCCAAGGTATATATAATATATATTCTAAGGTATGCTCAACTTCTTGTTTATTTAAAAAAAATTTGAATTTGTGTTGATTTTATGGGCTTTTCTAGAAAATCATAATGTTTGCCTTTGTAGGGCTCATGATTTTCTTATAGACTGTGAGGGGTAGGGGATAAAATGACCAGATCTTCTGCATATATTTGATTTCTGAGTCATTTAGTTTTAGTCCTGGGGCTAAGGCGCTCTCTAGTACTCTAAGGAAATCATTGAAGTAGATCTTGCAGAGTAAGGCACGCCTCATTCCTGTCTGAAGCTGTCTGTCTGCATGTTTACTTTTGCCTTACAGCTGATGGAGGAATACATGGATTGAATTATATCATAGTTTCCCCCCCAGTTCCAGTTTGCAGTAATTTATAGTTGAAGCCAGGGTGCCAGATAGAATCAAAAGCTTTTGTAAATGTAATAAAACATGCAAATATTTTTCCTGAAGTGCTGTGTTATTTTTTTTTTAATATATTAATTAGTGTCTGTAGGGTAAAGATGTGGGAGGAACCCAATCCAACTTTGGTGCAGATTTTTCTCTCTTCATTAGGAAGTTTAGTGTTCATTTCTTGAAGAAACCACCAGTTTGCTAAACCGTGGCTCCCAACCCTATTTTTGGGTCATAGCACATCTGGAACATGGTTCACTTTATCGTGGCATAGCAGTACCCCCGTTTGGGTAGTTAGCTTCATCCAAGGAGCTATGGTTGCCGGGATTTGTCTGGTGGAGGAAGATAAACTGCCAAAACCCTAGGCGTATTTGAGGAAAACTACTGCATCTACTTCTTACAATTTCTGACTCTGGGGTGCCAATAAGGTGCAGGGGAGACCCAGGAACCACAGCAAAATTAAACCCAAAAACCCTGGTGCCAACAGACAGCCACCCCTCACTGTCCACTCTCTTAGGAGGGGGAAATAAAATATCTAGAGTCCAGTTGGTGCTCAACAACAAAGTTTTCTGTAGTTAGAAAAATAAAATTTAACACAGGAGCAATGATGATAATGAGTAACATAAAAATAAGAGTGATAAACTCACGGCCACCATGCCCCATAGTTCTGTGTTGGTCTCCACCCTGGTGCATCACTATCTAATAGAGATGTGAATCGTGTGCCCGATCGTCTTAACGATCAGGTTCAGATGGTGGGAGGGAAAAATCGGATCGTTAGAGATTGTGAATTGGAATCGTTCCGATTCCAATTCACATTGTTAAATTTTTAGTGAGGCCTGAGCAGATAAACAAAACCCCACCGACCCCCCCCCCCCCAAAAAAATGTTAAATTACCTGGTGGTCCAGTGGGGGGGGGGGGGGTCCATCGGCGCCATTTGGCTACCACTGATAAAAAGGCGCCGATGGCCCGAAAAAAAAAACCCACCCCGACCCTTTTCAAATTACCCCTTTGCTTCTCCCACCCCCCCGACCCCCCCCCCCCAAAAAAACTTTTAGATGTACCTGGTGGTCTAGCGGGGGGCCCAGGAGCCATCCCTTCAATCGTGCCGGTGCCGGTGCTGGAGGTTTCAAAATGGCGCCGATCGCCTTTGCCCTTAACTTGTCACAGGGAGTGACCGTCGCTCCCTGTGACAAGTTAAGGGCAAAGGCGATAGACTGCCAGAATGGCACCGATCGCCTTTGCCCTTACCTTGTCACAGGGAGCGACCGTCGCTCCCTGTGACAAGGTAAGGGCAAAGGCGATAGACTGCCAATATGGCGCCGATCGCCTTTGCCCTTAACTTGTCACAGGGAGTGACCGTCGCTCTCTGTGACATGGTAAGGGCAAAGGCGATCAGCGCCATTTTGAAACCTCCAGCACCGGCACCGGCACGATTGAAGGGATGGCTCCTGGACCCCCCTGCTAGACCACCAGGTACATCTAAAAGGTTTTTGGGGGGGTCGGGAGGGTGGGAGAAGCAAAGGGGTAATTTGAAAAGGGTCGGGGTGGGTTTTTTTTTCGGGCCATCGGCGCCTTTTTATCAGTGGTAGCCAAAATGGCGCCGATGGCCCGAGAGCGGGAGATCGCGCCGGGGACCACCCCCCCCCCCCCACTGGACCACCAGGTAATTTAACATTTTAAGGGGGTTCGGGAGGGTGGGGGAGTGTAAGGAATTTGTTTTAAAAGGTCGGGGTGGGTTTAGAGGTTGTGTTGGTGTGCCGGTTTTCCCACCCTCCCCCAAATAATTCCCGTGCCCTATTTAACGATACAATATAAATGCTCCTGACGATAAATCGTGGGCATTTGTATTGTATCGTGTACTCTAACAGTTTAGAACGATTTTAAAATTATCGGACGATAATTTTAATCGTTCAAAAACGATTCACTTCCCTACTATCTAATCGGATGTCCTTCCCATTGTGGTATAAAGCATAGAGAATACTACTCCAGCATTCCCTGGGCAGAAGATGGCAAAATTCCCCAGTCTAATAAACTCACTCAAAATCTCCAGCAATTCAAAAACTCCAAACTGTAATCCAAAACTTCTCAAAGTCTCCTTAATTCTCTCAGCTTCTCTTCTCCCCAGCCATAGCTTGTAGCCTGGACAAAAAGTTCAAAGCTCACACCTCTCTTCACCCTTGCTTTTCTGGTCACTTGAGCAAAAAAGAAATGAATCAGCCTTTATGCATATCAGAGGGGGGAGCCCATCCTTCCAGACTGGTCACAATTGCAAATTCTCCACTGCAATCCACAGTGAAAATCCTTCTGCTTCTCTGCATCAAAGACCTGAGGGAGTGAGGCTGGGACTAAACTGCAACTCCTACTCCTATCTCTTTTGTTTGAAATCAAGAGGTGATCTCCAGCTTCTTCTCCTCTCTCACCTTCCCTCTCTCCAATTCCTAGCAAGCTCCAAAGGATTATGTACCCCTAGAAGCCTTTCCATCCAAAAGATGAGGTTATTGCTTTGGGAGGATTCAAAAAATCTGCAAAAACCCTCTCACTGCTCATTGATAGAAAATTACTGCATGGGAGCATTTTTAGAGATGGCATAGGCGGGTCACACTATCATCACTTTTTTTCTTCCCTTCCTTCTTTCCCCAGCATCATCATCTTCTCTTCTCTTCATTCTTGCTCCTTCCCTTCGTTCTTGCCTCACCCATTGGCATCCTCATCACTGTCCCTCCCTCCCACTATCACATGGTGATTTCACCTTGTCTCTCCTTTCCACTTTCCTTCTGTCCCTGGCACCATCAACCTCCTTTCTCTTCTTTACCCCCTGAAATGATCACTTTCCTTTCCCCTCCCCCATCCACTGCCAACATCACTTTCCCCTCTCTTCCTTCTCCCATCCCCCCCCCCCTGCCACCAGCATCATCATTATCATCACCTCCTCCCTTCCCTTTCCCCCTATCTCACTGGTATCATCATAACCTTCTCTTCCCTTCTCTCTCTCTCTCCATTCCCTAGACATAATTATCACCTTCTTGTTTCCCTCCCCTGGCATTATCACCTTCATTTCCCTTCCCTCTCTCCCACCTCCCCTGGCATCATTACAGGGCCTAATTTGTGGAGAAAAGACCCAGAACACAGTCCCTGCACTTCTTTTCAGGCTTAAGAGGCAGAGCAGCAAGGATGTTCTTCTCCAACTCCTCTCCTCCAGCAGCCTGCAGAGAAGAGAAGAGAAGGGATTGAGCCTGAAGCAGACAAAGCAGAGAAGCACAACTTTGATCTCTAATCCAACCCCTTCTCTCCCGTTGTCCCTCACCCTATCTTCTCCTGTATTGCAGAGAAAGGAAGGCTTGATCCCGAAGCAGATACTACAGACACAAAACACTGTTGTATTAGCAATAGTGTCAAGTTTTGAGGCTTCCACCCTGGCCTTGATGATTGGCAGTACTATTAACAAGTTTCAAACTTGTGCTAATTCAACTCCTTTTGGTATCTAATTTCTGGCAGAATGACCCGTAATGACTTTCTGCACATTTTTTCTGGGAACCAAAATAACAGAGCAGATCCAGCAATTTAAATCAATTCTGATTCTCTCAAGGAAACAGAACATAGAAACAGTGGTAGCATAGATGTTTCATGCCCCCCCCCCCCCCCCCCCCCCACCACCACCACTTAGCACTGGGAGGAAGCAGAGCAGACCAGGGAGTGGCTTATTCCGAGACTGGGGCAGCTGCACAGCCTTGATTTTTTTGCGCAATTTCCCAGCATAATTGAGGAAGCTGTGAGGGAGAACAGCCAAGGTCAGAGAACCAGGGTGAATGCCCATCAGCACCCACTGCTTCTGGCACTACTGGGTGCATTGGTTTCTTGCTTATTTTGAAATCCCAGGCCCCAATGCCTCTACAGCTGGTAACCACACTGGTGGTAGTGGTGGGACTAAGGGATTGATTGAGGAGATCTGGTAGAGCAAGATAATGAGCAAGGGAATCAGTGGGAGGACGGAGCAAGTGAATGAGGGGATGTGGAAGTGCAAAATAGTGAGTTCATTGGAAGGGTTGTATGGGGCAGAGAGGGGGAAAAGAGTGAGTCAGGGGATCAAAGGTGCTGCAGGGTGTAAATGAGGAGATGTGAGGGACTATGTGATGTGAGTAAGATGATCAGAGTGTGGGGGCACTCTAAGAACTTAAGAACATAAGAACATGCCATACTGGGTCAGACCAAGGGTCCATCAAGCCCAGCATCCTGTTTCCAACAGTGGCCAATCCAGGCCATAAGAACCTGGCAAGTACTCAAAAACTAAGTCTATCCAATGCTACTGTTGCTAGTAATAGTAGTGGCTTTTTTCTAAGTCAACTTAATTAATAGCAGGTATTGAACTTCTTCTCCAAGAACTTATCCAAGCCTTTTTTAGACCCAGCTACACTAACTGCACTAACCACATCCTCTGACAACAAATTCCAGAGTTTAATTGTGCGTTGAGTGAAAAAGAACTTTCTCCGATTAGTATTAAATGTGCCCCATGCTAACTTCATGGAGTGCCCCCTAGTCTTTCTATTATCCGAAAGAGTAAATAACAGATTCACATCTACCCGTTCTAGACCTCATGATTTTAAACACCTCTATCATATCCCCACTCAGTCGTCTCTTCTCCAAGTTGATCAGTCCTAGCCTCTTTACTTTCCTCATAGGGGAGCTGTTCCATCCCCTTTATCATTTTGGTCACCCTTCTCTGTACCTTCTCCATCACAACTATATCTTTTTTGAGATGTGGCGACTAGAATTGTACACAGTATTCAAGGTGTGGTCTCACCATGGAGTGATACAGAAGCATTATGACATTTTCCGTTTTATTCACCATTCCCTTTCTAATAATTCCTCAACATTCTGTTTGCTTTTTTGCCTGCCGCAGCACACTGAACCGACGATTTCAATGTGTTATCCATTATGACGCCAGGATCTCTTTCTTGGTTGGTAGCTCCTAATATGGAACCAAACATTGTGTAACTATAGCATGGGTTATTTTTCCCTATATTTATCACCTTGCACTTATCCACATTAAATTTCATCTGCCATTTGGATGCCCAATTTTCCAGTCTCACAAGGTCTTCCTGCAATTTATCACAATCTGCTTGTGATTTAACTACTCTGAACAATTTTGTATCATCTGCAAATTTGATTACCTCACTCGTTGTATTCCTTTCCAGATCATTTATAAATATATTGAAAAGCAGGGGTCCCAGTACAGATCCCTGAGGCACTCCACTGCCCACTCCCCTCCACTGAGAAAATTGTCCATTTAATCATATTCTCTGTTTCCTGTCTTTTAGCTGGTTTGTAATACACGAAAGGACATCACCACCTATCCCATGACTTTCCTAGAAGCATCTCATGAGGAACTTTGTCAAATATCTTCTGAAAATCCAAATACACTACATCTACTGGTTCACCTTTGTCTACATGTTTATTAACTCCTTCAAAAAAGTGAAGCAGATTTGTGAGGCAAGACTTGTCATGGGTAAAGCCATACTGACTTTGTTCCATTAAACCATGCCTTTCTATATGTTCTGTGATTTCGATCTTTAGAATACTTTCCACCATTTTTCCTGGCACTGAAGTCAGGCTAACTGGTTTGTAGTTTCCTGGATTGCCTCTGGAGTCCTTTTTAAATATCATGGTTACATTAGCCACCTTCCAGTCTTCAGGTACAATGGATGATTTTAATGATAGGTTACTAATTTTTACTAATAGATCTGAAATTTCATTTTTGAGTTCCTTCACAACCCTGGGGTGTATACCATCCAATCCAGGTGATTTACTGCTCTGTGAGTGAGGCAATCAGAGTGGCAGGTAAGAGTGAATGAGAAGAGGGGAAAGGATAGGAGGAGGTGTGATAGGGAAGGAAAGAAGAAAGTGAGTGAGGAGAGCAGGCACAAGTGCTTCCTTTCTTCCATCTCTCAGAAGGCAAAAAAGCAGGTCACCCATTTGAATTCTAGATGCCCCGCCCCCATCCTAGGAGCCAGATGATACCGAGTATTTAACCAGACTTTCTGGTCAGGGAGGAATTCAGGAGATGAGCGACATCGACTGTCAGCAGTTCTTTTGGCCTAGTCTTAAGGGCATCCGCAATAGTCCGTGCCTGTTATAATATGGTGTGGTTCGTAGTGAGATCTGACTCCACCCACAGGGAGGAGTCCTGTGGGGACTCACTACGATGGGCGTGGTCTCAACAGAGACAGACACACAGCTCGATACAGTAAAGTGGGGCCGCGGTTACCCCGCTCCTAACCCGCTTTCTACTCACTTTCCGGCCGCGTTAGCCCTTCCTGCGATACACTATCCCCTTTAGCCCATCCTCACCGCCTCTTTAAATTCCCGGGTAACCCCTTCCGCATGCGGCATGTATATTAGATGTAAACCATCGAATTAGCTATTCCCTCCCATACAGTAACTCGCGCCCCGACTATCGCCTTTTTAACCTGGAGTTTAGCCGCACGTTTAACCTGCTAATTTACCGCCTACCCCTACCCCTGCGTTAGAGGCAGGGGTAAGGGTAGACAGCTTTCCCCCAAAAAGAAACCTAAAAACCTAAAATCCCCTCCTCCCGAAGCTACTCGACATGTTATCAATTTACTTTTTGTTGCTTTCAGCCCCTTCAACTTTCTCTGCCGTCCTCTGGAGGGGGCAGCCAGCGGCGAAAGCGGCTTGCAGTGCCCCCCCCCCCCCCCCGCGCAGATCCCGGTTCTCCTGGCTCTCGACGATGTTTCCGTAGGTACTCCAGCTCGACTTCTGGCTGACAGCTACCCTCCCCCAAAAAAAGACTGCTGAGTTACAGCCTTGGAAGGGAAGCGAAGCGAACTTTCATGGGCTTGAGCGCTCAAATTGACGGGCGCTCAAGCCAATGAAAGCACAGGGACGGGCGTGTGTGCGTTATGCCCGCCCGTCCCTGTGCTTTCATTGGCTTGAGCGCCCGTCAATTTGGATGCTCAAGCCAATGAAAGCACAGGGACGGGCGGGCGTGACATCACTGCCGTCCCTGTGCTTTCATTGGCTTGAGCGACCAAATTGACAGGCGCTCAAGCCAATGAAAGCGTCGTGACATCACGCCCGCCCGTCCCTGTGCTTTCATTGGCTTGAGCGCCTGTCAATTTGGACGCTCAAGCCAATGAAAGCACAGGGACAGGCGGGCGTGACATCTTTTTTTTTTTCCCCTTGGCTGCACCCGCGCTCTTCTTTTAATTTTTTGGCCGCTGGTGACGTGAGCGCTGGAGGCAGCCCGCTGTCTCCTTTTATTTCCTGCTGCCGCCTATCTGGGGTCCAGTTGTGGGCCGTGGTCTCCTTTCCCTTTCTTTGGCTGGCACCGGCCTGGACTACGGAAGGAACCCGCAGTCTGTCACGTCACGGCCGTCCCTGTGCTTTCATTGGCATGAGTGCCTGTCAGTTTGGGCGCTCATGCCAATGAAAGCACAGGGACGGGCGGGCGTGACGGCGCTCAAGCCCAGGAAAGTACACTTCGCTTCAGTTTCAAGGCCGTAACTCAGCAGTCTTGGGGGGGGGGGGGGGAGAAGGGGGTAGCTGTCAGCCAGAAGGCGAGCTGGAGTACCTGCTAGAACATCGAGAGCCAGGAGAACCGGGACCGGGGGGGACGACGACACCGCTGCAAGCCGCTTTCGCCGCCGGCTGCCCCCCCTCCGGAGGACGGCAGAGAAGGCTGAAAGGGCTGAAAAACAACAAAAGGTAAGTTGGCACATGTCGAGCCGCTTCGGGAGGAGGGGATTTTAGGTTTTTAGGTTTTCATGGGTTAAAGTTGGGATCCACTTCCTGGTGCCTGTCATTTCAAATGTCATTTGAAATGACAGGTACCAGCGCACCCAGGATACTGTATAGGCACTGTATTAAGCGCCTATACAGTAAAATCGGTTGCGCGGGCCTAACGCTTTCCTTAACGCTTCGCAGACGCGGCTTGCATTTGCAAGCAATTTAAATAGAGTATCGAACGGTATGTGATCAGAATAGTGCATGGGGCAAACGAGGGTGCGCCCGGCACTGCACACTTTTTCTAACGCGGCCTTACTGTATCGACCTGAATGATAGGAGAGACTTTATTGTACTGGAATCGTGGGTGATACCCACAGCATGGAGAAAAGACACAGTCCAGAGTAATAAGGCTGCTCAATGTTGATATCCCTGGTAGTGGCCCTCAGAGCGGAGTATGCCAGGGAACACCTCTCAAGATGATATCCTTTAGGGTGGATCCGGTAGTGGCCCGCAGTGCGGGGTATGCCAAGGATCAGCAAATAATATTTCATAGAGGTGCAGAAAGTCAGCAGAGTGAAGTATATGATGGTACTTACTCTGGAGTATAGAAAGGTAGCTGGGATGAGCATGGTAATGGACTGAGGCACGGGGTACACCGGCGGTTCCATCAGCAAGATGATGGAAGCGATGATAGTACTCAAGAAGCTGAATTGGCGGTGTCCTGATTAAGGATGACAGGAATCTCCAGGCAAGAAGGCCCTCCAAGGAGCAGATAGCCAGAACGTAACAAGGTCCCCGAGGAGCAGGTACCTAAGGTGTTTTAAGTTCAGGCAGCAGTTCAAGTAGCATAGCATCTCCAAATGGAGTGGAATAAGCAGGAAGGAAGTCCTTGCTAACTCGTAGGAAGCATAGGCTGGATGGGTTAAATACTTCTGGCGGGTGATGTCATGCGGACAGGACGTCCCGAGGTACCCGCCATGACGTGGATAAGAGAGGGTCTGGTGTGCACAGGCATGCCCTAAATAATCCCTGACTCAAGATGGTGGAAGGGATCACCCACGCCATCCCAGGAATGCTGAGGAAGGCAGTGTTTTCAGGCTGAGGCCGCCATTGCCTTGAGAATTGCTGTAGTAGGGAAAAGAGAGGTGAGCAGAAAGGTTCGCAGCCGTCTGCGACCGACGGGGCGCAACAGTACCCCCCCTTCTTAGGGCCCCTTCCAGGGGGTTTCGGCTTCCTTGGGTGAGTTAGATGAAATTGTCGAATAAGATCCTTGTCAAGGATGTTATTAGCAGGTTCCCAGCTGTTTTCTTCCGGCCCACATCCTTCCCTGGATAATAGGTATTCCCAATACTTTCCACGTTTGCATACATCTAAGATTTCATCACTTGGTATGTATTGTCCTCTTCAGCAGACAGAGGCTATGGATCCGGAGTCTTTTTAGAAAACTTGGAGAGGATGAGTGGCTTCAAAAGAGATACGTGGAAGGCGTTGTATATTTTCATGGAAGTGGGTAATCGCAGGCTGTAAGTTACAGGTCCCATGTGGCAGAGAATAGAGAAAGGGCCAATGTAGCTTGGAGCAAATCGAACAGATGGCAGCTTGAGATGGATGAATTTGGTACTGAGCCATACCTTGTCTCCTGGTTGGATCTCAGGGGCTGTTCTGTGATGAGCATTATAATATTTCTTGGCCTGTTGTCCTGCCTTCTGCAAAAGGACTTTGGTTTGTTCCCAGAGATGATGGAGCTCTTCAGCTGATGCCTGGGCTGCTGGCAATGGAACTGACAAGGGTATTGGTAGTGGAGGTAATGGGGGACGGCCATACACTATCTGGAATGGTGTTGATCTAGCTGCGGCAGATGGGTGTGAATTTAGGGAGAACTCAGCCCAGGGGAGCAACTCTGCCCAGACATTTTGTCTGGAGTTGATGTAGGAGCGAAGGAACTGTTTAAGTGTATGGTTCGTTCTTTCAGTTTGGCCATTTGATTGAGGATGGTATGCTGATGTCAGGTCTAAAGAACATAAGAACATAAGAAAATGCCATACTGGGTCAGACCAAGGGTCCATCAAGCCCAGCATCCTGTTTCCAACAGAGGCCAATCCAGGCCATAAGAACCTGGCAAGTACCCAAAAGCTAAGTCCATTCCATGTTACCATTGCTAATGGCAGTGGCTATTCTCTAAGTGAACTTAATAGCAGGTGATGAACTTCTCCTCCAAGAACTTATCTAATCCTTTTTTAAACACAGCTATACTAACTGCACTAACCACATCCTCTGGCAACAAATTCCAGAGTTTAATTGTGCGTTGAGTAAAAAAGAACTTTCTCCGATTAGTTTTAAATGTGCCCCATGCTAACTTCATGGAGTGCCCCCTAGTCCTTCTACTATCCGAAAGAGTAAATAACCGATTCACATCTACCCGTTCTAGACCTCTCATGATTTTAAACACTTCTATCATATCCCCCCTCAGTCGTCTCTTCTCCAAGCTGAAAAGTCCTAACCTCTTTAGTCTTTCCTCATAGGGGAGTTGTTCCATTCCCCTTATCATTATGGTAGCCCTTCTCTGTACCTTCTCCATTGCAATTATATCTTTTTTGAGATGCGGCGACCAGAATTGTACACAGTATTCAAGGTGCGGTCTCACCATGGAGCGATACAGAAGCATTATGACATTTTCCGTTTTATTCACCATTCCCTTTCTAATAATTCCCAACATTCTGTTTGCTTTTTTGACTGCCACAGCACACTGTACCGACGATTTCAATGTGTTATCCACTATGACACCTAGATCTCTTTCTTGGGTTGTAGCACCTAATATGGAACCCAACATTGTGTAATTATAGCATGGGTTATTTTTCCCTATATGCATCACCTTGCACTTATCCACATTAAATTTCATCTGCCATTTGGAAGCCCAATTTTCCAGTCTCACAAGGTCTTCCTGCAATTTATCACAATCTGCTTGTGATTTAACTACTCTGAACAATTTTGTGTCATCTGCAAATTTGATTATCTCACTCATCGTATTTCTTTCCAGATCATTTATAAATATATTGAAAAGTAAGGGATCCCAATACAGATCCCTGAGGCAGTCCACTGTCCACTCCCTTCCACTGAGAAAATTGCCCATTTAATCCTACTCTCTGTTTCCTGTCTTTTTGCCAGTTTGCAATCCACGAAAGGACATCGCCACCTATCCCATGACTTTTTACTTTTCCTAGAAGCCTCTCATGAGGAACTTTGTCAAACGCCTTCTGAAAATCCAAGTATACTATATCTACCGGTTTACCTTTATCCACATGTTTATTAACTCCTTCAAAAAAGTGAAGCAGATTTGTGAGGCAAGACTTGCCCTGGGTAAAGCCATGCTGACTTTGTTCCATTAAACCATGTCTTTCTATATGTTCTGTGATTTTGATGTTTAGAACACTTTCCACTATTTTTCCTGGCACTGAAGTCAGGCTAACCGGTCTGTAATTTCCCAGATCGCCCCTGGAGCCCTTTTTAAATATTGGGGTTACATTTGCTATTCTCCAGTCTTCAGGTACAATGGATGATTTTAATGATAAGTTACAAATTTTTACTAATAGGCCTGAAATTTCATTTTTTAGTTCCTTCAGAACTCTGGGGTGTATACCATCCGGTCCAGGTGATTTACTACTCTTCAGTTTGTCAATCAGGCCTACCACATCTTCTGGGTTCACCGTGATTTGATTCAGTCCATCTGAATCATTACCCATGAAAACCTTTATCTAAGATGTAACTTGTAAAAAAGAACACTACTTGGAGGAGAAAAGCTTTCACCAATTTAATAGATACAGGAGTCTGAAAAATACAAGAGTCTGAAAGAAACTTATTTTTAATACAAAACCATAAAAAGGGGACTCAGGGCAGAAAATAAACCTTCTCCATTACGGGTACCTCCCCAACATCCTCTTCAGTAAACACCGAAGCAAAGAAATAATTTAATCTTTCCGTGATATCAAACTTCTTGCAAAGAGCTCTCCAGAACTTTGCCATGAATTGTACGTTTCTATCTGAAAGGATATACTTCAGCATGCTGTGCAGGCGAAAGATATGCCGTATAAACAGCTTTGCCAATTCTGGAGCAGTTGGGAGTCTGGGTAATGTTACGAAGTGCACCATTTTCGAAAAGTGGTATACAGTGACCCATATGGTGTTGTTGCCGCTGGACATAGGCAGGTCAACGATGAAGTCAGTCGCGATGTGCGTCCACGATTCCTCTGGAACTGGTAAAGACTGGAGAAGGCCCCAAGGGCGACCGGCCAGAGGCTTCTGTCTTGCACAGGTGACGCAAGATTCTACATACGCTTATAAGTCCTTCTTCATCGAAAGCCATCAGTAGTATCTCTCTAGGTTGGATGGCGTACGGGCTTGCCCAGAGTGACGGGCTAGTCGAGCATCATGAGCCCACTTAAGAAGTTTCTTTCTTAAAGTCCGAGGAATTACCGTCTTTCCAGCTGGCATGGAATGGGTAGCAGAAAGAATCACTTTATCAGGGTTGATTATATGGCGAGGTGCATCTGGAACATCCTCAGCAGTGAAGGATCTTGAGAGAGCATCTGCACATGTATTTTTGTCAGCAGGGCGGTACTTGAATAGAAAGTCAAACCGATTAAAAAACAAAGACCATCGGGCTTGTCTATGATTAAATCATTGTGCATGACTCAGATATTCCAAATTTTTATGATCTGTGTATACAGTTCTCTCATGTTGTACCCCCTCTAGCCATGGGCGCCAGTCTTCAAATGCTAGCTTGATAGCCAACAGCTCTTTATCTCTTATGCCATAATTTCTCTTGGCAGGAGAAAAACACCAGGAAAAAAAAGAACAAGGGTGTAGAGTATGGGTGTCACTGTTCTAGCTAAGAATGGCCCCTACACCGACATCGGAGGCATCAACCTCGACTATAAATGGATGTCGAGGTTCCGGGTGGCGAAGGCAAGGTTTTTTGAGGAAAGCCTCTTTGAGGGTTTGAAAAGCCACAACAGCTTCTGGAGACCACTGCGAAGGGTTGGCTCCCTTCTTCGTCATGGCAGTAAGTGGTGCAGTCAAGGTAGAGTAGTGTTGGATGAACGTGCGATAATAATTAGTGAAGCCGAGGAAGTGGTGGAGTGCTTTACGACCAGTGGGTTGAGGCCAGTCTTGTATACTTTTGTTCTTTTGTGTATCCATCTGGAAACCTCTGCTGGACACCACATAGCCCAAAAAGGGAAAAAACTCCTGATGGAAAGCACACTTTTCGAGCTTAGCGTAAAGACGGTTATCACGTAGTCAATGCAGGACTCTGGCAACGTCTGCCTGGTGACTTTGTAAATCCTGGGAAAAAATTAGTATGTCATTTAAATACACAACCACACATTAGTAAAGCATATCTCGCAGAATCTCATTCATCATATTTTGGAATATGGCCGGGGCGTTACACAGGCCAAAAGGCATGACCATGTACTCGAAATGGCCATCGAGAGTATTAAAGGCCGTCTTCCACTCGTCTCCTTGACGAATGTGGACCAGGCTGTATGCCCCTTTTAGGTCTAGTTTGTGAAAATCTTGGCTCCCTGGAGTCTGTTGAACAACTCTGAAATCAGAGGTAATGGATATCAGTCCTTTATAGTAATTTTGTTAAGTTCTCTGTAGTCTATACAAGGATGAAGAGATCCATCCTGCTGAGAGCAGGGTTGGTAATAGGTGGTGAACGGGAGCGAACCCGCGAAGGCTTCTTGGGCATCTGACTGTCCCGGTGACGCTCTTGGAGATGATGGTCGATTTGGCCTGCCAAGTCTATAAGGTCCTCAAGAGAGGAAGGGAGTTCCCGTGCAGCCAACTCATCCTTCAGCTGCAGGGAGAGTCCATCCAGGTAGATAGCTCGGAGGCAGTCTTCCTGCCAAGTGAGCTCAGTATCCAAAGTCCAAAACTTGATGGTATAGTCGAAAAGACTTCTTTGACCTTGACACAGATGTAGTAGGCTGGTGCTTCCCATGGCATGTCGCCCAGGATCATCGAAGGTCTGTCAAAACACAGCCACAAACTGAGTCAGTTCTTTCAACAAGGAATCCGAGCGTTCCCACAGGGGGAAGCCAATGCCAGCGCCTTCCCCTCAAGGTAGGATAAGATGAAGGTGACCTTCGTCAATTCTTCCTTTAAGATGGAGGGCTGCAGAGCGAATTGCATATAACATTGGTTAATAGATGGGCATGATGGCCGCCGAGCTGTGAGCCGGTGTAAGATGCCAGAGAGGAGAGCTGCCGAATATTTCCTTTTTATACTTTTTCCCTTGCAAATACGATGCTGCATACAAAAAGAAAAGCCCGCTTGAGGTTTGAGAATGCTAGCTCACCTTCAATAGACCCGCGCCAGCTGCAAATCTCTGGTTTCTTCACGGGCACACCATTGATAGAACCGGGAAACTTGGTCACTAGGGGAAGGCCAGGGAACATGGGCTCTCCCCCCTGACCCTAGATATGACTTTAAGCCCCAGATCACTGCGGAAACCAGACCACCCCGGAGGCATCACGATACCCAGCCCTACTTCGGTGGACGCAGGAGCAGCCATGGAAATGGCCCGGGAGAAAAATTCTGAAGCCAGCTGGATGGGAGTCGGAAGTGCCATGGAACAGCTGCTGGGGGAGGAAAACCAAGGAGAAGGGGGATAAGTGGAGAGTCCTGTTATGACCTCCTCACCGCTGATTTCAGAGATGGAAGGCTTACCATCAACTATAGGAGGGGTGAGTGCTGGAACTGTGGAAGGTGAGGGGATGGAACGGCTGAGAGTGCTCGCTGCTTCCTCACTAACTACAAAACCTGACGTAGTGACTTTGGATGGGATATGGACAATGCTATTTTCCATTGAAGGCACCATAGAAGTTCTGTCGGCGGAAACCGTGGATATAAAAATTCAAGCGATTGTTGCGGTTCTGGCCGCGAGCGCCGTGACCAGACCCTTACCTCCGTGCTCCTGGACCTATTCCCGCTTCTGGAGTCCTGGTTTGTGCTCTGTTTGGAGGTGTCCCCACGGGGGCCGCGCCGCCGGGAAGCTTCCCATGGATGCCCTGCTTCTAGGCGCGCGCATGCGCGCCACTTGGGCACTTTTCTAGGCCGTTTCCCGCTAATGGTGACTCCGCCCAGTTCCCTTAAGCCGGCCACGGACACTCAGTCTTTGCCTTGCAATGGATTTACCACCTGGTTCCCTGTTGTGTTGTGCCCCGGAGTGAGCTGTCTTGATACTTGCTCCGTTCCTGCCTGCCTGCTACAGTACCTGCTTGGTTCCTGCTTGCCCGCTACAGTACCTGCTTGGTTCCTGCTTGCCTGCTACAGTACCTGCTTGGTTCCAGTACCCAAGTCCTGCTACAGCTCCTGCCTGCCTGGTTCCAGTACCCGAGTCTTGCTACAGTTCTTGCCTGGTTCCAGTACCCGAGTCTTGCTACAGTTTCTGCCTGCCTGGTTCCAGTACCCGAGTCTTGCTACAGTTCCTGCCTGGTTCCGGTACCCGAGTCCTGCTACAGTTCCCGCCTGCCTGGTTCCAGTACCCGAGTCCTGTTACAGTACCTGCCTACTGTTCTAGTCTGGTTCCAGTTCTCATTCCTGATCAACAACCCGCCTAAGTCCCAGCGGCCGGGCCCCTACGGGCTCCTCCCGGGGGGGCTTCGGCTTCCAAGGGTGAAGCCGCCTAAGTCCCAGTGGTTGGGCTCCTATGGGCTCCTCCCGGGGGAGTACCAGCTTCCAGGGTGAAGAGCACCTCTACATCCTGCCTGAACATCTGCCTCCCGGCCTGCCACATACTAGAGACATTGACCACCTTTCCCAGTCTCCTGCAGGTCGGCCCAAGGGTCCACTAAATTGAGACTCCATAACAGATTGCAAGGCCATGGACGGCGGATATGCCCACTCTCTCGGATCTGCCCGGGATGGCCCGGCAGATGCTACAGCACCAGAGCTGCATTGATACTCTGGCAGCCACAGTGGAATGGCTGTCCTCTCGCCTGGAGTCCTTGCCTCCTGCTGGTGGGTTCCCCGAGGGACACAGATCTTCTGTGACTCAGCTACTGGCACACTCCCACTACGCTGGAGATTTAAGGACCTGCCGCGGCTTTCTGAACCAATGCTTCGTACGGTTCTTTCTGTTGCCTTGGCATTTCTCCTCAGATGCGGTGAAAGTGGCGTATATCCTGTCCCTGCTTGATGGGAAAGCCTTAATATGGGCTTCTCCCCTTTGGGAAAACAATGATCCCTCGCTAACGAACTTACAACAGTTCATCTTGAACTTCTGACAGGCCTTTCATGACCCCGCCCGAGTAGCCATGGCTACATCTGATCTGCTGCAACTCCATCAAGGGGCTCGCTCCTTGGCAGATTATGCTATGGAATTCCGGACTTTAGCCCAAGAAGTAGGTTGGTAGGATGGTAGTCTTAAGGCCATCTTCCTGGAGGACCTCTGCGGGAGCATAAAGGATGAGATTGCTGCCCGAGATCTGCCGGAGGACCTCAACGCCTTGATAGAGATGGCTGCCCATGTTGACCGCCGCCTACAACAATGGGCCAAGGAGCAGCACTCCTCTCGCCACAGTCTAGCTTCTGTGTCGGTGAGATCCGCGTCTTCTCTGAAAACTTCTCGTCCAGATGCTCCCACCTGCGAACCCATGTAGCTGGGTCGGGCCCCGCTCTCTGCTGAAGAGAGGCAACGTCACCGTTCATTGAAGTTGTGTTTGTATTGTGGTCAGAAGGGCCACTTCTTGGCACGCTGCCAGGAGCGTGCGGAAAACGCCAAAGCCTAGGAGGTCGGGAGGAGCTCCTCCTAGGCTGTGCTACAGCTCCTCAATGTACCGTTCCTGTTACCCTGGAATACCCTGGAGGGTCCATTGAGACGATTGCATTCCTGGATTCTGGAGCCGGAGGTAATTTCATCTTGCAGTACTTAGTCTCCTAGTTGCGAATCCCGACGCATAGATGGGAGGTCCCGTTACGTATTCCCTCCATCTAGAGGAGGCTCCTTCCAGGACCTGTCCTGATGTCCCCGGCACCCATTACTGTCCGCACCGGGGTGATCCATTCGGAGGAGATAGACTTCCTAGTGTTGGATAAGGCTGTCCACCCTGTGGTGCTAGGGTTGCCGTGGTTACAGAAGCACTCGCCCACGATTCACTGGGTATTCTACAGATTGACAAGTGGAGCCCTTTCTGCCTAGCTAATTACATGAAAGTGCCTAGGGATCCCACACTCCCGTTGATGCACTCTGCCCTAGGTCCTCCTGGACCTTATGAGGACTTTACGGATGTTTTTTTCCAAGACCAAGGCGGAGATCCTTCCGCAGCATCGTCTGTATGACTGCACTATAGACCTGTTACCTGAAACTATGCCCCCCCCCGAGGAAGGGTGTATCCCTTATCATTACCTGAAACCCGGGCCATGTCCGAGTATATTTCAGAGAACCTGGCCAAGGGGTTCATTCACTCGTCCAAGTCGCCTGCAGGGGCAGGCTTTTTCTTTGTCAGCAAGAAGGATGGTTCGCTGAGACCGTGTATAGACTATCGAGGCCTAAATTCCATTACCAAGCGGGATCGTTACCCGCTCCCGCTAATCCCGGAGCTCCTCGATAGGCTCCAACATTGCTCTAAGCTTCAACGGCAAGAGGAAATGTGGAAAAAAGGATTTACATTCACAAAAAAGCAGGGAGTAGCTTGCTTGTTACGGCGGTTACTACCCCAAACCAAATAAGCCTGATACTTCACTTTCAATGCATATCCAGCATAGCTCTCTGCTTCAACGGCACGGGAGGAAGACCGATACTTCACCATATCCAGTAGGGATGTGAATCGTTTTTTGATGATTTAAAAAAATCGTCAGATATATTTTAAATCGTCAAAAATCGTTAAGAGTCGCGATCTGGAAAGAAATACGACGAGTGAGATAATCAAATTTGTAGATGACACAAAATTGTGCAGAGTAGTTAAATCACAAGCAGATTGTGATAAATTGCAGGAAGACCTTGTGAGACTGGAAAATTGGGCATCCAAATGGCAGATGAAATTTAATGTGGATAAGTGCAAGGTGATGCATATAGGGAAAAATAACCCATGCTATAATTACACGATGTTGGGTTCCATATTAGGTGCTACAACCCAAGAAAGAGATCTAGGTGTCATGGTGGATAACTCATTGAAATCGTCGGTTCAGTGTGCTGCGGCAGTCAAAAAAGCAAACAGAATGTTGGGAATTATTAGAAAAGGAATGATGAATAAAACGGAAAATGTCATAATGCCTCTGTATCGCTCCATGGTGAGACCGCACCTTGAATACTGTGTACAATTCTGGTCGCCGCATCTCAAAAAAGATATAATTGCGATGGAGAAGGTACAGAGAAGGGCTACCAAAATGATAAGGGGAATGGAACAACTCCCCTATGAGGAAAGACTAAAGAGGTTAGGACTTTTCAGCTTGGAGAAGAGACGACTGAGGGGGGATATGATAGAGGTGTTTAAAATCATGAGAGGTCTAGAACGGGTAGATGTGAATCGGTTATTTACTCTTTCGGATAGTAGAAGGACTAGGAGACACTCCATGAAGTTAGCATGGGGCACATTTAAAACTAATCGGAGAAAGTTCTTTTTTACTCAACGCACAATTAAACTCTGGAATTTGTTGCCAGAGAATGTGGTTCGTGCAGTTAGTATAGCTGTGTTTAAAAAAGGATTGGATAAGTTCTTGGAGGAGAAGTCCATTACCTGCTATTAAGTTCACTTAGAGAATAGCCACTGCCATTAGCAATGGTTACATGGAATAGACTTCGTTTTTGGGTACTTGCCAGGTTCTTATGGCCTGGATTGGCCACTGTTGGAAACAGGATGCTGGGCTTGATGGACCCTTGGTCTGACCCAGTATGGCATTTTCTTATGTTCTTATGTTCTTATGATACAATAGAAATTCTCTCGATTTATCGTGAAAATTGTAAATCAGGGGAGGGGGGAGGGCGGGAAAACTGGCACACCAAAACAACCCCTAAACCTACCCCGACCCTATAAAATTAATCCCTTACCTTCCCCCACCCTCCCGAACCTCCCAAAACTTTTTACGAGTACCTTGTGGTCCAGTGCTCCTACCATGCTGTCACATGGTAGGAGCACTGGCTGGCCGGCGCCATCTTTAAAGATGGCCGCCGCCATCGTAAAGATGGCCGCGGCCATCCAGTGCTCCTACCATGTGACAGGGGCCGGCCAATGGCATGGATATCCTCTCACATGGTAAGGGCAAAGGGCCATCGGCGCCATCTTTATGAGTGGCAGCTGATGGCCTGAGAACGAGAGATTGCTCCCGGGACCACCACTAGACCACCAGGTAATTTTAAAATGTTTTGGGGGGCTCGGGAGGGTGGGGGAAGCTAAGGGGTCATTTTTAAAGGGTCGGGTGGGGTTTTTTTTTTATCGGGCCATCGGCGCCATTTTTGAGTGGCAGCCAAAATGGCGCCGATGGCCCGAGAGTGGGAGATCGGTCCCCGCGCCCCCACTGGACCACCAGGTACTCGTAAAAAGTTTTGGGGGGGTTCGGGAGGGTGGGGGAAGGTAAGGGGTCAATTTTATTTTATTTATTTATTTATTTAACACTTTTTTATACCGACCTTCATAGTAATAACCATATCGGATCGGTTTACATATAACAAGGGTATAACTGAAGCAAAAAAATAGAGTAGATAACAATAGAGGTGAATAAGGCAAAGTTACATTGAACAAGGAGTAAAAACTTGGACGCTTAAAAATAGCTGGAAGAAGGTAAAGGCAGGAAGTAATTGTAACATAATACAAAAAGAATATGGGTTACAGCTTAAGGTGCTTTAACCTGGAAGTGCCTGAGTCCATTGTTCGAAAGGATAGAAGACCATTCGTCCATGTGAGAATAATGACGACTAGTGATTGTCTGGAGGATCAGAGAAGGCTTGGTGAAAGAGCCACGTCTTGAGTTTTTTCCTGAATGTAATAAGGCCCTATAATTTTAAAGGGTCGGGCCTCACTAAAAAAAAATTAACGATGTGAATCGGAACCGATTTCGATTCACATCACCACCGATCAGATTTTTTTCTTCCTCTAGCTGAACCCGATCGTTAAGACGATCGGCACACGATTCACATCCCTAATATCCAGCATAGCTCTCTGCTTCAACGGCAGGGGAGGAAGACCGATACTTCACGCATATCCAGCATAGCTCTCTGCTTCAACGGCAGGGGGAATGAAGAAAAGTGCATCTATATACAGACAACAACCAACAAGGACTGAATTACATAGTCTGGGTAAACAAATAAGCATGGGTGTAGCTTGCTTATTGCGGCGGTTACTACCCCTAACTAATTAAGCTAGATATTTCACTTAGATGCAGTTCCAACACTGCTCGCTACATTAATGGTGGGGGTGGAAGGGAAATAGAACCAAAAGATTACTAAGAGCCAAGAGAAACAGATAAGTATGAGAAGAAAAAAAGTGTGAAGCTTGCTGGGCAGACTGGATGGGCCGTTTGGTCTTCTTCTGCTGTCATTTCTATATTTCTATGTTTCTATGTAAAGAATTTAAACCCTCTGCAGAGTCTGGAGTCACCGTTGAAGTGCGGGGGGCACTGGGAGTGCCAACAAAGCTTGAGGCATCGATGGAGGAGGCTGTGGATGAGAAGGAGCCGGAAGAGGAACTGGATTATTAGTGAGGGCATCAAGCCGCGCGTGAAGATGATCCATGGAAGAGGCCAATGCCTCGAGAAACTGCTGCTGTTCTTGTACCTTGGACACCAGGCCTGGGATGGCCTGGAGGGCAGGGGGCTCCACTGAGTCCATGGCCTTTGAAACCTGTTGTGATGGAGGTGGACCCTTGGGCCGAGGTGGGATTTGATGCAACCCGTAGCTGAGGACCTATAGGTCCCCACCATCAGCAGGTGGAGTGGGCTGAAGGTAGAGGCCGCTGGAGCTTCACCTATACCAGCCCTTGCTCCCCATGGGTTGAGCCTTTGGGTGCCGGGGCCGGCAGGACTTAGGTGAGCCTCAAGGTTGGTTAGCAAGAGAGGTTGGTTCAGCCCAGAGACAGCAGACGATAGGAGGTGTAGTCCTATCCTGGACTGGGTAAGGTACTGGAACTCGGGCGCCAATGGAATGGAGATTAGCTGGGGCACTCGAGCAAAGGTAAACCAAAGCCTAATAAGTCCACGTGCAGAGAGTAGGCTAAGAGAGGTGTCAATGACAGTGTTGGATCATGGCCGGCGGCAAAACAGAGGTTGTAAAATTTAGAATACAGTACAAAATCCTTACCATTATCCATTCACTCATCCACAGCTCTTCTTCCACTTGGCTTTGCTCTCAACTCCATGTTTGCAAACCCACTAGACATTTGAGATCGCTAACAAAAATCTTCTTAGACACCCTTTCACCTTGGCAAGCACGATTAGATATCACAAGAAAAAGGGCCTTTCAGTAGCAGGTCCCATTCTTTGGAATGCATTGCCAGATTCATTAAGATTACTATCCAATCCAATTCACTTCAAGAAATCCTTAAAAATCCACCTGTTTCAGATTGCTTTCAAAATTACTTCAAATAAACATTAACCACTTTACATATCACATAACCATCCATTTTTCAGTTTTCCCCTCATATATCGCTACAATGTAGAAGATGGCACTTATCTTGTTTTTGTTAGGATTTAATAATTTATGAACTTGTTTTATTGTATTTTATTTTATTATACGATTTGTGTAATTTTTAATAATGTTATTTTATTTTTATTTTTATGATTTGTATCTTTTGTACACCGTTTTGACTAAACCTTGTTTGGAAAAATGGTATAGAAACATTTTTAAATAAATAAATAAAGTATATAAGGTCCTCAAGAGAGGAAGGGAGCTCCCTTGCAGCCAGCTCATCCTTCAGCTGTGAGGAAAGACCATCCAGTTAGATAGCTCGTAGGCAGTCTTCCTGTCAGGCGAGCTCAGTAGCCAAAGTCCGAAACTCGATGGTATAGTCGAAGAGACTTCTTTGACCTTGACGGAGATGTAGTAGACTGGTGCTTGCCACGGCATGCCGCCTGGGATCATCGAAGGTCGTCTAAACACAGCCACAAACTGAGACAGTTCCTTTAGCAAGGAATCCAAGCGTTCCCACAGGGGGGAAGCCCAAGCCAGTGCCTTCCCTTCGAGATGAGATAAGATGAAGGTGACTTTGGTCAATTCATCCTGGAAGACGGAGGGCTGCAGAACGAAATGCATATAGCATTGGTTAATGAACCCTCTGCAGAGTCTGGAGTCACCATTGAAGTGCGGGGGCGGTGGTAGGGCCAACAAGGCTCGAGACATTGATGGAGATGGCTGTGGATGAGGAGGAGCTGGAGCAGAAACTGGATTATTAGTGAGGGCATCAAGCTGGGCATGAAGATGATCCATGGAGGAGGCCAATGCCTCAAGAAACTACTGCTGTTCTTGTACCTTGGAAGCCAGGCCTGGGATGGCCTGGAGGGCACGCAGCTCCACCGAGTCCTTGGACTTTGCAATCTGTTACTTCAGAGGTGGACGCTTGGGCTGAGGTGGGGTTGATGCAACCCGTAGGTAAAGACCTATGGGTTCCCACCGTCAGCATGTGGAGTGGGCTGATAGGCAGAGGCCACTGGAGCTTCACCTATACCAGCCCTCATTCCCCACGGGTTGGGTGCCGGGGCCGGCAGGCCTTAGGTGGGCCTCGAGATAGAGTAGAAAAAGAAGTTGGTTCAGTCCAGAGACAGCAGGCGCGGGATGGTGTAGTCCTACCTTGGACTGGGTAAGGTTTTGGAAACTTGGGCGCCAATGAAACAAAGGCAGACTGAGAGCACTCAAGCACAGATAGGCCGAAGTCTAATAAGTCCACATCCAGGGAGTAGGCAGAAGAGGCATCCAATGGTAGACTTGAGTCAAGGCTGGTGGCAATCCAGGGTCTGTGGCAAGCAATGCTGAGGTCAGATCATGGAGATAGATAATATTATAGTCAATCAAAGCTGAGGTCTAATCACGGAGAAGTCAAATAGCATAGTCGGACTTGGCGAAGGTCAGGGTCTGGAGATAGGCCGAGGTGTAGTCAGGCAAAGCGGAGTCAAAGTCCATGTAATCAATACGAAGCATAGGCAGGGCAGGAACGAGGAAACAGGAACCAGGAACAACAAGGATCAGGAACGTAGAGTAGAGACGAATCTCTAGTAGCAACCAGCACTCGACCAGCGAGGAGACCTGTTGCAAAGGCAATGCTATGGAGTGGGGCTGAGCTTAAGTACTATGAAGAGGTTGACGCCATCATCCGGGGGCACGACCAGGTTCCCGCCACGGTCCCTACATAAGGATCAGCGATGCGCATGTGCGCGTCTAGGGAGGGGTGCAGCGCGGGTAGTGGCATCTCTCTGCGGGCCATGCGGAGAGGCCCGACAGTAGCAATAGCATCATGACCTGGAATGCTGGGGACTGTGGAAGAGCCAGATGCACCGGAGGAGACCCGAGGTCGAGCTGGTGGCCCACTGCCGCTAGCGAGGAGGAACCAGAGGCTAGAGTCCTTGTGGAAAGGTGAGAGGGCCGTGCCACGGGTCTCCTGCGGACAGCACGCGTAACAGTTAAGTTAGCTGTTATTTATTTATTTATTTATTTATTTCGAATTTTTCTATACCGACATTCTTGAACAAAGATATCAAATCATATCGGTTTACAATTGAACATAACTGTCGCGGCTATGGCGTTACATCGAATATAGAACATTGAGCAATAAACAATAAACATAGAACAGGTCAACAGTTCAACAATAATATATAGTGAAATGCTTCAATAAAATTAGTTCAATAAAATGGCAACTATGGAATAACAGTGGGATATGGTATCTTTCACAACTCTTTCACCGGGGCGCATTAGTCTCCTTCTCCACTTTGCACAATCGCTACTCTCTCCCTACCTCTCAATCCTTTACGTGGCTCCAGCTCCGAGTGGCTCTCTCTGCCATTAATTTCCTGCTTTCAGCTTAATAAGTCCCCCCATGTGTTAACTCTCTATAAGTAATTTGGCCCCTTAGGGCACTTAGCCTCTAGGTTTTATAAAGTATTCTGCCTTACTTCTCAATTTAATAGTGTAAATTTATATAAGATTTGGGGCAATGATTGTAACATTGATTTTGATGATGTGGATTGGAAATATTTGTGGACCTCTTTATTGTGAATATCAGTCTTCCAACTTAACCCAAACATCATACTTTGTTATACACAGATGTTGTGGGACTGCCCGCAAGCTGCGGACAGCTCCCCTACCTCTCTCCAGCCAAAACGCGGCAGTGCGCCGCCAACATCCCCCGCGGTCCGGAGGCTGCGGCCGGCTCCGGCTCTGTGCAGGCAGCCCGACCTCTAATGATTCCTCTCGCGGCTGTAGCTCCCACATCCCTCCTGCTCAGCCTCTGCCGATGCTGGGGTCCTCGCACGGCAAGGAGGCCATCCCTGCTTATGCCTGCATCCATCTCAAAGTAGCAGGGAAGCCACTGTCCACCTCTTTGCAGCAGGAACGCCGCAAGCAGGGCCTCCCACACGGCAGGGATGCCGAAGCTGCAGTCCTCTCTTTCAGGCTCTCCTTAGGCGTGGGTGCACGTCTCAACCCGAGATTTAAAGGGCCAGAGACAGGAAAAGACCCGTGGCCCTCATCAGTGATGTCATCGACCACTTCCTGGTTCAGCCCTATAAAAGGGCCCTGCCTGCTCTTCTTCAGGGCCTTCAGATCGAGTTTCCACATTGCTGTGATCTTCTTCCGTTCCAGGTCTTCCATGGTCTCCTGTGCCTGATCTTCGTCTACCTGATGTTCCTGATGTACCTGATGTTCCTGGTCTCGTCCCTTGTCGGAGCTCCCTCGTCACCTGTCTTCTGTTCCTGATGTTACTTGTCCAGATGCCCTGAATGTTCCAAGTCCTGAGGTGCCATGTTTCCTTGTTCCTGATGTCCGATGGTCTGTCTTGACTTCGTCTGTCTCTTCTTCACCTCTTCATCCAGTTCCCAGGATCCTTGTGCCCACCTTTCCTGGCATGCCTTCTTCACTACCACAGCACAAGTATCTGGGAGACTTCCGCCTGAAGCCTTGTCCCGGGTCTACGGAGCTCCTTGCATCTGCTCCTTTCATGCCAAAGACACTGCCAGAATCTGCTCCACCCGGAGTGGTCCGCAAACAGCCACAAGCAGCTGTGTAGGGCGCGTCCCGGTGCAGGTCTGTTCGGTTTCTTCGCCATGCTCCAGTCTCAGCTTTCTATACCTCGTTTGGAATCTGCTTCGAGCCCAGCGTGGTTCGCGACCAGCCCCATAGGGCGCGCTGCATTGCAGTCTCAACCCAGCACTTTGATCCTGACTCCTCATCTACAGTGCCATGATCCTACATCTTCATCCTAGTATCCTTGCTTGAAACTCCTAAGTAACTTGAGTCTTCGACCAAGTACCTACGACTTTGCCTGAGTCTTTGTCCAAGTACGTACGTCTTCACCTGAGTCTTCATCTGAGCCTTCATGTTCCGGTCCTCAGCCTCCATCTGGCCTCATGCATTCGTCGTTCCAAGAGGCGGGTCCGAAAGGGCTGTCGAGTAGTCGGAGGACCACTCTCGAGATCAGCATTCCGTTGCTGGATCTCATTGGTGCGTGTAGGTCCAGTGGAGGTCTGAGCTGGCCTTGTCTTCACTCCAGCCTTTTCTGCTCCATCCGAGCTAGTACCAGCTCACCTCCCACAGTGTGTCTTGGGGCTCCTCCCTGAGTCATGCCACAGCTCAAGGGCTCACATTCCTCTCTAGATGGACTGCGCTTCCGAGCTCCTACCAGGTCTCAGGGCGCACTCCAAATCAGAGCCATTTGGACTCCCTGGAAAATATTTTGTGTTGGCTTGATTCCTAGTCACAACTGCTGGTCATGCTCGGCACCTAAGGCCACTATTTCTCATATGCTTTACGAATGCCCTCCGGTGTTCCATTTTTGGGAACGGATTTGGAAAATCATACCTAATATTTTTAAATTTTCCCATCCTATTAGCTACCAAGTGGTCATTCTTCGGAGTGCCGCACCCACACTTAGCATCTCAGCTGCAGAAAATAAATACGATGAAATAAATAGTCAAAATTGTATCGAGGCAATCAACCTATGGCTAAACAAAACAGCATGTATAGCTGATAAACTATGTCCAAAAATAACGAGGAAACTAAACCCTCTTAGCCAAAAAAATCCACGGTTTACAAACAATTTATAACTTGAAAAGAAAGCATTAAAAAAATTAGAATTAATCTGGAGATGCAACAAAAATCCCCAAACATTAGGCAATTTTAGAGCAGCCCTTAGCCATTATAAAAAAAAAGTATAGATAAAGCAAAAAAAGACTATTTTAAAAGTAGGATGGAACAATATTATCATAATCCAAAAATTTTGTTCTCTATAGTAAAAAATTTAATCAAAGATAACACAAACTATCAGTGAGCTGGCTGAAAATATAACAAACGAGGTAGCCCAGTTTTTTAAAAATAAAATTGACCTATTAAACTCTCTTCCCTCTAACTCTGACCAAAATGTAAAGATGATACCAAAAGCAGACCTTTCTTGGTCCTCATTTGAAACAACTTCTGCATTAGAAATGGAACCTTTAATTAATAAATTAAACATCGCCAAACACCCTCTCAATCAAATTCCAATTACTACTTTAAAAACAGTGGCACATACTAATGCAAGACCCATTGCAGCATTGATTAATTTGTCATTGACGGAAGGCACCTATCCCAATGTATTAAAAAATGCTCTCATCAAACCTATATTAAAAATCCCAAGCTTGATGCCACACATGTGGCTAATTATAGACCAATATCAAATCTTCAGTTTGTATCAAAATTGATGGAAAAAGTTGTACAATGACAACTAGACGATTACTTAGAATCAAATAACATTTTATTCCCGAATCAGTTCGATTTCAGAAAAAACAAATTTTTAATACCGAATCCCTTTTCATTTCATTATCAGATACAATTTTGAGGGGTTTTGACTCTGGCCAGAGCTACTTTTTAGTGTTATTGGATCTGTCGGCTGCCTTTGATACGGTGGACCACCAAATTTTAATTGCCCGTCTTACAGAAATTGGAATAAAAAACTTGGTTTTAAAATGGTTCATATCCTTTTTAAATAATCAAAGGTTTCAAGTAAAAATAAAAAATGTACTCTCCAACAATTTTCCATTGGAAACTGGTGTACCACAGGGTTCCACCCTCTCTGCGACGCTGTTTAATGTTTACCTTTTACCTGTCTGTCATTTTTTATCAGGGTTAGGACTTAAATTTTATATATACGCAGACGATATTCAGTTTCTTATACCCATCAATGGCTCAATAGACCAATCCTTAAAAACCATATCAATGTACCTTAACATGACTAATCAATTACTTGTACCATTAAAATTAATCTTACAAATAAAACGGAGATACTTTTACTGGAACGCAAGTCCATGGAAAGGGACATCCAACCTATCAGCCTTAAAAATAACTCTAAGATACAGCCATGCGCCTTTGTCAGAGACCTTGGGATAACAATAGATACAGAACTTGGAATGAAAAAGCATATTGCACTAAAAATAAGAGAGGGTTATTTTAAACTACTTACTCTCAGAAAGCTTAAACCTCTGCTGGCACCAATGGAATTCAGAACTGTTTTACAATCGTTGATACTATCAAACAATAGACTACTGCAACGCATTACTGCTTGGCCTCCCTAACAGCACCATCAGGCCTATACAAGTTCTACAAAATGCAGCAGCATGCATCTTGACTGGAACAAAAAAGTGTGAGCATATCACCCCAGTACTAATTTCCTTACATTGGTTGCCCATAACATTCCGTGTACAATACAAGGTAGCATGTATCTTGTTTAAGATAATATACGGAAACAACATAGAATGGCTTAATTACTCTATACACCTACATGTCCCACAAAGAGACCTTCGATCCAGCAACAAGGGCCTCTTGTCTGTTCCAATGATCAAATCAGCAAGACTCAGTGAGGTTCGGGACAGAACAATCTCCATAGCAGGCCCTACGCTCTGTAACACTTTGCCAACCAATTTGAGATTGCAGACAGGTATATGAAGAAATTTAAAACAGACTTAAAAACGTGGCTTTTACATGTGCATATCCAGAGGCATGACAAATAAACCAGCAAGTTCTATATTGTAACCTTTTAACATTTTAACTTAATGATCTTACTATTTCATGATTTTATATTTTACTTTAAGGATGGAACAACATTTTACTGTTTTAGAATAATTTAATGCTACCAACATTTTAGGGTATTAGGGCCTTATTTTCCAAGGCTATCGCAGGCTTGCGCTAACAACGCAAGCCTGCAATAGCTTGCCAAGGTAGCGCACGCCTGTGCTACCTAAATCGGGGCGGAGTCGGCCCCGGAAGAGGAGGAGTCGAGGCGTCACCGGGGCCAACTCCGCGAAGACGCCGTGGATGGCGAAAAGGTAAGGGCCTTTTCACGTCCTAGTTTACGTCCAATAACAACACCTTCTATGGTGGCTCAACTGGGTGCAAAACCGGCAGCGATCACACCTCGGCGGTGCGATCGCTGCCGGCTAGCGCAGGACTGCCCCCCCACTTCAACCTCCCGCCCCCACATTAGCGCAATTTTCTAAAGTATCGCAGGCCTGCGATACTTTAGAAAATGAGGCCTTTAATCTGTTATTAATTGTATTTATAACACTATTGTATCTTCATTTTCATTTTAATTGTACACCGTTGTGATGGTCTTATGACTGATGTAACGGTATAAAAAACCTAAATAAACTATAAACTAAACTATATAAAATAAACTTAGATTTCCTTATATCAGTAGCTATTCATTTGATTCTTTGATTCTAGAATTCTGTATGTTTATATTCACGATATGAAAAAACGGTGGTGATAAAAAACCAGCAGCTAACCAGTTGGTGTCAGGTGTGGAAATTGCTTGATGACTACACCGGTATTACTACCTCTAATAATTTGAAGCACAATTTAACGGTAACTGGCATTATTTAGAACAACTAATGTTCCTTACCATACCATTTAAAATGTTTAATGTGTGTCTCTAGCTTCTGAAGATATTTCCCCCAAGTGGTGTTGGTTTTTGTATCTGTATCCATTTTTGTATTTGTCTTTATGCTTTAATACCCCAATATTTGTATTGTCATTGTACTTTTGAAACTTCAATAAAGAAATTTGAACTTAAAATGCATCAGTCCCAGAACAGATCCCTGGGGCACTCCACCATTCACCTTTTTCTATTAGGAAAATTTACCATTTAGCCCTACTCTGTTTTCTTTTTTTTAGTCAGTTGGGGAGAGGATAGTTCATCATCTTGCACCAAGGATAGGATTCCAGGGGTACAGGTCCAGGAGGGAAGGGTTAGGACGGCCAATATAGTTGGTGATTCAATTATTAAGAAGTTTGATAGCTGATTGGCTGGTGGCTTGGTAACTTGCCTATCTGGTGCGAAGGTGTTATAGTTAATGAGGTTTTGGTGGACCATTGGACACAGTGTCAGCTGACCACGCCCATGGGGGGAAGTCCCATGAGGGGCCACAAGTCAAGTTCAGTTCTGGACACACAAACACAGATAGTTCTTTATTTAGACAGTTTGAGAAGCCACCAGAGGTGGCAGTAGTGAGTAGATGTTGTAGCCCGGCTGGGCTAGTATTCCCCAGGGTGCTGGAACAGTGGTTTCTCCGGTAGCAGTGCTGAAGTGGAGAGAACTGAGAAAGTGAGTACAATAGAACATTCACAGAGTCCCAAATATGGAGAAGCCCCGAGATAGGGAGAGCTGGCCCTCGAGGAGCGAGTACCAGGTCCCTGGAGGTAGATAGACTTGTTGGCAAAGTACTCACACAGCGGTTCCACTTAAGAGATGGCACTGGCGCTGGAACAGAGGCAGGCCCTCGAGGAGCGAGTACCTGGTTCCAAGGAGACAACTCTGAGGAGTAGATGATGATAATACTCACTGATGGTGTCTGTAGCGAATTCTTCCAAGTAGAAGAGGAGATAGATGCAGGCAGCGAGTCAGGGAACATGGGCCCTTGAGGAGCGAGTACTGGTTACCTGATCGCGACTTGAAAGAAACAATGAGGCCCCTGAGGAGCGGGTACCCCATTAGCAGAAAGAGTCCAATAGGAGTTGGAAGGCAGAATAGCTGGGTACGGAGAGCGAATCCCATCTGTACCATCACCCTTGCTAACTTAACGGCTAGCAATAAACAGTAAGCTTAAATATCCGGACAGCGTGACGTCATCACAGGGGAATGCCCCTGAGGAACGTGCCAATGAGGAAATAAGAATGAGGGCTGCTTGGTTTATGCGCCCTAAGGTACCTGAAGAGCATGGTGAGAGGCAGTGCCCAAGCCGGTCTGGGGACGCCGGAGAGGACAGCAGACGTACGCCGTGGCAGCCAGGTGTCCATGAGGAGCAGGAGGAGTCGCAAGAAAGGAAAGGTAGGTGGAGTGAAGCCATTGGGCAGCAATGGTTGCAACAGTACCCCCCCTTCAAAGTGCGGTCTCCTTTGCAGTTACCAAGTTTTGGTTTCCAAGGATACGAGAGATGAAACTGATGGAGCATCTCTTTGACAAGGATATTAGCCAGAGGCTCCCAAGAATTTTCTTCGGGGCCAAAACCTTCCCATGAAAGAAGGTATTTCCAAGTTTTGCCTCATCTTTGGACATCAAGGATAGCTTCGACCTTATATTCTAGGTCATCTTCTGCATTGATGGGAGATGGTTCCTGAGGCTTGGAAGAGAACTTACTGAGAATGAGTGGTTTCAAAAGTGAAACATGAAAAGCGTTGTGGATGTTTAATCCAGGTGGTAGCCTCAGACTGTAAGTGATGTTGCCAAGATATCGGAGGATTGGAAATGGTCCAACGTAGCAAGGAGCAAATCGAGTGGAGGGTAACTTCAGTCTAAGGTGCTTAGTGGATAGCCAGACTTTGTCACCAGGTTGAAAGGCGCTTTGGAATGGTGAGCGTCATAAAACCTTTTGGCTCAATCACTCACTTTGAGTAGCATTTCTTTCGTCTGAGTCCATAATTGATGGATATAATCAGCAGTGGATTGAGCTGCTGGGGACGTCACTGAGAGCTTCAGTGGAAGTGGCAGTGGTGGTGAACATCCATATACCACTTCAAAAGGTGTTGATCCAGTGGATGATGCTGGATGAGAATTAATGGCGAATTCAGCCCTTGGAAAGAGTTCAGCCCAGTTATTCTGACAGCAACTCACATAGGCCCGAATGAACTGTTTCAGGGTCCTATTCACCCGTTCATTTTGGCCATTTGATTGAGGATGATAGGCAGATGTATAATATAGAGAGATGTTGAAAAGCTTGCACAAATCCTTCCAGAATTTTTCCGTGAACTGTGATCCTCGATCCGAGACTATGGCTTCGGTAGGCCATGAAGGCGAAAGATGTGGGTTATGAAAAGCTTCGCAAGCTCCGAGGCTGAAGGTAAGCCAGGCAGCGCCACGAAATGGGCCATCTTCCTGTATTGGTTGACTGTGAACCAAATGGTATTCATACCTCCAGAGAGGGGAAGATCAACTACAAAGTCAGTAGCGACATGCGTCCAGGGCTGTTCCGGAGTTGAAAGCGGTTGCAGCAATCCCCACGGTTGGCCAGAAGTAGGTTTGTGCTTGGCACAGTTGGTACAAGATGCCACGTAGGAGAGTGTATCTTCCTTGATAGTTGGCCACCAATAATACTTCTGGAGCTTCAGCAGGGTACGGCGTGGACCAGGATGGCCAGCCAGCTTGGAATTCTGCTCCCAAAAGAGCACTTTCTTCCTGAGGTGTTTAGGCATGATGGTCTTACCAGTGGGCACAGTATGAGTAGCCGCCAAGACGACTTTCTTCGGGTTGATAATATGGTGAGGTTCTTCTGGAATATCCTCTGAGAGAAAGGAGCATGACAAGGCATCAGCTCTGGTATTCTTGTCTCCGGGGCGATATTTGACCACGAAGTCAAAACGGTAAAAAATTAAGGACCATCTGGCTTGTCTATCGTTAAGACTTTGCGCATGGCGGAGATACTCTAGATTTTTATGGTCCGTAAACACGGTAATTTGATGTTAAGCGCCTTCGAGCCAAGGCCGCCATTCCTCGAATGCTAGCTTAATAGCCAGAAGCTCTTTATCTCTGATCCCATAGTTCTTCTCTGCCGGAGAGAAACATCACGAGAAGAAGGAGCAGGGACGTAAGGATTTGGAGTCTCCCATTTGGCTCAATACAGCTCCCACACCGACATCAGAAGGATTAACCTCCACGATGAATGGCTTGTTGGGGTCTGGATGACACAGGTTCGGTGGAAAAGGCAGTCTTTAAATCCTCGAAAGCAGATATGGCCTCCACAGACCATTTAGAAGCGTTGGCCCCTTTCCGGGTCATTGCAGTTAAGGGCATAGTTAAAGAAGAATAGTTCTTTATAAAGCTTCTATAGTAATTAGTGAACCCCCACTGAACCCCAAACATCGTCTCAGGGCCTTCAGGCTGGTAGGTTGGGACCAATTTTTAATACTCTCTAGTTTTTGGGGATCCTGGCAGCGTGACGTCATCACAGGGGACGCCCATGAGGAACGTGCCAATGAGGAAATAAGAATGAGGGCCACATGGCGCGCACGCCCTAAGGTACCTGAAGATCATGGCAGGAAGCAGCGCCCAAGCCGGTCCGGGGACGCCGGAGAGGATGGCAGACGGAAGCCGCAGCAGCCAGGCGTCCATGAGGAGCAGGAGGAGTTGCAAGAAAGGAAAGGTAGGTGGAGTGAAGCCGCCGGGCAGCGACGGTCGCAACAGAAGGTGGCAGACTTCATGCATCACATATATAGGATTTTAGATAGTGCTGGGGAGGAGCCAGCTGTCTTGGTACATGCAGGTACCAATGACATAGGAAAGTACAGAAGGGAGGTTCTGGAAGCTAAATTTAAGGTTTAGGTAGAAATCTGAAATCCAGAACCTCCAGAGTAGCATTCTCTTGAAAAACATATTTTCGGTTTCATTCTGTGTCCTCTACCCGGGCCAGACAGGAAGCGCAACCAGAGCTGACATTATAAAAAAGGAACAAAAAGGGATGTGAGTGTGAGTGGGGCTATGATAGCTGTCAACAAAGGGGCATGGTCAGGGTGAGGGAATGTGTGGGGATTAACCTGGAAGTGAATGCTGATTGGCCAAGTGTTGCCTCGGAGGTGGACCCTTGTGTTATGTTTAAGTAAGAATGTGAATCCCGGGCTGAGATGAGAGGTGTCTCCACCCACAGGGAGGAGCCCTGTGAGCCTCACCGTCAGCAGGTACAGTCTCAGTGGCATGGAACACAGCTAGAAGAGGAGTCTTTATTGTAAAGGAAGGAAAAGTAATGTCCACAGAATTGGATATATAGTAGTGCAGTCCTGGGCAATGGGAATTACCCAGAGTGAGATCACAGCTGAGAAGATTCGGTAGTGGCCCGCAGAGCGGGGTACGCGGGGGATGCTCTCTCGTGAGTGTAGGCACCTCAGGAATACAGATCAGTAGTGGCCCGTGGAGCAGGGTATGCCAAGCATCTACAGTAGATATTGAAGAACTTGGTAGCAATGCCGGAACCCGGAAGTGGCTCCTGTAGATGTTGAATATGAATTCGGTAGAGCAGGAAAGCTGAATGGCTTTTACTGAGGAAGGACGGTAGAGGCCCGAGGGTCAGAGTACATGGCATGGAATCCACAATGCAGTCTATATAGTAGACATCAGTAGAGGTACTCACAGTAGATAGTTCCTGGAGAGAGATAGAGACCTGAGGCAGGAAGGCCCTCCAAGGAGCGGATAGCCGCGAATGCAGGGGAGCCCCTGAGGAGTGGGTACTCAGAGCATCTGGATGCCAAGACCAAGCCAGGAACAGGAAGTCCTTGAATGTGGAGAATTCAGCAAGATGGAACTCCTTGCTAACATGAGGAAGGCAAGGGCTGGTCAGATTAAATATACTAGCGAGTTGACGTCATTGGGTGGGGACGCCCCCAAGGTTCCTGCCTTTGACATGTTCAAATGAGGCCCTTGTGGCGAGCGTCGAGGTAACTTCAGGTCCACGATGGCAGTTGGCAGTGCTCACGCTGTCCCGGGAACGCCGGAGAGGTCGGAGGGGACTGGCAGAGACCGCCATTCTTCCCAGATTTGCTGGAGCAGGGAAGAGGTGAGCATGAAAGGTTGCAGCCGTTTGCAACCAAAAGGCATAACACCTCAGGCTGAGGTGGGGTTGATGCAACCCGCAGGCAAGGACCTATAGGAGACAATTAGAGCTGCTGCAAGGCTTTCAATTGCTTTTATTCAACTTGCCATTCACAGGGAAAATTTGGAAACCCAAGCAAAGGAAGGTTTACTTTCAAAAACACTAGCATTTCCATCAACTCTGGTGCCAGCCTTGAGCAGTGAGGGCTCATGATATACCCTGTCATTGAAAAGACACATTCACTGGGCATACTGGTTGGTGGACATGACATATATCGCTGAGCCACTTTGGCTATGTGTGGCAGACAGTGGACTTGTGTGCCTAATATGCCAGCGGATCTGTCTGCATGTTCTCTGTCAGTTCTAAGAGATACAGTGTCACTGACAGCTGTGCTGGTGTCTCCTTTGCTTGGGTGGGCTGAGAGTCACTCATGCCAGCTGCTTTCTTTCTCACCCGTCGCACAACAGATGAATCTTTATGGGCAACATGCCTTTGGCATTCTGAAGTGGAGGAGGAGGTACTATCTGTCGCTGATAGAGTGCTGCTTCTGCTTGGGCTAGCAGCACAACTCTCTGAAGTGCCCGCTGTTTCCACCTCTGCTTCATGCCTAATCTGTCTCTGCCTATGGCACTCCTATTCACGGACTTTTGCTAACAGCAGGTCATTCACCAATAAGAGACAATTGTATTGTAGGGTGAGTTTCCCTTTCACATGGGGATCACAGACTGTGGCGAACATGTATGTGTTCTGTTCTATTAAAGGCCTTAATCTGTCTTTCACCTGCTGCTGCAAAACATCCAGACAATGCAGCACCTCAACTGTCATTCCCTCTTCCTATTTAAAGGCCTCAAAATGTTCATCCAGGAAATTAACTATAGGGATGATATCAGCCAAGGTGGCACTTCTGGAGCTCAGCTCCTCCGTGACATCCTTGAAGGGGTGCAGGATTTTTACCAGCTGACTCATGACTAAACTGTTATGTTTGTGGACCCTTGGGCCAGCTGAGACTGTAGATGGTATACTGTGGGAACCCACAGGATGTTTCACAGCTGGGAGGCGGCGCTGAAGATACTCCGGAGAAGACTTCACCACTGGAAGTCTGCGGTCCCCCCAGGAGGAGCCCGTAGGAACCCGGGTCTCCCATCAAACAGAGAGATAATGTAGCTTGTCTTGACCCTTGCCATCGGGAACTGAGCTGGAAGGAGATTGAAGTGAATATAGCACTGGTTCAGGAATCCTCGGCAAAACTTCGCATCCCCTGAAAACCGTGAGGGTGCTGGCATCTGTATGGGTGCCGCTGAAATGGTATTGGTCTCAGCTCCAGGTACCGGGGAACTGGAAGCAGTGGCTCCACCAACGCAGTCAGCTAGTACCTGTACTGTTGCCATCAAGGACTCGAGGCAACTTTGCTGCTGTTGCAGCCTCTGTGCAATACCCAGGATGGCTTTCAAGCCTGCAAGATCCTCCAGGTCCATGGCCTTGCAAACTGTTATGGTCGTGGACCCTTGGGCCGGCCGAGACTTTAGATGGTATACTGTGGGAACCCACAGGAGGCATCACAGCCGGGAGGTGGTGCTGAAGATACTCTGGAGAAGACTTCACCACTGGAAGTCCGCGGTCCCCCCAGGAGGAGCCCGTAGGAACCCAGACCTCTTGGGCTTAGGCGGGACCCTATGCGACCAAGGATCCGGGCAGTGGCCGAAGAGATGAACGATGAGGCTGGCTGAGCCCAGGAGGCCGGAAGGATCTTCACCCTCGGAAGCCCGCAGCTCCCCTGGGAGGAGCCCGTGAGAGCCCGAGCCGCTGGGACTTAGGAGAATCCTCTGGGTCAGCAAGTACTGGATACCTGAGGTGGTGGAAGAGGCTGAAGATGGAGTCCAAGAACGAAGCCGGGTCAGGAGCCAGAAGTCAGAGGTCCGAAGCCAAAGCCAGGGGCGGAAGCTGGAATCAGAGTCATAGGATGGAGCTGGGTCAGAAGCCAGAAATCAGAAGTCAAAACCAAAACCAGGGGCGAAAGCTGAAGACGTAGTCAGGAGACGAAGCCGGGTCAGAAGCCAGAAGGCTGAAGAGATGATCCAAGATCCAAACACAGCAGCTAGTAACTCAGGGGACTGAGTGAACCTCGTTGCAAGGCCCCGTCCTAGTGAAGCTGCAGGGTTTAAATACCCTGCAGCGTCTGACGTCATCAGGGGCGTCCTCTTGATTTTCCCGTGTTGGCCCCTTTAAAGCTTCAGCCCCTGGGCGCACGCACGCGCCTAGGAGACAGGGCCAAGTGCGTCGGGTCGGCGGCGTCTCCCTCGTACAGGGAGAGTCCGTGCGGGCCGGGCCGACCCCGAGGTAGGAGGAGGGACCGGGGCACCATACCCCAGACTTGAGCCAATGATGCTAAGAGATTATACGTTGAAATAGATTGTAAAATTGGTAGAGTGCCGATAAGGTATGTTTGCCGCCCAGGCACATCATATAAAATCTTTGAAATGCGCCAGAGGTATATTGAACCACATGAAGTTGAAGCTTAGACAGAATGTAACTCATGATCTGGAACTAAATGAGATAGTGATGTGATTGAAGCCCTAAATGAGAAATATAATAAGAAAATGGGTGCACCAATTTAGACTGTAAATCAATAAATGGTAGAATCATCGCTTTCTGATCTTTTTTCCACTATAACAGTTTGGGGTCTGAGCCTCCCCTATACCCAAATGATGAGCTTTTTGAATATTTTTTCTTGTAGTTCCTGTAGGCCCAGCTCTGCCAGTAGCCAATTTTCCAGCAGTTTAGCCACATGCATCGTGAAATCGTCTTCCACTATCCCCACAAACCTTAAATTTGTCCTTCATGCTCGATTTTCTAAGTCATCCAGCTTTGAAGCTTTCTCCTGCATCTCTTTTTCAAGGTTGTGCATTCATTTTTCCAATTGAAGTACATCATCTTCCATGGTCGAGAGCCATCCCTCTGCTTGGTCTAAGCATGGGGATAGCTCAGAAAGAGAAGATTTTAGTTCCTCTATCTGCATAGAAATATGAGAAAAGCGATCATCGAAGGCTGAAACTACTGCATCCATAAGTGTAATCACAAGCGCTGCATCAAAGTCCTCTGGGGACCCAGCTCTCGCGCCGTCAGCCATCTTGAGGGATGGCAGCTCCAACTTTTCCTTCTCCCGTTTTGCGGCACGAAAGGCCATGCTCTCACAAATCCAACTAAAAACATACCAGCAAGCATCATGCCTCATCTCATACACCACAAAAAAATTAATTGCCCTCTAAAAATAGGCAATAACAGCTCAAGAAAAGGGGAAGCAGCACCCGGAGCTCAGCACAATGCAACCTGCTAAGCCCACCACATCATGTGTTCCTCCTAAAGAATGTTTAATCTATTGATTTATTTTATATTTGTCTGTCAGTGATCCTACAAAGACTTCAGTTAATCTTCTTATAACTACTCAGTTATAGATCTTATTGACCCTTGTTTTTAACTAATTTCCTATTAGTGCATCAAATGAATCCCTTGTTGAAAATTTATAGGACGTAGTATTTTAGCACATGTCTTCTGATCCTCTGCTGCTGGAAAGAAGGGGGAAGGTGGAAGCTGTGGGTATTGTGGTTCTGGCCACGAGTGCCGCAACCAGACCCTTACCTCTGTGCTCCTGGACCGATTCCCGCTTCTGGAGGCCTGGTTTGCACTCTGTTTGGCGGTGTCGCGTGGGGTCCGCGCCACCGGGAAGCTTCCCATGGACACCCTGCTTCTAGGCGCGCGCGCCACTTGGGCGCTTTTCTAGGCCGTTTTCCCGCCAATGGAGACTCCGCCCAGTTTCCTGACGTCAGATACCGCGGCCTTGATAAGCCGGCCGCGGACACTCAGTCTTTGCCTTGCAATGGGTTTACCACCTGGTTCCCCTCTTGCTTTGTGCCCCGGAGTGAGCTGTCTTGATACTCGCTCCATTCCTACCTCCCTGCTACAGTACCTGCTTGGTTCCTGCTCGCCTGCTACAGTTCCTGCCTGGTTCCAGTACCCGAGCCTTGCTACAGTTCCTGCCTGGTTCCAATACCCGAGTCTTGCTACAGTTCCTGCCTTCCTGGTTCCAGTACCCGAGTCTTGCTACAGTTCCTGCCTGGTTCCAATACCCGAGTCTTGCTACAGTTCCTACCTGCCTGGTTCCAGTACCCAAGTCCTGTTACAGTACCTGCCTACTGTTCTAGTCTGGTTCCAGTTCTCATTCCTGATCAACAACCCGCCTAAGTCCCAGTGGCTGGGCCCCTACGGGCTCCTCCAGGGGGGGCTTCGGCTTCCAAGGGTGAAGCCGCCTAAGTCCCAGCGGTTGGGCTCCTACGGGCTCCTCCCGGGGGAGTACCAGCTTCCAGGGTGAAGAGCACCTCTACGTCCTGCCTGAACATCTGCCTCCCGGCCTGCCACATACTAGAAACATTGACCACCTTTCCCAGTCTCCTGCAGGTCGGCCCAAGGGTCCACTAAATTGAGACTCCATAACAGTGGGAGCTGAAATTTAGATGACTCCCGGTGTTCTTATGAGACTTTCTCATAAGACTTTCTCATAAGCCCTCTGCTGGGGCTGCTGGGAGAAATATACAGATGAGCCTTCCAGTTCTCTGCTACTGGAAATAGTATGGGAGCTGTGGAAATTGTGCCTAGACAGCTCATGTCCTCTGAAGTCTTCTGCTGGGGCTGCTGGGAGAAGTATGCAGATGAGTTCTCTGGTCCTCTGCTGCTAGAAAGAGTGCAAGGGTTGTGAAAGCTGAATTATAGATGGTTCACAGTGTTCCTTGCTGGAAAAGTATGCAAATGAACATGCTGGATTTCTTCTACTGGAAACAGTATGGGGGCTGTAAAATCTGAAGCTTAGATAGCTCAAAGTGTCCTCTGGAGTCTTTAGTGCTAGAAAGAGTGTGAAGACTGAATGGTGAAACCTAGATGACTCACAGTGTCCTCTGAAGTCCTTTGCTGCAGATGCTGAGAAAAATATGCAAATGACTCTTCAGGTTCTACTACTAGAAACAGCCAGGGGCTATGAAAGCTGAAGCGAAAGCCTAGACAGCACATGATGTCCACTGCCAGACACAGTATACAAATAAACCTTCTAGTTCTCTGCTACCAAACACTAGGGATGTGCAGAGCAAAATTTTATGTTCATATTTTTTATGTCCGAAAGGGGGTCCCACTTGCGGCCAATATGGACATAAAAAAAATCCAATGAGTTGGGTATATGTACATATGTGCAAAAAAAAAAATTAAACCCCCTCACCCTCCTTAATCCCCCCCCCAGACTTACCACAACTCCCTGGTGATGGAGCGAGGAGTGAGGACGCCATTTCTGCAATCCTTGGCGAGAAGCATGTGACGTCGGCGGCACGTCGAGTGACGCCGGCGTCACGTGATTCCCGGCTCGTTCGCGCCGGACGGCTCGTTCGGCCCAAAAAGAACTTTTGGCCAGCTTGGGGGGGTCAAAAGTTCTTTTTGGGCCCGAACGAGCCGTCCGGCGCGAACGAGCCGGGAATCACGTGACGCCGCGTCACTCGACGTGCCACCGACGTCACATGCTTCTCGCCAAGGATTGCAGAAATGGCGTCCTCACTCCTCGCTCTATCACCAGGGAGTTGTGGTAAGTCTGGGGGGGGGATTAAGGAGGGTGAGGGGGTTTATATTTTTATTTTGGCTCAACAATCGCGATTTCCCACATATCGAACATATCTATGTTCGATATGTGGGAAATCCGATCGTTTATGTCGAATCAATTTTTTAAGTAAAAAGAAAATATGAGTTGCGTTTTACTAATGCGGTCAATCCGAATGCACACCCCTACCAAACACAGTGTGGAGAGCTGTGGAAACTAAAGATTAGGCAACTCATTGTGTCCTCTGGAGTCTTCTGCTGAGAAACATATACAAATTAGACTTCTAGTTTTCTGCAGCTGGAAACAGCATGGGGGCTTTGGAAGATAAAGCCTAGATAGCTTGTGGTGTCCTCTGGAGTCCTCTGCTAGGGCTGCTAGGAGAAGGAATCAGATAGGCTTCCTGTCCTCTACTGCAGACAGACATCACTTCCTATATATTATCTGCATTTATATTGTGGGAGGGAGTGAAATTTGGATATTATTGTTCTTTTGTGATGCAGTCTGCAGGCTAAGTTACCCAATTTCAGGAAAGAGATTTTATGCAAATCCTGGATTTTTGACAATGCCATCCTGATACTTTATGGGACCTGCAGCAATGAATTCAATAGGTAAATTCAGGGTGTAAGTGATGTGGACCCTTGCTGCTATAGATAAGTTGATGCAGCCTATGAGATGAGCCCAGTAGGCCCTCACCAACAGCTGGCAAAGGTTCTCTCATGGGAGACTGGCCTAGAACTTCACCTTTACCAGCCCCTTTCCCTGTAGGTTGAGTCCTTGCGTTCCAAGGGGTGGCAGGACATAGGCAAGAGTCTCTGCAAGAATGGGATAGATGGTAGTCCAGGGCCAAGTAAGGGTCAGAGGCAGGCAGCAAGCAACAAGGTCAATGTCCAGGCAAGAGGTCAGTGGCATGCAGCAATCCAGAGTAGTCAGTGTCTAGTGAAGGGATTAGTTCCAATGGTCAATATGAAGAGAAGACAAGGATGAGGCAGGATGGACTGACACAGGGATACAGGAAGGATGGATAAGGCAGAGCTAGATATGACAAAGCAAGGTTGGGTGAGGCAGGGCAGGCTGAAGAGACGAGGCAAGGTTGGGCGAGGCAGGGTAGGCTGGATAGATGAGGCAAGGCTCAATAAATTAGTAATGTATACTTTAGAAAGGAGGAGCTATTGCTGAGGCAAGGTAGGGATGTCTACTGGACCCTTTTATAGGGCTGAAAATGATAAATTCATCCCTGGGTGCCACAGTGTGTTCCCGCAGCAGGCCCTTTAAATATTGAAATAGGTGTGTGTGTGCCTATGCAGGGAGCTGGAAGCAGCGGTTCTGGCAGTGTTCTGCTGCAGGAGGGATGTTTGGCAACATCTGCCAGAGAGGAGGGAGGTGCAGGCAGCATTGGGGTGAATATAGTGGCTTGCGGGGACATCCCACAAGACACCAAGCTGGGACTACACTTCTACCTCACTTCTTTGAGGTATAAGTTCAAAACCAGGGCTGGCCAATAAATCCCCCTACTAGAACTGGGTAACTTGGCAGAAATTAATCTGTTCCAGCTCCCTAATAAGAGCAGGGGAAGGTCTGGCTGTAGTAGGGATTTATATGGTATACATATTGTTATAATTCTGTTGTAATTATTTGTATTATTATTCTCTGTATATTGTATTAGGTCCACTGTAATGGGTAAGGACTTGGTCTACAGAAAGGCATGAGTAAACGGAATTACAATTAGGAACAGTGCAACCCATGATGAACAGGTGCATACAACCCATAATAACTTCATGAAGTTAATCACCAGAGTTTATTTCAGGAAACATTTTTAACATTTAAGTGAAAAATAAGCTCTTACTTCACCCTGCTTTTTCCACCCTCCTTCCTGTCTGGCAAGGAAAAAAAGTATGTTCATGGGACAAAATATCCTATTTCTCATGTGAAAAAACCTGGGAATCTTAGTTTTCTTTACAGTCAAAACAAACTGTACTAAAAAAGAACATCTGGTTAAAATTATGACGCTATTTCCCATTCCTTTTGTTATGGATAAAAACTCTATTTTAAGAATGATATTCTTAGTCTCCCTTTAGTGATGCACTATAGAAAGCTGGCTGTACCCATTTTATTGCATAATGGAGCACATGTTATTACTGCTATAGAGGCCAATATCCAAAAAAAGATGAGTGACTAAATTTAGCCACCTAAGTGCCGGTGTAATACAAGTGCACTAAAAATGTGTGTTAAATTTTTAGGCATGAGTTTTTTTTTACTTCTGTGCTAAATGTTGTGGTTCTGGCCGTGACCGCCGCAACCAGACCCTTACCTCCATGCTCCTGGACCTACTCTCGCTTTTGGAGGCCTGGTTTGCACCATGTTTGGTGCCGTCCCTGCGGGGGCTGCGCCGCCAGGAAGCTTCCCATGGACGCCCTGCTTCTAGGTGCGCGCACGCACCACTTGGACGCTTTTCTAGGCCGTTTACCGCCAGTGGTGACTCCGCCCAGTTCCTGACGTCAGACGCCGCGGCCTTGATAAGCCGGCCGCGGACACTCAGTCTTTGCCTTGCAACGGGCTTACCTCCTGGTTCCCTGTTGCGTTGTGCCCCGGAGTGAGTTGCCTCACTACTCGCCCCGTTCCTGCTTGCCTGCTACAGTACCTGCTTGGTTCCCGCTTGTCTGCTACAGTACCTGCTTGGTTCCTGCTTGCCTGCTACAGTTCCTGTCTGGTTCCAGTACCCGAGTCTTGCTACAGTTCCTGCCTGGTTCTAGTACCCGAGTCTTGCTACAGTTCCTGCCTGGTTCCAGAACCCGAGCCCTGCTACAGTACTTGTCTACTGTCCTAGTCTGGTTCCAGTTCCCAGTCCTGATCAACAACCAGCCTAAGTCCCAGCGGCTGGGCTCCTACAGGCTCCTCCCGGGGGAGTACCAGCTTCCAGGGTGAAGAGCACCTCTACGTCCTGCCCGAACATCTGCCTCCCGGCCTGCCACATACTAGAGACATTGACCACCTTTCCCAGTCTCCCGCAGGTCGGCCTAAGAGTCCACTAAATTGAGACTCCATAACACTAAAATCTAACTCCACTTCCAATGTAATAAGAACATAAGAAAATGCCATACTGGGTCAGACCAAGGGTCCATCAAGCCCAGCATCCTGTTTCCAACAGTGGCCAATCCAGGCCATAAGAACCTGGCAAGTACCCAAAAACTAAGTCTATTCCATGTAACCATTGCTAATGGCAGTGGCTATTCTCTAAGTGAACTTAATAGCAGGTAATGGACTTCTCCTCCAAGAATTTATCCAATCCTTTTTTAAACACAGCTATATTAACTGCACTAACCACATCCTCTGGCAACAAATTCCAGAGTTTAATTGTGCGTTGAGTAAAAAAGAACTTTCTCCGATTAGTTTTAAATGTGCCCCATGCTAACTTCATGGAGTGCCCCCTAGTCTTTCTACTATCCGAAAGAGTAAATAACCGATTCACATCTACCCGTTCTAGACCTCTCATGATTTTAAAACACCTCTATCATATCCCCCCTCAGTCGTCTCTTCTCCAAGCTGAAAAGTCCTAACCTCTTTATCCTTTCCTCATAGGGGAGTTGTTCCATTCCCCTTATCATTTTGGTAGCCCTTCTCTGTACCTTCTCCATCGCAATTATATCTTTTTTGAGATGCGGCGACCAGAATTGTACACAGTATTCAAGGTGCGGTCTCACCATGGAGCGATACAGAGGCATTATGACATTTTCCGTTTTATTCACCATTCCCTTTCTAATAATTCCCAACATTCTGTTTGCTTTTTTGACTGCCGCAGCACACTGTACCGACAATTTCAATGTGTTATCCACTATGACACCTAGATCTCTTTCTTGGGTTGTAGCACCTAATATGGAACCCAATATTGTGTAATTATAGCATGGGTTATTGTTCCCTATATGCATCACCTTGCACTTATCCACATTAAATTTCATCTGCCATTTGGATGCCCAATTTTCCAGTCTCACAAGGTCTTCCTGCAATTTATCACAATCTGCTTGTGATTTAACTACTCTGAACAATTTTGTGTCATCTGCAAATTTGATTATCTCACTCATCGTATTTCTTTCCAGATCATTTATAAATATATTGAAAAGTAAGGGTCCCAATACAGATCCCTGAGGCACTCCACTGTCCACTCCCTTCCACTGAGAAAATTGCCCATTTAATCCTACTCTCTGTTTCCTGTCTTTTAGCCAGTTTGCAATCCATGAAAGGACATCGCCACCTAGCCCATGACTTTTTACTTTTCCTAGAAGCCTCTCATGAGGAACTTTGTCAAACGCCTTCTGAAAATCCAAGTATACTATATCTACCGGTTCACCTTTATCCACATGTTTATTAACTCCTTCAAAAAGTGAAGCAGATTTGTGAGGCAAGACTTGCCCTGGGTAAAACCATGCTGACTTTGTTCCATTAAACCATGTCTTTCTATATGTTCTGTGATTTTGATGTTTAGAACACTTTCCACTATTTTTCCTGGCACTGAAGTCGGGCTAACCGGTCTGTAGTTTCCCGGATCGCCCCTGGAGCCCTTTTTAAATATTGGGGTTACATTTGCTATCCTCCAGTCTTCAGGTACAATGGATGATTTTAATGTTAAGTTACAAATTTTTACTAATAGGTCTGAAATTTCATTTTTTAGTTCCTTCATAACTCTGGGGTGTATACCATCCAGTCCAGGTGACTTACTACTCTTCAGTTTGTCAATCAGGCCTACCACATCTTCTAGGTTCACCGTGATTTGATTCAGTCCATCTGAATCATTACCCATGAAAACCTTCTCCATTATGGGTACCTCCCCAACATCCTCTTCAGTAAACACCAAAGCAAAGAAATCATTTAATCTTTCCGCGATGGCCTTATCTTCTCTAAGTGCCCCTTTAACCCCTCGATCATCTAACGGTCCAACTGACTCCCTCATAAGCTTTCTGCTTCGGATATATTTAAAAAAGTTTTTACTGTGAGTTTTTGCCTCTACAGCCAACTTCTTTTCAAATTCTCTCTTAGCCTGTCTTATCAATGTCTTACATTTAACTTGCCAATGTTTATGCTTTATCCTATTTTCTTCTGTTGGATCCTTCTTCCAATTTTTGAATGAAGATCTTTTGGCTAAAATAGCTTCTTTCACCTCCCCTTTTAACCATGCCGGTAATTGTTTTGCCTTCTTTCCACCTTTCTTAATGTGTGGAATACATCTGGACTGTGCTTCTAGAATGGTATTTTTTAACAATGACCACGCCTCTTGGACATTTATTACTTTTTGTAGCTGCTCCTTTCAGTTTTTTTCTAACAATTTTTCTCATTTTATCAAAGTTTCCCTTTTGAAAGTTTAGCACGAGAGCCTTGGATTTGCACACTGTTCCTTTTCCAGTCATTAAATCAAATTTGATCATATTATGATCACTATTGCCAAGCGGCCGCACCACCGTTACCTCTCTCACCAAGTTCTGTGCTCCACTGAGAATTAGATCTAAAATTGCTCCCTCTCTTGTCGGTTCCTGAACCAATTGCTACATAAAGCTATCATTTATTCCATCCAGGAACCTTATCTCTCTAGCGTGACCCGATGATACATTTACCCAGTCTATATTGGGGTAATTGAATTCTCCCATTATTACTGCACTACCAATTTGGTTAGCTTCCCTAATTTAATTATACGCATAGAGATGAATTTTCAAAAGATGCCTGTGTAAAATATTAATGTTTGCATGCAAAATAGCATGTATGTAAAGATTCGCTAATATAAAAGCATGCGTCTATTGGGACAGTGAGTAAACTTGTGTGTGTAAAAAAGGAGTGGATGGGGATTCCCAGATTTGCGCTTTTACATTATGGGCTGTATACTTCGTTCTCTTGGAGACTGGCTACGAGGGGTGAGTATTTACTCAGATCTGGTTCACCCCTTAGACGTGCGGTACATATTACATGCAGCTGCAGAGAAATTACCCAGAGAGGTGCAGTCACATATACTTATCAGGAGCATGAGAGAATCTTGGCGTTTTTTGCGAACCCACCTCTCATTGTCTTGGAAATATTCGCTGTGGATACCGATATGTGGGAACCTAGACTTTGCACCTGGACAACAAGCTAAGTGCTTCCAGGAATTAGCAGATAGTAAGTTAGACACTATCCAATTTTTTGTTAACCCCCAGATGAAGTGAATGTATCACATAGCTCATTGCCAACAATATTTAGGGTTCAACCCTTCTGATTTCTTAACATACTTACAATTGGCAAGTTACATTAAACCCCTTCTGAGTAAGAATGGGGAATAGCTCACCTCCTTATCATTCCAAAAATTGCTTCTTACATTCCAAGAAGACACCTACAAACTAGGAGGAATAGCCTAGTGGTTAGAGCAGTAGACTATGAACCAGGAGACCAGCGTTCAAGTCCTGCTGTTGCTTGATTGAGATCAAATGTTGGTATTTAAAAAAAAATACAATGTATACATTTTTGCAAAGTACAATGCACTCTAAGTTACTGTTAGATACAGTTGCCTACTGTTAGATACAGTTGCCAAATGGGAAGGAGAAGGAGTACCGGTATCATTGATGACTAATTTGCTAGAGAGTTTTGCAGATACATATAAAATCTTGTTCTCAGCAGACTTCAGAGATCAACACTTACATATAGCTCATAGACTGATTATTTCTCTGGCCCGAGCCCATAAAATGGTGATTACTGAATTTCATCAATGCTTGAAATGCTCACAACCTCATTCTACTATCCTTCATAATTTTTGGGAATGTGGTATTATTCAGGCTTTTTGAGACAAATTGTGGCATGCAATTGGTATGATCTTAATAATCTTTCCATCTAAAGAAGTGCAGCTTTGTCTTTTTGAATTTTTCAATACTAATCTACCACTGGAGGTTAATAATACTTGTTTTCTTTACAAAGCCTTAGTAATTGCGAAAAAATGTATTTTGACACACTGGCTGAAGCCGACATCACCAACATTAGAATAATGGACATTACATATGATAGAAATCATGATGATGGACTATAGAACATGAGTTAAAGAACAGTACCACCTATTTCAATGATGTGTGGAAATTGTATGCAGAGACCCTACTGAAAGATACTCGAGATGACCTCAAGCTGGATACTCCAAAACCAATATTCCAAGACTTGAATGTGCCCAGGCAATTTTGCATCCATTTTATTATGTTTTTGAATTAGGCAGAGACAATCTGAACATCAATATTACCATATAATTAGAGGGGGAAGGGAATTTGGGGGGGGTGTGGATTGCTTATTGAATATTGGCATTTGCTATGTTGAAATACTGTTTTGTATTTTCTATATAAACTCTTTCATATTTGTATGTTTGTTATGTTTATGGCAAATTAATAAAATTTATACATAAAAAAGGGGTGGGCCAGAGTGAGGCCAAAAGTTACACACATAAGTTGTTATTTACAACCTACCAAAGTGATGTTTTTTAAGGTCTTTTGCTTGCATATATTTACTCCTGCTCAATATTCTGGTGTAAGTGATCAGAAACATCTTAAAGTGAAAAAAAATGACTGGGTAGGGGGTCTGGGTGAAAGGAAGGACTTCAGGCTGAAGAGCCAGAAGGGTCTTCATGAGCTGCAGGTGGACTAGGCAAATTAATTGGTTAAAACTGGTAATTTCATTGCCACATGCATTAAAATTCCCTACATCTAAGTAACGCAAGTAAAATAAATTTACATATCCTCTTAAAATTCAAAGTACAACTATGCAGGTATATCATTTGCACACACTTATCCAACTATATTCGAATTTATCTGGTTACATAGTGCCTTTGCCACTACTTAGACAGATAAATTTGTACTTATCTGGATAAATAATGCTTTTGGTTTTGACTTATCCGACTATCTTACATACCCAGATAAAGTCAGAAAAGTGTTAATTGGATGGACAAGTGGTGTTTTTTCAGACTTAGCCAGCTAAGTGGCCTCTACTTAGCTGCATAAATCAGAACTTATCTGGATAAATGCTGCTATTTTTCCGGATACATCCAAACTTGCACGGTTTGCAGTTTTTTACATATGCAAGCATGTGTGTGTGCACAAATGTTTCTCCTATTTTTTAACCTTTGCATACCATTTACATGCATGTTATACAATACAATAGTAAATTTCTTCCACGTGTGCTTATATTCACACATAAATGGGTGCATGCCAGCAGTATTGAAAGTTATCCTCCCTGCACAGTGAAGCAAAAAAATCTGCATCAATTGTGAAAACTAACTGCAGTAAACACAGAAGTCAATTTTGTAGTAGGTTCCCTAACCATGTCAGTACTCATGGGTAGGAATTTGGGATTGAGGTAGAGAGAGAAGAAATAGTGGCTGGAGCTGGGATAAGAACTGAAATTAGGAGCTGGACTGGAACTGGAGCTGAAATTGGAAATCAGAGCAGAAACAGGAGTCTGAAGTTTTCTGGAGATGAGGCTTAGAACTGGAACCCAAATTTGGAGCAGGGACTGCAGCTGAAGCTGGGGGTAGCATAGAGACTGGAGTTTGGCATAGAGCTGGAAGCAAAATAAGAACTGAATCTGAAAACTGGAGCAAGAACTGGATCTGCAGGGATTGGAGCTGAAAACTTCAATTGGAGCTTGAAGTAGGAACCAGAGTTAGGAAGACAAGCCAGAACAGAAACTGGGCAAGGAGCAGAGCTTCACTGTGAAACAGAAACATTTACCTTTCTCGAGATCTTGAGTGAATGCACAGGTAGCTGGCCTGGTCCTCCTTAAGGATCAACATTGCAAGGGATTCTGGTCCAGGGAGTTCCTCTTTAGCAGAGGGTTAAGTTGGTAGAGCAGAGAGAGCTTGGGAAGGCCCCGGGAAGCATAGAGGGAGAGATACCGATTACAAGGTCATCAAGCTGGAGCTGCCACCATATGGTGTCATTCATGGGATTTATTTTTTCTCTAAGCCTGGCAAAGATAGAAAGCCCAAAGCCCTCCAGAGACAAGTGAAAAGCTGATGTGTGTACACTTCCTAAAGAAATAGGTTGGGAAAGAAGGTGCTGCTAGAATGGAAGAGCACAGAAGTTTAAAGTGCAGGCAACCACAAAAAAAAAAAGAAACAAAAAAAAAACCTCTCTCCAGAGGGGTTTTTTTTCTGGGCTAGTTTCAACCCAACTTAGCTCACAGGCCAAGGGGGCTATCCTTACCTGGCTAGTCAGGGGTTCAAGGAGTGAAAAAACTGGCCAGATAGGCCCAGCAGGTTTTTTTTGTTTTGTTTTTCGCTCTCCTATACCTGGAGAGGTAGTAACTTGGGCCAGCACAAGAGCAACGGAATGATCCAGGTCCTTGCTACCGGCCAGCAGCAGTTACAGAACGCCATGCGAACACAAATTAACCAGCAGCAGCTGTTACAAGAGCAGGTGAAACAGCAGCACACAGTATTACGTCAGATAGCAGAGGCTGTTCAGACTGCTCTGAACAGGATACTTCAGACAACCTCAATGCCTCAAATCCTATTTAAAATGAAGGGCAAGCGAAACCCAGAGGTCTTCCTGAAAAATTCTCAAGGATGGCTTGGCTGTCAGCTTGGTCCAAAATGAGTTGGACACCCTACCTAGCGAACTTGGTCTCAGGCAGAAGTCAAATGGCTTTCCAAGCAGCCAAACTGGATGGGAGGGCCACCTATGCAGAGGTCAAGGCTGCTATCTTGGAGAGAGCTGGGTATGCCTCAGAAACATACCGGCAGCAGTAGTTTCCGGCGGGGTGCCCTGTAGCCTGGGAAGAGCCCTCAAAATCTCTTTCACTGCTTAAAAGATGCGGCTGGATATAGTTTGCAACCAGAAGCAAAGACCAGACTAGAAGTAGCCCAACAGATGCTTCTGGAGCAGTTCCTGGATGGGCTTGACTGCTCATGCTGAACTGGTCTGCCATCAAACAGGCCTCACCGTGGAAAGAGCTTATGCCTGATGGAAGGCAGAAGCCTTCCATCAGGCATAATTAATGTCTGATGGTCTAAGGAGGTTAGAAAGGCAAACTGTGCAAGACCCCTGGAGAAGCACAGAGAATGAAGCTTCCCAGCAGCGTTCTTCTGAGATGATTATTTCTTCTTCCAGGCCCAGAACCCAGGTCACATGCTTTAACTGTGGTCAGGGACTTTCGATATGAGGGAAGAAGAATTATGGACCGAGCTGACATTAGAAGGTGAAATACACAGGGGGAAAAAGCAAATCTCTTAAACAGGAGCGATCCACAAGTCAAAAGAAAAAGGGAACCATGGAGAGGCTAGAACAGTCCAGGAACCGGGGGGGGGGGGGGGGGGGGGCAAGGTGAATGCCTTTGTTTTCTGTGCCCTTTGCATGGAGAACGGGGAAGAGCACTGCCCATATCGACAGGCCGATGAGGAGAAGCATTCAGAAAGGATGGGAAGTGCAGGGAGGCGACCTGCTGCACCTACTTGCTTGCTCTCTTTGGCAGAGGACCATATGGAGGAGAGATGTCTCTGGTTGTAAAGACATGGAGGGCAAATGCAAAGTGGCAGAGCAACATGAAAGAGAACCAGAGGTGGGGCTAGGTCCCCAGAATGAAAATGATGACTGGGAGCGTGAATGAAACTGCACTTGGTCAAAGTTCCAAAGCTGCAACTTTGAGGATACTACTCATAAAAAAACTCAAGGACTTTATAATCCAAATCAAACTGGATGAAGTGTCCAATCATGCACTGGTCAATTCGGGGTGTGGTAAAACTCTCATTCGCAAGGACTTGCTTCAGGAGGAACATACCAAACACAAAAGGAAAGAGACACTAGCATGTATACACGGTGACAAAAAGAAATGTCCAACCAATCAGATCCTGCTAACAACTCCAGCAGGACAGGCCATGATTGAAGAAGGTGTCTTTCTCAAACCTTGTATTCAATAATCATGGGATGAGATTGACCCCCAGTTTTCAACCCTGCTGTGTCACTCCCAAATAACCTGGCTCATCTGCCTGGAAGAGGGGTGCCCTTCAGGCCGAGCCAGGAGTTAGACTGGTTGTGCTGGATGCTCAACTGGACAAAGCTGAGTTGAGGGATAGGATATGTGAGGAAATCCATAAGAAACTCCCTCAAAACACCTTAAAGGACTGGTCACAGGTATCTGGCCTAGTCCTCCTTGAAGCGCTGAAAAAAGTGTGAAAAGCGGAATATAAATCTAAATAAATAATAGCTGTTAAGGATCAACACTGCAAGGGATTCTGGTCCAGGAGAGTTCCCTTTAGCCAGGGGTTGAGTTGGACAGGGCAGAGAGAGCTTGGGAGGCCCAAGGAAGCAGAGAGAGAGAGAGAGAGAGAGAGAGAGAAGATACTGTTTACAAAGGACCTCCCAAGAGTAAAGGTTGTGCCCATACCCAAGTAAGGCGAGTGATATATGTTTTATGTTACCTGAAGTGAAGGCGTGTGCCCAGATTGTTCCAAGTTAATCCTACTGTAAACAAAATGCACTTAAGCAACAGCCAGAGCCTATCTGTTGTTTCTCTGGCAGTTATCAAGCCATTCACTGTTCAAGGTGCCATAAACTTGAAAATCCACTTTGTTAAGTCTCCAAATTGCAGTAAAAAGTTGCTAAAACCATACTGAAACATGGGAACAAGGGATTGTAAAATGCTTCAACATTCATTACCTTTAAAATAATCGAGGGACTTCTGTGTCCAGCAGGGGAGTCCTTCTCTTTACAGTTTGTTCAACGTTTTGCAATTGCAGATGACAGAGATGACCAAGATCCAGCAGCGTTAGTAGTGGCTAGGAAAAAAATAAGATAAAAAAATAAAAATGTAAAAAACAAATGAACACTAATAAACTTAACAATTAATTAAACCAGATATAAATGTAAGCTCTGCTCCATGGGGGGTCACCTTCCCAGCCTTGGGGTGCTTAGGGTTCACTGTCCCAAGGTGGGGGAAATGATCTCTGCAGCCGTGAACTGGGGGCAGGATAACCTGTAGGGGCAGTTTTGGGACCAGAACTCTCCAGAATAAAAAAAAATAATAATGTCCAGCAAAAAGTTGAGCCCCAAAATAGTTTACTGTAAATTCTTCAGATAAATACATTTTGACAAACACCAACAAGTAAAGGTAATCAATCAAACTTTACAGTTCTTAATCAGCACTTCATATCCTCAAACAACTACAATTACTATTTGCAGGGTATTCCCCACCTCTTATTTTATTATGTAACATTTACTTCTTCCATTGTCACAGTACCTCCTTTTACTTTAGCTTCTTCTATGTAATCAGTCTCCTGCCCAGGCCTATCCTGGCCCTCTTTTCCATTCCACTATTAAATAGTTACGTTGCATTCAGCAAGTCCACAGGCCTGACCCCCGTGAACTGCTGCTTTTAACCTCCAGGGCCGAGCCAGCCATGCAGTTCATAGGGCGCAATGAGACACGGCAGGGATGCTGTTGGCCTCAACGAGCCACTCCTCTCCCTTAGGGGTCGCATGCGCATACCGTCTTCCATTTAAAGGGACCATGACAGGAAACTCCCCGTGGCCCCTATTGATAACAACACCAGCACTAGCCCCTATAAGGGCAGCTCCCCAGATGCAACTTGCCTCAGCAACAGGTCCCAACTACCAAGTGTACTGAATGTTGATTCCAGCTATTTCCTGTCTTCATACCAGTACTGAGGTTCCTATCTCTTCATCCTCCGCCTATTCCTGCTTTCATCCCAGCCTGTTCCATGTTTTGCCTCAGCCTGTTCCTGTCCTCATCTGCCCCAACTTGCTCCTGTGCCTTGCCTGACTGCCTCGCCCTATCTGTCTTGCTTCCTCTCCCTTGGATGAATACTTGTTGTGACCCTTGCCTGATTCTGTATATGCAAGACCGCTGCCTGCCTTGACTGTTGCCTGGATTCTGGATATGTCTGACTGCCTACCTGCCTTAACTCTTGCCTGACTTTGTCATGCCTGATGCTGCCTATGGCTTGATTACTGCCTATGGCTGTAATATGGCATTGGACAACATTTCCGGTCATCAACAGAGACCCCTCGCCTAGTCCTGTCAGTCCTGGCCACCAAAAGCTCAACCCGAGGGAAACGTGGGCTGGTATAAGTGAAGCTCCTGACCAGGCTCTGCTTCACTTGGATCCACCTGCTGATGGTGAAAATATGCATGGTTCATCCCTGAAGGTAGGGCCCATTTTGCCTCAGCCCAAGGGTCCAATGAACCAACAGTTAGCTGAGGCTAAGGACTCAGTGGACATAACTTTGCTCCAAGCCATCCCTGGTAATAGACCACAGACTACAGGACCAGCAGGGTTCCTTGGAGCTCCTGGCCACAGACTCTCCACTTGCTTGGACACACCCTGACTACATCCACGGTACCACCTCCACTCACACTGGTGCTGCCGCCTCTTGTGATGCCCAGCCAGCTAGTCCCTCAGCTGTCACCTCTACCCCAGGTATGCCAGGGATCCCAAGCAATGTTGGGGATCTCTCAATCAGTGCAGATTACACTTTCACCTGCAGTCTCCATTGTTCCCTGATGACTAAACCATTACAATGTATATTCATTCACTACTAGATGGAAAGCGCTGACCTGGCTTCCCCCCTATGGGATGAGTGGATCCTATCCTACTTGATCTCCAGCAGGTCATGGAGCAATTCCACTCCATGTTTGAGGAGCCAGATTGTGCAGCTGAGATGGCCACAGATCTACTCCATCTCTGACAGGGCTCCAGAACATTAGGCGAGTACACCATGGATTTTAGAACTCTGGGTCTCTGAACTAAACAAGAGGAAGGACAGCTTGGTTGTCATATTTCTGGAAGGCCTCTCTTAGGAAAATTAAGGACGAGCTTGCTGCTCGGGAGCTCTCCACCTCGCTGGAGGCCCTCATTGCCCTAACTGGCAAAAATAGACCGCTGCTCACAGCAAAGGATCTGAGAGACCCATCTGGCATGGAGGAGTGTCTCCCTAGCACCTCATTTCTCACACCTGCTCTTACCTTATGCTGCCACACCCTCAGCCTCTCTCTCTCTCCTCCCAAGGAATCTATACAATTGGGCCACTGCTGCCTATCCCCAGAAGAAAGACTTCATCGTACACAATACGGCTTCTGTATCTACTGCATGGCTCGAGGCCATCTCCTGACCCAATGTCCCTAGTTTCTTCTACTTATTCAGTCTCTGCCCAGGCATAGACTGGCTCTCATTTCCATTCCCTAGGCCTTAATGTTCTGGCTCCCCAACACCTCATGCCAGTCACAGTGGAAATGGATCCTACGTCTTTCTCCACCCAGGCCTTGGTGGAATCCGAATCCGGAAGAAAATTCATTTTGCAGGATCTGGTCAACCAACTTTAGATACCCACTGCTAGTAATTTCCTCGGTCTATGGGGACCCACTTCCAGAACACAGTGCCTCTAACCTTACACATTGGCTTCTTGCACTTAGAGAAGCTCAGCTTCCACCTGATCCCCAGACAATGTTAATCAGATCATACTTGGGTCTACCTTTGCTCATCACAACACCAACCTCACTTTGACTGGTCTGCCTTGGAATTTTCCCACTAGAGCCATGAATGCACATTCTCCGGCTTGGTATCCATAGAAGATTCTTCCCGGTGACTGTGGGGTTTCTGCACTTCCAGGGCTTCCCCCACAATATGCAGATTACAAAGATATCGTTTCTAAGAGAATGCTGAAACCTTGCCCTCCTCATCACATGTATGATTGCGGTATAGAGCTCCTTTCTAGAGCCACACCCTCAAAGGCTGGGTTTACCTCCATCTCCACCAGAGACTCAGGCCATTTGGCCTACAGATCCAAGAAAATCTGGCCTGGTGAATTTATCCTTGCCTTCCTCTCTCTGGCCAGGCCGGCCTGCTGCTCCCAGGGCGTGGCGAGATGCTGACAGCCACCACACAGCAGGATATTGCCAGTCTCAATGCGGCTGAGCCTCTACTTAGGTGGGCGTGCGTGCATATGAGTCTCCCCATTTAAAAGGCCTGTGGCAAGAAAGTCCATATAGCCCCTAGTGATGATGTCACCAGTGCTACCCTATAAAAGGACAGATCCCCAGATGCAACTCACCTGATCAACAAGTCCAACTACCTTGTGTAGTGCGTGTTGCTTCCCTGCTGTTCCTGCCTTAATTCCAGCCTGGTTCTGTCTTCATCCCAGCCTGTTCCAGTCTTTGTCTCAACCCTGTTAGGAATTGTGGGCTGGGTACAGAGGCAAGCTGGGACTTCGCCTATACTGATCCTCGTTCCCCACAGATTGAGTCCTTGGGTGCCGGGGCCGGCAGGACTTAGGAGCACATCTGTGTGGCTGGTCCCGGAGCAGGTAGGCGACTGAGTGTAGAGAGAGGTTAGGCACAGTTTGAAAACAGGGGCATTCTCGGAGAGAGGAGAAGAAAGAGTCTCAAGGAGTGCAAGGCCCCTGCAGCACTGAAGGGAGTAGAGCAAGACCAGAAGGGAGTGGCCTCAGATGAGGAGGTGCAGGTGCAGAGACAGAAACTGTAGAATGCTGGAAAGGCGTAAGCGGGGGAACCCGCTGTAGCAGGAGTCCAGGAGAGTAGCAGCACAGTGAGTGCCCTGAGGAGCGGGGTTGCCGAGACTGTAAGAGCAGTGCCGCTGAGCCAGGTTTGTGATGAGAGAAGAACCTGCAGCAAATCCTGAAAGGGAAAGTACCGTGGAAGGTCCCAAGGAGCAGAGGGCATGCTGCAGGGACTCACAAAATTCCTGACAGCAAACAATATGCCATCACTCTTCTCAGGGCACTAGTCATACCGGACCTGGACCTCTTTATACAAATCCCCACCATAATATTCTTCTGTGCTGACTTCCCTGGACACAACACTATCAGAACATCTTGGGGACAATACCTCACTATGACTCACCCCACTCTTTATCTCAGTTTCTTCTCCTCTTGGAGCATCCTGCTCTACACCTTTTGGGTAGTTTCTTGGGAGGAGGACACCACCACTCCACACTTTGGTCACTGGACTCCTCCGCTTCACCACTATCGTAAGCTCCTCTGTGATAAGATTCCCTGGACTTCACACATCAAGGACAAACCAGGGCTGCTCCTCACTGGGTTAACTCACCCATTCCTGCACTTCTACTATTCGCTAGAGGAAAATTCTCCTGGGAGAAAAGAACCCACTCCTTGCCACTCTGATAATTGTTGGCGGGAATGCTAAGGAGCAGTCCCAATTCCGGGGAGGTTAGTGTGCCCTTGGACCATGGTGCAACTGCAGAGGAGATCCAAGGAAGTGCCGAGGCAGGCAAGATGTGTCCAAGCACAGGTGGACAGGCTGAAGACCAGGAGCTCTGACCTCTGCTAAACCTGAACGCATCAGGAGAGATCCAACAACGCAATGCTGGTCTCTGGAGTAGCCCTCCGGCCACTCGATAGCTCCTTTTGGACCTGCCGTCTGGAAACGGCAGATGCGACAGGATGGACAGAGGTCGAGGACAGGTGATGCTACTGGAATAAGAATGAAGATACTTGAAGACATGGTCAGACGAAGGTACTTGGAGACATGGTCAGGCGAAGGTACTTGGAGACCTGGTCGGGAGAAAACACTGGGCAAGAAGGCAAGGTTGAGGCAAGGCTGAGGCAAGGCTAAGGTAAGGCCATCCATCCAGTGCTCCTACCATGTACAGGGTCCGGTCAATGGCACGGATACCCTGTCACATGGTAAGGGCAAAGGGCCATCGGCGCCATTTTTGATTAGTGGCAGCCGATGGCCCAGGAGCGGGAGATCGCTCCAGGGACCCCCACTGGACCACCAGGTATCTGTGAAAGGTTTTTGGGGGGGGTCAGGAGGGTGGGGGAAGCTAAGGGATTAGTTTTAAAGGGTCGGGGTGGGTTAGGGGTTATTTTGTGTGCCCGTTTTTTCTTCCCGTCGTCCCCCAAAACGATGAGAACCCCCACGATCAATATTGTGGGGTTTCCTATTGTTTTGGGGGAGCCCCCAATTTTCTGACGATTTTGAAAATATTGTCCGATATTTTCAATTGTCCGAAGCCTGATTCACATCCCTAGAGGACAAGGCTTCCAAGGAGAGGAGCCTGAAGGAGTGAACACCTGGAGGGTGGAACATCTGAATACAAAGGCATCAGGATCATCTGAAGAGGAGGACATCTGAAGATGAGGACATCGGGGCAACTGCAGATGAGGACATCTAAAGACTAGGACATCTGAAGACAAGGACATCAGATCCAACGATAGACCAGAAACCATGGACGAAGACAGGACAAAGGACCAAAAACCATGGATGAAGACGACAAGGGAATTCCCATGAAAGAATGGAGTGCCTTGAAGAGTTTGGAGATGACCGAGAAGTCCAGGAGCAGACTGGCTCCTTGTGAAGCCATTGGAGAACTGGCAAAGAACCTCTTATAGGGCTGAAGAGGAGACACCCTGAATGATGTCATCAATCAGGGCCACGGGACCTTTCCTGCCGCGGGCCCTTTAAATAAGTAGAAGAGGGGTGGGCCGCGCCTAGGATGCAGGACCAGGGACAGCGGCAGCCAAGCTGCAGAAAAGAAGCAGGAGCGACACTAGGGCCGCAAGGCAGGTCCCGGCATCGGAGGCTCCTCTAGCCACAGGAGGAACAACAGCAGCGGTCACCAGGCCACAAGAGGAGGCTGGAGGCAGAGGCTCCCTGCGCAGGGGAGAAGCCTGGGCAGGGAGAAGCCTGGTTTTATGGATGGAGCATAAAATAGGCAATTAAAATGGAGCATAATAGTTATGCATCATAATAATTTACAAAAAGCCTTGTAAGAGGCATACAGATACAAGGAACAAGTTGACACAGTACATGGATCAAATTGACAAACAAAAAAGTATAGTATAAGGAAGAAGTATTTAAGTTGATCAACTTAAGAACTTTGTACAAAACTACAGTTTACCAAGGACAATGATCTTATTATAAAGGGTATAAACGTATCATGGGGGTATAAACATATAATGGGGCGATTGGAAACATAAGGAGAGATCATAATAGAGTGCGTATAGAGGAGGCATCAGGAGAGGTATAGAGTATAGAGATGGAAACAGAGATAGCGTATGGAGGTTGCATCGGGAAGCATATGGAGGTTGCATCTGAGAAGGTGAATAAAACAGACAGATAAATTAAAACAAGGTAACAGGCAGATAAATAAAAAATGTAAGAGAATACACACTTGTGAGGGAATAACAAAAATGGCGGAAAGTAGGTAAAATGGAATAAAAGATGGATTTGCGGGGGGGGGGGGGGAGGGGGTGGTGTTAGTGAAGGCTTGTTTGAAGAGCCATGTTTTTAATTTTTTTTTTAATTTCTGTATGCAAAGCTCTATGGCAGAGGTCGGAGGGCAGTCTGTTCCACAATGGGGGGCCTGCTATGGAGAATGCTCGGGCCTTTGTGGAAGAGAGATATGTGAGTTTGGGAGAGGGAATGTATAAGATTCCTTGGTAAGCTAATCTGGTGGGTCTGTCCGATTTATGAAAGCAGATAGAGTCATGTAGCCATTGCATATTTTAATGAAAAGGGTCTTGAGTAAGGCTTTTGAATGGAATTCTTGAGATGATAGGGAAGCCAGAGGAGGTCTCTCAGAATGGGCATAATATTGTCTTTTTTGCATCTATTAGTGAGAATTCTAGCTGTGGCATTCTAAGGGGGTTGAAGGGGTTTGATAGATAGGTTGGGAGAGACCAAGGAGAAAGGGGAGTTACAGTAGTCATTTTGGAGAATATGATGGTTTGGAGAACAGTTCAGAAATCAGAGAGGTCTCATTTCTTTAGTACCTACTGGAGTTTGAAAAATCAATCTTTTAAGAAGGTTTTAATGAATGGTTTGAAGCTCAATTGATTGTCAATCATAGCACCTAGTTGCGTGCATGTAGGGAGAAGGGTTTGGGGGGGAGGGGACATGGAGTAAGTATGTTTGTTCAGGGAAATGACAAGGAGTTCTGTTTTGCCCGGGTTAAGCACCAGGTTCATGTTGGTGAGGAGCTGGTTGATGGAGGCAAGGAAAGAGTCCCATGTCTTTAGGGCCATGTGTAGAGAGTCAGAAAAAGGGATGAGAATTTGGACATCATCCGTGTAGATGTAGTGGGTGATGCCTAGGTTGGTTAATAGTTTTGCAGAGGGGTAGCATGTAAATGTTGAAGAGGGTAGAGGATAGTAGGGTGTTACGGCTATGGCTGCTGTGCAGGCTCTCCTGGCTGGCCCAATCCATCTGCTCTATGTCTTGGATGTTCCTTTATAACCTGCCTACCCAGACTCCAGTGCTTCGGCATCGAGCTTGTTGGGCTCCCTGCTCTAGCCTTGCCTTGCTGTGTGTGGCCTTTGGCCTTCTGCCTTGCCTTGCTGTGTGTGTGGCCTTCGGGCCTTCTGCCTTGCCTTGCTGTGTGGCTTTCGGGCCCTCTGCCCTGCCTTGCCTTGTTGTGTGTGTGTGTGTGGCCTTCGGGCCTTCTGCCTTGCCTTGCCTTGCTGTGTGTGTGGCCTTCAGGCCTTCTGCCTTTTCCTGCCTTGCTGTGTATGTGTGGCCTTCGGGCCCTCTGCCCTGCCTTACCTTGCTGTGTGTGTGTGTGTGGCCTTCGGGCCTTCTGCCTTGCCTTGCCTTGCTGTGTGTGTGTGGCCTTCGGCCTTCTGCCTTGCCTTGCCTTGCTGTGTGTGTGTGTGGCCTTCGGGCCCTCTGCCTGCCTTGCTGTGTGTGTGTGGCCTTCGGGTCTTCTGCCTTGCCTTACCTTGCTGTGTGTGTGTGGCCTTCGGGCCCTCTGCCTTGCCTTGCCTTGCTGGTGTGTGTGTGTGGCCTTTGGGCCTTCTGCCTTGCCTTGCCTCGCTGCTGTGTGTGTGTGGCTTTTGGGTCTTCTGCCTGCCTTGCCTTGCTGTGTGTGTGTGTGGCCTTTGGGTCTTCTGCCTTGCCTTGCCTTGCTGTGTGTGTGTGGCCTTTGGGTCTTCTGCCTTGCCATGTGTGTATGGCCTTTGGGCCCTCTGCCTTGTCGTGTGTGTGTATGGCCTTCGGGCTCTCTGTCTTGCTATAAAGTTCTTGTGACCCTGCCTGGACTTTGACTCTGTTGCCTGCTGCCTGCCTGTGCTTGAGTGAAATCGCTGCATCAGCTCCGGAAGAGGTTGAGCCCACCTCGCTACCTCAGGAGGGGAACGAACCTGCCACTGCAACTCAGGAGGGGTTGAAAATTACCATGCCACCCCAGGAGGGGGTCTAACTTTATTATCACTCAGCACTCCCTGCAGAGTTGGGACCCAGGAGGAGGGGAGGCCTTAGGAGGGGGGGGGGGGGGGGGGGGGGGGGGGGGTGGAGGGTACTGTTATGGCTATGGCTGCTGTGCAACCGCCTCACCACCAGGGTTCCTTCAAGAGCAGGCTCTCCTGGCTGGCCCAATCCATCTGCTCTATGTCTTGGATGTTCCTTTATAACCCTGCCTACCCAAGACTCCAGTGCTTCGACATCGAGCTTGTTGGGCTATCCTGCTCTAAAGCCTTGCCTTGTTGTTGTGGCCTTCGGGCCTCTTCTGCCTTGCCTTGCTGTGTGTGTGTGGCCTTCGGGCCCTCTGCCTTGCCTTGCCTTGCTGTGTGTGTGGCCTTCGGGCCTTCTGCCTTGCCTTGCCTTGCTGTGTGTTTGTGTGGCCTTCGGGCTTTTCTGCCTTGCCTTGCTGTGGTGTGTGTGTGGCCTTCGGGCCCTCTGCCTTGCCTTGCCTTGCTGTGTATGTTGTGTGGCCTTCGGCCCTCTGCCTTGCCTTGCCTTGCTGTGTGTGTGTGGCCTTCGGGCCCTCTGCCTTGCCTGCTGGTCTGTGTGTGGCCTTTGGGCCTTCTGCCTTGCCCTTGCCTCGCTGTGGTGTGTGTGGCTTTGGGTCTTCTGCCCTGCCTTGCCTTGCCTTGCTGTGTGTGTGTGGCCTTTGGGTCTTCCTGCCTTGCCTTGCCTTACTGTGGTGTGTGTGTGCCTTCGGGTCTTCTGCCTTGCCATGTGTGTATGGCCTTCGGGCCCTCTGCCTTGTCGTGTGTGTGTATGGCCTTCGGGCTCTCTGTCTTGCTATAAAGTTCTTGTGACCCTGCCTGGACTTTGACTCTGTTGCCTGCCGCCTGCCTTGACCCTGCCTGGACTTTGACTCTGTTGCCTGCCACCTGCCTCAACCCTGCCTAGACCTTGAATTTGTTCCCAGCCAGTACTCTGCTCCATATATCACAGCCATCGCCCAGCTCCATACACTCCTGCCGCATCACATTCCTTCCCAGCCATCCCTGTCTCTCTCTCCACCTGGAGTCACTCCTGAAGGTGGTGTTCACTACACCGTATCACTGCCCAAACGTAACATAGGTGGTGTGCATTCGTTTTCGACGTATTGGCAATCCGCAACGTATATGTCCCTATTCGTTGTATTCGTGGGGAAGCTAAACATATCGTGACTCCCCACGAATATAACGTATCATCCGTTTCATCCGTTTGGCAGAGCGCGCTTTTCTTCACACCGCCATTTGCAATCGGAGGACGCCATTTGGGTGTATCCAGAGCCAAAAACCAGCCCTTCCTGTGAGTCAATCAGTGACCTCACAGCCCTGTCAGAGTGGGTTGGATAGGTTGGCATGGATACCGGAATGCAGCGTATCAGCGATAACATTTTGTGAAATGCACTGAAATGCAGCCAATCGCGCTGTCATTCAGTTGCTCGGTGACAATTTTCCTGATGACCCAGCACTATATATAGTTAAGCACGTGGAGGCATGCCATGCACTGTTCTTTGCAGGGGTGGTCTGGGGAGGTGGTCTCTGCAGAAGGTGGCTGAACTGAGAGCTAGTAGGAGTTCAGAAATCTATATCGAATTGCTAGCTAGGCTAGTTACTTAAGAGAAAAAGATATTTCTTTATTTTGCTGCAGCCCTGTTTGTTTTTTAAGCAGTTTATTTAGGTGATCAGACGGTCTCTCTGTGCCAGGGAGAGAAGCTGCTAGCAGTGCCATTTTGTTTAATTCACCCTCTGGGCTAGGCTGCAAGCAAGTACCATTTGGGTGTTGTGGCTGAGAGAGATTTATTCAATTTTTAGCTAGTCTGCTAGAATTTCCATTGGAAAATATATTTCATCAATTTTCCTGCTGTGCCAACAATTCCAACTTTTTAAAACTGAGTTTGTTTAATTCAACTCACTCAGTCTCTCTGTGCACTGGGCTTCAGTGGGCTGGCAGTTTAGCAGACTGAACTTTATTATTGGGACAGTCTGTGCAGTGAAATCCCCAGTCTGCCTCTTTGTGCTTACAAGCAAGCTGCGTGTGTGTGTGTGTGTGTGTGTGTGTACATCACACACATTACATTAGTGCATAGCAAGGCACTGTGACAGTGGGCACTGGGTAGTTTAACAGACTGAACTTTATTATTGGGACAGTCTGTGCAGTGAAATCCCCAGTCTCCCTCTTTTGTACTTACAAGCAAGCTGTGTGTGTGTGTGTGGTGTGTGTGTACATCACACACATTACATTAGTGCATAGCAAGGCACTGTGACAGTGGGCAGCCAGTAGGCACTAGGCAATGACATTAAATCCATAATGTCAGGGAAAGCTAGATGTGGTTGAGTGATTGGGACTGGGCAGAGGAGGCATTCAAAAGGCACTAGTGCCAGTCCCCCATTAAAGTTAAAAAGGGACTTGTTGCAATCTAAACTCTTTGGAGAGGCAGGCAGTTCCATCCACTGTCTGGCCACACCGTAGCCAAAGTGGCTCAGTGATACCTGTCATGTCCAACAACCAGTGTGCCTAGTAAACGTGTCTTTTCAAAGACAGGGGATATCATGAGGCCTGACCGCTCAAGGCTGGTACAAGAGTTGATGGAAATGCTAGTGTTTTTGAAAGTAAACCTGCCTTTGCTTGAGTTTCCAAATTTTCCCTGTGAATGGCAAGATGAATAAAAGCAATTGAAAGCCTTGCAGCAGCTTAAACTGCCTCCTATGCTCCAGATAATATAAGCACTGCAGCACATGTTCCTGACCTGAAACACTGTGCCTGTCCATCCACTGTCCAGGCCATACGTCCCTACAAGGGCCTGGCCTCAAACACTGTGCCTGACTGTCCACTGTCCAGGCCGTACGTCCCTACAAGGGCCTGACCTCAAACGCTGTGCCTATCTGTCCACATTTGGAATGTAAGAACATAAAAAACTGACTTAAGATGTTTGGACCTTGCATATTTCATATGCTCAATATATTTCTTGACCTTGCCAACAGTAATGTTTCAAGTACTATTGAAAACTGGTGGTAGTTGCACTCTAGTTCATCCTCTGTGTTCCCATTGTTTACAGAGGCACTGTGTAAAACACAAAGTCAACATAGGTTGATATTGTAGATTTTGACTTGAGTAGCAGTTTTCTCATTTCTGAGAGCTCTTCATGTTCCTATGTCATCAGCTGAAGTGAATAAGTACAGTTAATAGCTTCTGGGTATTCAAAAATAATCTGCAGCTCAGTTCTTGCTTCACAAATGGCAGTCTCTATTGCTCTAAAACCATCCTCTGTTGAATTATCTTTCAGAATTGAAAAAGATGCCATTTTCTTCTGGCAGTGAACCAGTTCAGGAAGAAGTGATAGGTCAAACTACAACATTCCTGCACGAAGGAAATCCTCTATTGCTGTGCTGTCCGTGCAGGCCTTATCTCCCTAGGTGGGATTGACTGTGTCCTGTATTGCTGTGCCTGTTTGTCCAGGTCTTATGACCCTACAGGGGTTGGACCTCGATTGCTGTGCCTGTTTGAACCAGCCTTATGTCCCTGCAAGGGTTGGACCTCGATTGCTGTGCCTGTTCGTCCTGGCCTTATGTCCCTACGTGGGCTTGACCTCTGTCCTCGACTGCTGTGTCTGTTCATCCAGGCCTTATGTCCCTAAGAGTGTTTGACCTGTGTCCTCAATTGCTGTGCCTGTTCGTCCAGGCCTTATGTCCCTACGAGGGCTTGACCTATGTCCTCGATTGCTGTGCCTGTTTGTCCAGGCCTTATGTCCCTACGTGGGCTTGACCTCTGTCCTCGACTGTGTCTGTTCATCCAGGACTTATGTCCCTAAGAGTGTTTGACCTGGGTCCTCGAATGCTGTGCCTGTTCGTCCAGGCCTTATGTCCCCTAGGTGGGATTGACTTCTGTCCTCGACTGCTGTGCCTGTCCATCCAGGCCTTATGACCCTAAGAGTGTTTGACATGTGTCGTCAAATGCTGTGCCTTATGACAGGCCTTATGACCCTACAAGGGTTTGACCTCGATTGCTGTGCCTGTCGTCCAGGCCTTATGTCCCTAAGAGTGTTTGACCTCGATTGCTGTGCCTGTTGTCCAGGCCTTATGTCCCTGAGAGTGTTTGACCTTGTCCTTGAATGCTGTGCCTGTTCATCCAGGCCTTATGTCCCTAAGAGTGTTTGACCTGTGTCGTCGAATGCTGTGCCTCTCTGTCCAGGCCTTATGACCCTATAAGGGTTTGACCTTGATTGCTGTGCCTGTCATCCAGGCCTTATGTCCCTAGTGGCATTGACCTTTGTTCTCGACTGCTGTGCCTGTCCATCCAGGCCTTAAGTCCCTAAAGGGTTGAACCTCGATTGCTGTGTCTGTTCTTCCAGGCCTTATGTCCCTAGGTGGGATTGACCTCTGTCCTCGACAGCTGTACCTGTCCATCCAGGCCTTATGTCCCTACAAGGGTTTGACCTCGATTGTTGTGCCTGTTTGAACTGGCCTTATGTCCCTACAAGGGTTGGACCTCGATTGCTGTGCCTGTTCATCCAGGCCTTATGTCCCTACATGGGCTTGACCTCTATCCTCGACTGCTGTGCCTTTTCATCCAGGCCTTATGTCCCTAAGAGTCTTTGACCTGTATCCTCAATTGCTGTGCCTGTTCGTCCAGGCATTATGTCCCTACGTGGGCTTGACCTCTGTCCTCGACTGCTGTGTCTGTTCATCCAGGCCTTACGTCCCTAAGAGTGTTTGACCTGTGTCCTCGAATGCTGTGCCTGTTCGTCCAGGCCTTATGTCCTTAGGTGGGATTGACCTCTGTCCTCGACTGCTGTGCCTGTCCATCCAGGCCTTATGTCCCTTAGAGTGTTTGACCTGTGTCCTCGAATACTGTGCCTGTCCATCCAGGCCTTATGTCCCTACAGGGGTTTGACCTCGATTGCTGTGCCTGTCATCCAGGCCTTATGTCCCTAAGAGTGTTTGACCTGTGTCCTCGAATGCTGTGCCTGTTCGTCCAGGCCTTATGTCCCTACCTGGGATTGACCTCTGTCCTCGACTGCTGTGCCTGTTCATCCAGGCCTTATGTCCCTACCTGGGATTGACTGTGTCCTCGATTGCTGTGCCTGTTTGTCCAGGCCTTATGTCCCTAAGAGTGTTTGACCTGGTCCTCGAATGCTGTGCCTGTTCGTCCAGGCCTTATGTCCCTACCTGGGATTCTCTGTCCTCGACTGCTGTGCCTGTTCATCCAGGCCTTATGTCCCTACCTGGGATTGACTGTGTCCTCGATTGCTGTGCCTGTTCGTCCAGGCCTTATGTCCCTACCTGGGATTGACCTCTGTCCTCGACTGCTGTGCCTGTTCATCCAGGCCTTATGTCCCTACCTGGGATTGACTGTGTCCTCGATTGCTGTGCCTGTTCGTCCATGCCTTATGTCCATACGTGGGCTTGACCTCTGTTCTCGATTGCTATGCCTGTTCATCCAGGCCTTATGTCCCTACGTGGGATTGACTCTGTTCTCTATTTCTGTGCCTGTCCATCCAGGCCTTATGTCCCTACAAGGGTTTGACCTCGATTGCTGTGCCTGTTCATCCAGGACTTATGTCCATAAGAGTGTTTGACCTGTGTCCTCGAATGCTGTGCCTGTTCGTCCAGGCCTTATGTCCCTATGTGGGCTTGACCTCTGTCCTCGACTGCTGTGCCTGTTCATCCAGGCCTTATGTCCCTACGTGGGCTTGACCTCTGTCCTTGACTGCTGTGCCTGTTCATCCAGGCCTTATGTCCCTAAGAGTGTTTGACCTGTGTTCTCGAATGCTGTTCCTGTTCGTCCAGGCCTTATGTCCCTACCTGGGTTTGCCTCTGTCCTCAATTGCTGTGCCTGTTCGTCCAGGCCTTATGTCCCTATGTGGGCTTGACCTCTGTCCTCGACTGCTGTGCCTGTTCATCCAGTCCTCGACTGCTGTGGCTGTTCATCCAGGCCTTATGTCCCTAAGAGTGTTTGACCTGTGTTCTCGAATGCTGTTCCTGTTCGTCCAGGCCTTATGTCCCTACCTGGGATTGACTCTGTCCTCAATTGCTATGCCTGTTCATCCAGGCCTTATGTCCCTACGTGGGATTGACTCTGTCCTCTATTTCTGTGCCTGTCCATCCAGGCCTTATGTCCCTACAAGGGTTTGACCTCGATTGCTGTGCCTGTTCATCCAGGCCTTATGTCCCTAGTGGTATTGACCTCTGTCCTCGATTGCTGTGCCTGTTCATCCAGGCCTTATGTCCATAAGAGTGTTTGACCTGTGTCCTCGAATACTGTGCCTGTCCTTCCAGGCCTTATGTCCCTAAAAGGGTTTGACCTCGATTGCTGTGCCTGTTCATCCAGGGCTTATGTCCCTAGTGGTATTGACCTCTGTCCTCGATTGCTGTGCCTGTTCATCCAGGCCTTATGTCCATAAGAGTGTTTGACCTGTGTCCTCGAATGCTGTGCCTGTTCGTCCAGGCCTTATGTCCCTACAAGGGTTTGACCTCGATTGCTGTGCCTGTTTGTCCAGGCCTTATGTCCCTACAAGGGTTTGACCTCGATTGCTGTGCATGTTTGTCCAGGCCTTATGTCCCTACAAGGGTTTGACCTCGATTGCTGTGCATGTTCGTCCAGGCCTTATGTCCCTACAAGGGTTAGAACTTGATTGCTGTGCCTGTTCATCCAGGCCTTATGTCCCTAGTGGTATTGACCTCTGTCCTCGACTGCTGTGCCTGTTCGTCCAGGTCTTATGTCCCTACAAGTGTTTGACCTCTGTCCTCGAATGCTGTGCCTGTTCGTCCAGGCCTTATGTCCAGCTCCTCAGGCCCTGCCTGCGTCTGACGCACAGACGCTGTGCAGGCCGCTGGCCATGGTCCTGCACAGCCCTGTTTGTTGCTCCTTAGGCGCCGGCCCACGCCTCTCTGCCAGATTTAAAGGGCCAGGCACAGGAAGTGTGCTGGCCCCACCTTCAAGTGGACTTCCTGCTCTAGCCCTATAAAGGGCTGCTTCATCAGTCTGTTCTTCGCCTTGCATCATCGTGACTTCCCTCTGGAGGCTCCTGCCTGCCAGAGCTTGTAAGGTCTTCTGTTCTTTGTGGAGCTCCTCGTCTCGTCTGCCTTCTTCACGTCTTCATGTCTTGGTGTTCCACCTGAGGTCCCAGTCCATGTTTGATATTCTGCCATGATTTCCCACGTCCTGCTGTGTCTTCCTGTTCAGGATGTTCTTCCCTGCATCTTTGTCTGAGTGCTCTTGAGCCTTCCGGTACCTGTGAGGCCGGGGGTCCCTCGGATGAGGTTGTGCCCGAGTGGACCAGCCTACAGGTGGACTGTGTGTTCTGTGCTCCTGAGCCTCTGTTCCACCAGCCTTAGAGGGAGCTTCGGGTGACACCGGCTTCGTCATTGGAGTCCCTCTCTGCCTGGACCTTTCCTGTGCTGTCCCGTTCTCCTCGTGGTCCATGACCAGCCTGCAAGGGCTGTGTAGGGCGTGGAGTGGGACAGGGTGGTCCGCGACTCAGTCCCACGGGTGGCCTGAGTAGGGCGCCCTGAGAGGACAGTGACCATGTCCATGCCTTGTGTCTTGCCTATCTGGATGTCAAGTTCCTTGTCATGCCCGTGATGCCGTTGCATTAGTCAAGTGTCTCCGTCATGGATGCCGTCGCATCAACCCAGTGTCTTTGTCAGGATGCCATCGCATCAACTCAGTGTCTTCGTCATGGATGCTGTTGCATCAATCCAGTTGTTGTCATGTTCCTTGCCCGGATGCCGATGCATCAACCTAGCTGTTGTCAAGTGTCTTTGTCAGGATGCCATCGCATCATCCAAGTGTCTTGTCTGCGATGCCGCCGCATCGACCATAGTCCTGTCTTCGTGTCAAGGCCTCTGTCTGCCCTCAACCTCAGGCCAGGCCTGCTGCTCCATGCTGCTCGCAGCAGGTCCGAAAGGGCTCAGAATGGTCGGAGGAGTTTGAGCTCCTCAAGACTGTGATTTTCCTTCTCCTCTTGGTATGGACAGTGTGGAATTAGGCAGTGAGATCAGCTACTGGCAGCTTTAGAGCAGAGCGCCTTAGAGGAGTGGTTAGCTTGCTCTTTTTCTCAGTAGATGCAATTTGATAATCTCCATTCCAGCATTCTCACAGACCCCAGGTTGGGAATCACCGTTATAGAAGATTCTCTTCGAAAAGATCAAGAAGTCCATATTCAGAAGCATTTAGTCAGACAACTCAGAAGCTATCTGGCTAAATTAATATTTGGGCATTTAGCTGGCTATCTTATTATCTGGCTAAAATTTTGCTGGATTAGTTAGAGGTATTCCTGGGGTGTTTTGGGGAGGATTTATGTTAGCCGGCTAAAGAGGTCATTTTCTAAAGCTTATCGCGTGTGATAAGCCACTATCGCACGTGAAAAGTCCCTTTTCGCGTACGATAGCTTGCTAGGGGCGGAGTTGGGGCAGCGAGGGATGAGTTGGGGTGGCATTCGGGCGGACTTCGCGATGTCTTCGCTGGAGGCGATAAGGTAATAAACGTTATCATCGCCAGTAGCATGCCCAATAGCACCTCCTTTCACGATGGCGCTATTGGGTGCGAAAGCCGGCAGCGATAACACTGCGGTGGTGCGATGGCTGCCGACTTTCGCAGGCCCGACCCCCTTTGCCCTCCTGCCCCCCCATTTTCGCTGGATTCACCATTCTGCAGTACAATGGTGAATCCAGGCCTTTGTTATCAGAACCACTTCATAAGAACATCGGGCCCTTTGATGCCTTCAAATATGCCACTGCTTCTGCTAGTAGTAACCCAAGTTATTCGCTGTTAACTGGACCTAATAACCCTATTTTTTCCTCCTTCCCCCCCCCCTCTTTTTGGCTGTCCATCACTGTGACTACCACGCTCAGTCGTCCTCCCCCTCCCCTTCCCTGGCCTTATAATGGCAACCTACCCTATCCCCCACATTCACTACCCATCCCACATACCCACACTCCTCCCCCATTACAACGCAACCATCCACTGCAAGTCCCTCTTCCCCATACTCATCTCCCCTTGACACAGCTACCAGGACTCACAACCCTATCCATAGTCCTTTTCAATGCTCAATCTCTCTCGAAAAAAAACATAATCCTTAACAATTGACTGCAAGCCCGAAATCTGCGCAGTCACAGAAACCTGGCTCAAGGATTCTGACATTGTCCTCCTCAATCAGCTCCCCACGCATTTTTATGATATCTTCACCATCCCGAGACCTAAGAAAAGAGGCAGAGGCCTCCTTTTAGCAGTTAAAAAACATATAAAACTCAAACCCATAAACATTGACACCCCCACCCAGATTTGAAATTGGTCTATTCAAATCCCTAGAACTACAAATCTACCTTGTCTACTCCCCCCCCCCTGGCCTTCTAGAACTCAACCCTTCCCCTCTTATTGAACTCATCTCTGACAACATAAATATAGAAATCCCAGCCATTATACTAGGAGACTTCAATCTCCATGTAGACTCCTGCCCCCTCTCATCGTCCTGTGAAACCTTCCTCAACTCACTCCACACTATTGACTTTAAACAAATCATCTCTTCCCCCACCCATAAAGCCGGGCACACCCTGGATCTTATGTTCATTAACTCCTGTATCCTCTCTCCCAATACACCATCCTGCACCCCTGTTCCTTGGTCTGACCATTCCCTCATTGAGACCTTCCTCTCTATAAATGCCCCGACCATTTTCAACCCCTGCTCAAAGCACAACCATTGTTTTCAGAAAATCCTGCTCCAGCGAGGACCTAATCTCAGCTTTATCTGACTCGCTGTCCAAACTCGACTGCACCAATCCTGAAGCTCCACTTTCCTCTTGGAGCAACCTCACTTATGGCATTGCAAATAAATTATGCCCTATCACCAGGTGTGACCTGCACCCAGCTGCAAAATATCTAAAACCATGGTACACCTCTGAGTTAAAAATAATGAAAAATAACCTCAGACAGAAAGAGAGAATTTGGCGTAAAGACCCCTCACCCCAACATGCTTCCATCTACAAATCTGCCCTTCACTGCTACAGACTCTTCACCCTTAAGTCCAAACGTGACTTTTACGCTTCGAAAATACATGAATACATGTACAACCCTAAAGCCCTATTCTCCTACGTTGTGGATCTCACCAAGTCCGTCCCTCCCCCCATCTCTGACAATGAAGCTAGTAGTAAATGTGAAGAACTAGAACTCTACTTCCATAATAAGATAGCAAATATCCTCCTCAGATTCCCCCTCACCTCACACTCTATACCCCCTGGCCCAAGCCAAACTACTGCCATCCTTGACTCCCTTGACCCCCACCTCCTCCAAGGAAATTGAAGCAATTCTTAAAAGATTAAACCTGCATCTCACCCCACTGACACCATCCCCACTAAAGCTCTCCTTACCATTCTTAACACCATCGCCAAACTCCTTGCAGACATCATCAACTGCTCCCTCTCCTCTGGCATAGTCCCAGACACACTCAAACATGCGGTGGTCAAACCCCTGCTCAAAAAACCATCGTTAGACCACAATGACCCATCCAATTTCCATCTTATCTCAAACCTCCCATTTATTTCTAAAATTTTGGAAAAGGTAGTCAACTGCCAGCTCATGGACTATCTCGAAACAACATTATCCTTCACCCTTCACAATTCGGTTTTCGCAAGCACGTCAACACTGAAACCCTTCTGCTCACTCTCTCTGATCATCTCATCAGAGGCATGGACCAAGGTTACTGCTATATTCTTGCCCTTCTTGACCTCTCCTTTGTGTTTGATACAATACGCCACAACCACCCTCCCTCTCCCGCCTATCTGACGTAGGTATTTCAGGTTCAGCCCTCCTATGGTTTAAATCCTACCTGTCTAATAGACAATTCTCAGTCAAAATAGATAACACTGAATCCTCTCATTATGCCCTCTCCCAAGGAGTTCCTCAAGGTTCATCACTCTCATCCACCCTATTCAATATTTACCTCACACCTCTCTGCCAGCTCCTATCTGACCTTGGCCTCAAATTCTACCTATATGCCGATGACGTCCAGATCATTATACCAATTCATGACTCTATATCCAAATCTCTCAAACTCTGGGAGAAATGCCTTGCATCCATCAATACCCTTCTCACAAATCTCCATCTCGCCTTAAACACCATCAAAATGGAACTGCTCTTCATATCCCATCACCAACTCCCCAAACATTCCCTTGCAAATGACCCGGCATTTAGTTCCATCTCTGCTCAGCACTTTGTACGAGACCTCGGTGTCCTGATTGACCAGCAATTGAACCTAAAAAAATACATCAACACAATCATCAAGGAAGGTTTCTTTAAGCTCAATGTTATGAAAAAACTAAAACCCCTATTCCATACCCATGATTTCAGTACCGTCATTCAGGCCACCCTCTCATCAAAAATGGACTACTGCAACTTCCTTCTCCTAGGTCTCCCCTATTCCACCATAAAAACCGCTTCAAATGCTCCAGTATGCGATAGCGAGGACCATCACAATGCTCGTAAATATGATCACTTCACCCCCATCCTTAAAGACCTACATTGGCTCCTGATCCCTTCACGCATCCTCTATAAAACCCTTACAATTATTCATAAATCCATCTACAGACACAACTCCAACTGGCTTGATGAGCCATTCCGCCTCACACTCTCTAACCACCCCACCAGAGCAACCAATAAAGGAACACTTCACGTGCCATCCCTCAAGGACGCACACCTCAACTCCACGAGGGATCGAGCCCTCTCCATTGCCGGTCCCACCCAATGGAACTCACTACCCACTAACCTCTGACTTGAGCCTTGTACCATCAAATTCAAAAATAAATTAAAAACTTGGCTCTTCAAACAGGCGTACCCAGACTAGATCCCATGCCTCCAACCCTTTGTTGCTTCAGAACCCATGTATAAAGTTATGCTCCATTTATTACTTGTTAGCTTTACATATGATGTTGCCCTTGCTTGCCAGTTTCGGCTACTTTTCCTTCTATTTCTGTAGTCCCATCCCCTGTACTTGTTTGATGTAATTTCCACCTTCAGTTCCAATGTAAACCGGTGTGATGTAACTACGAATACCGGTATAAAAAAGTGTTAAATAAATAGAACAAAATAATAGTGAAAGGGATATGTTAATCTGTCTAGTTAGGTCTGCTGCATTTTTAGCATATGATAATAGAAGCAATGGGAAATAAATTTTGTCTAATAAATGACAGTAGGAAAGCTGAAGCACAAGGCTCTGCATCTGTTCCTTTTCTCTAGAGGTATTATCAAAGTGAAAATACATATATCAAATAATCCATTTTTTGTTATATAGCTATCAAAATACACCTTTGAAAGAAAAATGTTTAAAACACCCCAAAAGAAACAAAATCATAAATGTTGACTCAAGCAAAACTGCTAAAGAATCACCCTTTTTATAAAATATAAAAGCTATTTAATATAGATGTTCTGACAAATACCCACAAAAGATTTCACAAATGGTTTGCTTGCGCATTTTTAAAATGGCCCATTTTGGCCAAGGCTTCAATTTTTAGCATGGGAAACAAAAATGATGGAATAAACATTATCACGTCAAAACTTGTTCAACAAGCAATGAGTCATTCACTGAAAGCCTGAATCCGTTCATAAAAGAATGTAGGCTAACAATGCAATGTTAATGCAAGTGAACTGGTTTCAAAAGAGGCACATGACATGCTTGCTCAAACATGACGAATTTACTGCACAGCATGATCACCTGAGACAGAAACAAGAAGCAGATTATTTCTTTTTTTTCAGATGCAACAGGATGTCACATAGTGTTGTTGGGCAATGTTACTGCAAATGCTTATAAATATTTCAAGCTGCACCCTGTTCGGGAGAATAATGACACAAACTAGCAAGCAGAACAGCAGACATACAACATGAAAAAAACATGCTATTGTACTATTGATGTTACGGCTATGGCTGCTGTGCAACCGCCTCACCACCAGGGGTCCCTCTAGAGCTGGATCTCCTGACAGGCCCAGTCCATCTCCCTTCTCCTCTCTATGTTCTGGGCTGTCCCTTATAACCCTGCCTGACAGTTCCCTCAGTGCTTCGGCATCGAGCTCGCCTGGGCTCCCTGCTCTAGCCTTCCTTGCTTGCTGTGCATTTGGTCCCTGGACCTTCCCTTGCCTTGCGCGGCCTTCGGGCCTTATTCCTTGCCTTGCCTTGCGCGGCCTTCGGGCCTTATTCCTTGCCTTGCCTTGCGTGGCCTATGGGCCTTCTGACCTGCCTTGCCCTGCTTACTGTGTGTGGCCTACGGGCCTTCTGTGTGTGTGTGGCCTACGGGCCTTCTGACCTGCCTTGCCCTGCTTACTGTGTGTGGCCTACGGGCCTTCTGTGTGTGTGTGGCCTACGGGCCTTCTGACCTGCCTTGCCCTGCTTACTGTGTGTGGCCTACGGGCCTTCTGACCTGCCTTGCCCTGCTTACTGTGTGTGGCCTACGGGCCTTCTGTGTGTGTGTGGCCTACGGGCCTTCTGACCTGCCTTGCCCTGCTTACTGTGTGTGGCCTACGGGCCTTCTGTGTGTGTGTGTGGCCTACGGGCCTTCTGACCTGCCTTGCCCTGCTTACTGTGTGTGGCCTACGGGCCTTCTGTGTGTGTGTGGCCTACGGGCCTTCTGACCTGCCTTGCCCTGCTTGCTGTGTGTGTGGCCTACGGGCCTTCCGTGTGTGTGTGGCCTACGGGCCTTCTGACCTGCCTTGCTCTGCCGCCTGCCCTGACCCAGCCTGGACCCAGACACTGCTACTTGCCGCCTGCCCTGACCCAGCCTGGACCCAGACACTGCTACTTGCCGCCTGCCCTGACCCAGCCTGGACCCAGACACTGTTACTTGCCGCCTGCCCTGACCCAGCCTGAACTCAGACACTGTTACTTGCCACCTGCCCTGACCCAGCCTGGAACCAGACACTGTTTCTAGCTTCCTGTCTCTCTCCACCTGGAGCCACCTTGCTGGGTGGTGTTCACGACTCCTGACCGGAGCCCAAGCGTAACAATTGAACTCATTAAAGTGTTCTCCTACAAAAAAAAAAATAAAGTATTGCAATCCTAAAGAAAGACATAGGGGCCTGATTCACTAACCTTCATAGGCATTTTGTGGGAGTAAATGGCTATGTCCAGGGCTGGTGCTAGCATTTTTGCTGACTGTGCGAACAATTATTGTGTTGCCCCCCCATCACACTTCATTCATTCTCTGTCTCGGGCCTGCCTAAAAAAGCCCAGCTCCTTCCAAAACTGTCACCCTCTACCCTCCCGGTCTTCACCCCCTCCTTTGGAACCCATTGCTGGTGCAAGAGTATTATTTATTTATTTATTTGTACAGTTTTTATATACTGTAGTACAGAAACAAGTTTCTATCATTATGATTTACATTCCAATTAAAATAAAACCTAAAATATAAATAATTAGAATACATAATTTGAATAAAAATTACAAAAACAGGATTAATAAAATAAATAAGACTAAAAGATAACTACATTCATTACTAAAAAGTAAAAGCTAGAAAAAGTAAAAATTAGAAGAATCTTTTCATTCGGGGTCAGCTATGAATGCCTGTTGGAAGTACTATGTTTTTAGCTCTTTTCTGAACTTTCTCAAATCCGGTTGTAATCTCAGGTTCTGTGGTAAAGTGTTCCAAAGTTTCGGACCTGCGACTGAGATAGCTCGGTCTCTCACCTCACTTAAGTGGGCAGATTTCATTGTGGGAACAGTAAGGATACCCTTATTTCTGGACCTTAATTCCCGTTAAGGGACATGAAGTCTGATTGACATGTTCAACCAGTCAGTCTTTTCTCCATATAAAATCTTATGTATTAGGTGCCTAAGAAAATCTTATACCCTTGCACCCCCGCCTCCTGCTCTCTCCACGTTCACGGTTAAAAATTATGCATTTATAATAGATTTTGCATGAAAAGAATATTCAAAGGACAGTCTTCTGAGGTAAAAAAAATTCATAAGTATTTGCATGCACTTCTTTGGTGCCAACCAGAAAATCCTACAAAAAAAACAAAACCCTTGGAACCATATGGCATTAGGCTTACTGTAATCTGTGTCAGGTATGGGTTTGACCCTCAGAAAGCCATGAGTAAATTACAATTACAATATAATAAACCTCCCACATCAAAACAGCACTAACTGCTAGCACCAATACACCTCCTATTAGGAAAATAGAGGAAACCAAGCTGCTATAGATTTCTACATGCTAGCAGAATTCTCCTCCACATCACACATGCAGAATACACCTTACCAAATACAAGAAAAAGAAACCACAAAATATAAATGGAAACAAAATCAAAAACTGAAAGGGAAAACCGCAACAAGGCAGCCTCTATGCAATGCAACAATGGAAAAACAGAAATCACCAATCCTCAACCATTAAACATTGAAATCAAGAAATTAATACATTAATCATAATTGTATAAAAATACCAATAAAAATAATATTTCAAAACAGCAGACACATTAAACAGCATTCAAAAATTAAAACTAATAAGGATAAAATAATTCACACTCTCCATATCTAGAAACTTTTGATTTCTAGTCATTCAGGTTGTTGTGGATTACTGTTACGGTCCTGGGCCATGCCCTGGGACCTTCACTCACCTCGCGGCCAGGCCGGGCTGTGGGAACCCTTCCCCGGCCGTCCAGGCCTGAAACCCAGCCTGCTGCGGCGTCCCCTCCGCGAGGGAAACGCCGTTGACCTCCCATCGCTGGCTCTGCCCCCTAGGCACGCGCGCGCCGGGGCTCTGGATTTAAAGGGGCCAGCGCGGGAAATGGAGGACAGCCCAAATGATGACGTCAGATGTTGCCGGGTTATTTAAACCCTGCAGCGACCTCTAGACCTCGCCTTGCAACGAGGTTCACTCTTCAGAGTTGCTAGTTGCTGCTTCGAACTCCTGTCTGTCTTTGGCATCTGACGTCTGGCTTCTGACCCTGCTTCGTCCATTGACTCCGGCTTCAGCTTCTGTTCCTGGTTTTGGCTTCTGACTTCTGGCTTCTGATCCTGTTTTGTCCACTGACTTTGGCTACAGCTTCAAGTTCCTGGCTTGTCTTCGGCATCTGACTTCGGACTTCTGACCTTGGCTTGTCCCTGGACGCCGGCTTCAATCATCAGCTCTTCTACTGGTACCCAGTTCTTCGCTTGCCTGGAGGATTCTCCTAAGTCCCAGCGGCTCGGGTCCTCAAGGGCTCCTCCCAGAGGACCGCGGTTTCCAAGGGTAAAGTCTCTTCTTGCCTCCTGGGCTCCACTGCTTCCGTCGATAACTTCTTCAGCTGCTTCTCTGGTACTTGGTCGCATAGAATCACTCCTAAGTCCAAGAGGCCCGGGTCCCTACAGGCTCCTCCTGGGGGTCCTCGGGTTTCCAGTGATGAAGCCGCCTTCAGAACTCCTCTTCAGGGCCGCCTCCCGGCTGCGACGCCCACTGTGGGTCCCCACAGTGCAACGCCATCAGTCTCAGCCGGTCCAAGGGTCCTCACCCCATAACAATTACTCTCTCTCTCTCTCTCTTACATTAATATATATCTATATATACACACACACATACATATGCTCTGTCCTTCATACACGTACATGTTCCCTCTTACATACACATGCTCACATGCTTCCCCTCTCTCACACACATTCTCACTCACACACATGCTCACAGATGCTCCTTCTACATATACATGTTCATACACTAACACACATTTTCTCTTACATATACATACAGACACACAAGATCCCTCTCATTTTCACATATACATGTTCAGACACACACATTCTATGCTTCAATACTTCAACCTTTCCCGATATAAACTGAATAATTTACTGCTCAAAAAGATCTTAAAACTATTTAGACCTCTAATTACATCATCCCTAGAGCTTGCATCTGTCTCAGTGCTCTCTCTCTCTCACATATACACACGTTCCCTCTTTCACACATGTCTCCTCTCACATGCACATGTTGAGACACCCACACACACTCCGCTTCTACTCATACACACACACACATGCTCAGACAACCACACACATTCTACTTATGCTCAAACACCAACACCCACACACACATACATGCTCAGACACCCACACACACTCCACTTATGCTCATATATACCCACTAGGGATATGCATTTTTTTCAACAAATGTGCAATCCGCAACGAATAAGTCCCTATTGATTGTATTCGTGGGATCGCGAAATGCATGGCGATCCCCCATGAATAAAACATATCATATTAGTTTCATTCTTTTGGTTCGCAGTGATTTCTTAGCGGCCGTTTGAAATAGGAGAAGGTCATGTGGGAGTATCCATAAGAAAACCAGCCCTTTCCTGTGAGTCATAAGTGACCTCACAGCCCTGTCATAGAGTGGGTCAGACAGGTTGGCAAGGAGATGAGAATGCAACCTATAAGAGCTAAGCATTTTTCTAATGCAGCCAATCGCCGCTCTCACTCAGTGCTCTGTGACGCTATTCCTGATGATGCTGCACTATTTATACCTTAAGCACATGGTGTGCCATGCTCTTTCTTTGCGGGGGTATCCAGGGAGGTGGTCTGGGGATGGTGGCTTTACTCAGAGCTAGTCTGAGTGTCTCAAATCTGTATTCAATTGCTAGCTACTTTGATAGAATTTTCCATTGAAAAATATATTTGTTCATTTTTGCTGCTGTGGCAGCCAGGCTTTTTTTTAACTGTACTTTTTTTAAATTTAACTCAGACTGTCTCTCTGTGCTCTTTTAAGCCAACAAGGCAGTGCACTGGGCGTCTGTAGGCAGTTTTCCAGACTCACATATATTGGTACAGCGGTGCTCTTTGAAGCCAAATCCCCAGTAGGCCTCTTTTGTAGTTATAGGTTTGTTGTGTGCACATACAGCGGTCCCAGTTGTAGTGTACATCAAGGCACTGCATCTATGGGCAGTTTTGCAGACTCACATATATTGGGACAGCGGTGCTCTTTGAAGCCAAATCCTCAGTAGGCCTCTTTTGTTGTTACAAGTTTGTTGTGTGCACATACAGCGGTCCCAGTTGTAGTGGGCAGTTTTGCAGACTCACATATATTGGGACAGCGGTGCTCTTTGAAGCCAAATCCCCAGTAAGCCTCTTTTGGAAATAATTATTTTAAATGAAATCCCTAGTAGGCAGTGACATTAAATCAATGATGTCAGGGTAAGCTAGACGTGGTCGAGTGATTGAGACTGGCAGTGGAGGCACTGGCAAAGGAGGCACTTCAAAATGTAGTGCAAGTCCCCCATTAAAGTTAAAAAGGGACCTGTTCCAATCTAAAATCTCTGGAGGGGCAAGCAGTTCCATCCGGAAAAAAATAAAATTTAAAGATGATGCATCACCACCACCTGTTTCTGACCCTATAGTTTTGGAGGTGAGGGAAGAGGAGGCTGAGTCATGCAAGACAAAAGGGTGAGACCCCAAAGCAGCAGTGTGACAGCAGACTCGACTTAGTGTTGAAAATGTAGCACAGGCACTGTTTGCTTCTGATTCCGATGAAGAATCATCTTGTGTGGGATTCTCATCAGAAACGGAAGAAGTAATAGCTGAACAAGGTTTAGGAGGATTAGTTAGTTCTATCTTAGCCTCCCCTTCAGTGCTGTAGGGGAGAGATGAAACTGAAGATGATGAGGAGGGAGAGCAGTCAGCGCAGGCACAGTGTGACTGATGCCCCTGGCATTGCACCCACTACTTCAGCTCCAGTGCCAGCATCCACCTCGAAGGATATAGAGAAGGGATCATGAAAGAAATCTGCGATATGGAGCCACTTTAAAGTGACAGAGGACCCGTGTTTTGCTCAGTGTAATTACTGTGCAAGGGCTATTAGCAGAGGCAAGCAAATGGGACATCTAACTAATTTTCACATGATGCATCATATGCAGAAGCAACACCCAACAGTACTGCCATCTGGGGATGGTGGCAGTACAATTCAGGGGACCCCTTTTTCCAGGCAGCATAAAGAGGTTGAAAAGGAACAGAGTCACCCCATGCACTCAGCCCCTTCTAGCAGTCAGGTGGCAGGAGAGCAGCCCCCTGCCATGTGTCAGAAGTGACAACCCACAATGGAGGAAATGGGGTGGTGTTCGGTAACAGTATCCCAAGGAAGGAAGCAGGCAGCCTCAAAAGTTGTAACCAGGAGCATTGGGGAAATGATTGCCCTTGATGACCAGCCCTTGCAGATAGTGGAGAATGTGGATTTCAAGCATTTGCTGAAGGTCTTAGTTGCAAATTACAAAGTCCCCTCCAGAACCACATTTAGCAGAAAGGTCATCCCCAGCCTGTGCAACCAGTGTCACAGTTGCATCCAAGTGCTGCTAGCTAAAGCAGACGGGAGTATGCATTTCACCTGGACCGCACTGAATGCTGCACACTCTTACCTCTCCCTGACAGCACATTGGTGGGACCTGGCTGAGGCAGGGGCAGGCACCAGCTCTATTAGTGAACAAGTATCAGGTTGGAGGTGGGCTTTACTGAACACCCATCTGATGGACGACGCCTATATCTCAGCCAATATTCTAGAATGCATCAGACAGATGCTGGCAGGCTGACAGCTACACCAGCGAGACAGGAATCTTCAGGCAGTGTTCTTTGTCACAGACTATAGTGCAAAACATGGTAAAGGCAATATCCGACAGGAGCTTTCAAAACATCCATTGTTTTGCACACACTCTGCAACCTGGTAGTGAAGTTAGCTCTGTGATTGGAGTCCAAGCTGTTATGATTCCTGCCCGCGGAGCTACTCTCTGCGAGCAGGTCTCTCCACCCACCTGTTATCCTCGCGGCAGAGCCGCAGCTGAGACTCATGGTCTGGGCCGCTGCTTCTGATGCCGGGACCCTCTGCGGTGCCGCTGCCTCCACCACCCATGCACAGCCTAGGACGGGCTGCATAGGCCGCGTCCATCTTTGGCCCTGCGCGGTAGGGCTGAACTCCCGGGAGCCTCCCCTTGCGGCTGATGCTGCTCCAGCTCCCCGACGCTCCTCCTGGGGTCCTCAGACGGCAGGGAGCCGTCCTCGCTGTTGCAGAGGTCTTCGACCGGCAGGGAAGCTGTCCCTGCTGGTGCCTGCAGCCAGCCTGCCTTTCCCTGCGTCTGTGTCAGTGAGCAGAGGGATGCCGCTGACCGTTGTCCTGCTTCTCTGCTTCAGCTTTCCTTTAGGTGCTGGCGCGCGCCTCTTCACTCTATTTAAAGGGCCAGCCCCAGGAAGTGCTGCTGGCTCCACCTATGACAATTTTCTGCTTCAGCCCTATAAAAGGGCCTTGATTCAGTTCTTCCAGGCCTTCGGATTGGGTTCCACAGTCGTCTGTGTCTTCTGACCGGTCCATGTCCTCCGTGGTCTTCTGTTTTGACTACTTCGTCTCCATGATACAGATGTCTTTTGTCCAGGTCTTCAGTCGTCTCCATGTTCCAGATGTTCTTCGTCCAGGTCTTCCATTGTCTTCATGTACCTGATGCCCCTTGTCCGTGCTTCAGATGTCTTCAGGTTCCTGACGTCCTCTGTCCCCGTCTTCAGATGCCTTCGTGTCTCTGGTGCCTGATATTCTGGTCTTCTGTTGTCTCTGGTCTTTGCCTTCGTCTCTGCCTCCATTCCTTGGTTCCCAGATGTCCACCTTCTTGGCGTACCGCTGTTGTGGTCCATGACCAGTCCCAAGGGCAGGCTGTGTAGGGAGCCTCACGGTACAAGGCCATCCTCATCTCCACAGCGCAACCCTCTGGAAGACCTCCTGCTTCAGTCCGTTGCTTTTAATCCTTGAGAATCGAATCCTGCTTCAGAGTTGTCCTGGTCTTCAGAGCCTATTGCAACCTGCATTAGTCCATGTCAAGTCTCTGTTTGAACTTGCCCTGAGTCCGGCGTGGTCCATGACCAGTCCCGCGGGGGGCTGTGTAGAGCGAGCCCCAGTGCAGGCCTCTTCAGTTGCTTTGTCCATGTTCTGGTATCAGCTTCCACTATTCCTCCTGGAGTACTGCCTCGAGCCCAGCATGGTCCGTGAACAGTCCCGTGGGTGGACTGTGTAGGGCATGCTGCGTCACAGTCTCACACCAGCTCTTGATCTTGCTTCAGTCCTCATCTACAATGTCTCGCTTTAGCCTTCATCTACGATGTTTTGCTTCAGTCCTCATCCATGATGTCTTCGCTCCAGTCCTCATCTGTGGTGTCTTCCTTCAGTCCTCATCTAAGATGTCTTTCCTCCAGCCTTCGTCTACAGTGTCTTCACCTCAGTCCTTGTTTACAGTGTCTCCACCTCAGTCCTTGTTTATAGTGCCTTCACTTCAGTCCTAGTCCAAAGTCTTCTGTGTTCCAAGGACTCCATCTGCCCTCGTCCTCTGTCCAGCCTGCCGCCTATTGCCGTGCCCAGCGGCAGGTCCGAAAGAGCTTGGAATGGTCAGAGGACTGTTCATCTATCAACATTGCGTTGTTGGTCATCCTGGGGCATGCAGGTCTGGTTGAGGGTCAGACTTTGTACCCTAGTCCTTGCTTCAGCCTTGTCCTGCTTTCATTGCCCATGCTCACACCAGCTCACCTCCCGTGGCGTGGCTTGTGGCTCCTCCTGGGTCATGCCGTGGCCCAAGGGCTCACATCCCAGCTTTAGAGATGACCATGCCTCCATGCCTCAGAGTGTAACAGCTGCCGGAGGCCACGCTTGTAACACAAGCACCAAGAGAATGAATACCCGCCGGACTTAATACACAAATTCAGGAACTTAGCAGCACACTTCCACACAAGTGTGAAGACGGGGCAGATTCTCCGACAAAATCAGACTGATTTGGAGATGCCTCACAAGCTTCTCATTCAAGACATTGCCACCCGGTGGAATTCCACCTATATGATGCTGCAGAGGTTAGTGGTGCAGCAGACACCTCTTTATGACCTTTCTCTGGAAATGGAGATAGGTGTGCATAGTCCCCTAGAGCATCATGATTGGTTAGTCATGAGTCAGCTGGTAAAAATCCTGTAGCCCTTCAAGGATGCCACGGAGGAGCTGAGTTCCAGAAGTGCCACTTTAGCTGACATCATCCCTGTAGTTAATTTTCTGGAGGAAAGTTTGGAGGGCTTTAAACAGGAAGAGGGAATGACAGCAGAGGTGCTGCATTGTCTGGACATTTTGCAGAAGCAGGTACAAGAGAGATTAAGACCTTTAACAGAAGACCACACATACATGCTCGCCACAGTTTGTGATCTCCGTGTGAAAGGGAAACTCGCCCTACAGTCCGATTGTCTCATTTTTGTGAAGGATCTGCTGTTAGTAAAAGTCCATGAACAGGAGTGCCATAGGCAGAGATAGATTAGGCATGAAGCAGAGGAGGAAATAGCGGGCAATTCAGAGAGTAGTGCTAGTCCAAGCAGGAGCAGCACTCTGTCAGTGACAGCTAGTACTTCCTCCTCCACTTCAGTAACGCCAAAGCCATTGCCCATAAAAAATCATCTGTTCTGGAACGGGCTAGAGAGAATGCAGCTGGCATGAAGGACTCTCAGCCCACCCAAGCAAAGGAGACACCAGCACAAATGTCAGTGACACGGTATCTCTCAGATCCCACAGAGAACATGCAGACAGATCCGCTGTCATATTGGGCACACAAGTCCACTGTCTGGCCACACCTTGCCAAACTGGCTCAGCAATATCTGTCATGTCCACAAACCAGTGTGCCCAGTGAACGTGTATTTTCAATGACAGGGGATATCATAAGTCCTCACCGCTCAATGCTGGCACCAGAGTTGATGGAAATTCTAGTGTTTTTGAAAATAAACATGCCTTTGCTTGAGTTTCCAAAATGTCCCTGTGAATGGCAAGTTGAATAAAAGCAATTGAAAGCCTTGCAGCAGCTCCAACTGCCTCCTATGCTCCAGATAATATCAGCACATGCACCTGACCTGAAACGCTGTGCCAGTCTGTCCACTGTCCATGCTGTACGTCCCTACAAGGGCCTGACCTCAAACGCTGTGCCTGTCTGAGGTTAGTTCTAGTATTTCTAATTTTAGTTTCATATATTGTGCATCACTTCTTTACAGAATATTCTTTTTACTGTTTTGCAACATTTGGAATGTAAGAACATAAAAAGCTGACTTAAGATGTTTGGAGCTTGCATATTTCATATGCTCAATAGTTTTCATGACCTTCATAATGTGGGCAATGTTCCCTAAATATTTTTTAGGTGCCAACATTAATGTTTCTAGTACTATAGAAAACTGGTGGTAGTTGCACTCTAGTTCATCCTCTGTGTTCCCATAGTTTACAGAAGCACTGTGTAAACTAAAAAGTCAACATAGGTTGATATTGTAGATTTGGACTTGAGTAGCAGTTTTCTTATATCTAAGAGCTCTTCAAGTTCCTTAGTCATCAGCTGAAGTGCATAAGTATTAAGTATAGTGTTGTGTCCGTCGGTACCCGACGCCCTCTCTCCACCCTCCTCACCTCTTTGGCGCCTCCCTCTTTGTCCGCGGGAAGATTGGCTGCCGTGGCATTCTTTTGCCAAGGCCCTCCAGCGTCTCTGGATCGGCTCCACGCTGCAAACCGCCATGTTCCTGAGAGGACTAGGGGCGAGTGCACGGCACGGCCCCGACAGAAGTACTGGCAATGGCGTGAACCTCGGGGGCGTCCCCCGAAGATGATGTCACCCCCGCGACAGATATTTAAGATCTCAGTATTTGCTAACACATCGAGTTAGCAAGGTTAAGGATTCATTCTATCTGAGCTACTCTGCCTCCTCGGACTTACCAGGGGTACCCGCTCCTCGGGGACCTCGCTCTTCTTGTTTTTCAGGTCAGTCTGGAATCGGTACTCGCTCCTCGAGGGCCTATGTTCTCGGACTTGTTGCTGAATTCTCTGCCTGGAAGTCTTCACTGCCAAACTACTTCAGTGAGTTACCATCGCTCTCTCAGAGCTTTCCCTGGAACAGGTATTCGCTCCTCGAGGGCCTATACCTTCCAGCTCCTGGGCTTCTGTGAGATAGTGTGTGAGTGTTACCATCTGGTTCGGTATATGAACTTTGCATACCTTGCCTACTCACTATATTTCAGTTTCTCTCCAGCTCAGCCTCCAGGGATCGCTGTTCCAGTATCTGAGGGACTGCAGCCCAGCTGGGCATTCCAGCTTACTACTGCCACCTCTGGTGGTTCAGTATGCTGTTTAATAAAAGAACTAGTGTGTGTCTGCCTCCATATTCTAAACCTGACCGGTGGTTCCTCTCGGGATCTTCCCTCGAGGGCATGGTCATCTGCCACTCGTCCAAGGATCCACCCACAAATACCTACAGACTGCTATCTCCCAAGCAGTCTCTCCTCACTGAAGATAACATATAGTTAATAGCTTCTGGGTATTTACAAGGGCCTAACCTCAAATGCTGTGCCCACTGTCCAGCCCTTTTGTCACTACAAGGGCTTAATCTCAAATGCTGTGCCTGTCCATCCAGGCCTTACATCCCTACAAGGGCTTGACCTCTAACGCTGTGCCTGTCTGTCCAGCTTGGAGCTTGGATATTTCATATGCTCAATAGTTTTCATGATCTTCATAATACGGGCTATTTTCCCTAGATGTTTCTTAGGTGCTAATATTAATGTTTCTAGTGCTATAGAAAACTGTTGGTAGTTGTACTCTAGTTCATCCTCTGTGTTCCCATAGTTTACAGAGGCACTGTAGGGTACAAAGTCAACATAGGGTGATATTGTAGATTTGGATTTGAGTAGCAGTTTTCTTATTTCTGAGAGCTCTTCAAGTTCCTTTGTCATCAGCTGAAGTGCATAAGTACAGTTAATAGCTTCTGGGAATTTACAAGGGCTTGACCTCAAAAGCTGTGCCTGTCCGTCCAGGCCTTACGTTCCTGCAACGACCTGAGCTCTAATGCTGTGCCTGTCTGTCCAGGCCTTATGTCCCTACAAGGGCTTGACCCCATTGCTGTGCCTGTCTGTTCAGGCCTTATGTCCCTACAAAAGCTTGACCTCTAATGCTGTGCCTGTCCGTCCAGGCCTTCCGTCTCTACAAGGGCTTGACCTCTAACGCTGTGCCTGTCCATCCAGGCCTTACATCCCTATGAGAGCTTGACCTCAAATGCTGTGCCTGTCTGTCCACTGTCCAGGTATTATGTCCCTACAAGGGCCTGACCTCTAACTTTGTGCCTGTCCATCCAGGCCTTATGTACCTACAAGGTCTTGACCTATAACGCTGTGCCTGTCATCCAGGCCTTATGTCCCTACAAGGGCTTGACCTCTAACTTTGTGCCTGTCTGTCCAGGCCTTATGCCCCAAAAGGGCTTGACCTCTAACACTGTGTCTATCCGTTCAGGCCTTACAACCCTACAAGGGCTTAACCTGAAACGCTCTGCCTGTTCGTCCAGGCCTTACATCCCTAAAAGGGCCTGACCTCTAATGCTGTGCCTGTCTGTCCAGCTTGGAGCTTGGATATTTCATATGCTCAATAGTTTTCATGACCTTCATAATACTGGCTTTTTTCCCTAGATGGTTCTTAGGTGCCAACATTAATGTTTCTAGTGCTATAGAAAACTGGTGGTAGGAGGGGAAGGAGGTGAAAGGGCTCCTACCTGAAACTGTTTCCTGAGGAGGTGAGGGCTTGCCTGGCCCCGAGTCTATTAGTGGTGAGGCTCCCTGGCCCCGACGATGCTGCCGGTCCCACCCACCAGTGATGTCATTGCTGTGAGATGCTGAGGTCCATAAAATCGGCTCAATAGCAGCGCTTGGTCACCACCGGCGCGCTACCTAAGCCGCGTACTCCAAAGGGGCGCACAGCTTAGTTCGGCTTTGTTTGGATTTGGAGGATTTGGACAGAGCAATAACTCCTTCAGTAACTGTAAGTAAAATATCTATTACACAGCTTCTCCTCCGCTAAGGAGTCAAGTTTTTTTTTTTTTAATATTACATAACTTGAATGTCTGGACTGCCCTGACTGGACTTGATTTAGTTATGCCTCACTCGGTTAGAAAAAGAAGTGCTATGGAAAGAGTGGAACCCACTTCTACCCCTGGTTCCTTCATAAAGGGCCTTCTGGACACTCATGTTCAATGTACAGCCCGATCGGATGTGGCGCAGGTGGTAGGAGCCCCCAAAGAATCTATCGTGGTCTCCCCACCAGACCTTTCTCTATCTTTATCCCTGATCCAAAGGGAACCACTTGTTAATCCAGCTATATCCAGAGCCCAAGGTATGATGGGGGATATCCTGCATGCGGAAGTCGCAGAATCAGAGCTCTCCCAAGCGGGCCCAATACCCCTGGAATTGTCTGAGATAGTAAACCGGATAGATGCCCCAATGGGACAGACCACCTCACTGCAGTTGGTACAAGGAAGAACGCAGCCAGAATTAGTAAAGAGGTATAATTCTGCTTATTTGCCTAAATATTGGTACCACAAATTATTAGACCTAATATTGTACATTGGATGCAAAAAAGGATGCAATAGTGAGTCTGCAAAATTCTGTAGTGGCTCAAGTCAATCCTATTGTAGAAAAAGTAAATAAGATGCAAGAAAAAATGTTCGATTTTGAGATAAGAAAGGATAAGGAATTAAAAGACCTAGAGAAAATTAGAAAAGATTTAGATAGTTCTAAAGTAATACAAGACACAGTGATAAGAGAAAATCAAGTATTACAGACAAAATTGTAGAATTTAGATAATATTAATAGAAAGAGAAATTTACGATTTGTTAATTTTCCGATGTTATCTCATATATCACCTAAAGAAATGTTTAAGAGATACTTACTTGAAATCTTTAAATACCAGAAAATGCAATTCCACCGCTAGTTAAGGTTTATTACATTCCAATGTATAAAAAGAATGAGCAGAAGGCAACTCAGGAAGGATCACAGATAATTGTTATGAATGCGCTGCCCGCGGGTCCCCCCGCGAGCAGGCACGGACTCACCTCACGCAGCGTTCTTCGCCGCCATGGCAGGACGCCGCTGTCGGCCTGCCCACGCAGCCAGGAGGCCGCCCTGCTTCCTTCTTCGCTCCGCGGTCGGAGCCGCGGCCTCCCACGGGGCTGGGAGTGCCCCCGACGTCATCAGGATCTTCGCGGCTGGAGGCCGCAAAAGCCCCGGTGTTTCCTGGCGGCTGGAGCCGCCCTCGGGGCCTCCTGCAGCGGCTAGAGGTGCTGCATTCGTCGGAGCCTGCGTCCAGGCTCTCTTCTGCCTTCTCTCAGCGTCTGACGCTGCCGGCGTGCAGACGCTGTGCAGGCCGCTGTCCAGGGTCCTGCACAGCCCTGCTCCTGCTCCTTAGACGTGCGGCCGCGTCTCTCTTCTATATTTAAAGGGCCAGACACAGGAAGTGTCTGGGCCCCACCTAAAGACTTTTTCCTGCCTGAGCCCTATATAGGGCTGCTTCGTTCATTCTGCCTTGCCTTGCATCGTAGTCAGTCTTCGCTCTGGAGGCTCCTGCCTACCAGAGCTCGTTGTAAGGTCTTCTTCGTGTGGAGCTCCTCTTCTTGATCTCGTCTCGTCTCGTCAAGCCAAGTCCACGTCTTCGCCTGAGGTCCACGTCCAGATGTCTCATCATAGTTCCTCGTCCGTATGTTCCTGCCTTCCTGGATGTTTGTTCCTTCTCCAAGCCTCATCTGTGCTCCAGAGCCTTCTGGTCCGGTAGGCCGGGGGTCCCCCAGATGTAGTCCCTGGGTGGACTAGGCTGCCGGAGGACGGTTGTCCTGTGCTCTGGAGCCGTCAAGCCTATTGTGTGTTCCTGTGCTGTCCCGCTCCTGTTGTGGTCTGTGACCAGCCTTGGGGCCATGTAGGGCACGTAATGGACAGGGTGGTCCGCGACTCAGTCCCGCGGGTGGCCTGAGTAGGGCGCCCTGAGAGACAGTGCCAATGTCTTTGCCTATTGGATGTCAAGAGTCCTCGTCCAAGATGTTTTGGTTTCAGCCAAGTGTCTTCGTGTCTTGGATGCTGTCGCATCTACCCAAGTCTTTGTGTTCTTCATGCCATGGATGCCGTCGCATCAACTGTTGTCTTCATGTCTTGGATGTCGTCGCATCAGTCCACAGTAATGTTCCTCGTCAAGGCCTGTCTGCCCTCAACCTCAGGCCAGGCCTGCTGCTCCGTGCTGCTCGCAGCCGGTCCGAAAGGGCCCGAAATGGTCGGAGGACCATTCACCTTCCAACATCTTCGGATGTCTGGCCTTGGGAGCTTGCCGGCCTGGCAGAGGGTAGATTGTCCAGCCACACGGGGCCACTGTCAACCCTTGGTTCGGCCCAAGATGGCCTGGGTCAGGCAGAGGCCCATGGGCACACTAAAACCATCACTACATAACAATAATAGATGTATTAGAAGCTAATCTAGATGTTTCCAAGATGTTGGAAACATCTGATAGTGATTTGGTGCAGAGTGCCACTTTACTAACCACATTTGTTTTTGAGACCGATAGAGACTGGATATTTTGACTTTTTTTAAAACATAGATTGGAAAACTTTTTGACATTATCTATACAAGTATACCCAGATTTTCCAAACAAACCCAAAAAAGAAGACAATTTCTTTCATTAAAGGTGAAGGTCCTCCATATAGGAGCAACCTTCTTTCTTAAATACCCATGCAAATGTTGTGTGGGATATAAGGGTAATATTTTTTTGTTTTTTATGTTCCCTTCCAATTGTTAAATTTTCTGAGTGATAAAACAAATGTGGTAGGTCCTGGTGTAGGAGATCTAATAGATACCAAAATTACAGTGAGCCCTATAAAAGAATAATTGTACGTTTGAAGATTGTATTAAGTATACTTATAGCATGGATAATTGCAATGTTGTTATTGCCTTAATTGACTCCTTATGATAGAGGACTATCAAGGATATTGGTTGGAATTGTTTAGTAGTATAAATATTTATTTAATTTACTATTTTCCTGTACCAAATACGTTTCTTAATCAAGAAATATTCTTGTAAGTTATGATTAAAAATCTGATAAATAAAAAATTAAAAAAAAAAAGAAAGAAAACTGGTGGTAGTTGTACTCTAGTTCATCCTCTGTGTTCCCATAGTTTACAGAAGCACTGTAGGGTACGAAGTCAACATAGGTTGATATTGTAGATTTGGATTTGAGTAGCAATTTTCTTATTTCTGAGAGCTCTTCAAGTTCCTTTGCCATCAGCTGAAGTGCATAAGTACAGTTAATAGCTTCTGGGTATTCACTAGATGCCAACGGAACCACCACACTCTAGGGGCCAACCCATTCTATGGAGCCCTTTCCTGCGCAAAGGAAAGGGAACTCTCCCCGGGTGTAGCCAGCCTACATCTTAGTACCCTTTGACCCATGTTGAACCAGAGCCGCTGTTCACATGGAAACCTCCTCCATGTTGACTCGCCACGCTTGAAGGCTCGTGCTCCACTCTAGGGGCCAACATATTCTAGAGCCCTTTCCTGAGCAAAGGAAAGGGAACTCTCCCCAGGTGTAGCCAGCCTATCTCTTAGCACCCGTTGACCCATGTTGAACCGCTGTTCACATGGAAACCTCCTCCACATCAACTCGCCACGCTTGAAGGCTCGTGCTCCACTCTAGGGTCCAACAACCCATTCTAGGGAGCCCTTTCCTGTACAAAGGAAAGGTAACTCTCCCCAGGTTTAGCCAGCCTATCTCTTAGCACCCGTTGACCCATGTTGAACCGCTGTTCACATGGAAACCTACTCCATATCAACTCACCACGCTTGAAGGCTCGTGCTCCACTCTAGGGTCCAACAACCCATTCTAGGGAGCCCTTTCCTGCGCAAAGGAAAGGTAACTCTTCCCAGGTGTAGCCAGCCTATCTCTTAACACCCGCTGACCCATGTTGAACCACTGTTCACATGGAAACCTCCTCCGTCGCGGCCTCAACATTCTCGTTTGTATATCTGCTACATCCACCAGATTATAAAAGACTAACGAGAGCTCACTAGACGCCAACGGAAACACCCCACTCTAGGGGCGAACCCATTCTAGGGAGCCCTTTCCTAGGGAGCCCTTTCCTATTATGCACAAAGGAAAGGGAACTCTCCCCAGGGCCAGCCTGTCTTGCCCCTATCAAAACCACAGGGACCTGACTACCTCAGCTCTGCCAGCCTGTCTTGCCCCTATCAACTTTCTGCCACTCTGCCTTGCTGCCATACACCAGATGACTCACTCTACTCCTTGTGGTGTTCTTGCCACTATCATGGTTCCTAAGTGTGTTGGTGCTAATCTTTCTGCAGCTTTGTCCCTTTATCGGCGCCTTGTGGTTTTTTCTGACACCCTTTCTGCTTGCTATGTTCCCCCTTCATTGTGTTGTAGGATGTTGATGCCACTTGTCTTGCCACTTTGCCTGTCATGCTGCCTTCGATGGTTCATGCAACTGTTATCAGTGCTCTCTTTTGGAGCTGTGGTGTATTTTTGACACTCTCGCTGCTGCTTTGCACCTCTGTTAAAGCACTCTTGCCACTCCTGGTATCCCTTTGCTCCTTTACAGTGCCTTAGGCTATTCATGCCACTTTGGTGCCACTTTGCCACAGTCTAAGTACCTTGGAGCTCTTTTCTCATTCTGATGATTGCTCCCCAGAAGATAACTTCATGGACTGCCCCCAGAAAGACTAGGGGGCAGTCCATGAAGGTAGCATGGGGCACATTTAAAACTAATCGGAGAAAGTTCTTTTTTACTCAACGCATAATTAAACTCTGGAATTTGTTGCCAGAGGATGTGGTTAGTGCAGTTAGATATAGCTGTGTTTAAAAAAGGATTGGATAAGTTCTTGGAGGAGAAGTCCATCACCTGCTATTAAGTTCACTTAGAGAATAGCCACTGCCATTAGCAATGGTAACATGGAATAGACTTAGTTTTTGGGTACTTGCCAGGTTCTTATGGCCTGGATTGGCCACTGTTGGAAACAGGATGCTGGGCTTGATGGACCCTTGGTCTGACCCAGTATGGCATTTTCTTATGTTCTTATGTTAATACACACACATGCTCAGATACCCACACACACTCTACCTATTCTCAGATATACACACACACACACACATACGTCCTCAGGCACCCACACACATATATGCTCAGACACCCACACACACTCCACTTATGCTCAGATACACACACATACATCCTCAGGCACCCACACACATAGATGCTCAGACACCCAAACACACTGCACTTATGCTCAGACATACCCACACATATACACCCACATTCATGCTCAGACATACACAGGTTTCTTCCTGCTCATACATACATTGTACAACCAAGGCCCCTCCCAGCAGCCCTGGCCCTCCACTTCTTTGGTGGGGCAGGTTAGGAGCTGCCTGGTGGCTTTTTTTTTTCCTTCTGGCCGCCTAGCACGTGGTCCTGCAGCTCATCCCCGACCTTGCAGCTCTGCAACTCTTTGCTGCGCCGCAGGTTGGTAACTGCCACGTGGCCCTATGGCTCCTGTTCTTCTTTGCCAGGCAGCAGGTTGAGAACCATTGTGCGACCCTAGGGCTCCTCCTTTTCTTCACCGCACAGCAGGTTGGGAATCGCCGTGTGGCCCTAGGGCTCCTCTTGTTCATCATGCAGTGCTACAGTGCTTTCCCTGCTTCACTGCGAGGCCCTGCAAATCTCTCATCTTTGCTGCGTGGTGGTTGTGAACCGCTGTGCGGCCCTAGGGTTCTTCACTGCCTGGTGATGAAGAGGAGGAGCCATAGCACCATGCAGTCCTCCACTGCCTCATCTTTGCTGTGTGGCGGATTGGGAACCACCATGGGGCCCTGCAACTTCCTCCTCTTTGCCACTGCAGCCTGCGGCTCCTTCTTTTCTTTGTGTGGTGGCGGCGCCGCCAGCAGCTGACTCAACTTGCTCACGGCGCTGAGGCCTCCGCCTCTTCCAGGGTAGTGCTGGCCTTGTTTATGTCCATATGTAACTCCAAGCTATTAATTAAGGCAGTTATGCAGCACTTTCCATGTCTGAATGGAATTAAATGCTTCCATGTGAAAACCCTCTGTGATTGCATATATTAATAAGAAATTATTATGCAAACGAGTGGATTCTGCATGTTACAGAAATTACTACATATTTCACTAAAACATGAAATTTTAAGTCACCATTTGTGCAGGTGTTTTTGCTTGTAAAATTGTACACCACTTCAAGACCTCACATTACAGAGTGAAGACATTTCTCATGCTTGGCTGACCATGGGAAGCAGTGTTTGACACTGCTATAGAAGGGAAGAGATTGCACTTAAGAACTTAAGAAGTGCCATGCTGGGTCAGACCAAAGGTCCACTGAGCCCAGCATTCTATCTCAGACATGGCCAATCTAGATCTCTAGGACAGGGGCTCCTAAATTAAGGCCCATGGGTGAGACTAAGCTAGTAGAGTTTGTCTGGCCTACCCCTCATGCTTTTCCTTCACATGACAGGATTTAGTCCTTGGAGGAAGTTCTTTTTTAAACCCGCAGCAGTGGAAGAAAGGCTCCCAGGCTCAACCAGTAGGAGAAAGGTAGAGGTCTGAGGAATCAGAGAAGGCCAGAACAGAGTCTGAGATGACAAGGTTAGGAGCAAGGCCAGAATCGAGGAAGCAAGGTCAGTAGTAGCAGAGGTCAAGTTCCAAAGGTCAGTCCGAGAGTAGTCAGCCAAAGCAGAGGTCATGTTATAGAGGTCAGATGTGGTCGAGTAGACAGGCAGGGGTCAGTATCCGGGCAGCGATCAACGTAGTCTACAGCAGGCAGAGGTCAGTACCAGAGAGTCAGTCCAAGAGGTACTACCTGGGGGAACGTAGAACAGATGGACACTGGAACAGAAGGACGCTGGAACAGAAGGACCCTGGAACAGAAGGACACCAGAATAGGACTGGAACAGGACTGGAACAAGGCTGGAACGAGGCTGGAACAAGACTGGAACAGCGATGAGACATGGAGGCAAACTAGTACACACACGGTGTCGACCCGATTGCCAAGGCAAGGAAGTGTGCAGGCAGGCACTTCCTTTAGTACTGCTTTCAATCAGGGCAGGCCGCAGAGCTAGTACCTGCCCCTGGCCCTATAAGGGATCGGGCGATCCGCGTGTGCGCGTGCCTAGGGGCAGGGCTGATGCCATGGAGTACGCCGAGCCCCTGTTAGAATCTGCTATGCTGATGGGAGGAGCAAGCAGATGGGAGATATGCTCAGCTCCTGAAGTGAGAGGAGTTAGCAGTCTGTTAGGTTTTGCTCCTCCAAAGGAGAGGAGATAGCAATCTATTGTAGTCTGCTGCTGAATACTCCTGTAGTGGAAGGAGTTGGCAATCTGTTATGAGTCACCATGAAGAGTTGCAATCTGTTAGGGACTGTCTCCTGTGGAAGGAGGAGTTTAGCAATCTGATATGCTCCGTAGGTGGAATTAGCAATCTTGTTATGATATAGACTGCTGTGTTGGCAATCTGTACCAGCGGAGTGCTAGAGAGGGTACTCAGCTGGAAAGGAATGCAAATAGGTGAATCCTTGGGCCGATGGCAGATGACAGTGCCCCCAGGAGGATATCCTGAGAGGAACCACAGGCTAGGCTTGGGTATGGAGACAGACACAGATAGTTCTTTTATTAGACAGGTAGTAGAATCACCAGAGGTGGCAGTAGTGAGCTGATATGCCCGACAGGGCTGAAGTCCCGTAGATACTGGAACTGCGATCCCAGGGCTGCTGAGCTGTAGAAAGACTATAGATAGTGAGTAGACAGGGTATGCTGTATATATAGCCAATAGTAGATGACAATCTCACATATGTTCTTAAGGAGGCTCAGTAGCTGGAAAGAGTTAGGCACTCGAGTAGCGAGTACCTGGTTCCAGGGAAACTCTGAGAGAGCGGTGGTAACTCACGAATGTCTGTATCTGCGATAGCTTCTAGGCAGTAGAGAATCTTCAGAGTATTCAGGAACATGGGCCCTCGAGGAGCGAGTACCGGTTCCTAGCTGCAATCTGAAATAGTAACTCACAAATGTCTGTATCTGCAATCGCTTCCAGACAGTAGAGAATCTTCAGAGTGTTTAGGAACATGGGCCCTCGAGGAGCGAGTACCGATTCCTATCTGCAAACTGAAATAGTAACTCACAAATGTCTGTATCTGCGATAGCTTCCAGGAAGTGGCGAATCTTCAGAGTATTCAGGAACATGGGCCCTCGAGAAGCGAGTACCGGTTCTTATCTGCAATCTGAAATAGAGAAAAGAGAGCGTGGCCCCCGAGGAGTGGGTACCTCTGGTAAGTCCGAGGAGGCAGAGTAGCTTAGAGAGACAAGCGGGTCTAAATAATCCCCGCTATGAATCCGTCCTTGCTAACTCAAATCGTAAGCGAAAGTGAAGACCTTTTATGTTGGAAACGGATGACGTCAATACAGGGACACACCCCTGAGGTTCGCACCCTTGCTGGTACATACTTCGGAATGCGCGTGTGCACCCTACGTCATCAGGAACATGGCAGATCCGCAGCATCGAGCTGGTCCGGGTACGCCGGAGAGAAGTGGGATGGAGACGCCGCAGCAGCAAGCCGTCCATCAAGCCCAGAGGTAGTCACCACAGAGGTAGAGAGGGTGGAGTGAGGGCTTAGGGCGCCCCTTCAAAGGGCGATCGGATCTCCTCTTCGGGTACCAGGTTTAGGTTTCAAAGGATGTGCGAGGTGGAACTGATGAAGCATCTCTTTATCCAAGATATTGGTCTGAGGCTCCCAAGTAATCAAATTGGGGCCGAAGCCTTCCCAAACCGAAAGGTATTCAAGAATCTTGCCTCTGATACGAACATCAAGAATCTCTTTGATCTTGACTTCAACTACGTCATCTGCAAAGATGACAGATGGATCTTGAGATTTGGAAGAATCTTTCATAGCGTTTGATTATATCAGCAGAAATGGGTGGAGCTGCTGTGGACGTCACTGAGGAATTCAGTGGAAGTGGTGGTGATGAAGAATGTCCAAAATCCATTTCTAAAGATGACTCTTCAGTAGATGTAGCTGGATGAGAGTTGATAGTATTAGCAGCAATAGCTAACTATTATAGAAGCTACTGAAACTTCAATGGAAGTGGCGGTGATAGGGTACGTCCAACCCCACGTCTAAAGGTATCTCTTCAGTAATAATGGAAAGAGCTGTTGCATACAGCAGCAATAGCTCAGCTGCCATGACATCAGTGTACCATCAGCGAAAGTGACAATGTTAGTGAACGTCCAACTCCACTACTAAGGGTAATTTCTTCAGTCAAGTAACTGGATGAAGTATAGAATTCCGCAGCCATAGCTCAACAGCTATGACGTCACTGAACCTTCAGCAAAAGTGGCGATGTTGGGGTACGATCAACCCACTTCTCAAGGAATCTTCAATGCTGGATGAGTAGTGAACTTCAGCAGCACAGGATGCTGCTATGGACATCAATGAATTTCAACAGAAGTGGCAAGCTGATGTACGTCCAAAACCCACTTCTGGATAACTCTTCAGTAGAATTGCTGGAAGAGAGATGGTGGCCACACCAGCAAATCAAACAGGCTGGTGGCTAGAGATATCTTCTTCGGAATCAACAGTGCCATAACCCTACAGACATGACTTCCGAGTAGAGATATCTTCTTCGGAATCAACAGTGCTGAAATCCTTCAGGCACAACTTCCAGGTAGAGAGATCTTCTTCGGAATCAACAGTGCCATAATCCTTCAGGCAAGACTTCCGGGTAGAGATATCTTCTTCAGAAGAGAGATCTTCTTCGGAATCAACAGTGCCGTAACCCTACAGACATGACTTCCGAGTAGAGATATCTTCTTCGGAATCAACAGTGCTGTAATCCTTCAGGCACGACTTCCAGGTAGAGAAATCTTCTTCGGAATCAACAGTGCCATAATCCTTCAGGCACGACTTCCAAGTGAATTCATCATAAAGGTTGGTAACTAGAGATGTCTTCTTCAGAACTGATGGCAGCACCAGCAAACAAACAAGTTGGTAGCTAGAGATATCTTCTTCAGAATCAACAGTGCTGTAATCCTTCAAGCACGACTTCCGAGTGAACCAATCGTAGCAGATATCTCACAATAATAGTCCGTGAAGAAAATAAGGATGTAGAGCGCCATCTAGCCATGGCGAGCATAGCGACCGCTATGAGTATCAGCAGCCAGTAATAGTGCTGCTGTGGACGTCATAAGATCTTCAAGAGAAGTGGTGATGTAAAGGAACGTTCAAGGCCCACTTCAAATTGTAGTACAATAATGGATCTTCTAATTTGATGAAGGGACTCATCAGATTTTCCACAAAATGTCTGAGATTAAAGTTGACTCCTGCCCCTGAGTCCTCCAGGGCAGGGGTCCGAACTGTGACTGGTCCAGAGGTCACAGAGACTGAACGAGAGCGCGGAGGAGATAACGCTGTATGGCCCAAGAACAGTCCTCCCGCGGGACTTAGGCCCATACGTTTCCCGGACATAAGGAGAATGTAGAGACATCATGGCCGGGCTGACCATGATGCCGCATTTCTTCCGGAATCTTCTCTCTTTAGAGGTCAAGTGACCATGACCACTTTTCATCGGTTCCTCTTTATCAACAGCAGTTTCTGTTTCAACCCAGGTAACACCTTAGGCTGGAGTTCCTTCACCTTGTCTCGGAGCCGACAATCAATCCGAGTAGCTAAGGCTATCAGTTTCTCCAGTGAGTCAGGTGTCTGATGAGCGGCCAGCTCGTCCTCCATGTGGGCATCCAGGCCCCTGCAGAAGAGTGTCCTGAGACATCTGGGGTCCCAGCGAAGTTCCACTGCAAGAGTTTTGAACTCTATGGCAAATTCATCCAGCGATCTGTTGCCTTGCTTCAAGTCCATTAAAGCAAACCTGGCAACAGACATAGGAGCAGGGTTATCAAAAACGGATTTAAACAAGTCCATAAATCCTTCTATGTCCTGCAGAATTGGGTCCTTGCATTCCCACAAGGTAGATGCCCATGACAAGGCTCTCCCATCCAAGTAAGATAGGATGTAGCTGGTCTTAGAGAGGCCCGTGGGAAACAATGAAAGTTGTAAGGTGAAATGTAAGCTGCACTGGTTCAAAAAGCCCCGAGTCTTCTGGAGTTCTCCGGAGAATCGAATAGGTGCCGGCCATTCATTGCTCCTACCATGTGACAGGGGCTGATCAATGGCACCAGTAGCCCCTGTGACATAGTAAGGGCAAAGGCCATCGGCACCATTTTGATTACTGGCAGCCGACAGTCCTAGTGCAGGAGGTCGCTCCTGGACCTTCGCTGGACTTTTGGCTAGTCTTGTGGGGGTCAGGAGGGTCCTCCAAGACTTGCCAAAAGCCCCTGGTGGTCCAGCGGGGGTCCAGGAGTGACCTCCTGCACGCGGACCGTCAGCTGCCAGTAATCAAAATGGTGCCGATGGCCTTTGCCCTTAACATGTCACAGGAGCTACCGGTGCCATTGGTCAGCCCCTGTCACATGGTAGGAGCACAAGATGGTGCCAATGGCCATGTGACAGGGACTAATGGCACCAGTAGCCCCTGTGACATAGTAGGTCAAAGGCTATCGGCGCCATTTTGATGCGAGGCAGGCACAAAAGTCTGATGGCACGAAGGGAGAAATCCCTCGCGGGACCCCACTGGACCACTAGGGATGTTAGTAAGTCTTGGGGAGGGATTGGGATGGTGGAGGGGGGGGGTTGTATTACAGTAAATGTTAATGCTTGGGGTGGTTTTTTATTTAAAAAAATAAAATGTGCCCCTCCCCCCTTACAAACCCGAAAAACTAATTTTCCTCGTAGTTCGGGGAAAATCAGTTTCGGGGTTCAGGGCCTCCGACCCATGTCGAATTAGGCATGGGTCGGAGGCCCTGAACCCCTGAGGCCCTGAACCCCGAATTTGTTTATCATGAATTAGGCAATTTCAACAAAATTGCCTAATTCATGATAAACGAACCACATTTCTATTAAATGCTGTCTTCATTCATCGCTCTGGCGTATTCGGACCAAATCATATGCCCCTCTGAGGTCCAGCTTTGTGAATATTTTGGCTCCTTGGAGCCTATCAAAGAGTTCAGAGATCAATGGCAATGGATAGCGGTCCTTCATGGTGATCTCATTTAATCTGCAGTAGTCTAAACATGGGTGAAGGATTCCATCCTTCTTACCCACAAAAAAGAATTTGGCTCCGGCAGGAGACTTAGAAGACCAATTGAAACCCTTCGCCAACTTCTCTTGAATATAGGCAGACATAGCTTTAGTCTCTGACAGAGAAAGTGGGTTCACCCTTTCTCTGGGAAGCTCAGAATTGGGTACTAAGTTTATGGCACAGTCAAAGGATCGGTGAGGTGGTAGAGTGTCTGCTGCTTTCTTAGAGAATACATCTTGATAAGAAGAGTACTGCTGAGGTAGGCCCGGAAGGGAGGTGGTAGTGGTTAGGCAAGGCATAGAAGTTACCTCCTCTAAGCATTTTCCATGGCAAGCTTTTCCCCTTTGGGACAGTTCTAGGGTACTCCAATCAAATTGGGTGAGTGCATCTGTAACCATGGCAGTCCGAGTACTACCAGATGTATTGCCTTAACCAGGACTAGGAAAGAAATGGTCTCCGAGTGAAGAGACCCCATGTGGAGATGAATAAGTTGAGTAGAATAAGAGACCTCACCAGGTAATGGTTCGCCATGTATAGACAACAATAGCAGTGGGGTAGGTGTCTGAACGGTGGGGATTCATAGGTGCTCTACGAGTTATCTGAATATGAAGTTCCCACTGGCACCGGAGTCCACTAGGGCTAGTGTGTGGAATTTGAGGGCATCCGAGTTAATGGAGACTGGAAGGTTCAGTGGAGGAGATGGAGAAGTTAGACCTAGGAGGAGTCCTCCGGCAGATCCTAGGTCTGCGAGTTTCCTGGACAGATAGGACAGGAGGGAACAGCATGGCCAGGTTGTCCGCAGTACATGCAGAGGTCCCAAGGTAAGTGTTGCCTCACAAATCTGCTTCACTGTTTTGAAGGAGTTAATAAACATGTAGATAAAGGTGAACTGGTAGATGTAGTATATTTGGATTTTCAGAAGACGTTTGACAAAGTTCCTCATGAGAGGCTTCTAGGAAAAGTAAAAAGTCATGGGATAGGTGGTGATGTCCTTTTGTGGATTGCAAACTGGCTAAAAGACAGGAAACAAAGAGTAGGATTAAATGGACAATTTTCTCAGTGGAAGGGAGTGGGTAGTGGAGTGCCTCAGGGATCTGTATTGGGACCCGTACTTTTCAATATATTTATAAATGATCTGGAAAGAAATACGACGAGTGAGGTAATCAAATTTGCAGATGATACAAAATTGTTCAGAGTAGTTAAATCACAAGCAGAGTTTGATAAATTGCAGGAAGACCTTGTGAGACTGGAAAATTGGGCATCCAAATGGCAGATGAAATTTAATGTGGATAAGTGCAAGGTGATGCATATAGGGAAAAATAACCCATGCTATAGTTACACAATGTTAGGTTCCATATAAGGAGCTACCACCCAAGAAAGAGATCTAGGCATCATAGTGGATAACACATTGAAATTGTCGGTTTAGTGTGCTGCGGCAGTCAAAAAAGCAAACAGAATGTTGGGAATTATTAGAAAGGGAATGGTGAATAAAACGAAAAATGTCATAATGCCTCTGTTTCGCTCCATGGTGAGACGGCACCTTGAATACTGTGTACAATTCTGGTCACCGCATCTCAAAAAAGATATAGTTGCATTGGAGAAGGTACAGAGAAGGGTGGCCAAAATGATAAAGGGAATGGAACAGCTCCCCTATGAGGAAAAACTAAAGAGGTTAGGACTTTTCAGCTTGGAGAAGAGACAGCTGAGGGGGAATATGATAGAGATGTTTAAAATCATGAGAGGTCTAGAACTGGTTAATGTGAATCAGTTATTTACTCTTTCAGATAATAGAAAGTCTAGGGGCACTCCATGAAGTTAGCATGTGGCACATTTAAAACTAATCAGAGAAAGTTCTTTTTCACTCAACGCACAATTAAACTCTGGAATTTGTTGCCAGAGGATGTGGTTAGTGCAGTTAGTGTTACTGTGTTTAAAAAAGGATTGGATAAGTTCTTGGAGGAGAAGTCCATTACCTACTATCAATTAAGTTGACTTAGAAAATAGCCACTGCTGTTCCATACAACAGTAGCATGGAGTAGACTTAGTTTTTGGGTACTTGCCAGGTTCTTATGGCTTGGATTGGCCACAGTTGGAAACAGGATGCTGGGTTGATGGACCCTTGGTCTGACCCAGCATGGCATGATCTTATGTTCTTATGTTCTTATCAAAGACTGGCCACGTCCGGTGGGGATTTGGGCCTTCCAGCGCTTTCTCGGATTTGCTAATTTCTACCGCCACTTCATCCCACACTATTCACAAAAGGTAGCCCCGCTCACCGCGCTTATTAGGAAGGGGTCCAATGCCAAGAACTGGCCACCAGAGGCACTTCTGGCATTTGAAGAATTAAAACAGGCCTTCCTTCATGACTTCACCCACCTCCTCTCCATCCTTAACCTCTCCCTAAGCTCCTCCAAAACTGAACTCCTCATCATATCACGCAATCCTAACACCTTGACCTCCACCCACATCAACACTCTTCCCCCTTCAATTCCTATCCCTCAACACTTACGAGACCTTGGCGTTATCCTAGACACCCAACTTAACCTCAAAAAGCTCATCAGTTCTACCATGAAAGACTGCTACCACAAACGTCATGTCCTCAAAAAACTGAAACCCCTCCTCCACTTTAATGACTTCCGCACAGTCCTCCAGGCCTTAATATTTTCCAAACTAGATTACTGCAATTCCCTCCTGCTAGGTCTCCCTTCAACCACCATCAGACCACTCCAATTGCTTCAAAATGCCGCCGCCAGAGGACTCACCAACACCGGCACCATCTTGTGCTCCTACCATGTGACAGGGGCCAACCAATGGCACCGGTAGCCCCTGTGACATAGTAAGGGCAAAGGCTATCGGCACCATTTTGAATACCAACAGCCCGAGTGCAGGAGATCGCTCCAGGATCCCTGCTGGACCACCAGGGCTTTTGGTAAGTCTTGGGGGGGTCAGGAGGGTGGGGGGTTGTAGTTAATTAAATTTAAAGGGTTGGGATGGGGGTTTTTTTGTGAAATGAATACATATGTAACTAATGAATGGATCGGGGTCCCCCGAGAATGGATGCAACGGATTTGGGTCCCGATGAATACGAATACCGAATGGGACGAATCCGTCCCTGGTGTACATCCCTAGTTTCTGAACAATCTGTGCAGTTCTACAAAGGAAAAGAGCTCTTATTAATTTATATACTTGAATGCCTTATTGAATAATTTCTGTATCTAAAATATAATTTGTTTAATTTGTTTTTCTTAAATAAGTATTTGCTGCCAGCTTAACAACTTTGGTATATAAAAACAATACATTTGAAATTGTGAAATTTTTATGATCACTTATTCTGATTCTTCCTGATTTTATTTTACACTCTGCCTTCTCTCTTTACAACTGGGATACTAGCCAGGTAAGTTCTGGACCCCTTGTCCTTTTAGGAGACTTGGTAGGAAGGAGGGTTTTTTTTCTAGCTCCACTTCTGTAAAAAAAAAACCAAAAAAAACCCATCCAGTGATCCAACTCATATAAACATCAGAAATCCCATTTGAAATACTCAGCCTCCAATAGCGGGAGGCTCACTGATCACAGGAGGGGCAGGCTAGAAGAAGATATAAGGAATTGGTGAAATGGAGAATATTCCAGTGGAGAAGACCCTGCTGTGACTGGGTTCTGCCAGAAGGTGATGGAGCACGGCCTCAGTGAGCTTCATGGGCAGTGCTCTTTTTTTTCATACTTAGGGAAAGAAGTAAACAAGCTTTGGGATAAGGTCTCATTCCAATGGCTCTCCAGTATACCTGAAGAATCCCTAGGAATGTAAAGAAGCTGTGAGACTTTATCTCATTGTTGCCTTAAAGATACTGCTGATCCTTGGAGTCTGTAGCTGAGAAATCAAAGCAGAGGAAAAGATCCAACATAGGGCCCTTGAGTAAGCATTTCCAATGGAATATGTGGGTAGTGAGATATCCAGTATTCCCAGCTCCTGTGCTCCTTTATTCAAGCCTAAACAATGAATTTCAGCAACTGTAGGATAAAATCCTTTGGCCTAAGGAGGAAGACTATCTGTAGCATTCTTCTATCATTTGGAGCATATTTTTCTTACTGGAATGTGATAAATAAAAAAAAAAACCAACCAAACTTGGCAGACAGAAAAAAAAGAAAAGAGGGAGAGAGAGGGAAGCGAGCATACGACAATATTATGGCATGGTCTCTAATTATATTATTTAATACTGCCAACAGTAATTACTCTCCTAGAGATCCAATACAATAATACCATCCTCTCTCTCTATGGCAAGCCTCTACTACATTAGCCATCTAAATAATAATAGAATTATTACCCTTGATGGGGGTTCTATGTCATTTTGTTTAACCTTCTGTTCGGTTTCCCCTCTCGTATTCCTTGGCAGTTATATGTGACTTACGCTGATGCAGAAATCAGAAGTTAACCAGACAAATGAAAACGGAGAGATTAGTTACTGAACAGATGAAATAGAAATACTTAAAAAAAAAAAAATGGACTTCTCCTGCAAGAACTTATCCAAACATTTTTTAAACCCAGCAATACTAACTGCACTAACCACGTCCTCTGGCAACAAATTCCAGAGCTTAATTGTGTATTCGTAATGCCAGTCTCTGGTGTTAAAAGCTGTTTTCCAAATATCGTCAGGGAGGATCTGTACCGAGTTGTACGCCCCGCGTAGATGCAACTTGGTGAATATGGATGCCCCATGCAGGTGATCGAATAGTTCTGAGATCAGCGGCAGAGGGTACTTGTCTTTATGGGTAATCGAATTGAGGCCGCAGTAGTCGATACACGGCCTGAGAGACCCATCCTTCTTGGTCACAAAAAATAATCCTGCTCCGGCAGGAGATGTAGATGGATGGATAAACCCCTTCGCAAGGTTTTCTTGAATGTACTCCATCATGGCCTTCGTCTCAGGAAGAGACAGAGGATAGGTACACCCTCAGGGAGGCGTAGTCCCAGGTAGGAGGTCTATGGGACAATAAAACCTCCGAAGATGTGGGAGAAGATCTGCTTTTTGCTTAGAAAATACATCTTCAAAATCTGCATAGGGAACGAGTATACCTCAAGAAGTGGCAGCCAGAGGAAACACAGGTGGCAGTACCACTTTATATAGACAAGACTGGTGACAGGTGGAACCCTATTCCACCAGCTGGAGCAAACCCCAATCAAATTGAGGGGAGTGACATTGGAGCTAGGGTAGTCCTAAGACTACTGGATGAATGGATTTCTCCAGTATGAGTACTTCAATCTCTTCCATGTGGAGGAAGCCATTACATAGTTGAACTGGCTCTTTGGTAAGAAATATTCAAACGGGTAGCGGTTCTCCATAAATGGAAGCAATGCACAAAGAGGTCTCCAGAGGACGGGTCTTTATACCCAGTAGTTGAACTAGATCCTTGAGGAGAAAATTACCTCCTGCTCCGGAGTCCAGCAGAGCAAGAACTGGAAAGGACTGGGAGTCCCAGATCAAAGTGTTGCGACCATCGCTGCCCAACGTCTCCACCCCGCCTACCTTACCTCTGTGGCGACTCCCTCTTTGCTTGTTGGATGTTTGGCTGCCGCGGCGTCATCTTGCTGCCCTCCCCCGGTGTCCACGGACTGGCAAGATGCTGCACTCCGCCATGTTTCCCAAAAGCCTAAGGGCGCACGCGGCGCGGCCCCGACTCAAGTACCAGCAGTGGCACGAACCTCACAGGCGTCCCCCTGAGATGACATCATCCGCACCGGATATTTAAGGTCTCTGAATTCGCTAACTAATCGAGTTAGCAAGGAAAGGTTTCTTACACTCCTAGCTACTCTGCCTCCTCGGACTTACCAGGGGTACCCGCTCCTCGGGGGCCTCGTTTCTCTTTTGCTTTCAGGTCGCAGTCTGGAACCGGTACTCGCTCCTCGAGGGCCCACGCTCTCAGACCTGCTTCTGAATATCACTTCTGCCAGGAAGTCATCGCTGCCTATAACACCAGTGAATTACCATCCTTCTCTCAGAGCTTTCCCTGGAAACAGCTCTGCCATCCTGGGATCGCTGTTCCAGTATCTGAGGGACTACAGCCCAGCTGGGTGCTTCCAGCTCACTACTGCCATCTCTGGTGGTTCAATATACTGTTTAATAAAAGAACTAGTGTGTGTCTGTCTCAAAACTCTGAGCCTGACCGGTGGTCCCTCTCAGAATCTTCCCCTGGGGGCGTGGTCAACTGCCACTGGCCCAAGGATCCACCCACAACTATCCCAAACAAAAACAGATTGCTAACTCCATAGATCCGGCACAACTCAATGCCTTGCAGGCCATACCGGGCCTGGCCCAGCGCATTGTGGAGCAGGAAGACGCCTTGGAGAAACTTACTTCAGCGTTTCATCAGCTACACACACAGAAGGTTCAAGGGATAGCTTCCATCCATGAAGGTCAGTTACAGGAGGTAACTTTAAAGACTGCTGTACCACTGGTGGCTCCAATCCGCTTTTCCGGAGAAAATCCAGAAGACCCGGTGCTTTTTAAGCCAGTGCTGCATGCATTTTGCCTTACAGCCATCATTGTTTCCAACAGCTTTCTTCAAGACTACCTACATCCTTTCATGCCTGGATGGTAGGGCATTGTCTTGGGCATCTACCTTGTGGGAACACAAGGACCCCATTTTGCAGGACATAGAAGAATTTATGGACTTGTTTAAATCCGTTTTTTGAAGACCCTGCTCGAACTTCTGTAGCCGGTTCTGCTTTGCTTGAATTGAAGCAAGGAATGGGCTAGAGTGAAAGCAGCTGGCAAGGACTTTCAGCCCACCCAAGCAAAGGAGACACCAGCACAAATGTCAGTGACACGGTATCTCACAGAGCCCATAGAGGACATGCAGAAAGATCCGCTGGCAAATTGGGCACACAAATCTACTGTCTGGCCACACCTAACCAAAGTGGTTCAGCGATATCTGTCATGTCCACCAAACTGTGTGCCTAGTGAACGTGTATTTTCAATGACAGGGAATATCATGAGCCCTCATCGCTCAAGGCTGGCACCAGAGTTGATGGAATTGTTAGTGTTTTTGAAAATAAACATGCCTTTGCTTGGCTTTCCAGATTTTCTTTGTGAATGGAAAAATAATAAAAGTAATTTTAAGCCTTGCAGCAGCTCAAACTGCCTCATATGCTCCAGATAATATCAGCACATGTACCTGACCTCAACCACTGTGCCTGTCTTTCCAGCCCTTATGTCACCTCAAGGGCCTGACCTCAAACGCTGTTCCTGTCTGTCCAGCCCTTACGTCACTACAAGGGCCTGACCTCAAACGCTGTGCCCTGTCTCTCCAGCCCTTGCATCACTAAAAGGGCCTGACTCCAAACGCTGTACCTGTCTGTCCACTGTCCAGTCCTTATGTCACTACAAGGGCCTGACCTCAAACGCTGTGCCTGTCTGTCCAGCCCTTACATCACTACAAGGGCCTGACCTCAAATGCTGTGCCTGTCTGTTTAGCTCTTACGTCACTACAAGGGCCTGACCTCATACACTGTGCCTGTCTGTCCAGCCCTTATGTCACTAAAATGGGCCTGACCTCAAATGCTGTGCCTGTCTGTCCAGCCCTTTCATCACTACAAGTGCCTGACCCCAAAAGCTGTGCCTGTTTGTCCAGCCCTTACGTCACTATAAGGGCCTGGCCTCAAACACTGTGCCTGTCTGTTCAGCCCTTTCGTCACTAAAAGGGCCTGACCTCAAACGCTGTGCCTGTCTGTCCAGCCCTTATGTCACTATAAGGGCCTGGCCTCAAACAGTGTGCCTGTCTGTCCAGCCCTTATGTCACTAAAAGGGCCTGACCTCAAACGCTGTGCCTGTCTGTCCAGCCCTTATGTCACTACAAGGGCCTGACCTCAAACACTGTGCCTGTCTGTCCAGCCCTTACGTCACTAAAGGGCCTGACCCCAAACACTGTGCCTGTCTGTCCAGTCCTTATGTCACCACAAGGGCCTGACCTCAAACGCTGAGCCTGTCTGAGTTTAGTTCTAGTATTTCTAATTTCAGTTTCATGTATTTGTGCATCGCTTCTTTCCAGAAAATTCTTTTTCCTGTTTGCAACATTTGGAATGTAAGAATATAAAAAGCTGACTTAAGATGTTTGGAGCTTGCATATTTCATATGCTCAATAGTTTTCTTCATAATATGGGCCATTTTCCCTAAATCTTTCTTAGGTGCCAACATTAATGTTTCTAGTTCTATAGAAAACTGGTGGTATTTGCACTCTAGTTCATCCTCTGTGTTCCCATAGTTTTCAGAGGCACTATGTAGGGTACAAAGCCAACATAGGTTGATATTGTAGATTTGGACTTGAATAGCAGTTTTCTTATTTCTGAGAGCTCTTCAACTTCCCTTGTCATCAGCTGAAGTGCATAAGTACAGTTAATAGCTTCTGGGTATTCACAAATAATCTCCAGCTCAGTTCTTGCTTCACAAATGGCAGTCTCTATTGCTCTAAAAACATCCTCTGTTTAATTATCTTTCACAAATGAAAAAGATGCCATTTTCTTCTGGCAGTGAACCAGTTCAGGAAGACGAGACAGATCAAACCACAACATACCTGCACAAAGGAAAGGGAACTCTCCCCGGGTGTAGCCTATGTCTCAGTACCTGCTGACCCATGTTGAGCCAGAACCACTGGTCACATGGAAACCTCCTCTATGTTGCCACACTTGCCGAGGCTCGTGCCCCACTCTCGAGGTGAACCCATTTCAGGGAACCCTTTCCTACAGAAAGGAAAGGGAACTCTCCCTGGGTGAGCCTATCTCTTAACACCTGCTGACACATGTTGAACCAGAACTGCTGTTGATATGGAAACCTCTTCCACGTCACCACACTTTGAAGGCTTGGGCCTCACTCTAGGGTCCAACCCATTCTAGGGAGCCCTTTCCTGCTCAAAGGAAGGGAACTCTCCCCGAGTGTCGCCTATCTCTTAACACACCCGCTGACCCATGTTGAACCGCTGTTCACATGGAAACCTCCTCTGCCTCGGCCTTCAAAATTCTCGTTTGTATATCTGCTACGTCCACCAGATTTTTAAAGACCAGCGAGAGCTCACTAGATGCCAATGGAACCACCCCACTCTAGGAGCGAATCCATTCTAGGGAGCCCTTTCCTGCACAAAGGAAAGGGACCTCTCTCCGGGGCCAGCCTGTCTCGCCCCTATCAAAACCACAGGGACCTGACTACCTCAGCTCTGCCATCCTGTCTTCCCTTATCAAACCACAGGGAGCAGACTACCTCCGCTCTGCCAGCCTGTCTTGCCCCTATGAACTTTCTGCCACTCTGCCTTGCTGCCATACACCAAATGACTCACTCTACTCCTTGTGGTGTTATTGCCACTATCATGGTTCCTCAGTGTGTTGGTGCTAGTCTTTCTGCTGCTTTGTCCCTTTATCGGCGCCTTGTAGTTTTTTCTGACACTCTTTCTGTTTGCTATGTTCCCCCTCATTGTGCTGTAGGAAGTTTATGCCACTTGTCTTGCCACTTTGTCTGTCGTGCGGCCTTCGAGGATTCATGCAACTATCGGTGCTCTCTTTGGAAGCTGTGGTGTGTTTTTGACACGCTTGCTGCTGCCTGGCACCTCTGTTAAAGCACTCTTACCACTCCTGGTACCCCTTTGCCCCTTTACAATGCCTTAGGCTATTCATGCCACTTTGTGCCACTTTGCCACAGTCTAAGTACCTTGGAGCTCTTTTTTTGTTCTGATGATTGCTCCCAGAAGTTTCATCAGAATTGATAAGAAAACCCCAATTCTGCAGCCAAAAATAGGCTGCAAATATTTCCCCCTTTGACCTTAATAGAAAACGAAAAACGAATTAAACTAATAAACAAATTGGTTTTTCCCCCTATGAAACTAATGAAAACAATTTGGGTCCCAGAGAAATGAAAAACGAAACAAAACAATTTTTTTCCTTCTGCACATCCCTAGCTTATTCTACCTCAGAGAGGAGCAGCATCTCTATAGTCCTGTTTTCAGTAGGCTATCCCAAATGTGCATGATGTTTTGCATATGGCACCAAGTCTGAAAGAACTGGACATGAAATAGCTTAAAGTTCAGGCACAGAAAAATGTGGAGATCAAATGAGGATCCAGCGTCAAGGAAGTCAACAAGTCACAGAGAACTACTGATGAGAAGATCAAGGGTATTTGTTCATGTAAACTGAGGCACAGTCAGTTGGGAGACAATACATATAACAATATTGCATAGAAGAGGCCAGGCTCAGGGAGTTTGTAAAGTCCAAAATGAAAAAGACTTCACAAGGATGTGTGTTTGGGGTGGAGGAGTGGCAGTAGCTTGCTACACTGATTACAAAATTTACAAAACAAAAAAAGTTTATATTTAATTTTAAAGAGAAATAAATATGTTTATTTTCTGTATTCTCAGGTGACCATGGTAATGCTTTGTTTGCATTTCCATTACACTCTGGCCAAGATCATTTCAGTGGTTGAGCTGCTGCATCAGTGTCCTTGATTTTATTGATACACTAGACGAGGGTGTAGCCAGGACTGAATTTTTTAGGGGAGCCGAATGTACTACGGTAGTCCCCCACCCCACCCCCATCTCTATGTGGCTCTTCTTGATGTGATTACAAAATCCTTTAATTTCTGTCACTACTCTGTATCATCTATCTTATCATTCTCTCCTTGCTTATGGCACTTATTTTATGCAAGTGTTCATCTCTCAGGCCACTAAAGAGCAATTATGTAAAAAGGCTTTCAATAAGCAGGCATTCTTGAACATATAAGGTGCTGAGAGGAGGAGAAGAATAATTACCTGCCAAAAGTAAAGAGAAAGACTGCAATGGCCCAAGGGCAGTGTTGTTTCCCTGTTTTAATTTATCCTTTTTAAAGGCACAGGAGATTAAGGCCTCCAGGTCATCTAAAATGCTGCACCTTTAAGGGCTGACTCAGATGTGACATGATCCTGCTGCTAGGGAAGAGAACCTGAGCCAAATGTGAGAGGGCACAAGCCCCTAAGGCCCCTTGTAGTTACAATCCTCACTGAACACGTGTCGGTTGTGAGTTCTCAGTGTCACAATTGGAGAGACTGTAGACAGGTTAAAAGATCATATGTGCACTGAAAAAACATCTAGAGGAAACCAAACCTGATAAAGATAAATCAGTTGCAGCATGCATATTTGTGTGTGATAGTCTAAGTGGAGCAATGCTGACATCTACTGTATAGTTAGATCATCACAATTTTTAGTCTCTACAATGAGCATCATATCAAATCATGTTTCAAAGTTCATGTGACAGATTTAAACTGAGAGAGATTAATATTCAAAGCCTCTGTGTTACCCTGCACAGAAACAGAACTTTGATATTTTCCACAATGTTTTGTGTATGTAATGCTTGGGTAGGAAAACTGTAATATTGAACCCAGAGGCCCACGTCATAAAGGGTGGACCCTAATTACACAAAACCTTTCTGAGAGTCCAGGATCCCCTGCGGGAGGAAGCTCAGCTTCAAGGCCCTTTTGCCTTAGTTCCTCACAAACCCCACTGTAGTTTGTCTCTACAAGTCTGGTAAACAGCACTGATGTTCTCCAAACATATCAGCAATAATCACACAGACAAGGAGATTGGGTGGGTTCCAACTCAATTTTACTGATGGGTTATAAAAGTGAATTGATAGTTTTTAACAACTCAGATTGAAAAATTGTCCAATTAATTTTCACAAATGAAGCACTGAGAGGAGAGGATCACCTTGCTGGTAGCTGAAGAGAATCAGCAAGGACAGCTTTGGAAAATTTTAGAACTTAAAAGTTTTGGGGAGAATTAAATATTGGGTATATTTTTTAGTATGTTTGTGTGTCTGTATTAAATAGCTAGTCAGAAGGGTATCCTCCGATAAGAGCAAGCAGGAAAGGGTGAAGATCAATAGGGCTTCAATAAAAGAGCGCCGCGAACAAAGGTGCAGCTTATAAAAGTGATGTTAAAGAACGGTGAACCTCATAATGGCGATGAGATTAAATGCCCGTGCTAATAAAGGCGGTGATGGATATGGGCGCCTCTAACACCTTTATTAACATGGGCCTTTAATCTCTTTTATTGAAGCCCTTTGATCTTTGTGCAGGGAGGGCAGAACCTCCCCAGCCTCTGCAGCAGCTCTGGCAACTTACCTGGAGAGAGCTGGCCAAGCCGATCAGTAGCAGCAGCCGTCCGGGGCCCACAGGCATCTTGCAGGCTAGCTCCGTCACCCCAGCCCTGCTCCCTGCCAAGCAAACTCCCACCCACTGGTTGGCTGGTGGGCGTCAGGATCGCCTGGTAACATGCCTACCTGGTGCAAAGGTGGCAGACCTCACACATAGAAACATAGAAATGACGGCAGAAAAAGACCAATCAGCCCATCCAGTCTGCCCAGCAAGCTTCCACACTTATTTTCCCATACTTATCTGTTTCACCGACCACCAAGTTCAGGGCCCTTGTTGGTAACTGATTCAAATTTCCTGCCATCTCCTGTCATTGATGTAGAGAATAATGTTGGAGTTGCATCAAAGGTGAGCATAAGGCTTAATGGTAGTAAACCGCTGCATCCAGCAAGTTACTCCTATGCTTGTTTACAAAGACTTTACATTCAGACAACACCCTTGTTGGGTGTTGTCTGAATGTAAATCCTGTTTTCCACATTTCCCCCTGCCGTAGAAGCAGAGAGCAACACTGTATATGCATTCAAAGTGATGTATCAGGCTTAATTGGTTTAGGGTAGTAACCGCCGTAATAAGCAAGCTACCCCCACACTTATTTGTTTACCCAGATTGTGAAGTTCAGTCCTTGCTGGTTGTTGTCTGAATGCAAATCCTAGGGATGTGCAGAGCAAAAGTTTATGTTCATAAGTCCATAAGTCGAAAGGGGGTCCCATTTGCGGTCAATATGGACATATGGAGAATTCCATAAGTTGAGTCTATGTCCATATGTGCAAATAAAAATTTAAACCCCTCACCCTCCTTAATCCCCCCCCCCCCCCAAGACTTACCAAAACTCCCTGCTGGTCCCGCGGGGTCAGGACGCCATTTCTGACCTCCTTTGCAAGGAGCACGTGACGTCGGCGTCACGTGATTCCCCGCGGGTTTGCTCCGGGACCCTCGTTCGACCCAAAAGGAACGAGGGTCCCAGAGCGAACCCGCGGGGAATCACGTGACGTCGGCGCCACGTCGGAGTGACGCGGCGTCACGTGATTCCCCGCGGGTTCGCTCCGGGACCCTCGTTCGACCCAAAAGGAACTTTTGGCCAGCTTGGGGGTGTCCCCCCAAGCTGGCCAAAGCTGGGGTGTCCCCCCAAGCTGGCCAAAAGTTCCTTTTGGGTCGAACGAGGGTCCCGGAGCGAACCCGCGGGGAATCACGTGACGCCGCGTCACTCTGACGTGGCGCCGACGTCACGTGCTCCTCGCAAAGGAGTTCAGAAATGGCAGAAATGGCGTCCTGACTCCTCGCTGGACCACCAGGGAGTTGTGGTAAGTCTTTGGGGGGGGATTAAGGAAGGTGAGGGTTTAAATTTTTATTTTGGATCAACAATCGCGATTTCCAACGTATTCAACATAGCTATGTTGAATAGTTGGAAATCCGATCGTTTTCGCCTCATCACTTTTTTAAGTTAAAAAAAAAAAAAAAAGTAGCGTTTTACATTTAAGTTCAAAACGAATGCACACCCCTAGCAAATCCTCTTTTCCACAGTTCCCCCCACATCACCTAGCTAGGATTTTGGACAGAGCTGGGGAGGAGCTGGCTGTTGTGATACATCTGGGCACTAACGACATCGAAAAATGTGGGAGGGAAGTTCTGGAATCCAAATTTAGGCTCTTAGGTAGAACGCTGAAATCCAGAACCTCCAGGGTAACATTCTCTAAAATGCTCCTTGCTCCATGTGCAGGTCCCTAGAGGCAGGCAGAGCTCCAGAGTCTCAATGCGTGAATGAGACAATGGTGCAAGGAAGATGGATTCAGGTTTATAAGGAACTAGGGAACCTTTTAGGGAAGGGAGTCTTTTTCAAAGGGATAGGCTCCACCTTAACCAGGGTGGAACCAGGCTGCTGGCGCTAACCATTCAAAGGAGATAGAGTTCCTTTTAAACTAAATCAAAGGGGAAAGCCAAAGGAAACCCAGCAGTGCAAGGTTCAGAGGGAGGTATCTTTGAAGGATACTAATGAAACATTAGAATTAGAGCATCCCAACAGAGAGGTTTCAATAATAAGAAAAGTAGTCCCATGTAGGGATGTGAATCGTTTTTTGACGATTTAAAATATCGTCCGATATATTTTAAATCGTCAAAAATCGTTAGGGCCACGATACAATACCAATTCCCCCGATTTATCGTCAAAAAATCGTAAATCGGGGGAAGGGGGAGGGCAGGAAAAACCGGCACACTAAAACCCCCTAAAACCCACCCCCGACCCTTTAAATTAATCCCCCACCCTCCCGAACCCCCCCCTCCAAATGCCTTAAATTACCTGGGGGTCCAGCGGCGGTCCGGAACGGCAGCGGTCCGGAACGGCCTCCTGCAATTGAATTGTGTTGTCTTCAGCCGCGCCATTTTTCAAAATGGCGGCGCAAAATGGCGGCGGCCATAGACCAACACGATTCGACTGCAGGAGGTCATTCCGGACCCCCGCTGGACTTTTGGCAAGTCTTGTGGGGGTCAGGAGGCCCCCCCAAGCTGGCCAAAAGTCCCTGGGGGTCCAGCGGGGGTCCGGAAAAACGATCTCCTGCCGCGAATCGTTTTCCGTACGAAATTGGCGCCGGCAGGAGATCGACTGCAGGAGGTCGTTCAGCGGGGGTTCCGGACCCTCGCTGAACGACCTCCTGCAGTCGATCTCCTGCCGGCGCCAATTTCCGTACGGAAAACGATTTGCGGCAGGAGATCGTTTTCCGGACCCCCGCTGGACCCCCAGGGACTTTTGGCCAGCTTGGGGGGGCCTCCTGACCCCCACAAGACTTGCCAAAAGTCCAGCGGGGGTCCGGAATGACCCTCCTGCAGTCGAATCGTGTTGGTCTATGGCCGCCGCCATTTTGGCGCCGCCATTTTGAAAAATGGCGCCGGCTGAAGACAACACGATTCAATTGCAGGAGGCCGTTCCGGACCGCTGCCGTTCCGGACCGCCGCTGGACCCCCAGGTAATTTAAGGCATTTGGGGGGGGTTCGGGAGGGTGGGGGATTTAATTTAAAGGGTCGGGGGTGGGTTTTAGGGGGTTTTAGTGGTGCCGGCTCACGATTTTCACGATTTTCACGATACTTTAAACACCCAAACGGCAACAATACGATTCCCTCCCCCTCCCAGCCGAAATCGATCGTTAAGACGATCGAGGACATGATTCACATCTCTAGTCCCATGTGCTTATAAGTAAAGAATCACCTAAGCTAAAAAAGTCTAAATTATCCGTCAACTGAAAAGCAGCATGTTAATATAAACAAAAAACACACTTTGAAATGTTTGTATACTAGTACCAGAAGACTAAGAAGTAGGATGGGAGAGTTACTGTATGGCAGTGAATGATGGCATAGACTTAATTGGCATCTCAGAGACATGGTAGAAGGAGGATAACCAATGGGACAGTGCTATACTGGGGGTACAAATTATATCGCAATGACAGAGAGGAGCAACTTTGTGGCGGGGTGGCACTTTATGTCTGGGATGGCATAGAGTCCAACAGGATAAGGATCCTGCAAGAGACTAAATGCACAATTGAATCTTTATGGGTAGAAATCCCTTGTGTGTTGGAGAAGAGTATAGCAATAGTATACTAGTACCATCCACCTGGCGAAAAAGATAAGACAGACAGTGAAATGGTAAGAGAAATTAGGGAAGCTAACCAAATAGTAGTGTGGTAATAATGGGGGATATTAATTACCCCAATATTGATTGGGAAAAATGAAACATCAGGACATGCTAGAGAGAGAAAGTTCCTGGATGGATTAAATGACAGTTTTATGGAGCAATTGGTTCAGGAACTGACAAGAGAAGGAGCAATTTTAGATCTAATTCTCAGTGGAGCACAGGATTTGGTAGAGAGGTAATGGTGGTGGGGCCATTTGGCAATAGTAATCTTAACATGATCAATTTGAATTAATGACTGGAAGGGAGATAGTAAGTAAATTCACAACACTAACTCTAAACTTTCAAAAAGGGAAACTCATAAAATGAGAAAAATAGTTTTAAAAAACCTGGAAAGTGCAGCTATAAAGTGTTACGAATGCGGAGGCAACCGTTGCTTGCTCAGAGAGATGTGAACCCTTGGGCCATGGCGTGGCTCAGGGAGGAGCCCCAAGACACATACCATGGGAGGTGAGAGTGTTCAGGCATGGGCTGGAGCTGGAACAAGACTCGACCAGGATCTAGGCAAGGAACATCAGGAACTGGAACAAGGCAGGTTCAGCTCTCCACTGGACCTGCAGCACCGGTGAGACCCAGCAACACAATGCTGTTCTCAAGAGTAGCCCTCTGGCCACTCGTAGCCCTTCTGGGCCCACCGTTTGGGAACGACGAGTGCGTGAGGCTAGACAGAGGCTGAGGGCAGGAACAAGACGAGACATGTGTTGTCGTAGCCGGCCGCTGGATGCCGCGACCAGCCACACTTACCCCTCAGGCAGGTCTGGGTCTCCACCAGCGCTCCCACTGGCAGGGCCCTCTGCTTCCTCAGCACAGCGGGAAACCGGCCCCACCATCCCTGCACCGCCAGCCATGGCTGCCGCTAGACGCACGCACGCAGCACCTCCCCCTTCTTAAAGGGGCAGCAGCAGGAAACACCTCCCGCGGGACTTGGAGGTGCCACCCGCCAGGGACCTATTTAAGGTTGCTCCCACTGCCTTACCTTCACCTCAGCAACAGGTCTCACTCTGTCTTAGAGCTGCGTGTTGCCTCCTTGTGTTCCAGCCTCCGTGTGTTCCTGCCTCCGTGTCTTCCAGCCTCCATGTGCTCCTGCTCCTTTTCTGATTCCACATACCCCTGGCTTGATCTCCCGGTTCCTGACTCAGTTCGCCCCTGGATTTCGCCTTCATCTGCCACCTGCCTCAACCATCTGGCTGTTCTCCGTTTCTGCTGCTAGCTGCCTGCCTTGACCTCTGGCCCGTCTTCTGATTCTCTTAATCACTGCTTGCCCCGACCATCAGACCACCTGTCTTGCCTATGCCTCATGAACATAGACCAGCCTCAGGGAGACCCTCTCCTAAGTCCTGCCGGCCCGGCACCCCAAGGGCTCACCTGCGGGGAATGAGGGCTGGTAAAGGGGAAGGTCCGGCTGGGTCTCCTCTGTCTACATCCGCGTCCCGACAACGAGGGCCTATAGGTAACTCCTATAGGAAGCTCCAACCTCGTCTCACCCAAGGGTCCACCTCTAGACGCAACAGGTTGCTGAGGTCATGGACCCCGTGGATCTTTCCTGCATCCAGGCTATTCCAGGCCTGGCGTTGAAGATTCAGTAGCAGCAGCAATTCTTGGAATGATTGGCAGCCTCCTTGCAGAGTTTGAATGCTCGCCTTGATGTCTCTGCTGCCGCAGCTACGCCTCCAGCCTCACCAGCACCCATAGCACCTTCTCTTTGGCTACCAGCTCCTCCGTGGTATGCGGATGACCCCAAGCAATGCCGGGGATTTCTTAATCAATGCTTTATTCATTTTACACTTCAGGCTGCACAGTTTCCCTCGGACGTCATGAAGACCACCTTCATCCTCTCCCTCCTTGACAGCAAAGCCTTGGCCTGGGCTTCCCCACTTTGGAGATGGGGGATCCCCTCCTCCAGGATCTGCAACATTTTTGTTCAGGTCTTCAAACAGACCTTTGACGAACCTGACCGACTGGCTGCCACTGGCTCTGATATTCTCCACCTCCGCCAGGGGGCACGGCCATTGTCAGACTACGCCATCGAATTCCATAACTTGGCCATGGAGTTAAACTGGCAAGAAGACAGTCTGAGGAGCATCTTCTTGGAGAGGCTGTCTTCCCGCATTAAGGATGAAATGCAGCCTGGGATCTCCCAGAATCTTTGGACTCCCTTATTGATCTGGCTCCCCGGATTGATCAACGTCTCCAGCAATGCACCTGAGAGTTACGGCCGCCCCTTAGACTTGTTACTTTGGCACTGTCCTTCTCCAGATCCCTGTTGGGGACTCCACCTGTGTCCAGGACTACACAGCAGGAGGAGCCCATGCAATTGGGACGAAGCCCCCTGACCCCCCAAGGAAAGACAGCGCCACCAAACCATGGGCCTCTGCCTGTACTGTGTGGGAAAGGGGTATTTTCTGGCCCATTGCCCGGAGAGGTTGGGAAACATCCAAGCCTAGAACCAGCTGGGGAGATGGTTCTTTGTTTCACAAAGCCCACTCCCCAACTTGTGCTCCCAGTGGCCATACTTACAGAACAGTACGTGTTTCCTACCCTGGCCCTCCTGGACTCAGGCGCAGGGGGAAACTTTATTTTGAAGGACCTGGTTGACCAATTAGATCTACCCACAGAACCGCGACGCATTCCATTGATCTCCTCCATTTCGGGTAACCTGCTTCCTGGGAGGATCATCAGGACCACTCTTCCTATTTGTCTCCGGACTAACATGTTGCACTATGAAAAGATAGCCTTTCACATTCTCAAGAGGGCCATCCACCCTATCGTCCTTGGACTGCCTTGGCTTCAGCAGCACTCCTCCTTCATCGATTGGGAGACGCTTCAGTTGGCCAAATGGGGCCCCTGGTGCCACTAGGAATGTCTCCGTCCTATTGCACCCTCCTTTGCTACTAGCCACAGATTCACTGGGTTTACCTCCTCAGTACAACTCCTGTGCTGATGTCTTCTGCAAGGAGAGCTCAGGAATCTTGCCAGAACACCAGTCATTTGACTGTGCAATCGACCTACTCCCTGGGAGCATTCCTGCACGGGGAAGGGTGTACCCCTTGTTCCTGCCTGAGACCGAGGCCATGACCAAATATATACAGGAAAAATTTGGATAGGGGGTTCATTCGCCCCTCAACGTCACCGGCAGGGGCCGGCTTCTTTGTGGCTAAAAAAGATGGCGCCCTTCGGCCTTGCATCAATTATCGGGGACTTAACGCCATAATAAAAAAGGACCGGTTGTTGTGGGGAGCACTAAGGAGCGATCCCGCTTTTGGGGAGAGGGGTGTGTCCTTGGACCACAATGCGACTGCAGAGAGGAGATCCTTAGAAGCGCCAAGGCAGGGAGGAGAACTGGGAGGACATTACCTGTACCGGGGTCGAGCGGTACTGGCCCCAATGGCTTGTTTCTTCATTGGAGAAATGTTTCCTGCAAGGCACTTTCTGCTGGAGATGCTGATGTCATTTACCCCAGACTCAGGAAGGTATTTAAAGCGCTCCCTGCGGCGTGCAGCCGACGCCGGCGTGCTGACGAAGCCGCGTGCAACAAAGGCGTGTGTGCGGCTTTGTCTGTTTTGGCTTCGTCTGGTTTCGGATCGTTTGAAGGATTTTTGCCTCCCCACTGAATAAGAGTTTCATTATTAAAGATCTCGCCTCTTCTACCTCCACTGGTGCTCCCACTGTTTTTTCTCACCTGCGAACATTTTAACTCCGAGTAGGCAGTCCGCTACATTGATAGATGTAGAGCACACGTCTTCTATGTTGGACGCTCATACATCTTTAAGCCTCGGAGCTCCAGAGATATCCTCTCATCCAAGCAGCTACTAACATCAGACGTCTGGGATAGCTGATCTCCCAAAGTTGGTGACTGAGTTTACTCCCATCGGAGTTAAAAAAAAGATGTAGAAGGGGCTGCTAATATGTCCACTGGAGAGTCTGGAGGGAAAACCCAGCTGCAACAGCAGATCTCAGAAGCAGCTGGGGGGAGGGGGGAATCCAGATTTTGTACCAAGGACATCTTCACCAGTTGATAGAGAGGACTTGAACATGGGGCAGCATATTCAAGGGTCTGGGTTGGGAATACAACCTTTGGGTTTGCAATTGGTAACTAAACAGGAAATCACATTGGAATTGGTATGGAAGGCTCTAACTTCCTTAGAATCTTCTATTACTATGTTGGCAAATATAATGTCAGAAACTAAAAATCATATATGTCAGTTGGAACCAGTTGTTAATGATAATATAAATAAAGTGAACGTAATAGAAAAGCAGGTATTTCAATTACAAGAAGTACAGAGTAAAGTTATGCAAGGAGAAACACTAAATTCTAGAAAGATAGAATCCCTTGAAAATGAGATTAGGGATAAGAATTTAAGAATTGTGAACTTTCCTTGTGTAAAATTTAATTTACCTTTGGATATTTTTAAGAAGTACGCTAAAGAAGTTTTATTATTTCCCGGGGAGGCAATACCACCAATTGCAAAAATTTAGTTTTTGAATGAAGGAAAGAGGGATATTAAAATATCACAAGGAGATAGTAAACAGTTGCAAAGTGAGGGAGGTAACATAACCGACCTTTTAGAACAGTCTATGGAGGATCAAATAGAATTTAGGAGAACATTACTGGTTTCATTTATATTTCCCTCTGACAGAGATTCAGTTTTGAAACATTTCTTTCGCAATAGACTAAAAAGTCTGGGTTTACCCAGATATTGCAAGGGAAACTCAGTTGCGAAGGAAAACATTCTTATCAATGAGTCAGGAAGTTGGTGACCTTGGAGCAGATTTCATAGTGAGATATTCAAGTAAATGTGTTGTAGATTGAATAATAATAGATACATATTTTTTGATCCTGTTAAGTTGAGATCATTTATCAATGCAAGAGTACTTACAGGTGTGGGAAACCCAACATAGAAACTGGAGATAAGAATAAAAAAGGTTCGCATATTACCTTAAAGTATTTTTAAGTAAATAATGTGCTATAAATAAGGGCTAGGAGCACTAGAATTTCCTTTTACAGGTCATATGGCTTAACTTTTACTAAGATATAAGTAATATTGTTTGAGAATGCAAATTGATTTAATTACTATGGAAATCTAATTGCCTGTTTAAGTTTTTTGTTATTATACATTAATACCTGCATAAAAAGGAATTTGATTATAGATAAATGAAAGAATACCTGAAATGAATATTTGCTTAAAATATGATTGGTTCATTGATAATTGTAATGTTGTCTATGTAATGGTTAAAAATTATAAATAAATAATAAAAAAAAAAGAAGCGCCAAGGCAGGTGAGACATATCCCAGCATAGGCGGACAGGCAGAAGACCAGGAACTCGCACCTCTGCCAAACCTGATGCATCAGTAGAGACCCAACAACGCAATGCTGGTCTCTGGGGTAGCCCTCGGGCCACTCAATAGCCCTTTCAGACCTGCCATAGAGGAACGGAAAATGCGCCAGGATGGACAGATGTCGAGGGCAGATGATGGAACTGGAACAAGATGAGACTTGAAGACTGAAGACAATCAGATGATCCTTGAAGACGAGGATCAGGTGAGGACTTGAAGACGAGGATCTGACGAGGACTTGATAAGGATAAGGCAAGGCTGAAGAGAAGAACATCAGGGCACTGATGAAAACACTTGCTGAGTGAAAAGAAGACAGAAGAGTTAAAACTCAGTATGAAGGCATCCGGCCAAGACTCGTAGCAGCATCTATCCTGGACTGAGGCTTTGGAGACCCGGTGTAATCGGCGCGGCCACCTGAAGAAGTGGAGACATCAGACCCAACGCGGAGAACAAATTTAGAAGGTCGACAGAAGTTGAAGAGGACGGTCCACTAGGAGCTAAAATCTGGAATCAGGATATCCGAGAGGAAGGCTACCCTGACGAGGACACCAAAGAGTCTGAAGGCTTCCTTGACGAAGGAGCCAAAAGGGTCTGAACACTTGGCAGTGAAGAAGACTGAAGATGAGGACGTCAAAAGGATTCTGAAGATGAAGACAACTTGACACAAAGACATCTGGCACGTCAGGACATCTGGACTTTAACCCCCAGGACACTCAGTCAAGAGCATAAAGGAGGTGTCACGTGAACTGGAGAAGACATCTGGACATCTGAACCTCGGACCCCCGGGTCACCCAACCAAGAGCTGCGAGGAGGCTCCGAGAAGCAGAACAACAGGATGATGGACTTCTGGAAGGATAGGACTTCAGAAGATGAGGAATTCAGGAAGATCTGAAGGTAAAGACATTAGGAGGGTCGGATGACGAAGACATGACAAGGACTTGGGATCCGGCGAGAGACCAAACATGGAACGAAGATGAGACAAAGGATCAGGAACCACAAAGACAAGGAATTTCCACGAAGAATAGAGTGCATTGAAGAAGTAGAGGTTGACATCAGGAGCTCCTGGATTGAAGAACTGGAATGGAAGATCCAGGAGCAGTCCGACTCCATAACTGACTCCTTGCGAAGGCGAAGAGGAACTGAAGGCTGAGCCCCTTTTATAGGGCTGAAGAGGAACATCCAGGATGACATCATGAGGAGGAGCCAGGAGGACTGGCCCTTTAAACCTGGAGAGGAGATGCGGCCCCACGCCTAAGGAGGCAGTACCAGGGACAGCGACAGCCCACTGCAGATAAGGAGTAGGCCCAAGGCATTAGTGGCTCCCTGCCGCGGAGAGAAGCTGGGGGCATCTCCATGCCACCTAGGAGAGAGCTGAGGGTGGCTCCTGCTGCAGAGGGTGATGCTGACGTTGGTGGCTCCCAGCCGCGATGACCGAAGGTATTTCATGCAGCCTCCAGGCCGCAAGGAATGACGTCTGTGGCCTATGCCACATGAAGGAAGCAGCAGTGGTGGCAGACCCGCCATGGAGCATGGCGGCACAGCCCACGTGTGAATAAAAAATCGTGGGCAGGCCTCCGGGCCACAAGGACAGGCGACAGACGGCATCAAGGAACTGGCTGGAACAAGGTGAGAGACTGCTCGCGGCCCAGCCGTGGGCAGGATCGTAACACCGGTACCCCTTGCCTCTCATTCAGAAGCTATTGGATCTCTTGCAGGGAGCCCGAATCTTCACCAAACTAGACCTCCAAGGTGCATACAACTTGGTTTGGATTAAACCGGAGGACAAGTGGAAGACCAAATTTAATACCCGAGACGGCCACTACAAATATCTGGCAATGCTGTTCGTGCTGTGCAACACCCCTGCAGTATTTCAATCTATGATGAACGAGATCTTTCGGGACTTACTCTACACTAGCGTGGTGGTCTACCTTGACGATGTCCTCATTTTCTTGAAGGATCTCCAGTCTCATCGTCACGACGTCCAACAAGTCCTCCAACGCTTGCAAAGCTGGAGAAGTGCATGTTTGAGGAAGAATCTCTCCCCTTTTTGGAGTATATTGTCTGCAGTACTGGCTTCAGAATGGATCCGGAGAAAGTGGCTTGCATCTGGGACTGGCCCCAGCCTTCGGGCCTTCACTCTCTGCAACGAGTTTTGGGTTTTGCCAATTTTTATAGGCATTTCATTCCTCACTTTTCCCAGTCGGTTGCCCCACTTAGGGCACTCACCCAGAAAGAAGCCAATGCCAGAGAATGGCCTACAGAAGCACAAGCCGCCTTCACAACCCTGAAACAAGCCTTCCTTTGGGAACCTTGCCTCCATCACCCAGACCTCACACACCCCTTCATCTTGGAAGTTGATGCATCCTCCATTGCTGTTGAGGCAGTCTTGGGCCAGCTCACTGCTAAAGGAACCTTCCATCCCTGCTCTTACTTTTCCCACAAATTCTCTCCAGCGGAGAGAAATTATGGCATCAGTGATAAAGAGCTTCTAGCTATAAAACTAGCTTTCAAGGAATGGCGTCAGTGGTTGGAGGGGGCCCATCACACCATCACTGTCTATACCAACCACAAAAGCTTGGAGCATCTTTGCCATGCCCAGAGCCTGAATGCCCGTCAAGCTCGCTGGTCCCTGTTTTTTAGCCGCTTTGACATCATGGTGAAGTACAGGCCAGCCGCCAAGAATATCAGGGCCGATGCCCTCTACCGATCCTTGGAACAGGAAAGTAACCCGGATCACCCCAGCTACATCATCGATCCGGCACACGTCTTGATAACTGCCTCCCAAGCCATTCCCCTTGGGAAGATGGTAGTTCCGACCCGACTCCGGCAACAAGTTTTAGAGTGGGCCCATAATTCCAAGGTAGTGGGTCACCCTGGTCGGGCACGGACACTTTTCTTATTCAAGCAGTACTATTGGTGGCCGCTGATGTACAAGGACTTAAAGGCCTATGTGGACTCCTGTCCCACCTGCGCTCATCAGAAGCCCTTGGTGGGTTGACCTTGGGGGCTGTTGCAGCCGCTGCCGGACCCCAAGGAACCTTGGACCCATATTTCTACTGACTTCGTTGTAGATCTCCCCTCTTCGAGTGGCAACAGAATTATCTGGGTCGTCACCGACCACTTTTCTATGATGGCTCACTTCGCCACCCTCCCGGTGCTTCCATATGCTCCAGAATTGGCAAAGTTGTTCTCTTCCCATATTTTCCACCTTCATGGACTACCTAGTCACATCATCTCCAACTGCGGGGCACAATTTATCGCCAAATACTGGTGATCCCTGTGCCGTAAATTCAGTATCCAGCTAGATTTCATCACTGCTTACCTCCCGCAAGCCAACGGCCAAGCAGAACGAAAAAACCACACATTAAAGACCTTCCAGCGAGCCTTCATAAATGAGTGACAGGACAACTGGACAGACCTCCTTCCTTGGGCGGAATTCTCGCACATCTCGCACCCTAATGCTGCCACTGGGTCTTCGCCATTCCTCATGGTATATGGGAAACAACCGCTTCCTCCACTTCCAGTGCCTCTGTCTGTCCCGTCTCCAGCCACCCAGTTGACTGCACAAGAACTTCAGACATTGTGGTCCCAAACAGAGACGTTGATTCACAAAGCCACCCAGAGAACTAAGATTACCACTGACAGACACCGACACTTCGCTCCACTACTTAAACCAGGAGACAAGGTATGGCTGAGCACTCACAAAATACGACTTTGGTTGCCTTCCATGAGGAAGGCACCCCGCTATATTGGCCCCTTTTCCATTCTGCGACAGATTTTTCCGGTCACATATCAGCTCTGCCTCCCGGCATCATTGAAAATGCACGTTTTCTATGTCTCCCTACTTAAACCACTGATCTTGTCTTGGCCAGCCAGGAGATTGCCCGAGCCTAAGAGAATCTCCTCTGAAGGAGACAAAATTTACCAAGTAAAGGAAGTTTTTAATATCCACTGCCGCAACAAGAAATGGGAGTACTTGATAGCCTGGGAGGGTTATGACCCGGAAGAGAAATCTTGGGAACCCAGATCCAACATCTTGGTTAAAGAACTCCTCAAGAAGTTTCACGTTCACACCCAAGGAAGCCCAAGCCCCGGGGATGGAGGCTTAGAGGAGGGGGTACTGTTGCGGTAGCTGGCCGTGGGATGCCACGACCGGCCACACTTACCCCTCAAGGCAGGTCCCGGTCTCCAGCGCCGCTCCCACGCAGCAGGGACCAATGCTTCCTCGGCACGGCAGGGAGCCGGCCCCACCACCTCTGCACTGCCAGCCATGGCCGCCGCTAGACGCTTGCACTCAGCACCTCCTCCTTCTTAAGGGACAGCAGCAGGAAACACCTCCCACGGGACAAGGAGGTGCCACCCGCCTGGGACCTATTTAAGGCTGCTCCCACTGCCTTACCTTTGCCTCAGCAACAGGTCTCACTCTGTCTTAGAGCTGCGTGTTGCCTCTGTGTGTTCCAGCCTCCGTGTGTTCCTGCCTCCGCGTTTTCCAGCCTCCTTGTGCTACTGCTCCTGTTCCAACTCCACATCCCCCTGGCTTTCTCTCCTGGTTCCTGACTCAGATCGCCCCTGGATTTCACCTTCATCTTCCATCTGCCTCGACCGTCTGCCTGTTTTACATTTCTGCTGCTAGCCGCCTGTCTCAACCTCTGTCCCGTCTTCTGATTCTCCTACTCGCTGCCTGCCCTGACCATCTGACGGCCTGACTTGCCTACGCCTCATGAACTTAGACCAGCTTCAGGGAGACAAGGTCCTAAGTCCTGCCAGCCCTGGCACCCAAGGGCTCAACCTACTCGCTTCTTGAGGATCTAGCCTGCTCAGGGAATCCTACACCTCGGACCTCGGGTCCCTCTCTCCATTCTTCTACCAAGGAAGTTACCAGCACTGCCACTCTGTGAGTATTGCTACGCTCCAGCTCTCTTATTCCACCCTCCAGGTTCGGCTTTCCATCCATCCTGCCATCCTGGCATTACCTTGGCTCCAACATCACCCACAATTTGAATGGGCTACCATTCAACTCATCAGGTGGGGCCAAGACAGTATAGGCTTCTGTTTGGAGCATGTTAAACTTCTCACCATCTGACCATGGCTACAACTCTTCCAGGATTTCTCCTGCAGTATGTCTACAGATAGTCCACTCAACAAAGGGCGGCTGTCCACAGCCAGTCTGTCCAGGAGAGGGCATCCATCCACAGTCAGTCTGCCCAGGAGGGGGCATCCATTCACAGCCAGTCTGCCTTGCAAGTGGTGCATACTCTGGCAAACAACTTCTCAGCCAAGCCTTGCCATGCTATGACCCTTATGAAAATGGGAACCAGGAGGAGGGGTTTAAGGGAGGGGGGGTACTGATACAGTTCCAGCTGCTATGCAGCCTCCCCTCCACCAGGGGACCCCAGAGAGCATAACCTTCAGGATGGCCAGACCCCCCTCCTTCCTGTCTGCACCACACCCATTCTCCAGCCCTACATAAATCTGTCTGTCCTTTGCTTTTGATGCTTCTACATCGACTCTCCATTTGTTCCTTGCTCTAGCCATTCTTGCCTTGTGGCCTCCTCAGGACTTTCCTTGTTTTGCCTTTTGGCTTCCAGGCCTTCTCGCTCTTCTCTTGCCTTATGGTCTAAGGGCTTTCCTGCCCTTGTCTCTGCTTTGTGGCCTTTCTAGGCCTTATCTTATTTTGCCTAACGGGGGTTTTCTTGTAACTCTACCTTCAGGCCTTTATGTATTACGTTTGGGCAGTGGTCCGGTGTAGTGAACACCACCTTCAGGAGTGACTCCAGGTGGAGAGAGACAGGGATAACTGGAAGGTCTCTGATGATGGCTGGGAAGGAATGTGATGCGGCAGGAGTGTATGGAGCTGGGCGATGGCTGTGAAATATGGAGCAGAGTACTGGCTGGGAACAGAGTCAAGGTCTAGGCAGGGTCAAGGCAGGCAACAGAGTCAAAGTCCAGACAGGGTCAAGAACCTTATAGCAAGACAGAGAGCCCCGAAGGCCACACACACACACACGACAAGGCAGAGGGCCCGAAGGCCCCACACACACACGGCAAGGCAGAGGGCCCGAAGGCCACACACACACGGCAAGGCAGAGGGCGTGAAGACCACACACACACACAGCAAGGCAGAGGGTCCAAAGGCCAAACACACACAGCAAGGCAGAGGGCCCAAAGGCCAAACACACACACAGCAAGGCAGAGGGCCCAAAACTCACACACACACACAGCAAGGCAAAGCGAGGCAGAGGGCCCAAAGGCCACACACACACACACACACAGCAAGGCAAGGCGAGGCAGAAGGCCCAAGGCCACACACACACACACAGCAAGGCAAGGCAAGGCAGAAGAGCCCAAAGGCCACATACACACAGCAAGGCAAGGCAAGGCAGAAGGCCCAAAGGCCACACACACAGAGCAAGGCAAGGCAAGGCAAGGCAGAAGGCCCGAAGGCCACACACACAGAGCAAGGCACGGCAAGGCAGAAGGCACGAAGGCCACACACACAGAGCAAGGCAGAAGGCCCAAAGGCTACACACACACAGCAAGGCAAGGCAGAAGGCCCGAAGGCCACACACACACAGCAAGGCAAGGCAAGGCAGAAGGCCCGAAGGCCACACACACGCAGCAAGGCAAGGCAAGCAGAAGGCCCAAAGGCCACATACACGCAAGCAGGGCAAGACAAGGCAGAAGGCCTGAAGGCCACACACAGCAAGGCAAGGCAGAAGGCCCGAAGGCACACCACAGCAAGGCAAGGCTAGAGTAGGGAGCCCAAAGGAGCTCAATGCCGAAGCACTGGAGTCTTGGGTAGGCAGGGTTATAAAGGAGCATCCAGGGTATAGAGCAGATGAATTTGGCCAGCCAGGAGAGCCTGCCCTAGAAGGACCCCTGGTGGTGAGGTGGTTGCACAGCAGCCATAGCCGTAACATGTTTCATGTTCTGTGTTGTTCTTGTCCTGTCCTGTCCTGTCTTACTCTGCTCCTAATTAAGCCAATTCCAGTCTTACCTGCACACTATTCCTAAGTTCCAGACTCGCCCTACATGCTGTTCCTGAGTTCCAGTCTTATCTGCACACTGTTCCTGAGTTCCAGTCTTATCTGCACTCTGTTCCTGAGTTCCAGCCTCGCCTGCATGCTGTTCCTGAGTTCCAGTCTTATCTGCACTCTGTTCCTGAGTTCCAGTCTTGCCTGCACACTGTTCCTAAGTTCCAGTCCTATCTGCACTCTATTCTTGAGTTCCAGTCTCGTCTGCATGCTGTTCCTGAGTTCCAGTGTTATCTGCACTCTGTTCCTGAGTTCCAGTCTCGCCTGCATGCTGTTCCTGAGTTCCAGTCTCACCTGCACGCTGTTCCTGAGTTCCAGTGTTATCTGCACACTGTTCCTGAGTTCCAGTCTCGCCTGCATTGCTGTTCCTGAGTTCCAGTCTCACCTGCACACTGTTCCTGAGTTCCAGTTTTACCTGCACACTGTTCCACAGTTCCAGTCATATCTGCACTCTGTTCCTGAATTCCAATCTTGCATGCACACTGTTCCTGAGTTCCAGTCTTATCTGCACTCTGTTCCTGAGTTCCAGTCTCGCCTGCACACTGTTCTGAGTCACAGTCTTATTTGCACTCTGTTCCTGAATTCCAATCTTGCATGACCACTGTTCCTGAGTTCCAGTCTTATCTGCACTCTGTTCCTGAGTCCCAGTCTCGCCTGCACACTGTTCCTTAGTCCCAGTCTTATCTGCACTCTGTTCCTGGGTTCCAGTCTCGCCTGCACACTGTTCCTGAGTTCCAGTCTCGCCTGCACACTGTTCCTGAGTTCCAGTCTTATCTGCACACTGTTCCAGAGTTCCAGTCTTATCTGCCCTCTGTTCCTGAATTCCAATCTTGCACGCACACTGTTCCTGAGATCCAGTCTTATCTGCACTCCGTTCCTGAGTTCCAGTCTCGCCTGCACACTGTTCCTGATTTCCAGTCTCGTCTGCACACTGTTCCTGAGTTCCAGTCTTATCTGCACACTGTTCCTAAGTTCCAGTCTTGCCTGCATACTCTTCCTGAGTTCCAGTCTTATCTGCACTCTGTTCCTGAGTTCCAGTCTTATCTGCACACTGTTCCTGAGTTCCAGTCTCGCTGCACATGTTCCTGAGTTCCAGTCTCACCTGCACACTGTTCCTGAGTTACAGTTCCTATCTGCACACTGTTCCTGAGTTCCAGTCTTATCTCCAAACTGTTCCTGAGTTCCAGTCTCGCCTGCACACTGTTCCTGAGTTCCAGCCTTATCTGCACCCTGTTTCTGAGTTCCAGTTTATCTGCACACTGTTCCTGAGTTCCAGACTTACCTGCACTCTGTTCCTGAGTTCCAGTCTCGCCTTCACACTGTTCCTGAGTTCAAATTCTTATCTGCACACAGTTCCTGAGTTCCAGTCTCGCCTGCACCCTATTTCCTGAGTTCCAGTCTCGCCTGCACATGTTCCTGATTTCCAGTCTTATCAGCACACTGTTTCCTGAGCTCCAGTTCTCACCTGCACACTGTTCCTGAGTTCCAGTCTTATCTGCACACTGTTCCTGAGTTCCAGTCTCGCCTGCATGCTGTTTCCTGAGTTCCAGTCTCACCTGCACGCTGTTCCGAGTTCCAGTGTTATCTGCCACTGTTCCTGAGTTCCAGTCTCGCCTGCATGCTGTTCCTGAGTTCCAGTCTCACCTGCACACTGTTCCTGAGTTCCAGTTTTATCTGCACATGTTCCAGAGTTCCAGTCATATCTGCCACTCTGTTCCTGAGTTCCAGTCTCGCCTGCACACTGTTCCTGAGTCCCAGTCTTATTGTTGCACTCTGTTCCTGAATTCCAATCTTGCACGCACACTGTTCCTGGTTCCAGTCTTATCTGCACGCTATTCCTGAGTTCCAGTCTCACCTGCACACTGTTCCTGATACCAGTCTCGCCTGCACACTGTTCCTGAGTTCCCAGTCTCGCCTGCATTGCTGTTCCTGAGTTCCAGTCTCACCTGCACACTGTTCCTGAGTTCCAGTCTTATCTCACTCTGTTCCTGAGTTCCAGTCTCGCCTGCACACTGTTCCTGAGTCCCAGTCTTATTGCACTCTGTTCCTGAATTCCAATCTTGCACGCACACTGTTCCTGAGTTCCAGTCTTATCTGCACGCTGTTCCTGAGTTCCAGTCTCCCCTGCACCACTGTTCCTGATTACCAGTCTCGCCTGCACACTGTTCCTGCGTTCCCAGTCTATCTGCACCCACTGTTCATAAGTTCCAGTCTTGCCTGCATACTCTTCTGAGTTCCAGTCTTATCTGCACACTGTTCCTGAGTTCCAGTCTTGCCTGCACACAGTTCCTGAGTTCCAGTCTCACCTGCACACTGTTCCTGAGTTACAGTCTTATCTGCTCTCTGTTCCTGAGTTTCACTCTCACTTGCACACTGTTCCTGAGTTCCAGTCTCACTTGCACACTGTTCCTGAGTTCCAGTCTTATCTGCAAACTGTTCCTGGTTCCAGTCTCGCCTGCACACTGTTCCTGAGTTCCAGCCTTCTTGCACACTGTTTCTGAGTTCCAGTCTTATCTGCACACTGTTCCTGAGTTCCAGACTTATCTGCACTCTGATCCTGAATTCCAGTCTCGCCTTCCCACTGTTCCTGAGTTCCATTCTTATCTGCACCTGTTCCTAAGTTCCCAGTCTCGCCCTGCACACTGTTCCTGAGTCCCAGTCCTTATTTGCACTCTGTTCCTGAATTCCAATCTTGCACGCACACTGTTCCTGAGTTCCAGTCTTATCTGCACGCTGTTCCTGAGTTCCAGTCTCGCCTGCACACTGTTCCTGATTACCAGTCTCGCCTGCACTGTTCCTGAGTTCCAGTCTTATCTGCACACTGTTCCTGAGTTCCAGTCTTGCCTGCATACTCTTCCTGAGTTCCAGTCTTATCTGCACTCTGTTCCTGAGTTCCAGTCTTATCTGCACACTGTTCCTGAGTTCCAGTCTTGCCTGCACACAGTTCCTGAGTTCCAGTCTCACCTGCACACTGTTCCTGAGTTCCAGTCTTATCTGCTCTCTGTTCCTGAGTTTCATTCTCACTGCACACTGTTCCTGAGTTCCAGTCCTATCTGCACACTGTTCCTGAGTTCCAGTCTTATCTCCAAAACTGTTCCTGAGTTCCAGTCTCGCCTGCACACTGTTCCTGAGTTCCAGCCTTTTCTGCACCCTGTTTCTGAGTTCCAGTCTTATCTTGCACCACTGTTCCTGAGTTCCAGACTTATCTGCATTCTGATCCTGAATTCCAGTCTCGCCTTCACACTGTTCCTGAGTTCCCTTCTTATCTGCACACTGTTCCTAAGTTCCAGTCTCGCCTGCACACTGTTCTTTAGTTCCAGCCTATCTGCACTAGAGATGTGAATCGCTGTCCTCGATCGTCTTAACGATCGATTTCGGCTGGGAGGGGGAGGGAATCGTATTGTTTGCCGTTTGGGTGTTTAAAGTATCGTGAAAATCGTGAGCCGGCACACTAAAACCCCCTAAAACCCCCCCCCGACCCTTTAAATTAAATCCCCCACCCTCCCGAACCCCCCCCCCCCCAACTGGTTTAAATTACCTGGGGTCCAGCGGCGGTCCAGAACGGCAGCGGTCCGGATGGCCTCCTGCAATTGAATCGTGTTGTCTTCAAGCCGGCGCCATTTTTCAAAATGGGGTTGCAAAATGGCGGTGGCCATAGACCAACACGATTCGACTGCAGGAGGTCATTCTGGACCCCGCTGGACTTTTGGCAAGTCTTGTGGGGGTCAGGAGGCCCCCCCAAGCTGGCCAAAAGTCCCTGGGGGTCCAGCGGGGGTCCAGAAAACGATCTCCTGCCGCGAATCGTTTTCCGTACGGAAAATGGCGCCGGCAGGAGATCGACTGCAGGAGGTCGTTCAGCGGGGTTCGCCGCTGAACGACCCTCCTGCAGTCGAACTCCTGCCCGGCGCCCATTTATTCCGTACGGAAAACGATTCGCGGCAGGAGATCGTTTTCCGGACCCCCGCTGGACCCCCAGGGACTTTTGGCCAGCTTGGGGGGGCCTCCTGACCCCCACAAGACTTTCCAAAAGTCCAGCGGGGGTCCGGAACAACCTCCTGCAGTCGAATCGTGTTGGTCTATGGCCGCCGCCATTTTGCGCCGCCCATTTTGAAAAATGGCGCCGGCTGAAGACAACACGATTCAATTGCAGGAGGGCCGTTCCGGACCGCTGCCGTTCCAGACCGCCGCTGGACCCCCAGGTAATTTAAGGCATTTGGGGGGGGGGTTCGGGAGGGTGGGGGATTTAATTTAAAGGGTCAGGGTGGGTTTTAGGGGGTTTTAGTGTGCCGGTTTTCCTGCCCTCCCCCTTCCCCCGATTTATGATTTTTTGACGATAAATCGGGGGGAATTGGTATTGTATCGTGGCCCCCCTAACGATTTTTGACGATTTAAAAATATATCGGACGATATTTTAAATCGTCAAAAAATGATTCACATCCCTAATCTGCACTCTGTTCCTGAGTTCCAGCCTTATCTGCACACTGTTCCTGAGTTCCGTCTCGCCGCTGCACACTGTTCCTGAGTTCCAGTCTTATCTGCACACTGTTCCTGAGTTCCAGTCTCGCCTGCACACTGTTCCTGAGTTCCAGCCTTATCTGCACACTGTTCCTGAGTTCCAGTCTTATCTACAAACTGTTCCTGAGTTCAAGTCTT